>NC_053490.1:390994683-391687183 GCF_905171775.1 Rana temporaria | reverse complement strand
GGAAAAATATGTTTTGGGGACAGAAGGTCAAAGCCACAGTGACGGGGTCAAAGTGGGAGGAAGGTTGGGGGCCTTTCTCCCACAGTGGGAAATAATCACCTGCAATCAATTTGTGCTAGGGATCATAAGAAGAGGATACAAGTTGGAATTCTCAAATCCCCCCCGCTCAGACTTCTAGTCACCGAGCTCCCAAAATGTACAGAAAAATCATCAGGTCTTCTTTCCTCGCTTCAGGAGTTGGAGGATCAAGAGGTGGTGGTACGGGTCCCAACAGAGGAGACAGGCAGGGGCTTCTACTCCCACATCTTTGTGGTCCGCAAACCCTCTGGAAAGTTCAGACTCATACTGAACATGAAGCCCCTGAATGCCTCAGTCACATACAAGAGGTTCCAGATGGACTCAATCTACTCTGTAAGGGCACTTCTCCCCCCAAACTGTTTCATGGCATTGATAGATCTGAGGGATGCCTATCTACACATCCCTATCGCGGAGGGCTATCAAAAGTTTCTCAGATTGGCAGTCAGAACCAAGGAGGGGACTGTTCACTTGCAGTTCAAAGCCCTTCCCTTGGGGCTTTCCTCTTCCCCCCACGTCTTCACCAAGGTGATGTTGGAAGTCCTAGCTTTCCTTCGTCTCAGGGGCATCTCAGAAGTTTCATACTTAGACGATCTCCTGTTGTTTGCCGCTTCCCCGGAGCAGCTGTCCCAGGACCTTCAGGTGACAAGGGACATCCTAGAGAACCTCGGATGGCTATTGAATCTGGAGAAATCCAGTCTGACTCCCTCACAAAAGCGTCACCTTCCTGGGCTACGTGCTGGATTCAACAAAGATGGTTTTCCTTCCAGCAGAGAAAATCCAGAAGGTGGACAAGGCAATGTTGCTCCTTCAGGGCAGCTCTCAGGTTTCAGTAAGGAAAGCCATGTCAGCCTTGGGTTTATTGATATCCACGCTTCCGGAATGCAGTGGGCAGGGCTGCATTTTCGTCCCCTACAACTGTACATCCTGAGTGTCTGGGACCACAACCCAGGGTCTCTGGACTCCCTGATAATGGTGCCGGTTCAGGTCAAGAGGGCCCTCTGGTGGTGGAGGAAGGGGGCAAATCTGTCTCAAGGTTTGGAATCGGTTTTACCAATTTCCAGGACTGTAACGACGGACGCCAGCGGCACAGGGTGGGAAGCACATCTAAATTCCCACTTAGTGCAGGGCATCTGGGAAAAGGAGGACTCAAGGAGATCCTCTAATTGGAGGGAACTGAAGGCAATAGATTTAGCTCTCAGAGCCTTTCAAAGGGAGCTCCAGATCAGCATGTGTGGGTTCGGTCAGACAACTCCTTTGCGGTAGCCTATATCAACAAACAGGGGGGCACCAGGAGCGGGTCCTGGTGGGATCTGACAGAAACCATTCTCAGATGGGCAGAGGCCAATGTTCTGTCTTTGTCAGCAATTTATCTGAAAGGGGATCAAAATCAAGTAGCGGACTTCCTCAGCAGGAAGAAGCTGAAGGAGGGTGACTGGGTGCTGAACCAAGAGGTCTTCGAAATGATAACTCGAAGGTGGGGAATGCCGGGGGTGGATCTGTTCGCCTCAAGGGAGAACGCCAAAACACGGCTCTTTTTCTCCCTGAAGAGTTGGGACGGAGCTCTAGGAGTGGATGCTCTGGCCCAGACCTGGCAGTTCTCCAGGTGCTATGCTTTCCCCCCTCCGGTTCTAATTCCCGCAGTCTTGAGGAAGTTACAGGGAGAGAGCACAACTCTCATCCTGATTGCACCACATTGGCCCAGAAGACCGTGGTTCTCCATCCTGAAGGGCCTGTCAGTGGAGCCTCCCTGGATTTTGTCATTCCTGGAGGATCTTCTTTCTCAGGGCTCAGTCTGTTGTCCTCAAGTAGAGAGGTGGAATCTAGCAGCTTGGCTTCTGAAGAGGAACTGCTAAGGGGCAAAGGCTTCCCGGAGCGGTTAATAGCGACTATTCTAAGTTGTAGGAAGAGGGAGACGCAAGCTATCTACCTAAAAATTTGAAAAACGCTTTAATATCTGGTGCCTGGAAAGCTCTTTCAATGTTCACAGCCCGGTAGCAGTGTTAGAGTTTCTACAGTCTGGAGCAGATAAGGGCCTGGCCATTAGCACTCTGAAAGGGCAAGTTTCAGCGTTAAGTGTTTTTTTTTAAAAAACAGCTAGCAACAGACCCATGCATAATAAGTTTTTTTAAAGCCTTGAACAGACAGAGACCAGTCAGAGCCCCCCGCCTTCCCAGTTTGGGATCTTTCCTTGGTTTTACAAGCTTTCACAGGGGAACCATTTGAGCCATTAGAAAGCTGTACGTTAAAGGTGATCATGCTCAAAACAGTGTTTCTAGTGGCGATCACTACTGCTAGAGGAGTGAGCGAACTCAAAGCCCTTTCTATTAGTGCACCATTTTTTCAAGTTTTTTCGGATCGTGTGGTCTTCAAAACAGATCCGGCCTTTTTGCCTAAGGTTTATTCTAATTTTCATAGAAGCCAAGAAATTACTTTGCCTACTTTTTGCTTGAGTCCTGTGAAAGAACAGGAACGCAATTTTCATAATTTAGACGTTAGGAGGTGCGTCCTTCAGTACTTGGATAGTACAAGTCAGTTCAGAAAATCTGACTCCCTTTTTGTTTTATTTTCAGGGCCTAAGAAGGGTTCTAAAGCCTCTAGACACACACAATAGCCAGGTGGTTAAGGTCAGCCATAGTTCAGGCCTATGTATTGAGGGGGGTGGAGCCTCCAGATGGCATCAGGGCACACTCCACCAGGGCAGTGGCGGCTTCTCAATCGGAGTGCGCTGGTGCCTCCCCGGAGCAGATTTGTAAGGCTGCAACGTGGTCCAGTTTCTCCACGTTTGTGAAACACTACAGACTGGACCTACTATCGGCCAAAGACCAGGCCTTTGGGCGTAAAGTACTACAGGCAGTAGTCCTAAGGTAAGGTTCTTGCTTATCCTCTCTATGGTGCCTGTCCTGAAAGACAAACAGTGAAAAACGGGGTTACTTACCGGTAACATCCCTTTTCCAAGAGTCTTTCAGGACAGCACCAGTACCCACCCTTTTTTTTCGTGGATATCTCTGAAAACTCATCATACGAGGCCGTCAGGTAAGATAAAATGTTTTGTGTATGACGTGTTCTTGTGTCTCCCCAGCTGGCCGGAGGTACTCTGGAAAAACTGAGGAGCTGGAGGGAGGATGAGGTTTAAATCCTGGTTTGGAAGGCGGTGTTTCCTGAGAGGGGAGTAGCCTGTGTCTCTCTATGGTGCCTGTCCTGAAAGACTCCTGGAAAAGGGATGTTACCGGTAAGTAACCCTGTTTTTTTTTAAACTGACCAAAAATGCAGAAAGCAAGATTTTTAACACCACGAAGGAGACATACATAGAATTTTTAAAAGCATTTTTCCTGAGATTTTCTTGCGCTAAAAGGTGTTGCTAATGGCTGGCAATAAATTCATATTAATTAAAATTCTTGTTAATAAAAAGTTGCATATAATACAATTATATATAAAAATATAGTCGGTTGTCAATTTCCGCCAAGTGCATCCTGAATTTTCGGTTTTGGCACCAAAATTTCCATTTGGTGCACCTTTATTAGAAACTCCTAGTCGCCAGTAGAGGTTTTGGTCAACAGGACAAGAATTGATGGGGACCGTCCTCACTCCACCCAAAACTACAAGTCTCTAATACTGTGATTGTTGTCTTTGGGGAAGGTACAAGTGTGAGTTTACTCCTAAAAACACCGGTGCTTTGTTATCAAAGTAGAAATGTCATTTTCAATACTATTTAAATAGTTTAATACATATTATGTAAAAAAATGTAGTTGTAATTTTCTACAACCAGTGCATTTAATATAAAATGTAATCCTCTTCATATAAAATTGCATATAAGCTGCATAAAAACACACATCATTAAACCTAATTGCAAAGGTGTAATTCTAGTAGATTCCTAAAAAAAAAAAAAATAAGGAAATTTTTGGGTTGTTTAATTGCCATATGATATGCATTTACTAGGGTTATTTTAAAGTTTTCTTCTTAGAAGGAGAAAAGCATTGGGCACAAGGGCAGCGTCTTGTAGAGTACATTCATTGTTGTCATACACTCGATAAGGTAATCGATTGATGATGTCAAAGTCCTCTTCAGTAGTTCTGTGAGTAAAGAAAAACAGATTTTAAGAATGATGGAACGACATTTCATGGCGAGTATATGAAACTACTATTCACCTGTGTTTTGATAGGTGGTTCCGCAGACCCCCAAGGGTCTCCGAGGACAACATTCGTACTTTGTATGTGTCTTCTCCATTCTCAGACTTGATTCGCAGTGTGCAGACAACCACATCTCCCTGGGACCTAGAATTACTTCAAAATAATGCAATATAATGTTCTATTCCCAACTTTTATTAATTCAGTCTCCTGACTATTTTGAAACCTCCATTTAAAGTCGGCCATAAATGAGTCAAATTCAGAAAAAAAAAATATTTTGAAAAACCTAACTAAGAATTTCGTTCAAATTTCGCACCATTAGTGGCCCACAGCAACAGACGATTTTCATGCGGCTATCGAATTTGAGTGATCAGACATGGACATTGCATTGGCATTAGATTTCACTGTAAAACAGTGGGGCTGATTTATCGGCTTCCAGGTTTTAGTCAAAGCTTAAATTGAAGAAGCTGATTGGCTGCACCAGATTTTACTCTCCAGTCTTAGTAAATCAACCATGGTATTCTGTTTTTATTAAAGCGGATGTGCCAGTAAAAAAAAATATTAAAAGCCAGCAGCTACAAATACTGCAGCTGCTGACTTTTAATATTAGGACACTTACCTGTCCTGGAGTCCAGCGCCATCCGCAGCAGAGGACGAGCGATCACTCGTCTCTCTGCTGCTCCCCCCGCTATCCTCAGTGAGGGAACCAGGAAGTGAAGCGCTCCGTCTTCACTACCCGGTTCCCTACGGCGCATGCGTGAGTCGCGCTGCGCCCGCCGATTGGCTCACACGCTGTGTGCTGGGAGCCGAGTGTTCCCAGCACACAACGGGGTACAGACGGGAAGTCAGGAAAAGACAGGTATCTGCACCCCCCTCCCCCCTGAAAGGTGTCAAATGTGACACCGGAGGGGGGGGCGGGTTCCGATCAGCCCCCCTTTTGTCAAAGGAGGTTGCTAAAATAGAGTAGCAGAGAGCAGCTCCTATTACAAAACAGCCCTGAGAGGGGGTGTGTGCCTTTCCTCCAATCGGCAATTTTAGCTATCTTGGCTGTATGCCCAGACATCACACTCTGTGTTAACCAGGAAGAGAAAATCTCCTAACAAAATCTGAACTTTTTAAACAGTATATAAATGTCAAGACAGCAGATATACATATAAAACCTATGTAGGGAGATGTGGTTAATCTCTGTGCCTCATCTGAGGCTGTTCACTTCCCTGGTTGTATGGAGGGTTTACATCCACTTTAAGCCTTTTTTTTGGGCCAAACCAGCAGGTTGAATGAAAAAAAACACACACAGTCAGACGTTAGTACAGTGATCTCCTCAGATCTGATAGGGGGACTGCACCTCCGCCAGAACACTTCACTCAGTGCTTTCAGCCATTGGCTGAGAGTGCTGATCAGCCGCTGATTTTCCAGCATGCATGCCCGTCAGATGCCGGCTTCTGTTGGACCGGCTACCATATGCATGGACTGATATTCGGCATGTGTGTACTAGGCTGAAGGCTGATTTCACACGGGCAGTCACCATAATGGGCATCCGCCCACTCAGCAGGGGATCTCTCCGCTGAGCAGGCTGATAACAGGACTGTATCTGCTCCTCTCCAATATGCAGAGAGGATACAGACACAGCCCCGCTGTTCTCTATGGGGCTGTCAGATGGAAACGGACCGCCTGTCGGTTTTGTTCGATCAGGTGCACCTGATTGGGACCGCCCATGTGAAACCAGCTTAAGAAAGAACTTTTATACCCTGTTCACACCTGTGCGGCTTTGAAATCGTGCTGCTTCATCGTGATTTCAAAGCCGCACATCAGTGCAACTTCATTTTATTTCCATCAAAGTAGAGTTCAGCTTGTGGGTATATTACCAGCCCCTGTAATGGTATCACACAAGTCGTTCCCACATGCATTTTATTGTAGTAGCTTAAAGCTTCTTTAATAGGAAAGCTCTGGCTTCCAAAAACCGAAATAGGCTCCACAGAGACCAGCCGTCTATATTTACCATTTTATTATGCTTGCTAAATATTTGTCTGTTTAAAGTAACACAATCAAAAAAACTGTCAACTACAGTAAGGGCTCTTTTTTTTGGCGGACCTGAACGGGCACTCCGTGCTCCTCTATGGAGCCGTGGATGTCAGCGGTGATGTGCCCGCTGACATCTGACCCGCTCCGATCCGTGTGACGGAGGAAAAACCTACTTTTCCATCCGTCTGGCGGATCGGGTGAACACGGACAGACGTAGGGAGGGGGTCGGAGAAAAGACAGAAAAGACAGGGCGGTCCCTGCACAGAGCAAGCGGAGGTTCACGGGGCAGATCATTATTGATCAACCTCATGTGAAAGGAGCCTAACTGTATCGGTAAAGAAAATCTATTGCCTATTGGAAATAATCACCCAGCAGACTTCCAATTAGTACAGAGACAAACATCTCGGTGGTGGATCACCGGAGTAACATATGGCCTTCATGTCTATGCAAAAAATAAAATACAGTAGCTTGAATCATTTCCTTTCTATCTGTAATTTAATGAGTATAGAGCCAGCCTAAAGGAAGAGGGGATTATCCCACTGCAGGTTTTTTTTTTTTTTGGGCCATGCAAAGAATACAGATTGCCCTATTATGGAAGCAGATCTATTCTCAAACTAGGCTTACCTTTTCTCCATTAATAACACATGCGGAGAGTCTACTAAGATTTCTCGTGTTTTTTCTCCTTTAGATCCCTATAACATAGACAAGATAGGAACAATTCTCAAACAGGGCTACAGCTGACCTATACCGATTAAATGTCTAGAATTTTATAGCTGTCTAGAGTAGCAGTAAATAAAAATCAATGCTTCTAAAATATGAGAAAAATTTGTGAATCTTTAAAGGTTCCACAGCAGAAAGGAAAAAAAAATCATATTTTCCCTTCTATCAGACTTAAAGAGGAAGTAAACCCCCGATGGTATTTACTTCCTCTTTTGCTTGCTGCAAAGCATAATGGGCTAGTATGCATCGCATGCCGTTTTAGTCGTATTTTAGTCATCTCAATTGTTTTTGTTTTAATCGTACTTTAGTCTACTAAAATAGTATTAATTTAGTCGAATAAAATGTTTTAGTCGACTATATTAACACTGAGCCTTAGGCCTCGTACACACGATAGGTTAACCAGAGGACAACGGTCTGATGGACCGTTTTCATCGGTCAAAACCGATCGTGTGTGGGCTCCATAGGTTATTTAACCATCGGTTAAAAAAAAGCCAACTTGCTTTAAATTTAACCGATGGATTCCTAACAGATTGGTCAAAACCGATCGTTAGTAGGGACGACCATCGGTTAAAAATCCATGCTCAGAATCAAGTCGACGCATGCTTGGAAGCATTGAACTTCATTTTTTTCAGCACGTCGTTGTGTTTTACGTCACCGCATTCTGACACGATCAGTTATTTAACCGATGGTGTGTGGGCGCGACGGACCATCAGTCAGCTTCATCGGTTAACCTAGGACAACGGTCCTTCAGACCGCTCTCGTCGGATGGACTGATCGTGTGTACGAGGCTTTATTCTAGGCTTACCTATAGATAGAAGTCCAAAAAGTGGGTTTACAACCACTTTAACCACTTCCATACAGGGCACGTATACACCTTCCCACCCAGGCCAATTTTCAGCTTTCAGCACTGTCGCACTTTGAATGGCAATTGCGCGGTCATGCTACACTGTACCCAAACAAAATTGGCGTCCTTTTTTTCCCACAAATAGAGATTTCTTTTGGTGGTATTTGATCACCTCTGCGATTTTTTTTTTTTTGCGCAACAACTAAAAAAAGACTGAAAATTTTTTAAAAAAAATACGTTTTTATTTTTTTCTGTTAATTTTTTTGTAAATAAGTACGTTTTCTCTTTCAATTACGGGCACTGATATGGCGGCACTGATGGGCACCGATGAGATGGCACTGATGGACATTGATGAGGTAGTACTGACGGGCACAGATGAGGTGGCACTGATTGGCGGCGCTTGTATGCGGCACTGATGGGCACACATAGGCGGCACTGATGGGCACACATAGGCGGCACTGATGGGCACACATAGGCGGCACTGATGGGCACACATAGGCGGCACTCATGGGCGGCACTGATGGGCACTCATGAGCGGCACTGGGCACTCATAGGCGGCACAGATGGGCACTCATGGGCGGCACTGATGGCTACTTATGGGTGGCACAGATGGGCACTGATAGGTGGGCACTGGGCATGGATGGGCACAGTGGGGTGGCACTGATGGACACTGTAGAGTGGCACTGATGGACAATGTGGGGTGGCACTGATGGACACTGGGGCGACACTGATTTACCTATGTTGCCAATCAGTGCCCATTTGTGGGCACTGATTGGCATCTTTTTTTTTTTAAATGCTTTTTTTTTTTTACAGCCTTTTTATTTATTTTTTTCCAGCTTTTTTTTTTTTCCATCTGCCCTTCCCTGGTGGTCCAGGGTGGGCATCCCTGGTGGTCCATGTGGCGATCCGAGGGGGGGCTGCGCTGATAAACAATCAGCGCGAACCCCCCCTGTCAGGAGAGCCGCCGATCGGCTCTCCTCTACTCGCGTCTGTCAGACGTGAGTGAGGAAGAGCCATCAACGGCTCTTCCTGTTTACATCGTGATCAGCCGTGATTCGACACGGCTGATCACGTGGTAAAGAGTCTTCGTGAGAGACTCTTTACCGAGATCGGTGTTGCAGGGTGTCAGACTGACACCCCGCAACAACGATCGTCGCGATGCGCGCCCCCGGGGGCGCGCAGCGGCATAGAATCCTGAGGACGTCATATGACGTCCAGTCAGGATTCTACAACCACTTTGCCGACGTCAATCTGTCATTGGCGGGCGGCAAGTGGTTAAGGTCTGTGCAGTAATATTTTATTACAAAAAAGACTTTTGAATATAAAGTTAAGGTTATATAGAAATTTCCCAGTGTGGCACTGACATGAAGAAGTTATAGGTACCTGGAGGGCTTCTCTTATTGGACCCTGAATATCCAAGACCCGGCCATCGCGCACAACAGATTTTGGAAGTCGGCTCAAAAACTGATCAACAGATAACTGGCGACCTGTACAAAAAATAAATAAAATGAAGACATTAATATACTAAGCCTACATCCCAATATATATATTTTTTTAGAAGTTTGCCTTTTTTTTTTAAGAAGACGGAGACAAACATTTGGTTTCACTGAATTTCCTTACAAAGATCAAATGGAAAGCCCACCTAATGTATATATAGTACATGGGTAAAACTTACAGTGCAGTCTACCTGTATGTTTCACCACAAGAGGCGACTTCCCCACTTGTGTATCTTCATACACTAATGTGTATCTTCCAATGCTATGTGTTCTCCATCCACACAGCCAAGTCCTTCATTCACAGAAATCGGTGAATGAATACATTACAAGTGCTTTCTGTTACTCCAGCAGACTGGTAGTTCTAAATGGAGTACTCAGCGCACTCACATGCCTCGTACACACGGTCGGACTTTTGACCATGCAAAAGTCCGCCGTGAGTCAGACGGAAAGATAGAGAACAGGTTATCTAAGGTCCGTCGGACTTCTGACAAAAAAAAAGCCCAATGGAGGCTACACGCGGCCGGACTCACCGAAAAAAAAAAGAAGCCTGTCTCACTTTTTTTCTCGGAAAGTCCAGCCGTGTGTACGAGGCATTAGTCGGCCCACACTTCCTCCAGCTTTCTAACTGAAGGGGTAGGGGCAGAAAGCTGGAAGAGTACATAGGAGTCTGACATTGCACCCACAATCCACTGATCACAGGTGTAATGCTTTGCAGTCTCATGTGAAAAATAAATAATAAATGCACATTCTTTCCTGAAAAAAATATGTGAATTTATTATTATTTTCTTAAAGTGGTTGTAAATGTTTGTAATGTAAAATGTTTTAAAAAAAATAAATAAAAACCTGCAAGAAAAAGGTATAATGAGCTAGCATACTAGCTCATTATGCATTACTTACCTTAGATCGAAGCCGTCCTCGTCTCCCCCTCCAGCCGCAGACATATCTCCCGGAGGTTACTTCCGGGTATCGCCGCACCGGCACTGTGATTGGTCAGAGCGGCGATGACATCACTCTGCGCATGCGTGCGGGAGCCGTCAAAGCCGGCATTATTCATTCAGAAAACCGGCATTTTCAGTGCACCTGCGCAGTTGTCTACGGCGCGCATGCGCGATAGACAACGGTGCATTCTTTTTTGGCAAAGATCTACTAACCCGTGTAGGTCAAGGAGATATTGCAAACACCTACAGGTAAGCCTTAATCTACGCTTACCTAAAGGTGAAAGTTGTAATGGAGGGTTTACTTCCATTTTAAAGTGGTTGAAAAGCTTTACATATATCTAGTGAAGTGACTAGCCTCAGGTGATACACAGAGATTAAACAAATCCTTCTTAATAAGTTATACCTGTTTATTTGCAGTCATCTCTTCTGTACAGCCTTCTAAACCACACCATCTCTCAAATGCAGGAGGTGGGAACTAAAGTCAGACACTGCAGAGCTCACTGAGCCCTGGTTGGAGGAAAGGGACACAACCTCTTCCTCACAGTACACAGGAAACATGCACAGCTGAGACCGTCAATCACAGGCTGTGTGCTGGAGCTCTGCTCGCTGTCACCCTAATCTCCCAGGGTCAGGAAAAGCTGTCAGAAATTACTCAGATAACAGGAAGGAGGCAGCAGACAGAAATCCTATTAAGTGCCTTGGATAGAGACAAGTACACGCTATAGAGGAATATGCTTTGTTCATGTTTGAGCTTTACCACCACTTTAAAAGGTTAACTTATTCTTTAATATGAATGGTCTTACCTGGTAACTCACTGGTCTCTCTTTCAGTTCCCTCTGCGACTCCAATAGTGTGACCAGTACCAGGGAATTCATCCCACGATCTTCTTTCTCGAAACACCACATCACGCAAATCTTTAACCTGCACGGAAGTATTTATCTCCATATCCAGAGCTGATTTTGTATTATAACAAACCATCCTACAACCATATCTGCAGCACAATGGCAGAACTGACTGAACAAGAAATTTGTTTAGACTAAACCACCGATGATTTTCAATGAAATACGCTAAAAAATAATTGGTATTCAGTAAACGATCTTTAAAATGATCCTTGTCAATTGCCTATAAAATGTCTGTTTCCTTGAATAGAAAAACGTTTATTCTCATCTCTTTGGCAAGCTGTGTCAACTACCTTCCCTATGTTCCAGTTCTGCAACCTCCCACCTCCAGAAGTGGTAGATCCATGTGTCCCCTGCTGCGCACCATGGTTCCATCCTTGGACCCCTATATCACTACAGATTTTTTTTTTTTTTTTTTTGGGCGACTGTGTTTTCCGATTTACCTTCACTTCCTGTCCCATAGCCAAAACTGATGTGAGAGGAAATCCCTGCCTCATAGGTGTGCGCAGCTTATTGCATTAGGGTGTGCACCCCAAAGCTCAAACACGCATGAATGCCACCTGCTGTCACAGGTGGTGGGAGACAGTTGATTGGGAGCATATTACGCTACACCCTAAGGCTGCATTCACACCTGAACGCGGCGTATTTTGCCGCGACAAATTGTGGCGTTTTGTCCCGCGATTTGCCGCGACAAAACACGGTAAAATACGCCGCGGTAACATACACAGGAGGGGTGATCAACATTGTCGGCTATGGCCGAACGCCGCCTGAAAAAAAGGTCCGGGACTTGTTTTGAGCTTCAGGCGTTTCGGCGTGGAGATGTGAACCATCTCCATAGCCGACAATGTAAAATCAACCCTCCAGCGTATTGCAGGCTGCAATAGCTGCGGGCGTCTGGCGTGAAAACGCCTAGGTGTGAATGCAGCCTTAATACGAGTGTAATGTGTTCCTACGGTTGAACCTTGCCTTTAATATAATGGGGGCATTTACACTGTCTACTGGCATCCCCCCACAACTCACCTGGTGCCACCCCTGGATAATGCTAATTCACATGGGATGATTAGGGTGTGCCCAGGCACATCCTGTGCGCACGCCTATGCCCTGCCTTCAGTTGTCAACCAGTTTGTGCTTTTCCTTTAATCCTAAATAATAAATGTGGTGGCATGGCAAATGCATTCCAAACAGCTGAGTGCACTACAGGGCCGTCTTAATAGCATCGTGGGCCCCTGGGCAAAGTAATGCTCTGGGGCCCCTACAATGATGACAGTGCAGGTAAACAGACATCAAGAAGGTAGGAGGCAGACTGCCTCCCCTGTGTATCTATCACTCTCAGTACCATCATGGGGCCCCCAATTTCGGGGAAAGCGTGGGCTCCTGGTCCAGCTGCTTTGGAGAAAGTGCAGGGGCCCCCCATGCAGCTGGGGCCCCTGGCCAGTGCCCAGGTGTGCCCTCTCATTAAGACAGCCCTGGTGCACTAGCCTCTAAGGGCATGTTTACACTTGAGCTTGGCGGAAAGAGAAGTCAGTAAAAAAAAAAACAGGCAGCTGAGCTGCGTTTTTACAAATTCCCATCCACACTCCTCTTAAGCCACAAGATTATACTCCTAAGGCTCCGTTAACATATATGCAAATTGGATGAGTTTTGAACCGCATCCGATTCACATGACATGTGAACCAAAACGGCTTTCTATAGAGCCAGTTCACATATACGCGGTGCAGCGGCAGTGCATATTTGCGGCAAATAAAAAAAAAGTCCTGTGCGTTTTCTGAGCACTGCGGTACGGTTCAGAATCGAATTCCAGGATCATTGCCTTCTATTGGAACGCATCTGAATCGCACATCGGATCAGTTTTGAACACGATTTTGATCGAAAAAAAATCCATACCAGACTCTTATCAGAGCATGCAGCCTGGCAGAAGTGGAGGGGACAAGTGAGTGCATGCCCTCGACATTATTAGTAAAAAATATTGCTTTTTTTTCCAAAATTGTCACTCTTCTTTTGTTTATAGCGCAAAAAATAAAAAATAAACTGACCCTTCCAAAGAAAATAGAAGAAAAAAAAAAAAGTTTTGCCTATACTTCTACTTTACCGGAAGAATTTCCCCCCTGACCAATGCACTTTTTGCGATTCGGCACTGCGTTGTTTTAACTGACAATTGCGCGGTCGTGCGACATTGCACCTAAACAAAATTGATGTCCTTTTTTCCCCAAATATAGAGCTTTCTTTTCTTTATATTTTGATCACCTCTGCGATTTTTATTTTTTGCGCTATAAACAAAAGAAGAGTGACAATTTTGAAAAAAAAGCAATATTTTTTTACTATAATAAATAACCCCAAAAAATATATATAAAAAAATATTTTTTTCCTCAGTTTAGGCTGATATGTATTCTACATATTTTTGGTAAAAAAAAAAAAAAAATTGCAATAAGCGTATATTGATTGGTGATCAAATACCACCAAATATAATCTATATTTGGGGAAAAAAATACGTCAATTTTGTTTAGGTCAGGGGTGTCCAAACTTTTTTCAAAGAGGGCCAGATTTGATGACGTGAACATGCTCGAGGGCCGACTATTTTGCCTGACATTCTTTGAACGATTAAAATTCAGTCTAAGTGTGTTTGTCTGAGCACCAATACACTGCCCAACAAGAATTCTCTTGCCTTTGTGGCTGTGTGTGGTGAAGAGATGAGCTTGGGCGTGTTATTTGGATATACTGTATATATTTCTTTTGTGGCCCCAACGAATCCCAGAGCGCTGCTCAGGACTAAGGATGAGCTTGGGCGTATTATTTGGATATACCGTATTTATCGGCGTATAACACGCACAGGCTTACCATTGCCATGAAAGCAGCCTCACCCATGCCATGAATGCAGCCTCACCATTGCCATGAATGAAGCCTCACCATTGCCATGAACGCAGCCTCACCATTGCCATGAATGCAGCCTCACCATTGCCATGAATGCAGCCTCACCATTGCCATGAATGCAGCCTCAACATTGCCATGAATGCAGCCTAATTATTGCAATCAGTGCAGCCTTACCATTGCAACAAATGCAGCCTCACATGTGCCATAAATGCAGCCTCACATGTTCCATAAATGCAGCCTCACATGTGCCATAAATGCAGCCTCACATGTGCCATAAATGCAGCCTTACCATTGCCATCAGTGCAGCCTGATCGATGCCCATCTGCAGCCTTGGAGGGCAGAGGGAGGGAGGCGGGACAAGTGCCGACAGATTACAAACAGGAGAATCTCTTGTTTACTCTGTGGCCTCTTTAATACAAAGTCCCACCTCCTATGATAGACAGAACAGTCGTCCAATGGCATCCCAAGAGACGGGACTTCCAATAGAGATGCTGCTGAGTAAACAGGAGATTCTCTTCATGTAATCTGACGGCGCTCGTCCTGCCCCCTTCCTGTCCCCTCCAAGGCACCCCCCGATAAATACGGTATATATCTTTTGTGGCCCTGGGGGCCACAAACAACAATATATATATCCAAATCCCCAGGGGGGCCATATTAAATCAACAGGGAGGCCGCATTTGGCCCGCGGGCCGGACTTTGGACATGCCTGGTTTAGGTGATCTGAGCTCTCTCACCTGAAATACTACACCATCAGGAAAGCGTTTCTGCAATTCAGAGGGGAAATATCCATCCATGATGTCTTTGAGACATTGCTGCAAAACAAACTCATTAGTATTGACATCAAGTTTTACTTCTGGTTTCTTGTTGATCTTCACTTTAATTTCAGTTGGTAAACCTACCCGAGTTGATGGCTCCTGATGAGATCGGAATGGCCCCTGAAACATAATGATCCCATTCTTATATAATGTCAGTGGGACAGGATCGGGAGGTCTCAGACGAGCTGCCCCGGCGCTGTAATGTATTTGTGAAACACCTTCTCCACCAAGAAGATTTAAGTCTCTCAAATTCTCTAGAACCAGGTCATAATCTGGTTGGAAAGCGTTGGAAGAGAGACCTGGTAATTTGTGAAGATATTCAAATTAGGATTGTTAAAGTGGAGTTCCACCCATAAATATAACATTACATCAGTAGTTTTAAAAAAAAATGTCATTAGTCCTTTAAGAATTTTTTTTTTTTTTAGATGCCTTCAAAGTGTTGTTGCTAGGCAGAATAGTTAATCTTCCCTCTTCCTGCACCTAGGTGCTTAAGCTTCCTAACCTACACCGCACAGACTCCTGGGAATGTAGTGGGTGTAACTTTCCAGGAGTCTGTGCACTCCCCAGTCTCAAAGAATCATGTGACTTGGACAGCACAGGTGCTGAAACCTGATCTGACACTGCTTGTGCAGCACTGAGCATGTGCTAGATCTGCAAGGCTGAAATCCAGGAAGTCATACAGTCTGGCTTCATGATGCCCACACTTAAGATGGCCCCAGTCAATTTCTATTTTATAAAGTGTCTAAATGCTGTAACAACCTAACAAAACAGACCTTAGTTTACAGACTAACTTTACTAGAATACATTAAGCTTGTGTATTACAGGGGTATTTATATTTAAAAAGTGAAATTGTGGCCGGAACTCCGCTTTAAGAACAGTCACTTGCTGAGAAATGTGATTTCATTCATTGTCTGATCACCTGAACTGCTGCTGGTGGTCTTCTGCTCTGCAGCGCTAGCGGAGTCATCATCATCATCATCTCCAACCCATACAAGACCATAATCACTCAGGAAATTCTGGGAATGGACACAAAATGATCTGATTTAGAACGTTTACATACAGAATGCCTTTAGCTAAATACTAGCGCTAAAACAGTTAACACAGTGTCATACACAACCATTCATTCTACCTTGAAATGTAATTTATGAATAACTACTTTTATGGGAGTTTACAGATAAGATCCTGTGCACTTTGCTCTGCATCACCCCTTGGAGGCATTCAAGAATCCCAGAGGAATCCACTACTGAGTCACTTACTATGTTGCCTAATCCAAAAGCAAAAAAAAAATAAACCCTTAGGGCCAGATCCACGAAGCAGTTACGCTGGCGTATCTATTGATACGCCGCGTAACTTCTAGGTTGCTCCGGCGTATCTTTGTTTTGTATCCACAAAACAAGATACGCCTGAAGCTGGGCTAGATCCGACTGACGTACGTCTTAGTACGCCGTCGGATCTAAGGTGTATATTTACGCTAGGTGGCGCTTCCGTCGATTTCCGCGTCGAGTATGCAAATAAGCTAGATACGCTAATCCACAAACGTACGTCCGCCCGGCGCTATTTTTTACGTCGTTTACGTAAGGCTTTTTTCGGCGTAACGTTACCCCTGCTCTATGAGGCGTACGCAATGTTAAGTATGGACGTCGGGCCAGCGTTGAATTTTCCGTCGTGTACGTCGTTTGCGTAAAACGATCGCGAATAGGGCTTTGCGTAAATTACGTTCAAGTAGAAAGCATTGGCATGCTGCGGGTTAATTTGGAGCATGTGCACTGGGATACCCCCACGGACGGCGCATGCGCCAGTAAAAAAAACGTCATTTACGTCGGGTCAAGTAAAATTAACATAAAACACGCCCACATCGTTAACATTTGAATTCCGCGCCCTTACGCCGGCAGATTAACTATACGCCGCCGTAACTTTAGAGGCAAGTGCTTTGTGAATACAGCACTTGCCTCTCAAAGTTGCGGCGGCGTAGCGTTACTACGATACGTTACGCTGGAATAAAATTACGATCCGCTACGTGGATCTGGCCCTTAGTGTGAAATATCATTTAACGTGGCTGTAAACCCTTACA
This sequence comes from Rana temporaria, assembly GCF_905171775.1. Classification (NCBI taxonomy): domain Eukaryota; kingdom Metazoa; phylum Chordata; class Amphibia; order Anura; family Ranidae; genus Rana; species Rana temporaria. The sequence goes on along the minus strand of NC_053490.1, from coordinate 391,670,308 downwards.
AATCCCCCTACATAAGCTGTACCTGTTTATCTACAGCCCTCTCTTCTCTACATCTGTTCAAAGCGCAGAATTTAAAAAGCTTGTCTTAAGTCGTGTACACACGATCGGTTTGTCCGATGAAAACAGACCGATGGACTGTTTTCATCGGACAAACCGATCGTGTGTTTGCCCCATCTTTTTTGGGGCAAACACATGGGGCAAACACTGGATGGAGTTTGTGTCCCTGCAAAGCAGAAAATAAATTCTATCACTTACCTTAGGAAAAGTTCCTCACACAGTTCACATAAACACTGGTTAGGCACACAGTTAACCCTTTGCACATCTTTAGCTCTGATCACTGTATTAGTGTCACTGGTTCCCAAAAAGTGGCAGAAAGTCCTCTGCAATATCACAGTCCTGCTATAAGTCGCTGATTGCCGCCATTACTAGTAACATTTTTTATAAATAAATAAAAATATCCCATAATTTGTAGATGCTATAACTTTTGCACAAACCAATCAATATACGCTTATTGGTATTTTTTATCAAAAATATGTAGCAGAATACATATTGGCCTAAATTTATGAAGAAATGTTATTTATTTTTTCATTTTTTTTTAATTGGATATGCTTTATAGCAGAAAGTAAAAAAACATTGTTTTTTTTTTCATTTTCATTTATTTTTTTGTTTATAGCGCAAACATTTTTAAATGCAGTGGTAATCAAATACCACCAAAAGAAATCCCAATTTGTGGGGAAAAAAGGACATACCGTACATTTAATTTGACCGCACAATTGTCAGTTTAAAAGTTGCTTAGTCATGGGGGGGTAAATCTGGAGGTCAAGTGGTTAAGTAAATCAGCCCTGATGATTCTATGTTTTTCCATATTTAAAGCGGTGGTTCACCCTATAAAAATTTCTAACACTACATCTAGCCCAGTTCTGCAAATAAAATGACACTGACCTTTTTTTTTTTTGCCGCCGTAGATAGCGTTTATCGTTCGAATTCACCGGCGCACCGGCGCCGAATAGAGCCGAGCCAACCCGAGCTTCTTTCGGGAAGTCGTGACGCGCTGTATGCGCCGTCGTTTAGCATGTCAATCAATTGGCATGTCAATAGGAACGCCCACTCTCGTGGGATTCCCTACCCGGAAGCCGCGGTGAATTCGAACGATAAACGCTATCTACGGCGACAAAAAAAAAAAGGTCAGTGTAATTTTATTTGCAGAACTGGGCTGGATGTAGTGTTAGAATTGTTTTATAGGGTGAACCACCGCTTTAAGTTTTTGTGCATTACTTTTGAGAAACCGATGAATAAATACATTTATTTATTTTAGTGAACTGATTTTAACACTGTTTTATTGAGGTATTTACCAAGTGTTTTTACTTTTTGAGGTAAATACTGCATAAGGTGTTAGTGAAATGACAGTTTCAGCTTCGCATGAGATGACTGGAAAAAAATGTGTCGCGTGATTCAATTATCACAAATGCGATATTCTTAAAGTGTAAGTTCACCTTTACAGGAAATCTGTAAGGAGAACTTACACTGGACCCCCTCCCGGTCCTGCTGAAATGGAGTCCCACGATCTCCCGCTGCGACACATCGTATAGCCGCTTTACCGGTCTGGGGATTTTAATTCCCCTCGGCTTTCTCTCCTATTTTCCGGCGCTGATAGGTCAGGCTACACAGGTTCTGATTGGTCGACGCCGTACATGTGACAGCGCTGACCAATTAGAATGCCTTCTATTCGTACCTTTACCAGGTACATTTAGGAGATTAATCTCCCTGGTGGTATGATTCTTTCAGATTTCTGGTGCTAAAAGCGGTACCATTTTTTGCATGGAAGTTTGGTGTTTTACATTGTAGGCCTGTAATTCTTAGGAATAACTCACTTTTTTTTTTTTTTTTATGTCACAATGTAGAGTATAAGATTTCCTATCATCTGTGCCCAGTCTTGCCACACAGAGTTAATCCTGCTCTGAGCAATCCTCTTTTATTGTTCAGTGAAAACTAACAAACCCAGATAAAAACCTGTCTAAATAAAAAGTCCTTTCCTCTCTCCTTGCTTTGAGTGACAGGTTATTTACATATCTAGCTTAGACATGTTTATCATATGTTATGTTAATCATAATATGAGGTGATCCACAGTATACAAAGTGAGAAATCCACCCCTCCCCCACATAACACATCCTGGTAATATACAATGAACTGTGAATCACCTCATAATATGATACACATAACATAACATATGATAAACATGCCCAAGCTAGATATGTAAATAACCTGTCACTCAAAGCAAGGAGAGAGGAAAGGACTTTTTATTTAGACAGGTTTTTATCTGGAAGTCTGTTAATTGTGTGGCAACACTGGGCACAGATGATAGGAAATCTTATACTCTACATTGTGATATAAAAAAAAAAAAAAAACATTTTGGGTTTACATCCACTTTAAATCTGTCCAAACAAGAGTCTAGTAGACATCTCGGGTATGATAAAGTTTGAAACACAAAATCATAATATAATAAATAACTATAAATAATTATAACAAATAATAATATAATTATAATAAAAATGATTCAATAATGTAATCAAATCAAAAACACAGAAATTTGCTCAGTCGCAGAATTGTCGCTGTCATTACTTTCAGTGTTTGATGACGAATTTCCCCACAAATCGCTATCGCTCAATTCTGCATGTGATTCTAATTTATTATCGCTCAATTCTAGTTGGTCTAAAACCACTTTTGACATAAAGGGACACTTTCTGGTTGCTATGGACAATCTCCAGTTTCCAGGCAGAAAAAAATGTATTTATAATATAAAACTGCATGCAGGGAACTGGACAAACCACTAGGGACAAAGGGGGTGTGTAATTATTTTATACAGTACTGTAATCTGTATGTTTACTTTTTTGAATTTGGCGCCGATCTCCGCCCCCGTGCATCGTAACGTCGCAGGGAACGAAGCTCGGCGGCACTCTGGCACTGTGTGAATCGAGCGAGGAGGACACAGCGGGGAGGCATCGCAGGATACAGGGGACAAGGTAAGTAACTCTCCCTGTATCCTGCGATGTGATCCCGAGTCTGGCTCGGGGTTACCGCTATTAGTACTGAAATTTCACCCTGAGCCAGACTCGGGAATACCGCCAGGGAGGTTAAGCTGTGGGGATTTCAAATCCCTGGGCTGGTAGAGCAGCGATCCAATGTGTCACAGTGGGAGATCATGGTAATTAAGGTCAGTGGGACCAGGGGGGGGTGGTCCAGTGTCAAGTTTACCTTACAGATTTTCTGTAAAAGTAACCTTACCCTTTTAAGTGAATTGAGCCCACAGTGTGTTTAGTCTTTAGGATATCAAAAGACATGTGTATACAGTATGAATACACACTTTATTAGCTCTGGAGAGTCTTATTTCATATACACAGACTTTCATACTTCACAGTTTATATTCTTACTGACCTCCATATCAGTAATTCTTGTCTGTAGTTCCTGGCACCTTGTCTCCACTTCCAGAACGTTCTGCTCTGAAGAAGAATGACCTAAATGGAAAATGTGGTTATTGTGATGTGAGAGATTGCTGGGAGTTCTCAAATGATCAGACCTACTTCCCACCTGTCTTCTGCTTTTGCAGCTTCTTGAGCTTCTGCTCTAGTGTGGCGATTTCTTGATCCTGAAAAATACATAAGTGAGATTTTCACAACTTTAAAGGATAAGTAAAAAAAAAAAAATGCACATGTTTTTTGCAGGAAAAACAATGTGATTATTTTTTTTATTTTTTTAGGAGCCTGCCCAGCATTGCACCCACAATCTGATGTCAGGTTCCTGCACACTATCCTTACAAACTTGTGCCCAAACCTCCATACAGACTTTTAGTTACAGTGAATAGACTACTATGGCCCCTTTCACACGGGGCAGTGGAGGTGCGGTGACGGTATATCGTCGTGATTTTAAGCGCCACTATACCGTCGTATTTACCGTGATATTCGGCCGCTAGCGGCGCGGTATTAACCCCCGCTAGCAGCCGAAAAGGTGTTAATACCGCCCTGTAGAGGCACATTGCGGGCGGTATTACCGCGGTTTCCCATTGATTTCAGTGGGAAGGAGCAGTATAGGAGCGGTAAACACCCTGCACCTATACCGCTCCAAAGATGCGGCTAGCAGGACTTTTGGAGCGGTCCTGCTAGCGCACCGCTTCAGTGTGAAAGCCTTCAGGCTTTCACATTAAAGCCTGCAGGGCACGATTTTTTCAGGCGGTATAGCAGCGCTTTTTTTAGCACTGAACCGCCTGAAAAATGTGTCAGTGTGAAAGGGGTCTAAGACACTCATCAGGGCCCTCACAGTCCATTGAGAACTACAATCCATCTATGGAACTTGTAGTTTATGCATTCATTTGCTGTAAATGAAAGATGTGGTTGTGTAGGTGGAGCTCCAAACATCCATGTGTGACATCGGGTGTGGAGAGAGGATGGGGGGGGGGATCTGGGGGTGCTGCATAGTAACATATTACATATTATACCCTAAATACGTATATAACAGGTTACTAAAGGTGAACGTAGCCTTTAAAATACAACATCCCAATAGGGGTTTTTGTTGCTGACCTTCATTTGGATCTCCCGTGCTTGAAGACGCACTCTGGCCTCTAACTCGCTTACTCGCTTCATTGTTGTGCTTAACAGATCAAAATCACTGGGAACAGAACCTACAGAAAAAGATTGTACATTTTTTTTCTGAAATACTGCTTGTAACAAAACATCCCACACTCTGCTTGAATGCTTTCGTCATATACCACTTCCTTCCAGTCTGAATATAGATATCAGATATTCCAACCGGTGACAACTACAAACAAGATGATACTCGTTTGATTGCTGAACATGGACTGTTTATTAGAACCAAAATACAAGTTAAATACAATTAAAGAGGAGGTTCCGTCCTCCTGCTCATATTACTCTAACAATACACTTGTAACCAGAAACAAATTAACATGAGCTAATTAACTAATCCCTTAAAGCAGTCAATGTGACTCCGGGCCCGTCAGGATTTCACTATAGGTCAGACTTGTTGTCACCGAGCTTCACACAGTAGATTATACATTATCATAAGTATAAACACAGGACACCTTCTCACACAAGCAGGAGCTCCCGTAGGAGTCGGCCCGTCTCCTACATTGTACAGAGGCCAATATGATCAGCTCTCTCAACTAACATGTTGAGTTCAGAATCCAAAAACCAAGAATAATCTACATATATCTGAGGAGATATTGTGGATAAATATTACTGTCCCATTTTAAGTAATCCAAGACATATTTTCTCCAGGATGGCACAGGCTGACTTTTACATAAGAGGCGCATTGGGGGCTGAAACAAGGGTTTCCCAACCTCTCCAAGGGATTCTGGGTTCCACGTGCCACCCCCATCACACTGCTCATATCTACAGTGCCAGTCTGTAATCTGCTTAAGTACTGACCCTGCTCTTTCCCCAGTGCGTTGTGTTCTTTCAGCTGAGGGAACATATTCAAGAATCGTGGACTTGATACTGAGAAGAAAAAAGAAAACATACCGTCATAACATCTATAAACCCAATTCCAATAACAGAAATTAAAGGGCATATTCACCCAAAAGTGTTTCAATTTTGGGCAAAGACATGTACTGAACTACTTGTAGGTTTCTATGAGAGACTCCTGTCATGGAATATCACACAAGAGAAGTAGTTTGTGTCACTTTCTTTTCCACAGCAGACTACAAGGATGGTATCCAAATCCATTGGTAAGCATGAGACCTTCCTTTGGCTTGTAATGAATGTGGCTGTTGGGTAGAACTGATAAATTTGGTGAAGACGTCTCACCAATGGAGTCCCTCAAATATATGAAGCCAGTACGACTTGCTAGTACTATGATAACTAAAAAGATAATGGGGCAGATCCACAAAGAAATTACGCCGGCGTATCTATTGATACGCCGGCGTAATTTCAAAATTCCTGCGTCGTATCTTTGTTTTGAATCCTCAAAACAAGATACGACGGCATCGCGGCTTGATCCGACAGGCGTACATCTTGGTACGCCTTTGGATCTTAGATGCAACTTTTCGGCGGCCGCTAGGTGGCGTTTCCGTCGTAATCCACGTTGAGTATGCAAATTAGCTATTTACGGCAATCCACGAACGTACGCCGGCCCGGCGCATTTTTTTCCATCGTTTGTGTTCGGCTTTTTCCGGCGTATAGTTAAAGCTGCTATATGGTGGCGTACCCAATGTTAAGTATGGCCGTCCTTCCCGCGTACAATTTTGAATTTTTTGCGTCGTTTGCGTAAGTCGTTCACGAATAGGAATTTGCGTAGAATGACGTCACCGTCGTAAGCATTGGCTGGTTCCGGTTTCATTTTGAGCATGCGCACTGAGATACCCCCAGGGACGGCGCATGCGCAGTTGAAAAAAAAACGACGATTACGTCGGGCCATGACGTATTAACATAAAACACGCCCCCATCACAGCCATTTGAATTCCGCGCCCTTACGCCGCGAGAGATACACTACGCCGCCGTAACTTACGGCGCAAATTCGTTGAGGATTCAAAACAACAAAAAGTAAGTTACAGCGGCGTAGCGCAGGGTTTGACAAATTTGCTTGGAATCTAGGAGCCAGCTAAAAAAGTTAGGAGCCAGAAAACGCACCCCGTCCCGACAAGCTTGCGCGCAGAAGCGAACACATACGTGAGCAGCGCCCGCATATGTAAACGGTGTTCAAACCAAACATGTGAGGTATCGCCGCGATTGGTAGAGCGAGAGCAATAATTCTAGCCCTAGACCTCCTCTGTTACTTAAAACATGCAACCTGTAGATTTTTTTAAACGTCGCCTATGAAGATTTTAAAGGGTAAAAGTTTGTCGGCATTCCACGAGCGGACACAATTTTGAAGCGTGACATGTTGGGTATCAATTTACTCGGCGTAACATTATCTTTCATAATATAAAAAAAAATGGGGATAACTTTACTGTTGTCTTATTTTTTAATTAAAAAAAGTGTAATTTTTTCCCAAAAAAGTGCGCTTGTAAGACCGCTGCGCAAATACGGCGTGACAGAAAGTATTGCAACGATCGCCATTTTATTCTCTAGGGTGTTAGGATAAAAAATATATATAATGTTTGGGGGTTCTAATTAGAGGGAAGAAGATGGCAGTGAAAATTGTGAAAAATGACATTAGAATTGCTGTTTAAATTGTAATGCCTAACTTGTAATACCAACGGCCACCACCAGATGGCGCCAGCTCACACAAGGAAGAGTTGGGGACTTCACCAAAAAAAAAAATATTTTTTTTGCCCACCTTCCAAGCCAAGTCGCCAGGATGCTATTTCTAGTTGCCATGGCGACCTGGCGACCGGGATTTGTCGAGCCCTGGCGTAGATGTATGTGGATCTGGCCCAATAGCTAAAAGATACAAAAAAGTTACTAAGAAAGAGTCCAGAGACTGCAACAGAATTGGTGAAAGGTCTGAGGGATAAAACGTATAGAGAGACTTCAGAAAATTAAAAAGGATCTTCAGGCTGTATGAGAAAAATAAAAGTTAGCAGCTACAAATATTGTAGCTGCTGACTTATAATACCCTGTTCAGGGATATCTGACTTTTGGCCTGCCCCGGGGAAGACGTCACCGATGACAAAACACGTTGGTATTGGCTGTTACTGAAGACATCACGTTTGCTTAGCCATTACACACAGCATTCCTTTCTCATGAGCTGACAGTCTGCTAATTTTTGACTTGTTTGTGGCCGTTTACAAAAAAAATTTCATTTAAAATAACAAACATGTGATACTTACCTCCACTGTGCAGTTCGTTTTGCACAGAGTGGCCCCGATCCATGTCTTCTGGGGTCCCTCGGCGGCTGTCTCTGGTCCTCCCCGCAATTACTCACAAAAGTCATGCGAAAGCTCGCATGGTGGTGAGTAATTTGCGGGCGCGCTTCCGTGATACAGCGAGCGGCCGTAGCCGCTAACTGTATCACTCGTCCCCGCCCCTCGGCGCGCCGCGTCACTGGATGTGATTGACAGCAGCGCCAGCCAATGGCTGCGCTGCTCTCAATCCAACCGCTCTAGCCAATCAGCGGCCAGGCTGATCGGCGAAGAGGATCTCGGGACCGTGCGCAGGACTTTCGAGGGGTCAGATAAGTATAACGGGGCTCGGGGGGGGGGGGGTGTCAGCATAAGATGTTTTTTCACCTTAATGCATAGATTGCATTAAGGTGAAAAAACATTTTCCTTTACAACTCCTTTAAGGTTTGACCTCATATTATATGGTTTTGGTAAATCTGAAGACAAAAATCTGTAAAAAATCTAATAGTGTGTATGAGGTCTTAGGCCCAGATTCACATAGAATCGTGGCGGCGTAACGTATCGTAGATACGTTACACCGCCGCAAGTTTTCATCGCAAGTGCCTGATTCACAAAGCACTTGCATGAAAACTTACGCTGGCGGCCTCCGGCGTAAGCCCGCGTAATTCAAAGGGGCGTGTGCCATTTAAATTAGGCGCGCTCCCGCGCCGGACCTACTGCGCATGCTCCCTTTTGAATTTCCCGCCGTGCTTTGTGCGAAGTGACGTCATTTTTTCGAACGGCGACGTGCGTAGCGTACTTCCGTATTCCCGGACGTCTTACGCAAGAAGGAACAAAATTTAAAATTTCGACGCGGGAACGACGGCCATACTTTATACAGCACATACGTGTGCTGTGTAAAGTTAGGGCACCTAAAACGACGACTAACTTTGCGACGGGAAACTAGACTAGCAGCGACATAGCGAACACGAAAAACCGTTGTGGATCGCCGTAACTACTAATTTGCATACCCGACGCTGGTTTACGACGCGAACTCCCCCCAGTGGCGGCCGCGGTATTGCATCCTAAGATCCGACAGTGTAAAACAATTACACCTGTCGGATCTTAGGGATATCTATGCGTAACTGGTTCTATGAATCAGTCGCATAGATACTCTGAGAGATACGACGGAGTATCTGAGATACTCCGTCGTATCTCTGCTGTGAATCTGGGCCCATGTGTCAAATGTCGCAGTCCTAATATAAGTTGATGATCGCTGCCATTACTAGTAAAAATAAAAAAAATAAATACAATGAAATAAAAATATCACATAGTTTGTAGACACTGGCCCAGATTCAGGTACATTTGCGCTTTATTTGCGGAGGCACAGGGCAACGATTTTGCCCTGCGCCCCCGCAAATATTTTGCGCTGCCGTCGATTCACGGAGCAGTAGCTCCGTAAATTGCGAGGGCGCGCCGGCAAAATTGCGTAAGCGTGCGCAATGTAAATGATCCTGCCGGGGGCGGGAATCATTTAAATTAGGCGCGCTCCCGCGCCGAGCGTAGAGCGCATGCTCCATCGGGAAACTTTCCCGACGCGCATTGCGGCAAATGACGTCGCAAGGACGTCATTTGCTTCAAAGTGAACGTGAATGGCGTCCAGCGCCATTCACGATTCACTTACGCAAACAACGTAGATTTTAAATATCGCGACGCTGGAACGTGAGTATCCTATAGCATTGGCTGCGCCTGCTATTAGGATGTGTAACCTTACGCGAAACCCGACGTACGCAAACTACGTAATTTGCGTACGCAGGGCTCGCGCAACGTTGTGAATCGGTGTTAGTATGCAATTTGCATACTATACACAGATCACAATGGGAGCGCCCCCTAGCGGCCAACGCAAGAATGCAGCCTAAAATCTGCGCGGCATAAGAGCCTTATGCCAAGCAGATTTTAGGCTGCAGTCGGCATAGCGATGTTCCTGAATCAGGAGCATTCGCTACGCCGGAGCAAGTAAGCAATTGCGCTGTGTAACCTATGGTTACACAGGCGCAATTGCTTCTTGAATCTGGCCCACTATAATCAATCAATATGCACTTATTGGGAGTACATATTGGCCTAAATTGTTAAAGAAATTCGATTATTTTTTACATTTTTTATTGAATATGTTTTATAGAAGAAAGTAAAAAATATATATATATTTTTTTTATTGACTGTCATTTTTTTGTTTAAAGCTCAAAAAATATAAACCGCAGAGGGGATGAAATACCAGCTCTTTTAGCGGGGACGTACATTTTATTTGAGTACAGTGTCGCACGGCTGCGCAATTTAAGTAACGCGGTGCCCTATCGAAAAAAAATGGCCTGGTCATGAAGGGGGTAAATCTTCCAGAGCTGAAGGGGTTAATATGTAGGTGTTGTTCTTCTGTATGACTATAAAGCAGTCCACTCACCTGGGTTACCATCAGGGTCTTTAAATGGCGCTGCTCTTTTCCTGCAAACACAACCACCATTGATGTAAATACAGAGAAGAGATACATCAACCCCATCCCTCAGATGCCTTATACACCGGACACTAATTACCCGGTTCTGGGGTTCCCAGCATCGGTGCCAAGCTCATCCACCCTCCCGGACATGTCACTTCCGTCCCGGTGTCTCATCCGCTCCCCACTCTGGCCGCCCTGTCCCGCCAGGGTCCTCAGTCTTCGGGGTTTCCCTAAAGTAAACAATGGACCGCTCATGCTGCACTCACTGCGCCGCCATGTTGTTTGGACTCGGTTTCCAGGCAACCGAAACAAGTTACCTGACACGTGACACGGTCGGCAGCGTGTGTGTCCCAGGCTGAGAGAGAGGTCCGGTGTGTGACGTCACCGTTCCCGGTAATTGCCATACAGCTATCAATGAGAAGATGCTGCAATTCCCCTCATTATCCATGATTAGGAGTGTGTGCATTAAAGTCACCTTGTCAATGGTCAGGCTGTATATTGGGGGTTTACTCACACAGGGCACAGCTCAACCCCCCACTGGCAAACATCTTGCCCTCCAGAAGATTTACCCCCTTCATGACCAGGCCATTTTTTGCAATACGGCAATGCGTTAACTGGAAATTGTGCGGTCGTGAGACACTGTACCCAAACAACATTTACATCCATTTTCCCCCCACAAATAGAGATTTCTTTTGGTGGTATTTGATCACCTCTGCGGTTTTAATTTGTTGCGCTATAAACAAAAAAAGAGCAAAAAAAAAAACAATGGGCTAGATTCAGGTAGCTTCACGCATTGTTACGGCGGCGTAGCGTATCGTATTTACGCTACGCCGCTGTAAGTAAGTAAGGCAAGTGCTGTATTCACAAAGCACTTGCCTCCTAAGTTATGGCGGCGTGGCGTAAATGGGGCCGATGTAAGCGCGCCAAATTCAAATGAGGATGAGGGGGGCGTGTTTTATGTAAATGGGTGGTGACCCGACGTGATTGACGTTTTTTTACGAACGGCGCATGCGCCGTCCGTGTACATATCCCAGTGTGCATTGCTCCAAAGTACGCCACAAGGACGTATTGGTTTCGACGTGAACGTAAATTACATCCAGCTCTATTCAGGAACGACTTACGCAAACAACGTAAAAATTTCAAAATTCTACGCGGGAACGACGTCAATACTTAACATTGCGTACGCCTCATAATAGCAGAAGCAACCTTACGCCGAAAAAGCCGAACGTAAACGACGTAAAAAAATAGCGCCGGGCGTACGTACGTTTGTGAATCGGCGTATCTACCTAATTAGCATATTCCTTGCGTAAATCGACGGAAGCGCCACCTAGTGGCCAGCGTAAATTTTTTGTTGCATAGATACGACGCTGCAACTCAGAGATACGACGGCGTATCTGGAGATACACCGTCGTATCTCCTTACTGAATCTAGCCCAATATTTTTTACTTTCTGCTATAAAACATACCCAATAAAAAAAATTGAATTTCTTCATCAATTTAGGCCAATATGTATTCTGCTACATGTTTTTGTTACAAAAATCCTAATAAGCGCATATTGATTAGTTTGCGCAAAAGGTATAGCGTCTACAAAATAGGGGATATTTTATTTATTGACTTAGTTTTGTTTACTAGAAACAGCGGCGATTGTGATCAGCGACTTATAGCGGGACTGCGATATTGCGGCGGACAAATCGGACACCTAGCTGACACTTTCAACACTTTTTGGAGTCCAATGACACTAATACAGTGATCAGTGCTAAAAAATCTGCACTGTCACTGTATTGATTACACCGTAGAGTTGCCACCTCATCCCTGTAAACCCAAATACATATTAATTACACAGGTTCTGGGGCTAATGCCGATAAGGCACAAAGAGAGTTTAACCACTTAAGACCCGGACCTTTATGCAGGTAAAGGACCTGGCCAGTTTTTGCGATTCGGCACTGCGTCGCTTTAACTGACAATTGCGCGGTCGTGCGACGTGACTCCCAAACAAAATTGGCGTCCTTTTTTTCCCACAAATAGAGCTTTCTTTTGGTGGTATTTGATTACCTCTGCGGTTTTTATTTTTTGTGCTATAAACAAAAATAGAGCGACAATTTTGAAAAAAATGCAATATTTTTTACTTTTTGCTATAATAAATATCCCCCAAAAACATATATAAAAAAAAACGTTTTTTTCCTCATTTTAGGCCGATACGTATTCTTCTACCTATTTTTGGTAAAAAAAAAATCGCAATAAGCGTTTATCGATTGGTTTGCGCAAAATTTATAGTGTTTACAAAATAGGGGATAGTTTTATTGCATTTTGATTAATAATTTTTTTTTTACTACTAATGGCGGCGATCAGCGATTTTTTTCGTGACCGCAACATTATGGCGGACACATCACACAATTTTGACACATTTTTGGGACAATTATCATTTTCATAGCAAAAAATGCTATAAAAATGCATTGTTTACTGTGAAAATGACAATTGCAGTTTGGGAGTTAACCACTAGGGGGCGCTGAAGGGGTTAGATGTGACCTCATATGTGTTTCTAACTGTAGGGGGCGGGGCTGGACGTGTGACATCATTGATCGTGTTTCCCTATATCAGGGAACACATGATCAATGACAGCGCCACAGTGAAGAACGGGGAAGCTGTGTTTACACACAGCTCTCCTCGTTCTTCAGCCCCGGGGACCGCTCGCGGGACTCCAGCGGCGATCGGGTCCGCGGTCACAGAGCTTCGGACCCACGGCTGGGCACTTAAAGAGGACGTACAGGTACGTGCATGTGCCCAGCCGTGCCATCCTGCCGACGTATATGTGCAGGAGGCGGTCCTTAAGTGGTTAATTACCACCTTTATCAGCCACTGAACCTGTAAAATTAATATGTGTTCAGTTTTAAAGGGACAAAGTGACAACTCTATGACACTGGCTGGGAAGGGGTTAACATCAGGGGAAATCAACGGGTTAACTGTGTGCCTAGCTGATGTTTTCTTACTGTGGGGGAAGTGTTGGTACTAGGAGAAGGCATGGATTGGTGCCCCTGCTTGGCAGAGACAGAGGATCCAGGCCTGCTGTTGTGACAGAATGGCGATCTGCCCTGTTTACATAGGTAGATCACCGTTCTCCCTCATTATCCACGGTTGCCGGCAGATATCGAGTCCGCCGTACTCGCAGATCAGCAGGAGCAGGTCGCTGTCGGTGTGCGCACCCCAGACCCACTAGTGTCAGATATACTGATACGCGATCTGGTGCAGACATGCCACTTTGCTGCTGTATATCTAAGTTATATGGTTGGCAAGTGGTTAATAAGCGCAAAGTCCAGACACTTTCACACCTTCCTGCTCAGGCAAGTTTTCAGTCTCACACTTTGAATGACAGTAGTCATGCAACACTGCACACAAATTAGATTTTTACCATTTTTGGAGCTTTCTTTTGGTGGTAGTTACTCGCCTCAGTTTTTTTTTTTTTTTTGCTATCTCTCTCTATATATATAGAGAGAGAGATAGCAAAAAAAAATACAAAAATAACTACCAAAACGCTGACGCAAGGGACATGTCACATTAAAGATTAAAGGGGGTGTTCTGCTGTCGGAAATGACATCTTACATTAAAGTGAAAAGCGTGGGTGCTGACTTCTTACCTCTTCTCCCATGCAGCCAGCGAATAGAGAAGCGGATGAGGGGCCGAAAATGACTTCAAACCAGGCGGGGCCTCTAGTAATTTGGGGGGCTCTCCGCAACTTTGCTGGGCCCTAAGCGGCTTGCATAGTGAGCCTATAGGGCGGATCGGCCCTGAGTATGGGGGATACCATATATATGAGACCTTTGCACAGCCTAGCTACAAAGAGGGGCCCAAAATCCAAGGAGCACCTTTGGGCTTTTGCAGAGCATAAAATACGCATCTAATTCCATGACAGCTTATCCTGTTTTCAGAGGCCCTGGAGCACCAGGATAGTGGAAACACCCACAAAATGACCACGATTTGGAAAGCAAACACCCCAAAGAGGCACGGTGAGTCTTTTAACCAGTTAAGCCCCGGACCAATATGCAGCCTAAAGACCCAAGGTGTTTTTACAGTTCGGGACTGCGTCGCTTTAACAGACAATTGCGCGGTCGTGCGACGTGGCTCCCAAACAAAATTGGCATCCTTTTTTCCCCACAAATAGAGCTTTCTTTTGGTGGTATTTGATCACATCTGCGGTTTTTAGTTTTTGCGCTATAAACAAAAATAGAGCGACAATTTTGAAAAAAATGCAATATTTTTTACTTTTTGCTGTAATAAATATCCCCCAAAAACATATATAAAAACATTTTTTTTCCTCAGTTTAGGCCGATACGTATTCTTCTACCTATTTTTAGTAAAAAAAATCGCAATAAGCGTTTATCGATTGGTTTGCGCAAAATTTATAGCGTTTACAAAATAGGGGATAGTTTTATTGCATTTTTATAAAAAAATTTTTTTTTACTACTAATGGCGGCGATCAGCAATTTTTTTCGTGACTGCAACATTATGGTGGACACTTCGGACAATTTTGACACATTTTTGGGACCATTGTCATTTTCACAGCAAAAAATGCATTTAAATTGCATTCTTTATTGTGAAAATGACAGTTGCAGTTTGGGAGTTAACCACAGGTGGCGCTGTAGGAGTTAGGGTGCACCTAGTATGTGTTTACAACTGTAGGGGGGTGTGGCTGTAGGAATGACGTCATCGATCGTGTCTTCCCTATAAAGGGAATGACGCGATCGATGCGCCGACACAGTGAAGCACAGGGAAGCCGTGTTTACACACGGCTCTCCCCGTTCTTCAGCTCCGGGGAGCGATCGCGACGGAGCGGCTATAAACAAATAGCCGCGCCGTGGTCCCGGATCGCTCCCCGAGCGGACCCGACCTCCGCATGTAGCGGGGGGGTTCCGATCGGACCCCCCACCCGCTAATAGGCGAGGACGTACATGTACGCCCATGTGCCTGTATGTGCCATATTGTGGACGTATATGTACATGCGGGGGTCGGGAACTGGTTAAAGAGTTAATTTTTTTGCCACAAGTTTTTGGAAAATGCAAAAAGAAAATGAAAACGATTTTTTTTACCATAGTTAAAAACTTTACAAATTTGTCACTTGTAACCATTTCCATACAGGGCATTTTCACCCCCTTCCTGCCCAGACCAATTTTTAGTTTTCAGCGTAATTTCTAAGATCTTTCAAGATTTCTTGTATCCACAAAACAAGATACGACTGAATGAGGGCTCGATCCGACTGGCGTACGTCTTAGTACGCCGTCGTATCTTAGGTGCATATTTACGCTGGCCGCTAGGTGGCGCTTCCGTTGATTTCCGCATAGAGAATATGCAAATGAACTAGATACGGCGATCCACAAACGTACGTCCGGCCGGCGCATTTTTTTACGTCGTTTCTGTAAGGCTTTTTTTGGCGTATAGTTACCCCTGCTTTATGAGGCGTACGCAATGTTAAGTATGGACGTCGGGACAGCGCCCGAATTTTCCGTTGTTTACGTCGTTTGCGTAAAACGTTCGCGAATAGGGCTTTGCGTAGAATTATGTTCACGTCGAAAGCGATGGCATGCTGCGGGTTAATTTGGAGCATGCGCACTGGGATACCCCCAAGGACGGCGCAAAAAAAAACATCAATTACGTGGGGTAAATAGGAATTACCATAAAACACGCCCACATCTTATCTATTTGAATTGCGCGCCCTTACGCCGACACAGTTACACTATGCCGCGGTAACTTACGGCACGAATTTTTTCAGGATACGGAAAATACGCTGAAAGTTACGGCGGCGTAGTGTATCTGAGATACGCTACGCCGGACGGAAAAATGCGCGGAGGTACGTGGATCTGGCCCAATATCTTTTACTTTTTGATTTAATAAATATCACAATTAAAAAAAAAAAAAAAGTTTTTCCTCAGTTTAGGCCGAAACGTATTCTTCTACATATTTTTGGTAATAAAAAAAATCGCAATAGGCGTATTTGATCGGTTTGCGCAAAAGTTCTAGCATCTACAAAATAGAGAATAGAATTATAGCATTTTTTTTTTTTTTTTACTTGTAATGGCGGCGATCTGTGATTTTCTTTTATTGTGACCGTGACATTGCAGCGGACATATCGGACACTTTTAACAAATTTTTGGCACCATTCACATTTATACAGCGATTAGTGCTATAAAACTGCACTGATTACTGTGTAAATGTGACTGGCAGGGAAGGAGTTAACACTAGGGGGCGCTGAAAGGGTTAAATATTTTCCCTGGAAGTGATTCTAACTGTAGAGGGAGGGGACTCACAAGGGGAGGTGACCGATCTGTGCTCCTCTGTACTGGGAACACACATCGGTCTCCCCACCTCTGATAGGACCGTGGATCTGTGTGTTTACACACACAGATCCGTGGTCCTGCCATGATTGCGGGCAATTGTGGGTGCCTGGCGAGGGACAAGAGGTTCCTGCAGACGTCATATTAGTATGCACAGGGCAGGAAGGGGTTAATAAGATATTTTTCACACACAACATGGGCATACTAAGAATTACAACACAAAACACATTTGACTACTCATATGGTCCCCTCTATACATGTGGTCAGGGATCAGGGAGTATAGCTTAGCATTGCACCTATAGCAGTCCCAGTTCCTGTAAGCCACAAGCCTACGTGGCTGCCCTCCAGGAATAACATGTTCACTAGCCAGGAAGTACAAGCCAAAGAAATGAAGAACAAAAGAGTTCATGCGGTTCCAGGAGTGCAGTTGTCCACAGAGGACGGCTTGGACTTGTGTCTTGCATAAACATATTCTGATGTGCAGATGGGTCAATATAGGTGCAGGCAGACACATGATCGGCAAACAGGCAAAGGATCGGTCCAAGTAGCAGGGAGTAGTGTAGCCAAAAACAGGCCAGGGTCAGTGCAGGCAGAGGAAATCCTGCACTGGTGTGACGGTGATCAGGAATACCGTTGCTGCCTGCACTGGTCTGGTGACAGCGGGACGCGTGTAGCGGTGATCAGGAACACACTGGTCTGGTGACACTGCTGCTGATATGGTGACAATTAGAGACACCGTTGCTGGCTTGTACTGGTCTGGTGACACTGAGACAGGTGTGGTGGTGATCAGGGACAATGGGGTTGAATTACTAAAACTGGAGAGTTCAAAATCTGGTGCAGCTGTGCATGGTAGCCATTCAGCTTCTAACTTCAGCTTGTGTTACTAAACCCACAGCAGTAAAATTAGTGTATATACAGTGGCCCGGATTCAGGTAGATTTGCCCCTTAGTTACGGAGGCGCAGGGCAGTGTTTTTGCCCTGCGCCCCCGCAAATTTCCTGCGCTACCCGCGATTCACGGAGCAGTAGCCCGGTAAATTGCATGTGCGCTGTGTAAACTTGCCCTGCGTAAGGGCGCCTAATGTAAATGATCCCGTAGGGGGCAGGGAATCATTTAAATTAGGCGCGCTCCCGCACCGAGCGTAGAGCGCATGCTCCGTCGGGAAACTTTCCCGACATGCATTGCGGCAAATGATGTCGCAAGGACGTCATTTGCTTCAAAGTGAACGTGAATGGCGTCCAGCGCCATTCACGAATCACTTACGCAAACGACGTAGATTTAAAATTTCGCGACGCGGGAACGACGGGTATTCTTTAGCATTGGCTGCCCCTGCTTTTAGGATGTGCAACCTTACGCGTAACCCGACGTACGCAAACTACGTAAATTGCGTACGCAGGGCTCGCGCAATGTTGTGAATCGGTGTTAGTATGCAATTTGCATACTATACACTGAGCACAATGGGAGCGCCCCCTAGCGGCCATCGCTAGAATGCAGCCTAAGATATGCGTGGCATAAGAGCCTTATGCCACTTAGATTTTAGGCTGCAGTCGGCGTTACGATGTTCCTGAATCAGGAGCATTCGTAACGCCGGGGCAAGTAAGCAATTGCGCTGTGTAACCTATGGTTACACAGGCGCAATTGCTTCTTGAATCTGGGCCAGTGCCTTGTAAAATGTAAAGATTGCCCTTTGGATCCATCCATCTTCCCATCAACTCCGATCAAGTTCCCTGTCCCTGCTGAATAAAAGCATCCCCACAACATGATGCTGATACCACCATGTTTCACAGTGGGGATGGTGTGTTCAGGGTGATGTGCAGTGTTCGTTTTCCACCACAAATAGTGTTTTTCTTTTAGGCCAAAAAGTAAAATGTTGGTCTCATCTGACCAGAGCATCTTCTTCCACATGTATTAAGTGGACTCCTGCGCTGTATGGGATAAAGGTGAAGGGGAGTGGGCCAGAAAAAGGACAGTGGGGTGAGTGGGCGTGAATACTGCAGCAAACACCAAGAATGTTGTCCTCTCAAGACAAAAGAATTGATACTGTGTAAAATGTGAAAGTGTCTGCGCTGTAAAAAAACTAGAATAAGGGGGGGCAAATAAAAAAAGGGGTGAGGTGACACAAAATCCGTGGACAGTGGGCCGTGAGATAGTAAGTATATTGACACGATGGGGGTGACCCACAATGAAAAGTGGAATAAGTGTGGTCTAGCCTAAACCGTGTATCGAAAACACATATAGAGAATCTTCAAAATATTAATGATAAGTGAGCAGTTCGAACAAAAGACTCCCCAAGCGATTAATAGAAATAAACAAATATCCGATTGGTGAAACTTGAAAAAAGTGAAAAAAGTGAAGTCTTGTGGACAATATTAGAGTGCAGTCCAACAAACAGACAGGTAAAAAGTGACTGGTAGATAAATGAGTGATTGAGTGTAAAAAATGTCAAACTCAGGTGAATGAAGGTGTGTGCTCAGGTAGGTCCACACAGCGTGCACCCTTCACCAATAGTGAATCAGAAGGCTTACCTCTCTGCTCACATACAAACCCTGAAACAATCACTGTACCAGCAGGCTGTTAAATGGATATCTGCTTGTCTCGCTCGTGGTACATATATATAAAGACAACGGTGTAAAAGTTGTAACTTTGTCTTCTTACAGGCAATAAGGAGACATAGTGCCCAAAATAAGGAGTGGCTGATTGTCCACTTACACAACTTACAGGAGTGTATGAGGAGCGTGTGCCTATCTCCACGAGCGCCGAGCTCGTATCCCAATCTTCTTCCAGCTGTCAATTTCTCTTGAGCATCATACGAGCCGTCCGCTCGTGGCGAGATATATGAGCGGGGATGGAAGGAGAGAGGGGGGGCACATCGCATAAACCATGCAGCAAATAAATTTATTAAAACAAAGAAATTGGTAAAAGACTCACATGGGGCAGTCTAAGGGCGGTCCCGTAGCCACGAACGCCGCGCTCGTCCACCGTCCGTCAGATGCTGCTCCTACTGTGTACTCTGTATTCCCGACGCGTATTCGTCACATCACGTGACTTCATCAGGGGATGGTAAACTAGAGTACTGGGTCCTGTTTAAATAACGTCTCACTAATTGGGCATAGCAGCGGCCATTTTGTTGAAGTCCACGCCGTGTATTGGCGAATGCCACGCCGGCGCCATTTTGCCTGAGTCTCCTTACTTGTGTTAAACTCCGCTGGGTAAAACGAACAGAACGGAGGGGGAGCAATCAGGGGGGCTGGGCCGGACTAGGCGGCGGCTGGCCTGTGCTTTGAGCAAGTGTCCACAGGGGAAAAGATTTTAAAAAACCATCCGGTTAAAATACAGTAAAAAGAAAAAACTTAATTTAAAAAAGAAGAGAAATTGTTATTCTTCGCTGGGAAAAGTAATTATAGTGTATGCATAATCCGGACCTGTTGAGCATAAAAGTCTAATAAGACACCCATAGGGGCAGTCGGGTTTAAGGCACACATATGGGCGAATAGTGAGCTATTACATACTATAATGCAGAGTTCTGCCCTATCTCAAAGCCGATGTGCACTGCATTGACTAGCAGCGCGATAGCAGGCAAGCTATGCAGAGAATAATAGAAATTAAAAAAATTATTTTAAAAAACATAAAAACAAATGTAATTTTAAAATAAAGGAGTGATATATATTGAGAACCATATATAAGGGGCTAGGCAATAAGAGCCTAATGAGGGAATGTTAGAGTGGTAGAAAAAGTCAGGGTATCTAGGCCCAGGATGTATTGCACCAGGTGTGAAAGGGGCTACTATGTTATGGTGACCGAAATAGAGCAGCACCTGACGCACAGCAGGTATAGATGGGATAGGTAAAGGCATAGGGGTCTCAAACATATAGTGTTCTACACGACATATACAAGATAGTGTAAGGATGATACAAAGGGTCTAAAAATCACTTAGGAAGCAGTTTAGATCGAACTCAATGTTAAGACCTCTAGGTGTGAAAGTGTCCATATTGTAGATGTATTTCGATTCTAGTTGGCTGAGTGCCCTAACCTTATGGCCCCCCCGCCATGGTCTAGAATACGGGACTATCCCCCAGAATTTCAGATGTGTGGGGTCTTTATGGTGGACTTTGGCAAAGTGGCGAGATACACTGTGGTTAGCGAACCCCTTTTCTATATTTTTCACATGTTCTTTGATACGTATCCGTAAGAGTCTCTTTGTGCGGCCTACATATTGTAGTCCGCAGCTGCATTCGAGTGCATACACTGCGCCTTCTGTGTTGCAGCCAATGAAGTCCCTTATTTCGTACTCGGTGCTGTTGCTATTAGACTTGAAGGTAGTCACCTTTTTATTCGGACGTTTAGTATGTGTGCAAGCATAGCATCTCTTGCAAGGGAAAAAACCTTTTCCGGTGAAAAATGTGAACTGTTTCTTTGGTGGGTTAATAACGCTCTTCACTAGTTGGTCCCTCAATGTAGGGGCTCTCTTGTATGTAAATCTTGGTTTATCAGGTAATACGTCTCGCAGATCTTTGTCACCTTTAAGAATGTGCCAGTGTCTCTGGATAACTTTTTAAATTTTCTTATGTTGTATATTATAGTCCAATACAATAGGTACTAAGTCTTGTCTGCTTGTTGCGATTTTACTTTCCAGAAGTTTTTCCCTGGGTATTTTAGATACCTCTTCTATCTTTTGCTGGATGTATATATTGTCGTACCCCTTCTGCACAAATCTATCACCTAACTGTTTTGCTTGTTCCTGAAAAACATCCTGCTTTGTACAATTGCGTCGTAGGCGCATTAGTTGCCCTTTCGGTATATTAAAAAGCCAATTCTTGTGATGGCAGCTGGTAAGGGGAAGGTAGCTGTTTCTATCAACATTCTTGAAAAAGGTTTTGGTATCGAAGGTTGCATTGTTCCTGGAGATTTCCAAATCTAAAAAAGCTATATTTTGTTCTTCAATTTGCCAGGTAAGTTTGATGTTTCTGGTATTATTGTTTAGATTCTCCAGGAAGTTCCCCAATGATTGATGGTCGCCTCTCCACAAGATGAAAATGTCATCAATATATCTTTTATATAGCAAAAGATCTACAGATTGATGAGTGAATACCACTTCTTCCTCCCATTGAGACATGAACAATCCTGCCACGCTCGGGGCAAATTTTGCCCCCATCGCCACTCCAGTCCGTTGTTGGTAGTACTGGTCATTGTACCATAGGTGACTGTGTTTTAGACAAAAGTCTAAACACTTGATGATGTACTTCCTTTGTACACAGGGAAGGTCGGTGTAGTTCCGAAGTCCCCATTTCGTGGCGTCACAAGCTAAGTGGTGAGGAATAATAGAATACAATGAAGAGACGTCGGCCGTGGCCATTAATAGAGGTCCGCTTTCATTCAGTCCGGCTAGCAATTGCAGCATTTCCTTTGTGTCTTTTAGGTATGCGCGTGTGTGTTGCACGGCCTGTTGTAAATATCGGTCTATATATTGTCCAAGTCTGGCTGTTATTGAATCAATGCCGTTAACAATGGGTCTGAAGGGGGGGTTTTCTTTGTCTTTGTGGATCTTGGGCAAGGCGTAGATGATGGGGGTCCTGCAAGCTTCAGGGATCAAATATCTTGCTTCTTTTTTGTCCAAGACTCCTTTTTTGAGGCCCAAGTGTACGACTTGTTCAAGTTCTTTTCTCCATTTGAACATCGGATTTCTTGACATTGGACTATAGGTCTCAGGGTCGTTGAGGAGTTTAAGCATCCCTTTGTGATATTGTTCCGTGGTCAGTAACACTATTCCCCCACCTTTATCCGAAGGTCGGATCACAAGATTTTTATTGGTTCTAAGTTTCTTAATACCGATCTTCATGGATTTAGGTTCCTCTATTTTCTTGATCGCTAGTTTTTTTATTTCATTTGTCACCATATTTCTAAATACTTCAATGTGTTTCCCATCTTTCACTTTTGGGTTGAAGGTAGATTTATTTCTTAATTGGCTGTGTACCACTGTGTCGTTTTCCACTCCGGCAGATTTAAAGGTCTTGCCAGTCATGTATTTTTTAATGTTCAGTTTCCTAACATATTTTTCGATGTTTATGTAGGTCTGAAATTTATCCAAGTTTCTGACTGGTGCATATTTGAGTCCTTTATCTAATACTAAGATTTCTTCTTGGGTCAGTGGTATATCAGTCAGATTAAAAATCCCTTCTCCTATTGTTCTCAATTTCTCTCTGTTTCTTTCTTGTTTTCTTTTTCCTGCCCTGCATCCTCTTTTCTTGGGGGGCTTCTCTGCTTCATTTCCTCTGCTTTCCTTGGAGGATGGTAGATTTTGTCCCGGTCTAAAAAAGATCTGTTGTATCCTTCCTCATAGCGGTACTCCGGGGCTCTTCTTTCTTCTCTATACCTCTCGGGACTGGTATAGAGAAGAAAGAAGAGCCCCGGAGTACCGCTATGAGGAAGGATACAACAGATCTTTTTTAGACCGGGACAAAATCTACCATCCTCCAAGGAAAGCAGAGGAAATGAAGCAGAGAAGCCCCCCAAGAAAAGAGGATGCAGGGCAGGAAAAAGAAAACAAGAAAGAAACAGAGAGAAATTGAGAACAATAGGAGAAGGGATTTTTAATCTGACTGATATACCACTGACCCAAGAAGAAATCTTAGTATTAGATAAAGGACTCAAATATGCACCAGTCAGAAACTTGGATAAATTTCAGACCTACATAAACATCGAAAAATATGTTAGGAAACTGAACATTAAAAAATACATGACTGGCAAGACCTTTAAATCTGCCGGAGTGGAAAACGACACAGTGGTACACAGCCAATTAAGAAATAAATCTACCTTCAACCCAAAAGTGAAAGATGGGAAACACATTGAAGTATTTAGAAATATGGTGACAAATGAAATAAAAAAACTAGCGATCAAGAAAATAGAGGAACCTAAATCCATGAAGATCGGTATTAAGAAACTTAGAACCAATAAAAATCTCGTGATCCGACCTTCGGATAAAGGTGGGGGAATAGTGTTACTGACCACGGAACAATATCACAAAGGGATGCTTAAACTCCTCAACGACCCTGAGACCTATAGTCCAATGTCAAGAAATCCGATGTTCAAATGGAGAAAAGAACTTGAACAAGTCGTACACTTGGGCCTCAAAAAAGGAGTCTTGGACAAAAAAGAAGCAAGATATTTGATCCCTGAAGCTTGCAGGACCCCCATCATCTACGCCTTGCCCAAGATCCACAAAGACAAAGAAAACCCTCCCTTCAGACCCATTGTTAACGGCATTGATTCAATAACAGCCAGACTTGGACAATATATAGACCGATATTTACAACAGGCCGTGCAACACACACGCGCATACCTAAAAGACACAAAGGAAATGCTGCAATTGCTAGCCGGACTGAATGAAAGCGGACCTCTATTAATGGCCACGGCCGACGTCTCTTCATTGTATTCTATTATTCCTCACCACTTAGCTTGTGACGCCACGAAATGGGGACTTCGGAACTACACCGACCTTCCCTGTGTACAAAGGAAGTACATCATCAAGTGTTTAGACTTTTGTCTAAAACACAGTCACCTATGGTACAATGACCAGTACTACCAACAACGGACTGGAGTGGCGATGGGGGCAAAATTTGCCCCGAGCGTGGCAGGATTGTTCATGTCTCAATGGGAGGAAGAAGTGGTATTCACTCATCAATCTGTAGATCTTTTGCTATATAAAAGATATATTGATGACATTTTCATCTTGTGGAGAGGCGACCATCAATCATTGGGGAACTTCCTGGAGAATCTAAACAATAATACCAGAAACATCAAACTTACCTGGCAAATTGAAGAACAAAATATAGCTTTTTTAGATTTGGAAATCTCCAGGAACAATGCAACCTTCGATACCAAAACCTTTTTCAAGAATGTTGATAGAAACAGCTACCTTCCCCTTACCAGCTGCCATCACAAGAATTGGCTTTTTAATATACCGAAAGGGCAACTAATGCGCCTACGACGCAATTGTACAAAGCAGGATGTTTTTCAGGAACAAGCAAAACAGTTAGGTGATAGATTTGTGCAGAAGGGGTACGACAATATATACATCCAGCAAAAGATAGAAGAGGTATCTAAAATACCCAGGGAAAAACTTCTGGAAAGTAAAATCGCAACAAGCAGACAAGACTTAGTACCTATTGTATTGGACTATAATATACAACATAAGAAAATTGAAAAAGTTATCCAGAGACACTGGCACATTCTTAAAGGTGACAAAGATCTGCGAGACGTATTACCTGATAAACCAAGATTTACATACAAGAGAGCCCCTATTGAGGGACCAACTAGTGAAGAGCGTTATTAACCCACCAAAGAAACAGTTCACATTTTTCACCGGAAAAGGTTTTTTCCCTTGCAAGAGATGCTATGCTTGCACACATACTAAACGTCCGAATAAAAAGGTGACTACCTTCAAGTCTAACAGCAACAGCACCGAGTACGAAATAAGGGACTTCATTGGCTGCAACACAGAAGGCGCAGTGTATGCACTCGAATGCAGCTGCGGACTACAATATGTAGGCCGCACAAAGAGACTCTTACGGATACGTATCAAAGAACATGTGAAAAATATAGAAAAGGGGTTCGCTAACCACAGTGTATCTCGCCACTTTGCCAAAGTCCACCATAAAGACCCCACACATCTGAAATTCTGGGGGATAGTCCCGTATTCTAGACCATGGCGGGGGGGCCATAAGGTTAGGGCACTCAGCCAACTAGAATCGAAATACATCTACAATATGGACACTTTCACACCTAGAGGTCTTAACATTGAGTTCGATCTAAACTGCTTCCTAAGTGATTTTTAGACCCTTTGTATCATCCTTACACTATCTTGTATATGTCGTGTAGAACACTATATGTTTGAGACCCCTATGCCTTTACCTATCCCATCTATACCTGCTGTGCGTCAGGTGCTGCTCTATTTCGGTCACCATAACATAGTAGCCCCTTTCACACCTGGTGCAATACATCCTGGGCCTAGATACCCTGACTTTTTCTACCACTCTAACATTCCCTCATTAGGCTCTTATTGCCTAGCCCCTTATATATGGTTCTCAATATATATCACTCCTTTATTTTAAAATTACATTTGTTTTTATGTTTTTTAAAATAATTTTTTTAATTTCTATTATTCTCTGCATAGCTTGCCTGCTATCGCGCTGCTAGTCAATGCAGTGCACATCGGCTTTGAGATAGGGCAGAACTCTGCATTATAGTATGTGATAGCTCACTATTCGCCCATATGTGTGCCTTAAACCCGACTGCCCCTATGGGTGTCTTATTAGACTTTTATGCTCAACAGGTCCGGATTATGCATACACTATAATTACTTTTCCCAGCGAAGAATAACAATTTCTCTTCTTTTTTAAATTAAGTTTTTTCTTTTTACTGTATTTTAACCGGATGGTTTTTTAAAATCTTTTCCCCTGTGGACACTTGCTCAAAGCACAGGCCAGCCGCCGCCTAGTCCGGCCCAGCCCCCCTGATTGCTCCCCCTCCGTTCTGTTCGTTTTACCCAGCGGAGTTTAACACAAGTAAGGAGACTCAGGCAAAATGGCGCCGGCGTGGCATTCGCCAATACACGGCGTGGACTTCAACAAAATGGCCGCTGCTATGCCCAATTAGTGAGACGTTATTTAAACAGGACCCAGTACTCTAGTTTACCATCCCCTGATGAAGTCACGTGATGTGACGAATACGCGTCGGGAATACAGAGTACACAGTAGGAGCAGCATCTGACGGACGGTGGACGAGCGCGGCGTTCGTGGCTACGGGACCGCCCTTAGACTGCCCCATGTGAGTCTTTTACCAATTTCTTTGTTTTAATACATTTATTTGCTGCATGGTTTATGCGATGTGCCCCCCCTCTCTCCTTCCATCCCCGCTCATATATCTCGCCACGAGCGGACGGCTCGTATGATGCTCAAGAGAAATTGACAGCTGGAAGAAGATTGGGATACGAGCTCGGCGCTCGTGGAGATAGGCACACGCTCCTCATACACTCCTGTAAGTTGTGTAAGTGGACAATCAGCCACTCCTTATTTTGGGCACTATGTCTCCTTATTGCCTGTAAGAAGACAAAGTTACAACTTTTACACCGTTGTCTTTATATATATGTACCACGAGCGAGACAAGCAGATATCCATTTAACAGCCTGCTGGTACAGTGATTGTTTCAGGGTTTGTATGTGAGCAGAGAGGTAAGCCTTCTGATTCACTATTGGTCAAGGGTGCACGCTGTGTGGACCTACCTGAGCACACACCTTCATTCACCTGAGTTTGACATTTTTTACACTCAATCACTCATTTATCTACCAGTCACTTTTTACCTGTCTGTTTGTTGGACTGCACTCTAATATTGTCCACAAGACTTCACTTTTTTCACTTTTTTCAAGTTTCACCAATCGGATATTTGTTTATTTCTATTAATCGCTTGGGGAGTCTTTTATTCGAACTGCTCACTTATCATTAATATTTTGAAGATTCTCTATATGTGTTTTCGATACACGGTTTAGGCTAGACCACACTTATTCCACTTATCATTGTGGGTCACCCCCATCGTGTCAATATACTTACTATCTCACGGCCCACTGTCCACGGATTTTGTGTCACCTCACCCCTTTTTTTATTTGCCCCCCCTTATTCTAGTTTTTTTACAGCGCATCTTCTTCCACATGTTTGCTGTGTAACCCACATGGCTTCTCCCAACTGCAAACAGGATTTCTTATGGCTTTCTTTCAGTAATGGCTTTCTTCTTGTCACTCTTCCATAAAGGCCAGATTTGTGGAGTGCACGACTAATGGTTGTCCTGTGGACAGATTCTCCCACCAGAGCCGTGGATCTCTGCAGCTTCTCCAGAGTTACCATGGGACTCTTGGCTGCTTCTCTGATTAATGGTCTCCTTGCCCAGCCTGTCAGTTTAGGTGGACGGCCATGTGTTGGTAAGTATGAAGTTGTGCCATACTCTTTCCATTTTTGGATGATGGATTGAACAGTGCTCCGTGAGATGTTCAAAGCTTGGGATATTTTTTTTATAACCTATCCCTGCTTTAAACTTCTTCACAACTTTATCCCTGACCTGTCTGATGTGTTCCTTGGCCTTCATAATGCTTTTTATTCACTAAGGTTCTCTAAAAAAAACTCTGAGGGCTTCACAGAACAGCTGTATGTATACTGAGACTAAACTACACACATACTAATGTAGCGCTACCCCCGCAGGAGCCGCTGGTTGTTTTGGGATCGGCGTATTAAGTTACCTCTTACCGTTGTCTAGGGGTGAATTTGAGGAGTAGATTAGTAAGCGAATGTCCAGTCATCAAATAAAGGTTTTCTGAATGCTTTATTTTCGGCCCAACATGACCAACATCAACATGAGATAAGGAGAAAAGGTTGATGAAGCAAGAGAACTTTGCAGTATCAGGCCTGGATATGAAAAGGAGCAATCCTGCTCTCAGTAGTAGTAGATACAGTTCGTCGCCACTCTAGCCAAAGTGGGTGAAGTGCCAAATATAAAATTGTCAGTTAAGGCGCCGCAGTGGCGAATCGCAAAAAGTGCTCTGGTCTTTAAGTGGTTAAACTAGGGCTCTCTGTTGCAAAGCTAAGACCTAAGAGGTTTGTAATACAGTACAAACTGTTCAACATAACATCAATTGATTCCGAAAACTAGGCAGTAAAACAAACAATACAGTTGTTCCGCAAAGATGTAAAAGAGTATGTTTTTTTTTTACAAAATCAGGAAGTAACCACATCCTGGAAACTGATCCGTACAATAGCATTTCAAACAAGATTACAGTTTACCAGAAGGAGGTGTTCAAGAACAAAATGTATCATGCTTCACACATGGGTGTAGGGAGACGTCTGTGAAACGTTATCTTCTCTCTATCTTTACTAGCAGACTTTAACTGTAAAGCCTCCATAGCAGGCCATATTGGTATGATAGACATTCCAGCAGGTTAAGTTTGAGTTTGAATAAGTGATAAGTGCTATTCTTATTTTTTTCTGTTATGCCGCGTACACACGATCGGTCAAACCGATGAGAACGGTCTGATGGACCGTTTTCATCGGACCAAACCAAACGTGTGTGGACCCCATCGGTTATTTATCCATAGGTTAAAAAAAAGCAATCTTGTTTTAAATTTAACCGATGGACACCTAACCGATAGAAAAAAAAACGATCGTTTGTAGGCACGTCCATCCGTTAAAAATCCACGCATGCTCAGAATCAAGTAGACGCATGCTTGGAAGCATTAAACTTCGTTTTTTTCAGCACGTCGCTGAGTTTTACGTCACCGCGTTCTGACACGATCGTTTTTTTTTTTTTAACCGATGGTGTGTAGGCACGACTGACCATCAGTCAGCTTCATCGGTTAACCGATGAAAACGGTCTATCAGACCGTTTTCATCGGATGGACTGATCACATGTACAGGGCTTAGGCCTCGTACACACGACCGAGTTTCTCGGCAAAAACCAGCAAGAAACTTGCTGGTAGGGTTGTCCCGATACCACTTTTTTAGGACTGAGTACAAGTACCGATACTTTTTTTCAAGTAGTCGCCGATACCGAATACCGATACTTTTTTTAAATGTGTCCCCAAATGCAGCCATGTCCCCCACATATGCAGCCATGTCCCCCACATATGCAGCCATGTCCCCCACATATGCAGCCATGTCCCTCTAGCCATGTCCCTCACATATGCAGCCATGTCCCTCTAGCCATGTCCCTCACATATGCAGCAATGTCCCTCTAGCCATGTCCCTCACATATGCAGCCATGTCCCTCTAGCCATGTCCCTCACATATGCAGCAATGTCCCTCTAGCCATGTCCCTCACATATGCAGCAATGTCCCTCTAGCCATGTCCCTCACATATGCAGCAATGTCCCTCTAGCCATGTCCCTCACATATGCAGCAATGTCCCTCTAGCCATGTCCCTCACATATGCAGAAATGTCCCTCTAGCCATGTCCCTCACATATGCAGCAATGTCCCTCTAGCCATGTCCCTCACATATGCAGCAATGTCCCTCTAGCCATGTCCCTCACATATGCAGCAATGTCCCTCTAGCCATGTCCCTCACATATGCAGCCATGTCCCTCTAGCCATGTCCCTCACATATGCAGCCATGTCCCTCACATATGCAGCAATGTCCCTCTAGCCATGTCCCTCACATATGCAGCAATGTCCCTCTAGCCATGTCCCTCACATATGCAGCAATGTCCCTCTAGCCATGTCCCTCACATATGCAGCCATGTCCCTCTAGCCATGTCCCTCACATATGCAGCCATGTCCCTCACATATGCAGCAATGTCCCTCTAGCCATGTCCCTCACATATGCAGCAATGTCCCTCTAGCCATGTCCCTCACATATGCAGCCATGTCCCTCACATATGCAGCAATGTCCCTCTAGCCATGTCCCTCACATATGCAGCCATGTCCCTCACATATGCAGCAATGTCCCTCTAGCCATGTCCCTCACATATGCAGCAATGTCCCTCTAGCCATGTCCCTCACATATGCAGCAATGTCCCTCTAGCCATGTCCCTCACATATGCAGCCATGTCCCTCTAGCCATGTCCCTCACATATGCAGCCATGTCCCTCACATATGCAGCAATGTCCCTCTAGCCATGTCCCTCACATATGCAGCAATGTCCCTCTAGCCATGTCCCTCGATGCGGCGGCGTGATGCGGCGGCAGCGACGGGGGGGGAAAGTATTCTATTTAGGTATCGGGGGTATTTGCGCGAGTACGAGTACTCCCGCAAATACTCGGTATCGGTCCCGATACCGATACTGGTATCGGTATCTGGACAACCCTACTTGCTGGGATTTTTTTTTGCCGAGGAAACCGGTCATGTGTACATTTTTCGACGAGGAAACTGTTGAGGATCCCGTCGAGCCAAAAAGAGAGCATGTCTTCTTTTTCCTCGACTGGAATGGAGAAACTTACCTTGTCGAGTTCCTCGATAGCCTAACAAGGAACTCGACAAAGAAAACGATGTGTTTCGCCCGTCGAGTTCCTCGGTCGTGTGTACGAGGCTTTAAACCTATCGGGTTATCCTTTGCAGTCTGAATGGTATAAAGACGCAACGATCTGCCACAGAAGCTGTCTGATATACAGGGTCAACCACTAGCCTCTTGGGAACTCCACCAGGAAAATCCATAACCATTTTGGAGTCCCACTCCTACAGAGAGGTTCCCCCAGTTCTGTTACATTCTCCATAGTGTAAAACCAAATTTAAAATCCAAAAACAATGGAATTACCCACTAGTGGTACCCCTGAGAGCCATACAAATTCAAAAAATGAAATGTTAGTTATGGGGTGATTACGCTTTTAAGTAAAGTCGAAGGGCCAGATCCACAGACAGAGTACGCCGGCGTATCTACTGATACGCCGGCGTACTTTCAAATTACCCACGTCGTATCTTTAGTTTGAATCCTCAAACCAAGATACGACGGCATCTGGGTTAGATCCGACAGGCGTATGGCTTCGTACGCCTTCGGATCTTAGATGCAATACTTCGGCGTCCGCTGGGTGGAGTTCTCGTCGTTTTCCCGCGTCGGGTATGCAAATTAGCTATTTCCGACAATCCACGAACGTACGCGCGGCCGTCGCATTCTCTTACGTCATCTCTAGTCTGCTTTTTCCGTAGGATAAAGTTAAAGCTGGTATTTTGCGGCGTATAGTTAGAATTGGCATGTTAAGTATGGCCGTCGTTCCCGCGTCAAAATTTTAATTTTTTCTTTTTTTTGCGTAAGTCGTCCGTGAATCGGGATGGACGTAAGTCACGTCTAAGTTTAAAAAATGACGTCCTTGCCACGTCATTTCGCGCAATGCACGGCGGGAAATTTCGAAACGGAGCATGCGCAGTTCATTCGGCGCGGGGACGCGCTTAATTTAAATGAAACACGCCCCCCTAATCGCCGATTTGAATTCCGCCGCCAGAAATACACTACGCCGCCGTAATTTACGGCGCAAAATCTTTGAGGATTCGAAAGAACGCCAGGTAAGGTATGGCGGCATAGCGTATCTCTGATACGCTGCGCCGATCGATTTCTATGTGGATCTGGCCCGAAGTGTAGCTGCCATTCCTGGCATCCTTCTGAAAATGCCATAAGGCCCCTTTCACACTGGAGTGGGAGGTACGGTGGTGGTAAAGCGCTGCTATTTTTAGTGGTGCTTTACCGTCGGAATTGCAGTGGTATTCAGCCGCTAGCAGTGCAGTTTTACCCCCCCGCTAGTGGCCGAAAAAGGGCTAATACCGCCCACAATGCGCCGCATTGCCAGCGGTGTAGCCGCGGTTTCCCATTACTTTCAATGGGAAGGAGCGGTAAACACACCGCTCCTTCACCGTTCCAAAGATGCGGCTAGCAGGACTTTTGGAGCGGTCCTGCTAGCGCACCGCTCAAGTGTGAAAGCCCTCGGGCTATCACACTGGAGAAACAGCAGCCGCTGTTTCAGGACGGTTTGCAGGCGCTATTTTTAGCACAATAGCACCTGTAAACCGCCCCAGTGTGAAAGGGGTATAACAGCCAATTGCCTGGCTATTATGTTAACCATTGGCTTCAAATATTCACAGACCTGGAACACGTATGCAGATCAGGAAAAGCATAGAAAAGTCCTTATTAACATACTTGTTCTAGGTCGTTAACTCTTGACAGCCAGGCAACTATCATTGTATTATTGAGAAGTGGTTGTAAATCCTCTGATGATACTTTCACCTACAGGTAAGCCTACATTAAGGCTTACCTGTGGGTGCTGGCAATATCTCCTTAACTTACATGGTTAAGTAGATATTTGCAGAAAATCGGGCGCCGTAGACAACGGCCCAGGCGCACTGAGCGCGCCAGGTCTTGACTAGAAATATGCCGGAAAGTGCCGGGAACGCACACATGCGCGGGAGTGATGTCGTTGCTGCTCCGGCCAACCACAGCGCTGGAGCGGCGATACCCGGAAGTAACGTCTGGGATCGATGGCTGCGGCTGGAGGGGAAGACAAGGACGGCTTCGGGGGCTTCGATCTCAGGGAAGTAATACATAATGAGCTAGTATGCTAGTCATACTAGCTAATTATGCCTTTGTCTTTCAGGTTTTTATAAAAAAAAAAATTGGGTTTACAACCACTTTAAAGTATTTTAAGTTTAAAAGAGAAATGAAAGGCAAAAACATTTGTGTAAAAAGATATAAAAAAAACATTATATAATACTTTTTTCCCTTTTTTGTACATATCATCTGTTCTCAGCTGCATAAGAAATATGTGCAGAGCTTAAACATTCTGTACAGCTACAAAATCATGTGTACATAAAAAACAATATAAACCACTGTGAATGAACACAACATGATATATTATATAGTGTCCTACAAAAGAATAGTGATGAAAATAAATAAACTGGATCAAGAGAAAAAAAAAAACGTGTTCCTCGTGACATCAGTGTTGAGTGAGAAAGACTCCGCTCATCTTGCTGATTACATCTGTGAAATGTCTATCTGAGTCATCCATTGGACTGAGGGATCAGCTTCCGCTTTGGTCAGAAGTACAGGCGCGGATGTTCCATGTATTGGTGTTTACACCAAAAGCCTTGTTGACTCATATAGCTAGATTCACAGAGAGTTACGGCAGCGTATCAGTAGATACGCCGTCGTAACTCTGAATCTACGCCGTCATAAATTTAAGCGTATTCTGGAAACCAGATACGCTTAAATTAGGCTAAGATACGAGCGGCGTAAGTCTCCTACGCCGACGTATCTTAGGGTGTATATTTACGCTGGCCGCTAGGTGGCGCTTCCGTTGTTTGCAGCGTTGAATATGCAAATGAGCAAGATACGCCGATTCACAAACGTACGTGCGCCCGTCGCAATTAGTTACGCCGTTTACGTTAGAGATACGCCGGCGTAAAGATAAAGCTGCTCCCTAGGTGGCGCAGCCCATGCAAGGTATGGACGTCGGAACAGGCCTATCTTTTTACGTTGTTTGCGTAAGTCGTACGCGAATAGGGCTGTGCGTAAGTTACGTCACGTCGTAGGCAGTGTTCGATGTATCTTAGGCATTCTATCCGACGCATGCACACTGGGATTCTTTCACGAACGGCGCATGCACCGCTCGTAAAAACCGTCAAATACGTGGGGTCACACTAAATTTAAATAAAACACGCCCACATCATCCACATTTGAATTAGGCGGGCTTACGCCGGACCACATACGCTACACCGCCGTAACTTAGGGCGCAAGTTCTTTCTGAATACGGAACTTGCGCCCTAATTTACGGCGGCGTAACGTATATGAGATACGTTACGCCCGCCGACAGATACACTCTTGTATCTGAATCTGGCTAATTGAGCGTATGACCTTTTGAGTCCATTCACTCCAGTAAGCCTTTTTTACAACCGGTGGTGGTCGTATTGCACACTCACTCAACACTAATGTCACGAGGAACACTTTTTTTTCTTCTCTTGATCCAGTTTTATTATTTTCATGACTAATGTTCTACGGACTTACCAACTTTCGAAGGACACTATATGGACTCATTCAGAGTTTTATAATATATAATTTTGTGTTCATTCACATTGGTTGATATTGCTTTTTAAATACACAGGATTTTGTAGCTGTACAGAATTTTTAAGCGCTGCACATATTATTTATTTCTAGTTTGATTTGCATTTGTTTATTGCTGTGCTGGCTGCTGTTTAAAACGTTTTTTTGGTGTCAGCGCGATATACACAATTTCCATTTTCAGTTGCATAAGAGCTAGGGGAAGAGAAACAATAGCACACTGATCTGGAGCATCCTTTCCCAGTTGATGCCTCTTACGTGGAAACGCGTCGGATGGAGACAATTCTGTGACATCATTCCGCAAGAGTAGGCTGGTGCCGACCGCCGCTGTACATAGTATTGTGTTTGTCATGCTGGTTACATTCAAAAATGTAAGCGTAATCCAAGCTTTTAATAAATTATCTTTCTAAACGTATTACACTATGTGGTCTCCCTTACACATGTTGTGAAGGAGGACTGGGCGAGTTCCAATCATCTGACACTCAGGAGTGGAACAGAGGGAGTCTTCTTCCTGCTGTTTGTACATAAGAAACGTTTGTCTGAACTGTTCTAAAATGAATGGACTTTATTTATGTATCAAATATTCTAATATTTTTTTTGGATCACATTTTTTTATATGGATTTGTTGTCACTGTTTAGTTGTACACACTGTTGATTTATTGTGAATTACACATATTGGTTTATTAGAGGAGCGTCCCAGTTTATCTTTTTCATTTTTCTTTATCACATGATTAGAGCCTGAGGCTTCAAAAAATTCTCTTAAAAAAAGGGTGGGCTAATTAGCAAATTAACCACTTCCATACAGGGCACGTATACACCTTCCCGCCCAAGCCAATTTTCAGCTTTCAGCACTGTCGCACTTTGAATGGCAATTGCGCGGTCATGCTACACTGTACCCAAACAAAATTGGCGTCCTTTTTTTCCCACAAATAGAGCTTTCTTTTGGTGGTATTTGATCACCTCTGCGATTTTTTTTTTTTTGCGCAACAACTAAAAAAAGACTGAAAATTTTGAAAAAAAATACGTTTTTATTTTTTTCTGTTAAATTTTTTGTAAATAAGTAAGTTTTCTCTTTCAATTACGGGCACTGATGGGCACCGATGAGATGGCACTGATGGACATCAATGAGGTAGTACTGACAGGCACAGATGAGGTGGCACTGATTGGCGGCGCTTGTATGCGGCACTGATGGGCACACATAGGCGGCACTGATGGGCACACATAGGCGGCACTGATGGGCACACATAGGCGGCACTGATGGGCACACATAGGCGGCACTGATGGGCACACACAGGCGGCACTGGGCACTCATAGGCGGCACAGATGGGCACTTATGGGTGGCACTGATGGCTACTTATGGGTGGCACAGATGGGCACTGATAGGTGGGCACTGGGCATGGATGGGCACTGTGGGGTGGCACTGATGGACACTGTAGGGTGGCACTGATGGACACTGGGGCGGCACTGATTAACCTATGTTGCCAGTCAGTGCCCATTTGTTGGCACTGATTGGCATCATTTTTTCTTAATGCTCTTTTTTTTACAGCCTTTTTTTTTTTTTTTTTTTGCCTTTTTTTTTGGTCTGCCCTTTTTTTTATTTTTTTTTACAGCCTTTTTTTTTTTTTTTTTAGCCTTTTTTTTTTTGATCTGCCCTTCCCTGGTGGTCCAGGGTGGGCTTCCCTGGTGGTCCATGTGGCGATCCGAGGGGGGGCTGCGCTGATAAACAATCAGCGCGAACCCCCCCTGTCAGGAGAGCAGCCGTTCGGCTCTCCTCTACTCGCGTCTGTCAGACGTGAGTGAGGAAGAGCCGTCAACGGCTCTTCCTGTTTACATCGTGATCAGCCGTGATTCGACACGGCTGATCACGTGGTAAAGAGTCTCCGTGAGAGACTCTTTACCGAGATCGGTGTTGCGGGGTGTCAGACTGACACCCCGCAACAACGATCGCCACGATGCGCGCCCCCGGGGGCGCGCAGCGGCTCAGAATCTTGAGGACGTCATATGACGTCCGGTCAGGATTCTACAACCACTTTGCCGCCGTCAATCTGTCATTGGCGGGCGGCAAGTGGTTAATATTCGCTGGTGTGGGGTGACAGGCTGGAGTGACCAGGGGGGTTAGATGTCTCAGGTTTGTTTTGTATGCCCCTCCCCCCGACCGACTCACAAATTGTTTTAATTGATCATATTAACTCCCACAGAGAGGTGGTGGGATGATAAGCGCAGGATATTTTTAATACAGTATCTCACAAGAGTGAGTGCACCCCTCACATTCATTTTTGTAAATATTTTATTATATCAACACTTAGGCCCAGATTCTCATACATTCGCGCTGCTCCTGGGCAGCGTAATGTATGAGCTCTACGTTACAGCGCCGCAGGTCTACAGGTTTAAATCCTGATTCTCAGAACACTTACCTGTAAACTTGCGGCGGTGTATCGTTAGATTGCTCGGCGCAAGCCCGCCCAATTCAAATGGGGCGGGCACCATTTAAATTAGGCGCGCTCCCGCGCCGAGCATACTGCGCATGCTCCGTCGGGTAAATTACCCGACGTGCATTGCGCTAAATGAC
The DNA here is from genome assembly GCF_905171775.1 of Rana temporaria. Classification (NCBI taxonomy): domain Eukaryota; kingdom Metazoa; phylum Chordata; class Amphibia; order Anura; family Ranidae; genus Rana; species Rana temporaria. The sequence continues at coordinate 391,633,592 of NC_053490.1, read as the reverse complement.
GTCGCCCCCGACGTCATTTGCCTAGATGTATACGTAAATGGCGTCCAGCGCCATTCACGGACGTCTTACACAAACAACGTAATTTTGATTCAATTCGACGCGGGAACGACGGCCATAGTTAACATTGGTTGCCCCTGCTAATAGCAGGGGCAACCTTACACGTCGGGTACGCTACGCAAACGACGTTAATTCGCTGCGTCGACCTCGCGTATGTTCGGGAATCGCCGTACTTACCTCATTTGCATAGACGACGGGGTAAAGCGACGATGTGACACCTAGCGGAGGGAAAAAAAATTACTTTTAAGATCTGACAGCGTAACAGCCTTACGCTTGTCAGATCTAATGGGTACCTATGCGCAACTGATTCTAAGAATCAGTCGCATAGATACCCGGGGCCAGATGAGGAGTTACGACGGCGCTAATGGTGTTGCGCCGTCGTAACGCCTTCGAGAATCTGGGCCTTAATGTCTAAACCACTGGCAACAAAAGTGAGTACACCCCTAAGTGTAAATGTCCAAATTGGGCCCAAAGTGTCAATATTTTGTGTGGCCACCATTATTTTCAAGCACTGCCTTAACCTTCTTGGGCTTGGAGTTCACCAGAGCTTCACAGGTTGCCATTGGACTCCTCTTCCACTCCTCCATGATAACATCACAAAGCTGGTGATTTTAGAGACCTTGCACTCCTCCACCTTCCGTTTGAGGATTCCCCACAGATGCTCAATAGGATAGACAGAAAAAGGGGGGCAAGAGGTCACAGGCCTCTGGATTTTTTCGGTGTCAAGTGATTGAATGACCAAATAAACGATCATTACAAATGTATAAAAAAGTAGAGAATTTTTATTACAGGAATTTATGATAAAAACATGAGACAATACATATTCAGAAAGCCTGATACCTATTTTGAAACCTATGTCAACATAGAACTTTATTCAGAGCTCACGCTCGGTTTTCAAGCGCTGCTACAGTACACATTGAACTGCTTTGACTTTTGAGTCACATATTTTTTGTCTACTGTCATTTGATATATTCAGAAAGCCTACTTAATCCTAAACAGGTACATATGGAGCCAATACTCTCAACATGTTTCGCTCCAGATGAAGCTTCTTCAGGAGATGATTAACAGCGTTGTTTATGTACTAGAAGTAAAGAAAGAATATGAGTGTTAATGTAGATGGTTAAAAAAAAATTACAGTATATAGAGTTTTAATTTACAAAGAAAACATTCAATAGTAAATAATTTAGCAGAAAACAAAACAATCAGAAAAAAGGACATAATTATAAATTGTTGCATATATAGCAAATTACACATACTGAAAACCATGATCAGAGTCTTACCAGGTAGCGAAAATAGGAAGACTGAATTAATTTACAATGTACATATGGAGGAGATGTACGGAACAGATGCGCCAAGCTTTCCTGGCTCGTGGTCAATGAAAGACTCTCGGCAGTTTTAAATGACAAGATGAAGGTGTTTGAAAATGTATGGGGCCCGTGGATCAGATACTTGACTAATGATCCCCAGACTACACATGACTAATATGCCTTCAAGTGGCACGGGCCAGAGCGTGTGGTCTCCCCATTCCCCTTCCCCCTCCCCCCTCTCTTTTCCTTCTCTTCTCCTCTCTTCTCCATCTTTTCAGAATTGTGTGCTTGAATGGTTTTGAATATGCAATTTTAATAATGAAAAATAGGGGGTCCCGCTCCCAATGGAGGAGGGCATCTTCTTGTCCGTTTTTTCCTTTAACTGATGATGCAAACCCTTTCTTTGGTTGATATACGAACACTTCAGATTGTGAAAACTGTGTATTACATAAAAATCTTCATTGTTATTTTTCTACTCTTTGTAAAAACCTTCCATAAACATAATTAGCCGGATTCTTAAAGACTTACGAGGGCGTATCAGTAGATACGCCATCGTAAGTCCGAATGCGTGCCGGCGTATCTTTAAGCGTATTCTCAAACTGAGATACGCTTCTCTGTTGCTAAGATACGACCGGCGTAAGTCTCCTACGCCGTCGTATCTTAGCTGCATATTTACGCTGGCCGCTAGGGGCGTGTACGTTGATCTACGCCTAGAATATGCAAATGACCTAGATACGCTGATTCACGAACGTACTTGCGCCCGATATGCTGTTTACGTAAGGTGTTTTTCCGGTGTAAAGATAAACCACCAAAAAGATGGCGCAGCCCATGCAAGGTATGGACGACGGAACAGCCGTCGTATTTTACATCGTTTGCGTAAGCGTAGGTGAATGGGGCTGGGCGTAGGTTACGTTCACGTCGAAAGCAATGAGTATTTGCAACGTGATTCTGAGCATGCGCGCGCATGCGCCGTACGATCGGCGCTTCATTTACATGGGGTCACGATTCATTACCATACAACACGCCCCCTACCTGCCTATTTTGAATTAGGCAGGGGTTACTCCGGGCCATTTGCACTATGCTGATGTAAATTAGGAGGCAAGTGCTTTGTGAATACAGTACTTGCCTCACTATGTTAAGTCGACGTAGTGCAAATGGGATGCGCTACGCCGGCATAAAGATACGCGCCTCTACGTGAATCTGGCCAATTGAAACAGAAAATAACAACTGAAACCTTAGCAACACCAAACTTGCAATTGATCCAGTAAATAACCATCATAAATGTTTTTCATTTTTGTTAATTCAAGATGTTACATTACCCAGAATCTAAAAAAAAAAAAAATGTCCCTTCCCTAGCAACAGGGACTAAATGGCCAGCCAGGAGACAGGGGAATACCCCAGTGGATCCAGAATAAGTGGCCAAAAAATGCTGTAAAAAGTATATATATATTATATGTAAGTTGTAACATCACCCCGAATATGAAAGGGGTTAAAGTCGTTTTGGACATTCCATTCCCGAACACAAAGGCAGCTACCGAACACTCCAATCAGCCGAACAAGAAACCCATACGAATAATTTTCCCCCAAGTACGAGACGAGGCTCTGTGTTGACGGTCAAGCAGTAATCAGACTCTCTATTAGAACCAAAATAAAAGTCTTATATACAGTAGAAGAGGAGGTGCATACCCCCTGTTCCTATTACTCTGAAAATACACCTGTGACCAGAAACCTAATTAACATGAGCCAATTAACTCTTCCCTTTACGCAGTCTGGTCATTGTTATGATACATCAGGATTTCACTACAGGTCAGACTTGTTGTCACTGAGCTTCACACAGTAGATGATACATTATCATAAGTTTAAACACAGGACATCTTCTCACAATAGCAGGAGCTCTAGTAAGAGTCGGCTCATCTCCTGACCTACACCAATGTGATCATCTCTCTCAACTAACATGTTGAGTTCAGAATCAAACAAACCAAGAATAGTCTTTACATATATCCTAGGCAGGGGTCAAGTCCTGGGGAAAAAAGTGTGGGAACTCCCACCCAAGATCCACTCCCCCACCAAAAAAAAAAAATGACACGCTCATATGCATAATTACTAAACCGTAAGTTCTTTCTAAATCCCGCGATAACTCGCGGCAGACCTCCGCAATGTCTCCTGGGAACAATGACAAATACTCCCAGGAGACATTGCGGCATCGAGGAAGTGACGGAATACCCGCACACTACCCGATGAATCCATATACAGGAAGCTGCCAGTAACATAAAGGATTACTAAGGTTCGCCTGCCCCTGACAGTGACTCGAGCTGGGCATCGCCGCTTAGGCCCCTTGCACACTGGGGCGTTTTTCATGTGGTACAGCGCTAAAAATAGCGCTGCTATACCGCATGAAAAATCATGCCCTGCAGTGTTCAATGTGAAAGCCCGAAGGCTTTCACATTGAAGCGGTGCTCTAGCAGGAGCGCACCAAAAGTCCTGCTAGCCGCATCTTTACCGCGGTATAGGAGTGGTGTGTTCACCGCTCCTATACTGCGCCTTCCCATTGAAATCAATGGGAAAGCGCGGTAACACCACGGTATTAACCCTTTTTCGGCCGCTAGCGGGGGTTAAAACCTCGCCGCTAGCACCCGAATATCGCGGAAAATACGACGGTATAGCCGCACTACAAATAGCGCGGCTATACCGTCACCGCGGCTGCACGCCTCAGTGTGAAACCAGCCTTAGTGAAGGATTGCCTCGGGCGGCTCGGAGGCTCTCGGCTGCTCTAGTCCTGCGAAGGGAACTGAGTTCCTGCTGTGAAAAAAGTGCAGGAACTCCGTTCCCACGCGTTCCCGCAGGACTTGAGCCCTGATCCTTACTTACAGAGGAAAGTTTGAAACTGCTCATATTTTGTACATATCCTGATATAAAGCATTGTAATTTGCTTGAGCTTGTTTTGCTTCTTTGGAAATATGATAACAATCTGCTGAGGCATGTGGAAGATGCAAATCAGTAATACAAGAAGGCAAATCAACCTAATAGAAGAAGTAGTCTGGGGACATTGTTAAGCAAAACATAAGTTAATCGCTTGATTGCCATCATAGATCACAAGAACGGTGAAACAACAAAGAAGTCAGGATATCAGAAAAGCTATTAAATTCAGTGTGGAAATGAACGATACACGGATGTTTTTGTAAAAAGACAATGCAGCAAAATTCTGTTATTTGTCAAAGAGGAAATTAAGCAGGAGATGCTTTTCTCTGTAATCAATGTTAGTAGCAAAAATGGGGAAAGACATTTTTGGTATTCTAAAAAGACAGCCGGAAATCATTCTGTGGACTCTTGCTGTGCTCTTAGGGTCATGGTATGAACAATTCTCTAGAATTGAAGTGTTATTAAACTCTAAAAAAAAAACAGTGCTTGCAGATTACAACACTTACCATATATGCATGTTAAATTGTATTTTTAATCCTGTGGTTGCTTTACTTTCCGGTTCTTAAAGTGGTTCTTAATGCAGGACATTTATTAACTTAATGCATTCACTACATTAAGTTAAAATTAGTTATTAATTGTATCACCCTCCCTTACCAACGCAAATACTTACCTGAGTTCTATCCTGACCATGCGCTGTGCCCCTCTGCAGTGGAGCTTGTCTGTGTCCTTCACTTCAAAGGATACAGAGGCAGCAGCATTGGTTCATGCTGCTGTCCGTCAAATCCTGTGAGGGGCAGGGCCATGCTGTGCTGTGCGTGTCTATGAATGCACACAGCCAGGCGCAGGAGCAAGCCAGCAAGTCTGCTCCCATAGCAAGTGGCTTTCTATGGGAGCACACACAAAGGAGTTGAAAGCGCCGGTGGGGGACCCCAGAAGAGGAGGGTTGTGCCTGATTTGTGCACAAAGCTTGTAAGTATAACATGTTTATTATTTTATGAAACAAAATACCTTTACAGCCGCTATAATTTGCTAACTTCTCTGGTTTGTTTTTATAGTGGCTCTATCCCCTTGCAGGGCCCCCTGCAGCCAATGTGCTGTTCCTGGTTTGCAACCTACTGACACTACAGAGGAGGCTCCTCATGCTGTGTGCATCCTCAGAAAGACATAGCCCCAAGGCTTAAGGCACAAAGCCATTCACCTTCTCCCTCCACAATGCAGCCTTGATCCCCTTTTTCTGGGGTTCCCCATCAACGCTCCTGGCTCCTCCTCTTCGGTGAGTGCCAATGGCTCTTGCTTCTATCAATCTGCCCAGAGAGAAGGGGCAGAGTCGGAAGAGCCTAGGCTCTAATGCACAGCACTGGATCATAAATGGGCTCAGGTAAGTATGGGGGGGGGGGGGCGGATTCTGTTACACAGAAGTTTTTCTTACCTTGCATAGATTGCATTAGGTAAAAAAACTTTAAGCTTTAGAACCACTTTAACTAATGCCAACATGTTGAGGACTGGGAACAAAAAATACAATGGGCATACTTGGCAACACTTGCTTGACCAGTTACTATTTCTTTGCTGTTAAAAATATGTTGATTACATAAAAATGTAGACATAAAACATAGAAATGTAGAAATCAGATAGGATGATGTGTCTGAAAAGATTTGTACTAGGGTTGTCCCGATACCACTTTTTTAGGACCGAGTACAAGTGCCGATACTTTTTTCATGTACTCACCGATACCGATTACCGATACTTTTTTTTAAATGCAACCATGTGTCCCCAAATGCAGCCTTGTGTCCCCAAATGCAGCCTTGTCCCTAAATTCAGCCTTGTCCCTAAATTCAGCCATGTCCCTAAATTCAGCCATGTCCCTAAATTCAGCCATGTCCCTAATTGAGTCATGTCCCTAAATTCAGCCATGTCCCTAATGCAGCCATTTACCTAGATGCAGCCATGTCCCTAATGCAGCCATGTCCCTAGATGCAGCCATGTCCCTAGATGCAGCCATGTCCCTGATGCAGCCATAACCCTAATGCAGCCATGTCCCTAATGCAGCCATATCCCTAGATGCAGCCATGTCCCTAATGAAGCCATGTCCCTAATGAAGCCATGTCCCTAGATGCAGCCATGTCCCTGATGCAGCCATGTCCCTAATGCAGCCATGTCCCTGATGCAGCCATGTCCCTAGATGCAGCCATGTCCCTAGATGCAGCCATGTCCCTAATGCAGCCATGTCCCTAATGCAGCCATGTCCCTAAATTCAGCCTTGTGCATAATGCAGCTTTGTCCCTAATGCAGCCTTGTGTCCCCTAATAGAAAGCCAAGTCACCCCCCCGCAGCTACCAACATCTAGTTAATTTGTGCAGGGGGAACACAACAGCTTTCATTTGAATAGCTGTGTGTTCCCCGCCACGCCTCATGTATAGACACTCCCCCTTGCCCGGGCACTTTGATAGACAGATCACCCGTCCAATCCTGGGACGGGTGATCTGTCTTTCAAAGTTTCTGGGCAAGGGGGAGTGTCTATACATGAGAGGCGCAGCGGGGAACACACAGCTATTCAAATGAAAGCTGTTGTGTTCCCCCAGCGCAAATTAACTAGATGTTGGCAGCGGCGGGGGGGGGGACTAGGCGGCAGCGGCAGCAGCTCTCCTCTCCTCCATACGAGGACTGCTCTGCTCCGCTCTCTGCCCCCTTTCCACCCCCTCTCCACCCGCACTCCACCCCCTCTCCACCAGCTCTCGGCATAAAAAAAAAAAAGGTATCTGGTCAGGCATCGGGAGCATTTGCGCGAGTACAAGTACTCGCGCAAATGCTCAGTATCGGTCCCGAAACCGATACTAGTATCGGGACAACCCTAATTTGTACGATTGTGTTCTAAATACTACATAACCTATGTCAACATCTTTAGGACTGTGTAATTTAAAGTTTCCAGCATCTAGCTAATTGGTCATCATTGTCACCATACTTAGTGGTGCTTGATCAATTGATGCAAAGTTTTCAGTCATCTGTTACTTTGCTGTTATACACATCTTGGATTTTGTTCACTGAGAACAAAAATTTGTGAATAAGACCAGGGGTTGGGGTGGTGAGGGAGGGCCCTCAGACATGAAATTTGCCTGTGGGCTCCAAAGTCCCAGTCTGTCCTGCCTAAAAACAATCTTTAGTCTTTCTGGATAAAACATAGCATACGGCACTTTAATTTTTGTAATTATTTTTTAATTTCATCGAAGTTATCCCTTTTCCTTTGGAACATGAGGATAATCTGGATAAAACAAATGCTTCGCTCTATGAATTAAGATATTCTCTAGGCCATGTGCTTTTTGCAATATATATTTTTTGCTGATATTTAAGTAACCAAACTAAAATCAGTTTTGGCTATCTTCCAGGCAAGTGGGTGGGTAACTCAGAGCTCCATAGGTCCTCTCAACCACAAAGAAAGACATGAAAGTGACTTTCTCAAACACACAGAGAGAAGCCATTTCTCATGAAAATACAATGTACACGATAGACAAGTGCATACACCCACTCTAGCAAGGGCTCTGTCTGGTGGTTTAGTTACAAAAACTGAACAAAAGGTGGTTAGGGAGGGTATTTGATAAAGAAATAACAGTCTGAATGAATAGACAAGGCCATAAACACAGCCCCATGAGCTGGGAAGGGTCCCAGAGGCAGAGGGGCCTGTTGGAACCTGTAAAAAGATGGTCAAAAAACTCACTCCCTGGTCTATTTACTCCTTGTACAAAATAAGTTGCGCTTGTATAACGTGAGTGATCACAGATGATAGATAAATACAGTACTAGTGAAGTACATAACGTGATAATGAAAAAGACAATGAATAGATTTGAAAATAAAATAATGAGTAGAGCTAAAAATAAAGAGAAAAAACTCTTCAACACTAAAAGTGAAAAAACAACAGTTTTTTTTTTTTTTTTTTCTTTTTTTTTCTTTTTTTTTTTTTTTTTTTTTTTTTTTTCCGCCTCAGAGAACTATCAGGATATTCAATCAGTTTGCGTTCAGTTCGCAGTCTCCTTAGTTCGCATCATGGTTGGAAAATTTATTTATCTATCCATTTCATTCCCCTCTTTTTTTTTTTTTTTTTCCTCCTTAAACATATATCAGTAAATATACAAAAGCAGAAAAAGGAAAAAATGCTTAAATACATAAATAGATACATTGGTTTCCCCTAGCCGAACCGCCCCTCATCCCACCCTCAAGCCACCCCCAGCCCTTTTCCCCTCCTTCCCACCTTCCCCTGTCTCCGGAAATCTGTCTCATATTGAATCACTCTTTGCCCATTAACCTTACTACTCTATATCAATCATCCTATCTATATACCTTGGTGCAAGTTTAAAATTAGCCCAGTCCTGCCATTTCCGTTTAAATCCGCCTTCTCCTTCCTCTCCCATGTACCTGAGCTGTTCAGCATAATATATATCATTGATTCTGCAAAACCAGCTCTTCTCTGTCGGGCTCATAGGGTCCTTCCATTGTTTGGGAATCAAGCTCTTTGCTGCATCTAGTACGTGAGGAAGTAAAGTTCTCATGTACTGTTTAGTAGACATTTCTGTCCCATGGAACAAGCAGACCCATGGATCAGGAAGTATTTTAATTCCGGTTATCTCCTCAATTACCAATAAAACGTTATTCCAGTATGTTTTAATTTTTGGGCAGGTCCACCATATATGTGACATAGTTCCAACTTCAAGACAGCCCCTCCAGCAATATTTGGAGGTGTCGTCTTGATAACGGTATGCTATGGCCGGAGTTATATACCATCGTGCTAAACACTTAAAGTTCATTTCAATCAATGCACAATTAAATGAAGTCGTATGCGTCCTTTCTAATATTTTCCTGACCTCTGTCTCGGTTTTACCCGTTCCCAATTCCTCTTCCCATTTATTAATATAAGGGGGGAAACCGGGGTCTTTCAATCCCATCAATATCTTATATATTGCGGCAATCGCTCCCCTTCCCTCTGGAGCCAGACACAGACGCTCCAAAGGAAGCAAGTGTCTATCTGACCTCAGGGGGGAGGGGAGGGAATCTACAAAATGCGTCAACTGCAAATATCGCCACCTGTTCAAATCAAACAATTCTTTTTTTTACTTAGTTCCTGGTAGGTAAGAATTTTGCCATCTTTTAATATGTCTTTTAATTGTGCATCTGGTTTTTTAATCCAGTTACCAAACAGGTCCATTTTCCCTGGTGCAAAAAAAATTGTGTCAAATAAAGGGATTAGTGGGGAGTTATAGCCCCATCTATGTTTTTTGTGTGCCCTATCCCATATAGATATGGATGCCAATGTGATTTTGTGCATGTGCAGATTTATTTGTCTAAAATGTGGCGGTATCCAGATCTCTTTTCCTAACCGTGATTTATTTGAACAACTTTCTATTCTCACCCACCTTTTCTCTTTGTTATCTCTGACCCAATCAATCACCCGTGCCATGTGAATAGCCCTATAATATGTGTAAATATCCGGTACCCCCAAACCACCTTGTTTCTTATCTCTAGTTAACACCTCCATACTTATGCGCGTTTTTTTATTCCGCCATATAAACCTATTTAGTAACTGTTTTAGTATTTTAAAATAAACACCCGGTAATGCGATAGGTAACATTTGCATTATATATAATATCTTAGGGAGAGTAAACATTTTAAAACAATTTATTCTCCCTAGTAGGGATCTTTGTCTCAATGCAATTCTCTTTAAATCTTTTTTAATATCGTTTAATAATGGTATATAATTCTGCAGGTAAATTAGGTCAGGGGATGATGTGATATTGACTCCCAAATATTTTATCTCGGTATCTTTCCAAATAAATGGGAACTCTTGCTTATATCTCCGTACGTCCTGTGCGTTCACGCTAATATTGAGGATTTCTGATTTTAGAGGATTGATTTTAAAATTAGAGACGTCTCCATACAGTTTGAGGGTTTTTAATAGGTTCGGGAGTGTTATAGTTGGATTCGTTATAAATAATAAGATATCGTCGGCGAACGCTGCAAGTTTATGTTCTCCATCATTTGTTTGAATCCCCCTGATGTCGGGGTTATTTCTAATCCCGGCCAGCAATGGTTCCAAAGATAAAATAAATAGTAGAGGGGACAGGGGGCATCCCATTGACAAGTCCCATTGAACATTTCGAATGTCCCTGACAATGTCCCGTTCACCTTAACTCTTGCCGTTGGGTGTTTATACAGAGCACTTATCCACCCCATCATTTTTGGACCGATCCCAATAAACTCCAATGTGTTCAATAGAAATCCCCAGTCTACCCTGTCGAAAGCCTTTTCGGCGTCTATAGACAGGAGTAGGCCTGGGGATTTACTATCTTTTATTATCTGTGTCAACAGAAGTGTTCTGATGCTATTGTCCCTACCTTCCCTCCCGGGGACAAAACCTACTTGGTCAGTATGTACTAAATCTTTCATGATTGTTTTCATTCTCCCTGCTAAGATTTTGGCAAATAATTTTACGTCTGCATTTAATAGCGAAATGGGTCTGAAACTAGAACATAAGGAGGGATCTTTACCTATCTTGGGGATTACTGTAATTGCAGCCTCCAAAGCCTCTTGACGAATATCCCAATTTAAACCGATACCATTTATATAGGAGCACATCCTGGGGATCAGAATGTCGCTGAACTTTTGATAGTATGCAATTGTTAACCCATCGGGGCCTGGGCTTTTCCCCTTTGGCAACTCCTTTAAATTATTACGGATTTCCATTTCCGTTATAGGTTCTTCTAAAAAACTAATTTTGTCATCTGGTATTTTATTTAGACATGTGTTACTTAAAATTTTTTTTGTATTAACACTTCTCCTTTTTGTTTTTTCTGTGGTGTCCCCTTGCGATATCGAATACAACTTCCCATAGTATTCTTGAAATACTCTTGCAATTTCTGATGTTGTATGTACCTTACTCCCTTTGCCTGTTTGAATACTTTCTATAAAATTACCCTTAAATTTGTTTTGAAACACTTTTGCTAGGTATTTACCCGAAAAAACAACAGTTAAGTCCAAATAGCAAAAAAAAAAAATCCACAGTATAAAAAATGATAAGTTCAAATGGGGTAATAGAATCCAAATTCCTTCCACCTTCACCAATAGAAAGAAGAGGAGGAGGGGAGAGGGGGTGCTCCTGAATCGACAAAGGCCCAACTCGGTAAGTGGGGACCCTTACCCGAACTGGTGGACCCCCTAAAGAGCAAGGTCATGTGCGCCAGCAGAGTCTAGCGATCCTCCATTTCCCTGGAGCCCACCGTTTGCAGCTGGATATCCTCCACAGTATTCCCAACTGGAAATAGAATGTCCAGTCTGGGGGGCGCACAAGCAAATTATGTGAAATAAACCTTGATACAGACATGCTGAAAATGCCACTTGCAACATTTATTTAATGCCTTGGCACGCATTAAATTAATGTTGCAAGTGGCATTTTCAGCATTTTATGGCTGTATGTCCCCACCAAGAAGATTTTCTTGCGGAGCACATTTTTTACTGACAACTTGAGAAATTACAGAACTCCTATTCAAAACGAACACAGTGAATATCTAAACAGTATAAACATGACATGGAAACACAGACAATACCTATAACCAGGGCTTGACAAATTTGCTTGGAATCTAGGAGCCAGCTAAAAAAGTTAGGAGCCAGGAACGAGCCCCGTCCCACTGAGCTTGAGAGCAGAAGCAAACGCATACGTGAGTAGCGCCCGCATATGAAAGCTGTGTTCAAACCACACATGTGAGGTATCGCCGCCATTGGTAGAGCGAGAGCAATAATTCTAGCCCTAGACCTTCTCTGTAACTGAAAACATGCAACCTGTAGATTTTTTTAAATGTCGCCTATGGAGATTTTAAAGGGTAAAAGTTTGTTGCCATTCCACGAGCGTGCACAACTTTGAAGCGTGACATGTTGGGTATCAATTTACACGGCGTAACATTATCTTTCACCATATAAACAAATTGGGCTAACTTTACTGGTGTCTTATTTTTTAATTAAAAAAAGTGTAATTTTTCCCAACTTTTTTTATATTGAAATATAAAAAAAGTGCGCTTGTAAGACCGCTGCGCAAATACGGTGTGACAGAAAGTATTGCAACGACTGCTATTTTATTCTCTATGGTGTTAGAATAAAAAATATATATAATGTTTGGGGGTTCTAATTAGAGGGAAGGAGATGACAGTGAAAACAGACAGGGGAAGCTCCATTAGCATTGCTGGTTGTCTTGTCATACCAACAGCCACCACAAGATGGCGCCAGATCACAGAAGGAAGCATAGGCCTGCAGAAGGCCGCGGCCTGACACGAGGGGGAGCCAGGTTGCTAATTCTAGTCGCAATGGCGACCTGGCGCCCGGGGTTTGTCAAACCATGCCTATAGCAAAGTAATTTGCTTGATTTACACTTAAAAAGTCAACACAGCATAAAATTATCATCCTCTGATATTTACTGGCAGTTGTAGAAAAATAATCACAGATTTTTACAAACTGTCAGTAAATTTACTGGTGGTTGGCAACCCTGAAGCCACCATAGTCATTGCTGAAAATCGAACCCATAATGTAATACAATTTATAATATTTTATCTATTTGAACTAATTATGAGTATGTGGTTAATGTTTGCACTGCATATTTATTAGGAAATGTGAGACTTTGTGAAAGAGCACTTTTTTAACATGTTTATTCTTGTGCGTTGGGAAAAAAATGTAAACTTGACAGTCAAAATATCTTTTGGCTGACTCTGTGCCTAATAAGTTATGCTTACCTCAGGAAACATGTACTGTTATAAAGCAAAACACCAGACAGCTAGTCGTAACTTGCTTACTATTCTCTCTTTTTAAGGTTGGATTCATTTCCGTTTGTTAAAAATATTAGGATTGTATACAAAACTAATTTGGTATGACCCTGTAGATAAATCTTCTCTATGAAATAAAGAAAGCACTTTATTTCTGTTTCTAATTTTAATTATTATAATATGGTATTTATATAGCGACAACAGTTTGCATACTGTTTTAAGAAAGAAAAGAAAGACAGTACAGTTACAATATAACTCAATGCAAAAGGGCCATGCTCATGAGAGTTTACAATCTAAAAGAGAAAAGGTAATATTTGTGAGGAATGAGCTAATAAAGTACAGTTTATTAGGCTTCCCTGATGAGATCAGTTTTCAGGAATCATCTAAAGGCAAGGCAGAATCGGGTATGGCACCTATGGAGGAGACTCTGGAGAAGTCCTGCAGTCTTGTGTAGCGGCCTGCTCCTGTTGGGCTGGCGCTGCTTTAAATTTAGAAGGGAGTCTGAGTGTTAGTTGACTCAGACACATATGATTTTGGCTAAATTTGGCCTCTGTTCCAGCCATGGCTGTGCTGGGAGTGACCACCATTGTTCGCCTGGGGGTGTCGTTACCACCCCAGGCCAAGGGTGGCAGCAGATAAGTCAAGGTGATATTGTGTCTTCCCCCTCAGCAGTGAGTCAGTGGGAGTGATCGTCCCGCTGTGCATGCTGGGGAGGGGTACTTAAGGAACAGACGTAGCTGGACCGAGGTCGTCCCACCACCTCATGGCCCTCCTGGTCAGGGGTGTGTGTACCTGCAATCCTGGCTCCGGGACCACGTTGGTCCGGGGTTGTGATCTGTTTAAGTAGGCCCAGTAGTCAGACTGGGTCTGCGCTTGCAGGGTGATCCTGTGCTGTCCGTCCTGGAGGGAGAAAGCCACTTGATGAAGGACCTTTCTTGGAGAGGACCAAGCAAGAGGCTGGTATCTCGGGAGAGGCCTGGAGACTTCATCGAAGGATGCACCGTATGCTGAGAGGCTTCATGGTGATCGCCTGTCAGACTTGAGTTTTGCAGACGTTATTTTGAGGAGATCTGGGTGCAGAGTTCTGTGTTACGGGGATTCTGGATCGAAAGTGTCTGAGGGAAGGTCCGTGGCAGAGACTATACCTTATTCCGTGCGCCATTCCAGCTGCTAGGCCAGTGAGAGGAACCTATCCGGGTGAGCAAAATCCACTCTGGCTAGAGTGGCGACGAGAACTGTGTTGCTGGAAGCAGGAGTGTTTCCCGATTGAAATTATGCACCTGAACCTATCTACCACTTCTTTCTTTCTTTACCAAGTTCCGCAAATAAATCTTAGAAAAAGAAGTGTAAAGTGTGGACATTGAACCTTTTCAGCTCTCATCCATTACCCTGGACGACCTGAGACGATAGAGGTAACATGCCACCCAAAAATACTCAGCAGCTCCTGCGGGGGTAGTGCTACACTTGTATAGGAGGAGGTGACCAGGAAGCTAAAGGTCAGGAGGTCCTGAAAGGAGCAGAGAGAATGATTTTGGTGATGTTTTCATATTAGGCTGGTGATGGATGTAGCTTGGGGCAGAGTTGTGTCTGTAGGCAGCTGAGCCAGGACCTAATAGCACACAGGTTCTCCAAAGACCCAGCTACTATGGGAAGCCCCTTCCAAATTGTCACCAGAGTATTGTTGGGCTTCATTCCATGCCAGACAACAGTGATAACAATAATGAGAGAACACACCTGATAGTACTACTCCAGAGGAAAACAGGTAACCTAACACTCCTGACATCCTTATTCCTTGTAGGATTTCTACCTCAACAATTACCCAAGTACACAGGGCCAGATCAGGACTTGGGTGATTGGGTCAAGAGACGGCAGGGCCTGAGCGGATGATATCCTGCTCATTCTAGCCCTCGTCGTTTCTTCTCTACTTTTAACTCTCTACTTTCTCCACCATCATCTCCACCCAGTAACTCGTTTACTGCTCATGAGATTGCCAATCACTTAAAAAACAAGATTGATGCAATTTGTGGGGGCATCTCCACTGCACAGACATCTATCTCACTTAACATACCCTGTACAAATCCGTTCTTACCACCTGTCCCCTGTTCCCTCACAACTTCTATGGTCAGTGGCGTCACTATGGTTGGTGTCACCTGGTGCGGTAAGACATGGCCCCCCCCCTCGGTACAGACCCCCCCTCTACTAAGAATAGATCCCCCTTCCTCAGTACAGGCCCCCTTCTACACCAAGTATAGTTCCCCCTCAGTACAGACCCCCTCCCTCAGTATAGGTCCCCTCTCAACCAAGTGTAGACCACCCCCTCCCTTAGTACAGACCCCCCTCTCCACTAATTATAGACCACCCTCCTCCCTCAGTAAAGATCTCCTCTCCACTAAGTATAGACCACCCCCTCCCTCAGTACAGACCCCCTCTCCACTAAGTATAGCCCCCTCTTAGTAAAGACCCCCTCTCCACCAAGTATAATCCCCCTCAGTACAGACCACCCTCCCTCAGTGCAGACCCCCTCCCTGTGCCCAGGCCCCCCTCCACTAAGTACAGACCCCCTACTTCAGTACAGACCCCTCTCCACTAAGTATAGACTACCCTCCTCCCTCAGTAAAGACCTCCTCTCCACTAAGTGTAGACCACCCCCTCCCTCAGTACAGACCCCCCTCTGTACAGACCACCCTCCCTCAGTACAGACCCCCTCCATGAGTCCAGGCCCCCCTCCACTTCCTCAGTATAGACTACCCTCTTCCCTAAGTTTAGACCACCCCCTCCCTCAGTCTAGACCCCCACTCCACTAAGTAAAGACCCCCCTCCACTACAGAAGGGGTACAGAACCCCTTTATTAGTACAGACTCTCCCTCAGTACAGACCCCCCTCTCCACTAAGTATAGTCCCCGTAGTTTGTTTTACTGTATATGTTGTTGAAAATCAATAAAAATAACTTTACAAAAAAAGTATAGTCCCCCTCAGTACAGACCACCCTCTCTCAGTATAGAACCCTCTCCACTAAGTAAAGACCACCCCGCTCCCTCAGTACAGACCCCCTCTCCACTAAGTATAGACCACCCCCCTCCTTCAGTACAGACCCCCTCCCTCAGTACAGACCCCTCTCTCTACCAAGTATAGTCCCCCTCAGTACAGACCACCCTCCCTCAGTATACACACTATGTCTGGTCAGAGCCCTTCTATCAAGGAGTTCCCTATTTTTTCATTTTTTTTTCATGGGGTCCCCCTTACATCTATTGCAGCCCCTCATCTGGGATATGAGTCTGGTGTAGAAGAAATTAATCCTTGGCCACTTTGTTTACAAACAGAATAAAGCTACTAGCGGCCTGCAATCTAATTCGTATTTTTATGTTTTAGTAAATGTTGCTTTTGCTTGGTTTTAAGCAACTCCTAGGCATGCTATTTAAATTAATTTTGTATTTTTAATGTTGCCCTGTAAGGCTGGGTTCACACTATTACGAATTGGATTTGAGTTTCAGGCAAAAATTTGGACCAAAATTGGACCTGAAACGGTGAACAGCGACGCAACTGGACCCCTGCTGTGAGCCGATTTGTACGCCAATGTGAACCTGGCCACGACCGTTTTTCATGATGTGAATTTTTTTATTTTTTTTTATGTCATTAAAAATTATCGTGTGTAGGCTTCAGAGAATTTTTCGCGACGTGAAAAATGGCCATGAAAAATTTAGAACATGCTCTAAATTTTCACATTGTCGTTTTTCACGTCGTGAAAAATGATCGGGAAAAAAACACGCATGGTCAGAAGCAAGTTATGAGACAGGAGCACTCGTTCTGGTAAAACGAGCGTTTGTAATGGAGATAGCACATTCGTCACGCTGTAACAGACTGAAAAGCACGAAGACTGAAAAGCGCAAATCGTCTCTCACCAAATTTTTACTAACACAAAATCAGCAAAAGCAGCCCAAAGGGTGGCACCATCTGAATGGAACTTCCCCTTTATAGTGCCGTCGTACGTGTTGTACGTCACCGCGCTTTGCTCCAGCATTTTGTTTCTCTCGATCGTGTGTATGCAAGGCAGGCTCGACAAGAATCACGTCGAGAAAAATGTTGTTTTTTCTAGAACAAGAAAAACGGTCGTGTGTACGCGGCATAAGTCTTAATAAAAGAGCTGCTCTCTGCTAAATGCTATCTATTTTTTTAAATTCTTTATTTATAGTAATCAGCATTCATAGAAAAGCCGATTGCAAAGGAAACATGCAATGTCATACCATAAACTGAGTAACAGAAAACATATACTGTAGATGCAAAAAAACGCAAGGTACAGACAGAATAAATAAGAAATAAATAAAAAGTATTCCAACGTTGCTAGGTGACTGGGAGAATACTCAAAAAATTATATTTATATTAGGGCTGTGACTGATTAAAAATTTTGTGTTCGATTAATCGTTTTTTTTTTTAATCGATTAATCGACTAATTTCGATTAATTAACGCACATACAGATACAACTACTTTTAGCTGATCTCCTTGCATTGCAACTCTGCATTAGCCACTGGTAAATGTGGTGGGGGCAGTATGGGGGCAGATGTGTATATTCTTGCAGTATGGGGGCAGATGTGTATATTACAGCATGGAGGCAGATGCTGTAATGTACACATCTGCCCCCATGCTGTAATGTACACATCTGCCCCCATACTGCAAGAATATACACATCTGCCCCCAAACTGCAAGAATATACACATCTGCCCCCACCACATTTACCAGTGGCTAATGCAGAGTTGCAATGCAAGGAGATCAGCTAAAAGTAGTTGTGTGGCAGATGTGTACATTACAGTATGGGGGCAGATGTGTATATTCTTGCAGTTTGGGGGCAGATGTGTATATTACAGCATGGGGGCAGATGTGTACATTACAGCATGGGGCAGATGTGTACATTACAGCATGGGGGCAGATGTGTACATTACAGCATGGGGGCAGATGTGTACATTACAGCATCTGCCTCCATGCTGTAATATACACATCTGCCCCCATGCTTTAATATACACATCTGCCTCCCATACTGCAAGAATATACACATCTGCCCCCATGTGTACATTACAGCATGGGGGCAGATGTGTATATTCTTGCAGTATGGGGGCAGATGTGTACATTACAGCATGGGGGCAGATGTGTACATTACAGCATGGGGGCAGATGTGTACATTACAGCATCTGCCTCCATGCTGTAATATACACATCTGCCCCCATGCTTTAATATACACATCTGCCTCCCATACTGCAAGAATATACACATCTGCCCCCATGTGTACATTACAGCATGGGGGCAGATGTGTATATTCTTGCAGTATGGGGGCAGATGTGTATATTACAGCATGGGGGCAGATGTGTACATTACAGCATGGGGGCAGATGTGTACATTACAGCATGGGGGCAGATGTGTACATTACAGCATCTGCCCCCATGCTTTAATATACACATCTGTCCCCATACTCCAGGAATATATACATCTGCCCCATAATGTTACCACACACAGATGGTTGTCCTTTCTTACCTGACTATCAGGCAGGCAGACCCATCTGCAGAGTAGCCGATGGACACACGTGCGCAAGGGAAGAAGATACAAGCAGGCGGGCAGGTGATGATGACGTCAGCGCGCCGCGGCTCCGGAGCTAGGCCGAAGCCGCGGCCTTTCCTATGGGCGAGACCGCGGAGCTCACTCCGCGGATCGTCATCGATCAAAATAATTTTAATCGACCAAAGAAATTAACGATTAATCGACCAATTAATCGTTAATTTCCGCAGCCCTAATTTATATATATTTTTTTGTACATGTCCACCAATGAAAACCCATGCCCTTTGATTTTGGAAAGTTTCCTAAGTAATTTTTTACCAAAAAAGCTAAGAGGGAAATGTCATTTGAATGCAAATGTTTTTTTCTTTGTAACGGTCACATTAGTTGTAGAACATCTTACAGATGTGTTACTTCACCGGTCTTAGCACATCCCCCAAAGAATGTTATTTTAAGAAATTGTGCATTTTTTCATTGTTGAATGTGACTAGTGATTCAGGAAAGCAGAGAGAGAGAGAGAGAGAGAGAGAGAGAGAGAGAGAGAGAGGGTATACACTCCTATTTCCCTTATAATGACCTTGTATAGAGATGTGTTGTGGAGAGCTGAGATAAAGGTGCATTAAGGGCACTTTCACACTGGGGCGTTGGGGGCCTCGGTGGTAGAGCATCGCTATTTTTAGCTGCACTTCACCATAGTTTTAGCGGCACTTTTCGGTCACTAGCGGGGCACTTGTATGCCCCGCCAGCGGTCGAAAAAGGGTTAAAAGCAACAGCAAAGCCCCAGCAAAGTGCCGCTGCAGCAGCGCATTGCTGGTGCTGCTCATTGATTTCAATGGGCAGGGGCGCTTTAGGAGCGGTGTATACACCGCTCCTAAAGCACCTCAAAGATGCTGCTTGCAGGACTTTTTTATAGCGTCCTGCCAGCACACCGCTCCAGTGTTAAAGCACTCAGACTTTCACACTGGAGTGACAGGAGAGGCACTTTGCAGGCACTTTTTTTTAGCGCTATAGCGTTGTGAAAGTAG
This sequence comes from Rana temporaria, assembly GCF_905171775.1. Classification (NCBI taxonomy): domain Eukaryota; kingdom Metazoa; phylum Chordata; class Amphibia; order Anura; family Ranidae; genus Rana; species Rana temporaria. The sequence continues at coordinate 391,613,956 of NC_053490.1, read as the reverse complement.
CCTTAAGCCTGCTATAGACAGTTTAAATGTATGGGCAGGCTGAATGTATCAATTAATCAACTTGGGTACAACCAGCCTGCCTGATTTTTTATGTGATTATTTCTAGCAGATGTTATAGCTGCTAGCAATAATTACTGTGTTTTCCCGGCGGGGACCCCTGGTTGCAGGAAAAAAAATGTCTCTGCCTATGGTCACCCTTAGTTCTTTTTCTAGCACAGCTGTGCTGTTTACAGGATAGCATTACTGACTTATTGAATATTTTCACTTGTTCCCTGAAAATCCTGAAATTCGAAAAGTTACAGTGTTGAAAGGGTATATGTGTGATAATAAATGCTAGGGAATGGTAATGGGGTGGGGGAACACTAGGGTGTTTGTAGCTACAATTCACATTAGTTTAGCCCTCCAATAATATGTCTTGCAATTGGATGCTGGTACTGCAGACATAGCAGTTTATTGAATATGTGCCAGGTCCCATAACTGGATTCACCAGAAACAAACCTACTATTGAAGGGAAACCTTATGCCGCAGACACACGATCATTTTTCGGCATTAAAAAAACGTTGTTTTAAAAAAATGTAATTTAAAATGATCGTGTGTGGGCTTCACATAATTTTTCGGCTTCTGAAAAATGACAAATTTTAACAACGTTTTAAACTATGTAGTTTTTCGGGTTGTAAAAAATTATCGTGTGTGGGCTAAAACGACGTTAAAAACGGAAATTCCGACAGCAAATGTCCGATGGAGCCTACACACAGTCGGAGTTTTCCGGCAACAAGCTCCCATCGAACATTTGTTGTCGGAAATTCTTAGCATGTGTACACGGCATTAGACATTCATGTAAAAAAACTCTGACCTGATCCTACATTTTCAATGATGGCATATATCATCTTCTTTTTTTTTTTATCATTTTAAAGCTCACGTTTTTTGGTCTAAACTGCTATCACTTTCTACAGTTACTTCTGTAGGTTTTGTACTATCTCTGTCCGTTCTCATGGTTTTTTTATTACTAATCCGCCTTTTGCTATTCAACCGATGTTCCATTTCCTGACTTCAGTTTTCAGTTGTGGTTATGCTTCTGCTAACGGTTCACTTTCAGATCAAGTTTATTTTACGGCTATAACATTTCCATTATCACAATTCCTCTTTTTTTTATTATTACATTTTTATTTTTATGAGATTCAGCATAACAGTCAAATAAAGTACAAAAACATATGTTTTTCATAGTATCAAAAAGAACTACATAAACATAAAACATCCCAAAGTATTATATTCAAAAATAGAAAGAAATAAACAAAAAAACAAAACAAAAAAAAAACAGAAACAAACCACTTCCATTCTTGACGTACACTATAAATATTATAAAACATTAAATCTACTCTGATACCTCCCCAATTAAGGAGCCCAACCTCCTGACTGTTCAGATTCCTAGTATCCCTCAATTCTACAGTCAGTCATCGCACTCCTATTCAGTGGAGAAATAGAGTATTTAACCGCTTCCCGACCGCCGCATGTACATTTACGTCGGCAGAATGGCACGTACAGGCACATTGGCGTACCTGTACGTCCCTGCCTTTCCGCGGGTCGGGACCCCCCCCCCGCTACATGCGGCGGTCGGATTCCCTCGGGGAGCGATCCGGGACGACGGCGCGGCTATTCGTTAATAGCCGCTCCGTCGTGATCGCTCCCCGGAGCTGGAGAACGGGGAGAGCCGTATGTAAACACGGCTTCCCCGTGCTTCACTGTGGCGGCGTATCGATCGAGTCATCCCTTTTATAGGGAGACTCGATCGATGACGTCAGTCCTACAGCCACACCCCCCTACAGTTGTAAACACACACTAGGTGAACACTAAATCCTACAGCGCCACCTGTGGTTAACTCCCAAACTGCAACTGTCATTTTCACAATAAACAATGCAATTTAAATGCATTTTTTGCTGTGAAAATGACAATTATCCCAAAAATGTGTCAAAATTGTCCGAAGTGTCCGCCAAAATGTCGCAGTCATGAAAAAAAACGCTGATCGCCGCCATTAGTAGTAAAAAAAATAAAAAAATAAATATGCAATAAAACTATCCCCTATTTTGTAAACGCTATAAATTTTGCGCAAACCAACCGATAAACGATTATTGCGATTTTTTTTTAGCAAAAATAGGTAGAAGAATACGTATCGGCCTAAACTGAGGAATTTTTTTTTTATATATATGTTTTTGGGGGATATTTATTATAGCAAAAAGTAAAAAATATTGAATTTTTTTCAAAATTGTCGCTCTATTTTTGTTTATAGCGCAAAAAATAAAAACCGCAGAGGTGATCAAATACCACCAAAAGAAAGCTCTATTTGTGGGGAAAAAAGGACGCCAATTTTGTTTGGGAGCCACGTCGTACGACCGCGCAATTGTCTGTTAAAGCGACGCAGTGCCGAATTGTAAAAACCCCTTGGGTCATTTAGCAGCATATTGGTCCGGTCCTTAAGTGGTTAAATCGTACTAACTAATAAGTGAATCCAAACCGACTCCTTAATGACAATACACCCCGTGAATGATTAGTCAATCTAGACTTTGAATGACATGACCAAAAATAAAAAATTCCTCTTACACAGTTTTGACTGCTTCACTTTGAGCCGAATTCTTGGTTAATTGCTCTTTTATTGGTAAAGTTATTCAATAGCTTCATCTGGAATGTTGAATCCTGCTAATCTGCCAAGTCCAATTTTAATAATGATCTAGAACACCACCATTTAATTGTTATTTAATACTGGTGTTTATATAGCATCAACATTTTTTTGCATCACTTTATATCTACTATATATTGCACATTTACATCAGTCCCTGCCCTCAAGGAGCATACCCTGGCAGAATTTATGATTTCTTGGCCATTTTTCAGAGAATATGAATGATAGCACAAAAAAAATTCTTTCACTCATGATTAGTGTTTGGCTGAAGCCATTTATTGTCAATCAACTATATTTACTCTTCACAACTCACAACGGAAACTACCCAAATGACACTGATCAAAAGTTTACATACCCTGGTGATTTTGGCCTGATAACATGCACACAATTTGACACAAAGGGATTTGAAAACAGAGATCTTGAATGTTAATATTCATAAGGAGGAAGAACGACATCTTCAAAAGGAGTTCAATTTCTCTTGGCAGAAAGAGATAAATTACTTGGGTATAAAATTAGCAAACTCCCTAAAAAAAATGTATAGAATAAACTTTATCCCCCTGTTAGATGAAATTAAACGAGAAATTAAAAATATATATATAACAGACCAATCTCGTGGTTTGGAAGGATACATGTGGTAAAAATGGTCTTAGTCCCAAAAATCTTATACAAATTTCAAATGGTCCCAGTTGCCTTGCCTCAGTCGTACATTAAAATAATAAACTCTCTATTAATTAACTTCATTTGGAAAAATAAAAAACATAGGATCTCCGCCCAAGTATTAAAATTAAATAAGAAAAGGGGTGGTTTGGCTGTTCCGGACATCAGAAAATATTACTATGCTTTGGTTCTCTCACGGGTTATAGAGTGGGCAAAAGAGACACATGACAAAAGATGGATTAATATTGAATGCGCACTAGCAAGGGCACAATTAGGTAGAGTAATTTGGAACCCACCACAATATAGAACCTTACACACGTCTACACACGCAATTACACTGAATGCACTACGGATTTGGGATAGAACACATAAACAATTAAAATTAAAATATAACTCCCCACTAATAGACCTAAAAGATAATGAATATTTCGCACCAGGGACAAAAGGGGTGGGGGGAAATTGGATTAGAAATAGAACACAGGTAAGGGATACAATTTAAAAAGGTAAAATCTTGGCACTACACAAGATCAAATCTAAGATAGAATACATGATGCTGGACGAATGGCGATATCTACAGCTATCATTATTCATTAAGCGCCTACCGCAACCTCTGCATCCACGGGAGGAGTACACAACAGTGGAACAACTCTGTTTAACTGAAAGTTCTAGGGGGAACATCTCTAAAATTTACAGATTTTTGCTGAAAGCAGATGAGCCGGAAACGCTAAAATATATTAAAAAATGGGAAAGAGATCTAGGAGTCCCAAGGGGGAAAACGACAGTAGGAAGGATACTTAACCTGACCCATTTCTCGGCAGTTGACGTAAGGACAGCCGAGATGAATTTTAAATGTATTACGGGTTGGTATGCTACCCCAGACAAAACTAGTAAATTCAGTGAAGCGCAGTCAGCGGAATGTTGGAGAGGGTGTGCTGCAAGGGGGACAATGGCCCACCTTTGGTGGGACTGTCCGAAAATAAAAAACGATTGGAAAAAAATCCTGGCATTGATTAAGGTTATAACCAAGAAAGAGATAGAAGAGGACCCATGGGTTGTTCTTTTCCATAGGGGAGAAGAGACCCTAAAAGAATATAAACGTTCCCTGACTCCCCATCTGCTCAATGCAGCCAAGCGATTGATACCGAAGAAATGGAGGGAGGTGGAAAGCCCACAAGTTTGGGAGTGGATGGACTCCGTTGAGGACACATATAGGAGGGAGGAGTTGAAGTACGGGGCAGAGGAGGACGAGGTGGGTTCCAGGGACAGTTGGGTAATTTGGAAAGACTTTAAAAAAACTTGGAGTTTTGCGGAGAATCTGAGAGAACAATGAGAGATCGAGCTTTAATAAGGTCTAATTTTGCAAATGTGGAATCACGAGATGGTGGGCTAGGGGGAGGGGGGGACGGGTGTTGGGATATGGGGGGACGGGTGGGCAATGCAGGCTTAACTTTTCTTATCTTCGGCTGTTTATGGTTATATACTTTCTTTATGAGGAAAAAAAAAAGGCATATAAAATTTACTTAAAAGAATACATCTTTCCGCATATGATGCTAAACTTCTTCGGAGACGATGGGGGTCCATCTTCCATGAGAAAGTCACCAAGAGTGTTAAGTCTGAGCGAAAGAAAAAGAAGAAAAAAAAAAATGGGCCGGCGTAAGCCAGCGTAATTCAAAGTAGTTGAAAATGGGGAGGGTAGTGCTGCGCTAATCAGTGGTGAATGGATAAGTGAATAAACAGGTGGGGGAGGGGAATGAAAGTAGGTGTAATTGAAATGAGGAGCAATATAGCCCAAATGGCATCAGCATAAAAATAAATATAAATGATCAGTGAACAATAACAGTAATGGTGCAAATCATATAACTACACAGGTTCCTCTTAATGTGATGAAATACACTATAAGTAATGGTGCAAAAAATTTTTTCAGGTAACTGTGCTAAGTGACACTCCTATATTGGTGATAAACAGTCCATCAACAGAGTTTGAAAAATATTAGCAAAAAATATAAGTAAAATTTCAAAAGTCCAAGAAAGCAAAAGTGCAAGTGTAGGTCCGCAATATGGAGTGAGAGGAAAATGGGTATCCAGTGATCCTTTTAGGGTAAGTAAGGATGTCCCCTTACCTTACTGCTGTAAGGTAACAGCATATAGATCCAACCACATTAGATGGTTCACTCGATGGGCTCTGATCCAACAACGGCAGGTCCTCCTTGGGGTTCTCGTCCCAGATTGGTCAGTTTCTCGCCCCAAAGAAATAAAGCATCGATGGTGTGATACCGTTTTAAAAATTTTAATTCTCAAAGAAAATAGACAGGGGTACTCACATAATCCAAAATACAATTGAGCATGTAAAAAAGAGGGGCAATCTGTCGCCAACGTCACCTCCGATACCTCTCAGTGGACTCATGCGCATTCGTCACTATCATGTGGAATGTGACTCCTGAGGAAGTCACATGATAGTGACGAATGCGCATGAGTCCACTGAGAGGTATCGGAGGTGACGTTGGCGACAGATTGCCCCTCTTTTTTACATGCTCAATTGTATTTTGGATTATGTGAGTACCCCTGTCTATTTTCTTTGAGAATTAAAATTTTTAAAACGGTATCACACCATCGATGCTTTATTTCTTTGGGGCGAGAAACTGACCAATCTGGGACGAGAACCCCAAGGAGGACCTGCCGTTGTTGGATCAGAGCCCATCGAGTGAACCATCTAATGTGGTTGGATCTATATGCTGTTACCTTACAGCAGTAAGGTAAGGGGACATCCTTACTTACCCTAAAAGGATCACTGGATACCCATTTTCCTCTCACTCCATATTGCGGACCTACACTTGCACTTTTGCTTTCTTGGACTTTTGAAATTTTACTTATATTTTTTGCTAATATTTTTCAAACTCTGTTGATGGACTGTTTATCACCAATATAGGAGTGTCACTTAGCACAGTTACCTGAAAAAATTTTTTGCACCATTACTTATAGTGTATTTCATCACATTAAGAGGAACCTGTGTAGTTATATGATTTGCACCATTACTGTTATTGTTCACTGATCATTTATATTTATTTTTATGCTGATGCCATTTGGGCTATATTGCTCCTCATTTCAATTACACCTACTTTCATTCCCCTCCCCCACCTGTTTATTCACTTATCCATTCACCACTGATTAGCGCAGCACTACCCTCCCCATTTTCAATTGCTTATGGTTTGATACACCTTCCAGTGCCGCAGCTGTACCTCCACTTCTCATCACTTTCATTTCCCCTCCCCCTTTCTTCCCCTCTCTGTTTCCCCTCCTTTGATAAGCGCGGTAATATCCATTTTTCCAGTAATTCAAAGTAGGCTGGTAGTGGGCGTGTTGTATTGAAATGAATTGTGACCCTATGTGAATGCATGGCCGAATTAACGGCGCACGCACGCGCATGCTCAGAATCACGTTGCAAATACTCCCTACGATACGACGTCTCAATGCGTACGACGTAAACCTAACTTACGCCCAGCCCCATTCACGTACGACTTACGTAAACAACGTAAAATCCGACGGCACTTCCGACGTCCATACCCTAAACGACTTAGACCAGCTTTTTGGTGGTTTAACTTTACCCCGGAAAAACGCCTTACGTAAACGATGTAGATTACAGCGACGGGCGCAAGTACGTTCGTGAATCGGCGTATCTTGCTCATTTACATATTCGACGTGTAAATCAACGGAAGCGCCCCTAGCGGCCAGCGTAAATATGCACCCAAGATACGACGGCGTAGGAGACTTACGTCGGTCGTATCTTGGCAAAATTCAGGCGTATCTCATTTTAAGAATGAGCGCATTTTATCTGTTAAAAAAAAAAGAATGAGCGCATAGATTTGATGGCGCACATTCGGACTTACGACAGCGTATCTACTGATACGTCGGCATAAGTCTCTGTGAATCCGGGCCATATACTCCAGAACGCAGATAGAATGGTAACAGGTGACCAGGTCCCCTCTAGTTCCAGCATTAAAATAAAAAAAAAGCTAAGCACATCTATGTAACTAGGTCAGTGGTTGACGTGTCACAAGAAGCCCTTAAAATTTCCAGATTAATGCTACCTCCCTGTTCACCAGCCACAACCACCTATATAAAATGAGTAAACACAGGATGTGAGGGGTGCCTTGGAAACTTTAGCTTTAAAAGCAAGCAGACCACAACACTAGGAAGATGAAAAAAAACATGAGTTTGAAAACAGTAAAATTATATACATATACTCCAGAAGATGACCTGGTCCCCTCTAGTTCCAGCATTAAAATAAAAAAAAAGCTAAGCACATCTATGTAACTAGCTAAGGTCAGTGATTGACGTGTCACAAGAAGCACTTGAAATTCTCAGATTAATGCTACCTCCCTGTTCACCAGCCACAACCACCTATATAAAATGAGTAAACACAGGATGTGAGGGGCGCCTTGGAAACCTCACAGGGCTTACAGAGCAAAACAAGGTTATCTTAAAGCAGTGTTTCTCAACTCCAGTCCTCAAGGCGCCCCAACAAGTCATGTTTTCAGGATTTCCCACCGATGAAACAGCTGTGGTAATTACAAGGAAGTGAAACTGATTAAATCACCTGTGCAAAATAATGGAAAGCCTGAAAACATGACCTGTTGGGGCGCCTTGAGGACTGGAGTTGAGAAACCCTGTCTTAAGGATATAGGGCCAGATTCAGGTACAAATGCGGTGGCGTAACGTATCGTCTTTACGTTACACCGCCGCAAGTTTTCAGCGCAATTGCCTGATTCACCAAGCACTTGCGTGTAAACTTTCGGCGGCGTAGCATAAAGCCGTCCGGCGCAAGCCCGCCTAATTCAAATGGGGCGTGTACCATTTAAATTAGGCGCGTTCCCGCGCCGAACGTTCTGCGCATGCTCCGTTTGGAAATTTCCCGCCGTGCTTTGTGCGAAATTACGGCGCCCCGACGTGTTTGTGAATGGCGACGTGCGTAACGTACTTACGCCCAAAAATTTTTTTTAAATTCGACGTGGGAACGACGGCCATACTTTAACATGGCTGGTGTAAAGTTAAGCCATGAAAAAGCAGGCTTAACTTTTCGACGGGAAAAAACGACTTGCGACGACGTAACGCACGCGAGTACCTTCGTGGATCGCCGTAAAAGCTAATTTGCATACTCGACGCTGGAAAACGACGTGAACTCACCGTGCCCGTTGCAGCCAAATCTCACTGTGCCCATTGCAGCCTGACCTCACTGCAGCCACAAAATACTTACTAGCTGTGCACAAATAGTCCCACAACATGGGCACTGACCTACCAGAAGTATTAGGCGAAAAAACGGATACAGAAATAAGTGTCGGCCATTAGAGGCCCCAAAATTTAGTCGACAGGCGTTCACCTGACAGCAAACCACTTTGTATTCTGTGGCTGGAGGAACATTAAGCTAATCACCGGATACAGAAGTAAGTGTCGGTTAGTACAGGCAGGCCCCAAAAATTAGCCCACAGGCGTTCCCCTGACAGCAAACAACTTTGTATTCTGTGGCTGGAGGTACATTAAGCCAGTGTTTCTCAACCTTTTTCTAGTCGGGGCACCCTTAAAAAGTATTTTCAGTCTTGAGGCACCCCAGTCCAAGGCTTGGTGTGTCACAGAACACGGGCAAAATCGTGCTCACAGACAAATGCTCTGCTCTTTAGGGGTACCATTAATTCTTAATGGTACCCCCACAGATTGGAAAACGTGGGGTGCTTTTGCTGCAGTGCAATTTAAAAAAAAAAGTTTGGGGACTTGTTTCCCTGCATTTTGTGGGTACGGAAATTAATGGACTGCCCTACATGCAGCTACACAGATGTGAACCAAGGACTTGTTCACATGTCATAGGGGCGGTAAAACCACATGGTTGAGCTGTTTTTACCACCCCCAACTTCTCCACCTTTAGCTGCAGAGGCAGCAGCTGAGGGTGTTCACATGCTGTGGCTGCAACTGGAGGTATACCGAGGGTGAATAGGGCTGCACTGCAACTACCCCGCAACTGTGTGCATTGCACAGTTGCAGTGTAGTGATGCTGCATTTACGGGCCTAAAACAGGTGGTGAGGAAGCAACATAATGCCTCTTTACCACCTGTCAAATGCCTCTGAAAAGCGATCTGTGCATGGATTGCTTTTCAGAGGAGCAGCAGTCCTTGCTGCTATCAAACAAGCCCTACAAAAGCCATTCTGATGGTACAGGAATGGGGGGGGGGGGTCAGGATTAAAAGTAACATACACACATACATACAGACACATGCTTACATGCATACACACATGGAAAAGAGAAAAGCCCTAAGGCTGACGCAGCGCTAAAGGAAATTAGTGAAGATAAATGATTGTGTATCATATGTTGAAAAAATAAATTAAATAAATGAAGCAGCTAGCACTAAAGTTCAGCACAAAAACTTCAAAGCAATACATAATACAAAGGAGTGCAGCGCTACAATACCCACTCATACAGAAAAATAAAGTGAAAAAAAAAAAAAAAAATTATGGATTTATATACCACTTTTTTTCACTTTACGCATACACGCATGCTTACGCATGCATACACACGCACATACCTACATGCACACACACACATACATACCTACATGCACACAAATACATACATGCGCACACACACACATACATACATACATACATACACACACATACATACATGCGCACACACACACATACATACATACATACATGCACACACACACATACATACATACATGCACACACACACATACATACATACATACATACATACATACATACATACATGCGCACACACACACATACATACATACACACACACACACACACATACATACATACATGCGCACACACATACATACATACATGCACACACGTACGTACGTACGTACGTACGTACGTACGTACGTACATACATACATACATGCACACACATACACATACATACATACATGCACTCACATGTGCACACACACACAGACACATGTATAAAGCCATTTTAAAATGAATCTAGCTCAGTACCTTTCCAGATTCCTCATTAAGCCAGGTACTGCACTCTAGGGGGAAGCAGAGAGCACAGCACACTCCTATGCTTTTTACTTTCTATTTTGAAGCCGACAGAGCTTCTCACAGTTCGGCAGGAGAGCTCATCTGACAGCCTTCTCTCCACTGACCCCGCGGCACACCTGAGAACCTCTGACGGCACACCAGTGTGCCGTGGCACACTGGTTGAGAAAGGCTGCATTAAGCTATTCACCGGATACAGAAGTAAGTGTCGACCAGTACAGGCCCCAAAAATTAGCCTACAGGCGTTCACCTGACAGCAAACAACTTTGTATTCTGTGGCTGGTGGTACTTTAGGCATTCACAGGATAAATAAGTTCAGGCCCCAAAAATTAGGCATTCAACGGACATGAAAGGCCTTTTATGCCGCTGTATTTACCTAAGACAGGGACCATGAATTGTTATGGGTGGTGGCCTGTCATAAGGAATTTGAATAAACATGGTCTACTGGTCACATGTGTTGAATTCCTCCGAGATCCATGCCTCATTCATTTTTAGAAATGTGAGGTAGTCAACACTGTCGTGAGCTAGGCGAGTGTGCTTATTGGTCACGACCCCCCCTGCTGCGCTGAACGTCCTTTTCGGAACAGGACACTGGACGAGGGGCAAGCCAACAGTTTGATTGCAAATTGTGCAAGCTCTGGCCAGAGGTCAAGCCTGCCCACCCAGTAGTCCAGGGGTTCATCACTTCTCAGTTCGTCCACATCGGCCGTTAACCCGATGTAGTCGGACACCTGTCGGTCTAGGTGGTCCCTGATGCTGGATGCGGAGGGCAGCTGTTGATGGGTCGGCTGAAAGAATGATCTCATATCATTAGTGACCAACACATCTTCAAACCGCCCTCTTCTTGCAGGCGCTGTTGGATTGGTACCCGCAACTGTTTCTCTATATTGGAGTAGCATTTGAACAATACCTAAAACAGCTTTAGTACAAAAATAACAGATGTGCTGCTCTATGACATCTAGTTTTACAACTTTTTAATTAAAGCGGTAGTTCACCCTCAGTGTCAACATTGTACCATAAAATCAGGCATTGTAGCGCGAGCTACAGTATGCCTGTCTCGAATTTTTTATCCCCGTACTCACAGTGTACTGGTACATTATAGATTCCGACTCCCGCGGGGAATGGGCGTGCCTATGGAGAGGGAGGATGATTGACGGCCGGCTCTGGCACGTCACGCCCCCCGAAGACAGCTGGAGTAGGTCTCGGCTCTTCACGGGGCCTGCGCATAGGCTATGCGCAGGCGCCGTGAAGAGCCAAGCCTATTTCGGCTATTTCCGAAATAGACAATTCCGACTGCCCACGGGAATGGGCGTTCCAATCCAGACGGAAGGTGATTGACGGCCAGCTCTGGCGCGTCACGCTTCTTCGGAAATAGCCGAAATAGGCTTGGCTCTTCACGGCGCCTGCGCATAGCCTATGCGCAGGCCCCGTGAAGAGCCGAGACCTACTCCGGCTGTCTTCGGGGGGCGTGACGTGCCAGAGCCGGCCGTCAATCATCCTCCCTCTCCATAGGCACGCCCATTCCCCGCGGGAGTCGGAATCTATAATGTACCAGTACACTGTGAGTACGGGGATAAAAAATTCGAGACAGGCATACTGTAGCTCGCGCTACAATGCCTGATTTTATGGTACAATGTTGACACTGAGGGTGAACTACCGCTTTAATTAAAAAGTTGTAAAACTAGATGTCATAGAGCAGCACATCTGTTATTTTTGTACTAAAGCTGTTTTAGGTATTGTTCAAATGCTACGTTGACTTTCTCTATAATATGAGTGCTTATATACTGTACCAAAAAAATAAAATAAATAAAGGATGTGTATCCTGTTTTTGTGGTTTTCTGGGGGATGTGGGTTATGAGCAAATTTGGGGGCTGGGTTGTAAAAACCCTTCAGTTTTACTCAGCAGCAGGTTTCAACCAGATTCTCATCACTATCCAAGTTACTAAAAGACCAACAATTGTAACTTTCAAGGTCTGTTGAGCAAAAAAAATACAGAAGTGCCTAGTTGAATCTCCAATATAAAAAAAACATATCTTTTGGTGGCTTCTGTAGGGGAGAAGAGCCTTTTTGCTAAGAAGATTTTTGTGAAGATATCTAATACAACATGCAACGGTACCTTGTAATTTGTGCTCTTCTGTTATCTCTTATGGCCATGGTCCTTGGAAAAGAATCTGCTGTAAGTATCTTCACTATAAAATATTGACATTTACAAAACATAATTCAGGAATTAGACAGCATTCACTGTTTCTATACTGTATATCTAGTATTGTGCACTACCATTAAAAATAGTTACAATTGTACTTTGCCTGACCATGATTTATGGGGTAGCTTCATGTACACTGAGGTCATCATAAGGGAAGACTGAGACATAGTATAGAAAACTAAGTATTGTTTTATTGATAGGCAATATTAAATATTTATAACAAATATTTTAAAATTCATTTTATATGGAAACCATGTTTTGTTATTTAAAGTTATATTGGTTATTTTGTAGAATATATTCAAACTTATGGCAAGTGCTAATGCCTTGCACTGTGATTACATTGTACTTTATTTGTCACTCCGTTGCTTTTATATGTTTGAATATGTTTTTTTAACATTGTTAGTTGATAGTTGATAGTATCTTGATAGTAGTTTTCATGGCTTGATATATGTTGAAAATGGTAAAGGAAGTGTAAATGCTTCCATGATGCATTATGTGATTTTAGACATATACTAAACATTTGGTTGGTCCTTGTGCAGTGGCCATGCAGATGATGATGAATGGTGACCTAACTAGCATGTATAAATAAGCAAACATTTTAAAAAAATCTATCTTGCCCAACATTTACAGGCAAGATAACGCAAATCAAGGCAATAAAAAATAATCAGTTTGTGAAGATGAGTGAATTATTAAATCAGCTTCACAGTAATATTCAATAAATATTTTATTATTCCAAAGTCAGTACAAAGTTGATTGTTTCCTAGAAATAATTCCTAGAAAAATGATTAAAGTCGAACACTGAGCAAAAAATATACATGTTTCAGTTAGTCAGTAGCATGAACATAGCAGGTTTTTGTTTTTCTGAGTTCCCCCGTAACATAGTTTTATTACCTGTTGATTTATTCAGTAGATCAACATTTTTTACTTCCTTTAACAGGCCAAGCTGTCTGGTCAAATTGGCAGTCACATGAGTTGGAAATAACCATATAACACTGACAGGGTTGCATGCTTCGAATGGTCAGCTTGTAATAAAATGGTTAAACTTTTTTCCTGCTACTGTCACTTCTTTTGGGGGGGGAAACCCCCCTCTCGTTGGGTCTGGTGCACTTACCCCATCCATGGTAGGCAGCGCTACTCCTGGGCTTCACTGTCGGCTTCTCTTGCTCGGCGGTGGCGGCAGCGACACTTTCCCTTCCCCTACTCTCCATAGGCATCGTGGCAGCTTACGTTTCCTCCCTCCGCCTTGGCGGCCAATTGGGACTCTTCTCTTTTCGGAAAACTCAGACCTACTTCTGATTAGCCCGATTGAGGATCAGTGTTTCAGTAGCGAATATTCATTAATTTGCTGTTGTAACACCTGGGTGGGCTCATAGTGCAATGCTCTGCGCCACAAGCCCACCCTATTTTGAAGCCTATTAGATCCTCTGGCTCTAATCAGGTGCTTCAAGAAACACCCCCGCAACTTTAATTCATGCGCCCGGTGTCCTGAAAGGGGCCAGATGCATGAATAGGGGCGGCGGCCCTGAATAGAGCATGGGGTGGCAGCTGTGGATAGAGGGCGCCCCTAATAGATGGGCCACCATTGCTGTAACTGCTTAAATAGTGTTAGGTGAAGTTACATACAGAGGGCCCCCCGACTTATGAACGCCCGACTTACAAACAACTCCTACTTACGAACGAGACGTATCTGCCGTTCTGCGCATGTGCGGCTATTTTCGGCCATTTTTGGCGGCGGGCACATTCGACTGAACATCGGAAATCATCGGAAAACAACATATCTACCGAACATCGGAAAATTACGTAATTGCCGTTTTGCGCACACAGATTCCCACTTACGAACATTTTCAACTTAAGAACAAACCTAAAGTCCCTAACTTGTTTGTAAGTCTGGGACCCCCTGTACTTAGGTTGAAAAAAAGGCAATCTAATTCAAACAATACAAAATAAATAAATAGAAAACCTTCATATACATAATCCTATGCCCATAATTGATCCACTGGGGGAAAAATTCCTCCTGATCCTCCAGGAAGCAACATTAGTCTGGCCATATATTATACAATTTTCTTGCAAAATTTTCCATTAGATTTACCAAAACCATATAATATGAGGTGAAACTGTTAAAAAACAGTATAATGTGTGGCCCAATTTATGCTTTAATTTGGATGTCTTTTTTTTATCTCTTACCTTTACCAGTTAGGGACCCTAAACACTCTAAAACATTTTGTCAAAGCTTTTAGGGAGCCTTTCCTACAATCAGTTCTTCTCCCTCTTTTGTTCGTTGCTATTGCTGGCAATTACCAGGTGTCAAAATTGACGGTTGGCCTCACTTCTTCCCCAATAAGCTTCTAACGTCCTTTCTCTTAACTTTTATGGTTCACTGAGCTGAGCTTGAAAGTGAAAAGAATATACGGTCGACTGTCTTCTGAGACATATGGGTATTTTAAAAAGTATTGGACTAGGTATACAAAACAGCTCTGGTATATAAAATATGCCATCCCACCCTTTTGTACATTACTGAATTTCATAGGCTTCGTGAAACAGTATTTTTTACGTATATGTACTTAGTATTATATTGGGGTTTAAATGAACACTGTGCAATGCCTACTGTAATCTTTGGTATTCATTGAAAATAAGATTAGTTCACACAAATCCATCTGGTATTTGTGGGGGCCCATTCACACCTAGTTCAGTGGGACTGCATTGGGTGGCCTTCTCCTGTGTGGTCTCATTGCAATACGGCTTTCTCCTTTGTGCCCAGTTCAAACCATTGCACTGCGGTGGTGAGCGCTCCAAAAAAACATGGATGCAATACTTCTTTTCAGAGCAGCACAGGGCAATCCACTACCATCCACTGCAGTACTGATTGCCCACCATGCTAGTCGCTGGACTCTTGAGGCATATTGTTTTGACCACAAACTGGGTCTTAAATTGGGGCTTTTTACCCAGCTATCTTTCTTACCATTTGCCATGGATAAGTTATGAGCATCTTAAGCATATTTTGACTTATAAGTACTTGATGGTGTTATGTTTTCAAAGACCTGCTAGGTGTATTACTATTAAAACAATTAAACCGCCCATTTATATACATATAACAACAAAAAACTCTGATTGCTGATGCAGACCAATGTGTGGCAATTAGGATTTTTTGGGGGGGTTTCCAACCATTTTTTGATAATACAGTATGTTGTTTGTACCCTGAAGAAGACTCCTTTGAGTTGAAACGCATCGGACCCATGTTTTAAAAAAAACGATTGTACATTGCGATGGACTGTGGTTTGATTTTAGTCCAGTGGTGTTTTTAATTACTTTTGTATTAAAAAAAGTAATTGATTATATTCCATTGATGCCCAAAAAATCCCATCCAAATCTTGCAGCATCTATTATGTTATCAGGGATGCGCTACCATTTGTTTTCTAGCTTAGCATGAACACTGGTGAATTTTGTAATCCACTACTTCACAGCTCGCTGATGTTAATTAGCCCTTTAGGCCGCATACACACGATCAGTCAAAACCGATGAAAACGGACTGAAGGACCATTTCATCGGTCCAAACCGACCGTGTGTGTGCCCCATCGGTCAGTTATCCTTCGGTCCAAAAATTTAGAACTTGCTTTAAAATTCAACCGATGAACGCCTAACCGATAGGTCAAAACCGATGGTTAGTACGCAAAAGCATCGGTTCCAAACCCGTGCATGCTCAGAATCAAGTCGACGCATGCTTGGAAGCATTGAACTTAATTTTTCTCTGCACGTGTTTTACATCACCGCGTTGGACTCGATCGTTTTTTTAACTGATGGTGTGTAGGCACATCAGACCATCAGTCAGCTTCATTGGTTCGGACCGTTCTCATCGGATGGATTGATCGTGTGTACAGGGCTTTAGAGTTGTCAGAATAAAATGTATGGTCAGCCAGACCTATTTTTGAAAATATTTTTGTATTTATTGTCTGGTTTGATTGAATTTAGATATATCCTACCTACACCTGGCAATCATATTCTAACTGTCAAGTAATGTGTGGTTAAACGATAAAAGTTTATTTTTAAGAGTTTAGTTCAGTCGGTATAAACACAGAACTTCCAAGTCTGATGGAGTGTTTGGCACTACTTTGAGTTTTTGGCGCTATACAGCTACAGTTCACTATACCGGTTCTAAGCCTGGAGCTGGGTCGTTACAATAGGGATGAACAGTCCTCTAGCTGAGTTGAATTTCTTAAAGTTGCCTTTTTCAGAGAAAGAAAGAACAGATCAGTGATGGTTTTTGTGCAGTGAGGGTAAGGGATGATCAGAGTTTTATGCCGCGTACACACGGTCGTTTTTTGTCTTGTAAAAAAACGTTGTTTTTTCTCATGAAAAAAAAACAAAGTTTTTCAAACTTCATTTTAAAAAATGACGTTGCCTACACACCATAGTTTTTTCAAAATGCTCTAGCAAAGCGCGGTTACGTTTAGCACGTACGGCAGCACTCTGTTCCATTCAAGCTCGCGTCATAACTTGCTTCTGAGCATGCGCGGGTGTAAAAACGGTGTTTTAAACATCGTTTTAGCCTACACACGATCATTTTTTATGACACAAAAAACGACGTTTTAAAAAACTACATAAAAAATTGAAGCATGTTCGAATTTTTTTTTTTTGTCGTTTTTCAGAAGACATAAAACAAAGTTTTCCCCACACACGGTCATTTTAAATGACGTTTTTAAAAATGTTGTTTTTTTTTTCATCACAAAAAACGACTGTGTGTATGCGGCATTACAGATTAGCCTTCCTGCTCCAGCCAAAGCTGGAAAGCAGTGGGCTGTCAGTAAACCAAGGGAGCCCAATCTCTGTAATCATTTAATAGGCCTAATAGTGACTTTTTAATACTGTGCAGAAAAGCAAGAAGTAGACTTCAGGGTCCTGAGAAGAATCCACTTTAATACATATTTCCAGCACTTCGCCAGTTTAGTGCTGTACATACATGCAGCTGAATGGACAAAATAAAAAATGAAGCATTTTCTGACGCAGTGCACCACAACACAGGGTAATACATTACTACAAGCTGTGGTGTGCTGCAGCACATGTGCAGCGTAAGTCCATTGCCTTAGTGCATCGGGGTTCCCGGAAAGGATAGGTACTAATGGGTCCTCAGAGTATGTATAAATGGGCATTAGAAGTGAGGTAAACAAAGCACGGTTTCTGGAACATTTAGGGGAAATGGCCTACTTTTTAAATGGGTTGGATTTCATTTCAATCTGCTTTCGCTTGTGTTGGGATTGACTTGCAATGGGTGGGGTTCAAGTAGTTTAGACAGAATAGGCACCAGTATTGGAAGGTTTTGTAAGTGAGGCTGAGGAAACCGGTCGTGTGTACATTTTTCGACGAGGAATCTGTCGAGGATCCCGTCGAGCCAAAAAGAGAGCATGTCTTCTTTTTCCTCGACGGGAATGGAGAAACTTGCCTTGTCGAGTTCCTCGACAGCCTAACAAGGAACTCGACGAGGAAAACGATGTGTTTCGCCCGTCGAGTTCCTCGGTCGTGTGGACGAGGCTTAACTCTCAATTAGGAGGATGCTTACAAGATTTTGTTTTAAGCTTTATGTTTTGTCTCCTGGCAGGTCAACCAAGCGCAGAACTCAACAGAAAAAATTCCTGGCAATGGAGCTTCGGGGACCACAATCATGTTTCTCACCATCCTAATGTGTTCATTCTGTCATTTCATCTTAAAGAAATAAAATACGGTGCTCCGATGATGAAGATTATGAAATGTCATCTCATTCAGCACCAAGAGAGCTTTGAATCTTACCAAGAACCCTTTATACCAATGAGCAGAAAGCATGAAGACTCCAGATAAATGATACCGAACCTTTCAAGATATATTTTTCCATATCTTCCATGGCTCTTTAGATATCTTGTTAAATAAAATGTGTTAACCCAAATTGTGTGTTGTTTAATTTCAAAATTATCAGACAGTGACTGTAAATTTTATTACTAGCAAAAGATCAAGATAAATTCTTTGGTATTTAACACCCAGCTTGCATAGACATTAAACAAACAAAAAAAAACCTTCACCTGCTTACAAAACAATTGCAGTTAAAAGCACAAACAAATCAAGTACAGTGGAACCTTGGATTGCGAGCATTTTGCAATATGAGCACTGTATTTTTTTAAATCCTAACTCGGTTTGCGAGCAGGATTCAAACCAAAGCGGTGTGCAGTACCGCGTTTGGCCTGAGGTGGGGGGGGGGCGCGAGAACGGAGCCGAGCAGCGCCGTTCGGAAATACTCGGAAATACGCAGTTCCCAAGCCTTTCCAAGGTTTGCCGAGGTCAGCCGAGCTGTCCTCTGGCCTTTCCATGTGTTCCCGAGGCTCGCCGGTGCCCCCCCTACCTCTGGCTACATGCAGTATTGCATGTCATTGAAGTCAATGCGGAACAAATTATTTTCATTTCCATTGACTTAAATGGGGAACTCGCTTTGATATGCAAGTGCTTTGGATTACAAGCATTCCCCTGGAACAGATTATGCTCGTAATCCGAGGTTCCACTGTAATTCAAATGCTTGCCTGCAGTGATGCAGGGTGGGCGATGAGAGATGATGTCATCTCTCTGCTCCCTGGCCCGCTGATTGGCCAGCAAGCCCGCTCACCTGCAGACTGTCCCGCCCGTTCACTGACCCGCTGACCCGCCCGTTGACTGTTCCCTGTTCTGCCCGCCTGCTCGGCACCGGGCTCCTCACAGTGGGATCCGCAGCGAAGCGGGCGGCAATCTGTCGCCCCCCTGAAAGTGCCGCCTGGGACCGAGGTACCATCGGGTCCCATGGTAGGGCCGGCCCTGAGTAAGGGGGTGACATTGACTAGCTATCTCATATAGGAAATGGATAAGGGAGATTTAAGAAACTCCCCAAGGGGTCCACATTTCCCGTAAACTTGGATTCGTTTTTGTTTGTTGTAGAAATTAACTCCTCAATCCGCATAATGTGGTTCATCTCGGCTATCCACTCCTGTAGAGTTGGCGATATGTGAGATTTCCAATGTCTTGAAATTAATGCCCTGCTTGCCATCAGCAGGAAGCTGAAAAAGGTATTTTTAATGGATTTAAATGATTCAGGGATCATAGAAAAAAGTGCTTTCTTTGTGGTCTCTGGTTATTTTTTGCCCGTGACCAAATGACTAAGCTTAAATATAGGCCTTTAACTAGTGTAGTGGAATACTACAATTTGATGTGGTTTGTCTGTGTTTTTTTTTCCTACCCATTATTATATATTTACCGTGAGGGAAAAAAATATTTGATCTCCTGCTGGTTTTGTATTTTTGCCCAATGAAAATAAATGGTAGGTTTATTTTAACAGTGAGAGACAGAATAACAACAAAAAAAATCCAGAAAAACGCATTTCAAAAAAGTTATAAATTGCTTTGCATTTAATGAGTGAAATAAGTAGTTGACCCTTTCACAAAACATGACTTAGTACTTGGTGGCAAAACCCTTGTTGGCAATCACAGAGGTCTGATGTTTCTTGTAGTTGGCCACCAGGTTTGCACACATGTCAGAAGGGATTTTGTCCCACACCTCTTTGCAGATCCTCTCCAAGCCATTAAGGTTTTGAGGCTGACGTTTGGTAACTTGTACCTTCAGCTCCCTCCACATTGTTTCTATGGGATTAAGGTCTGCAGACTGGCTAGGTCACTCCGGGACTTTAATGTGCTTCTTCTTGAGCCACTCCTTTTTTGCCTTGGCCGTGTGTTTTGAGCCATTGTCATGCTGGAATACCCATCCACAACCTATTTTCAATGCCCTGGCTGAGGGAAGGAGGTTCTCACCCAAGATTTGATGGTACATGGCCCGTCCATCATCCCTTTTATGCAGTAAAGTTGTCCCATCCTGCAGAACCCCCCCCCCCCCCAAAGCATAATGTTTCCACCTCCATGTTTGACGATGGGGATGGTGTTCCCCATCGTCAAACATGGGGACGATGCCAAAGACCTAAATTTTGGTCTCATCTGACCACAACACTTTCCCGCAGTTCTCCTTTGAATCATTCAGATGTTCATTAGCAAACTTCAGATGGGCCTGTACATGTGCTTTCTTGGGCAGAGGGACCTTGCGGGCGCTGAAGTATTTCAGTCCTTCACGGCGTAGTGTGTTACCAATTGTTTTCTTGGTAACTATGGTCTCAGCTGCCTTGAGATCATTGACAGGATTCTCCGATGTAGTTCTGGGCCGATTCCTCACTGTTCTCATGATCATTGAAACTCAATGAGGTAAGATCTTGCATGGAGCCCCAGACCGAGCGAGATTGGCAGTTATTTTGTGTTTCTTCCATTTGCGAATAATCTGAGTTGTTACCCTCTCACCAAGCTATTTGGCAATAGTCTTGTAGCACATTTCACAATCTTGTCCCTGACATCCTTGGACAGCTCTTTGGTCTTGGCCATGGTGGAGAGATTAGAATCTGATTGATTGGTTGCTTTTGTGGACAGGTGTCTTTTATACAGGTAACAAGCTGAGATTAAGAGCACTCCCTATAAGAGAGTGCTCTTAATCTCAGCTCATTACCTGTATAGAAGACACCTGGGAGCCAGAAATCTTGCTGATTGATAGGGCATCAAATACTTATTTCACTCATTAAAATGCAAATCAATTTATAACTTTTTGAAATGCATTTTTCTGCATTCTTTTCTTGTTATTCTGTTTCTCACTGTTAAAATAAACCTACCATTAAAATTATAAACTGATCATTTCTTTGTCAGTGTGCAAACATACAAAATCAGCAGGGGATTAAATACTTTTTCCCCTCACTGTATATTCATGATTATTATTGACATGTAGAGCAAGTGAGTATTGTAAAATAATCTTTCTAGGTGTCAAATATCCTAGACATGTAAAATTATTAATTATTTTGTTTAAAGCTTTCATCAGCTTAATGATCATGCTATTTTAGCAGGGGTTCCCTGAGACCTCAAAATTATTTCAAGGTCACCTCCCAGGGTAAAAAGCTTAGGAAAGGCTGCTTGAGTGACAGCACTGAGTCTGCTGGAGCTGCTGATATCACATCCAAGATGGCAGTACCCAGCAATAGTCTCAGGTGTTTGAATGTCAACAAAATGGAACCTTTTACAGGTAAGTAACATGCAAAATTATTTTAGATCCCTGCATGTGCTTAAAGGAGAAGTAGGGCCAAAGATCCTTTGGCCCTAATTCTCCTGGGGATCACAGGAGTGTAATTTGTTCTGCATTCCTGTTACCCGTGTTCTGCCAACAGTGGGCTAAAGCCTGCTGCCAGCTGATGGCACTCAGCCAGTCCAGACTCTGGAGAGATCCCACTTTATTGTGGGGGTTCCACCCAGATGCCTGACTGGCAGCAGGTTTAGCCTCTCAGAACACCACTGAGAGCCTGAACCAGTAGCTCCCACCCCCTCCACCGCTCCATTGAGTGCTGGAGGGGCAGAGGCAAAAGCCAGTGACTGACAGTCACTAGCTGTCTGCTCACCGATGACCAAGAACTGAGCGATCAGCTGTCTTTGAACTCTCAGTACTCAGTGTACTGATGGTGGTAGACAGATGCCTGATATGATAGTGCCAGCACCTTCTAATGCCTGCATCCAAAATTACTTTTGTGTTCACAAAGCACCCTTCTTACCTTAAAAAATAGAAGCTGCAGTAGAGGAAAAAGTGACCAGATCCCTTTGTGGCTGCTACAAAAGAACCAGGAATAGACCCTGATCACCTTTTACTATTACAGTATCAGGTAGGCTGCAGAATTATGCAAGCAGAAGTTATCTTTGGCCAAAATCTTACTCCCTGTGTTCTTACTGCATCTCTAAAAATACTGAAGCCATTTATTATCAATCAACTGTGTGTAGCACTACCCCCGAAGGAGCTGCTGGTTTAGATTTTGGGTTTTGCACATTACCTCTAAGTTCATTGTCCAGGGGAGGAAGTCTGTAGAAACACAACACTTGTGTCTACACAAGAGGTTAAACCTTCAACTGTAGGCTTTATTTTTGTTGCATAAAACTTGTGAAGGAAGTAGAGAGAATAGAGAGAAGGGGAAGGTTCAGGCACGCAGTACAGAATGCACAACAGTAGTCAAAGTTCCAATATTCGCCACTCACTCCTGAGTGGGTATTGCTCACCCGGATAGACCCCTCTCACATGGCCTAGCAGCCAGAATGATGCACGGACAGTATAGAAACAGCCTCTGCCACAGACCGTCTGAGAACACACAATGGATAGTCAGGAGTCCTCTGCCACAGGATTTTAAAGTCCCGAACTTCCTGCCTTACAGCCAAAGAGCCTTTAAGCCAATCCGGCGGACTGTAAGGTGTTGTAGGTTACGGTGCAGTGGCGGTGTGTCCATAGAGGGCCTCGGAGCGCCGCCCCCTCTGGCTCCTGCACACGCCACTGATACAATACATAGATTCAGCATGAATCTATGTAATGCCGCCGCTGCCTGCCGACTATTCAGATGACCGGCCCCCTGGCGAGCGCCGGCCATCTGAATGACGGCAGCTGGTTATTTGTGGGTTTTTCTTTTCATCCTGAACAATTCTCCTGGCAGTTGTGGCTAAAATTTTAGTTGGTCTACCTGACCGTGGTTTGGTTTCAACAGAACATCTAATTTTCCACTTCTTGATTCAAGTTTGAACACTGCTGATTGGCATTCTCAATTCCTTGGACATCTTTTTATATCCCATTCCTGTTTTATACAGTTTGACTGTGCAAAAAATTATATATGGGATATACTGCGCTGTGCAATAAGTGAACACAAAAATTAGCTGCCAACACAGCTGAGACAAAGCAAAAACTGGTGAATATGAAAAAGTGTAGTGCTTATTTTTGTAAAAAAAAGTCAGTTAACAACACATATCAAATGTTGCAAACATGCATATATATGAAATCTTAATTTCAGTAACACCAAGTGACTAAGTGTGATCCGTGAAAAAAAAAATATACATATGTAACAGCAGTCCTCTATTGTGACCACACACAAATAACAGTCCAAAAGTTTAGAAAAAACTGCAAGGCTGAAATGAAGAGTCCCACATGGATATGACCCTCTCTGTGAAAGGATAGAGACACCACCGCCGATGTAAGGAGGAGGCTTACCAGATGGTATTGACTTGGTGAGGTGTATAACTGACTATTTTACAAAAATAAGCGCTATTATACAGTTCAAAGAAATTGTTTGGAAACAACTGCGCTAAGGTGGAAAGTTAGGATTGATAAGCAGCAATTAAATTGTGTGTAAACAAAGTAAGTATTAGAAAAGGAAGATTAATTGCGCTAAACCAAAAGTGAACATATATCAAACGAACAAATTGAACATGTGCCAAAATGCGTGTGCTAAAAAAATTCCTAAATTAACACTCTGAATTATGAACACTGCTGTAAATCACATAAGGTCAAGGGGCCCAAAGCCGCTTGACCCTACTGGGCAATGTAGTGCCCGCCCAGTGAGAAATACCACAAATTCGGAAAGAAACGTGACAGCAATAGTTGAATAAATTAACAATAATAAACCACAAATTGGTGTATAAAGTCCGTGAACTTCGATTTGAAAATAAATAGTGTGATGAGTCCAAGTGACAAGGAAGACACTCGTGAAGGCTTCAGAAACGCTGTTAGAGGCACCAGACGTGAATCCACCACCAATCACACAGCTGCTTACCAGAAGTCAAGGTCCTGCCGGACCACTATCAACATATCTTTCAACCATAGATGTCAAATCCACAGAAAGTTCTCCACTTGCGCTGAGACCATGCCGTGCTCAATGTTGATGAAAAACACAAAACAAGGCTCCACATAGCATAAAATCCGGGTGAATTTATTTAAAATAAAGTAAAAACAAGTATACAACTCACATTTGGGTTGATAAAACCAGCATTTGGCCTGTAACGCCGGCCGGACGTGTCCAGGAACAAAAGCCACTCGTTGGAGAGATGAAGGGGATGGCGTCCACACGTCACTCACTCCACCCGACGCGTTTCGTGAGAAATCACTTCGTCTCGGGGTACGAGTGGCGTGGGACGCCACCCCTCTTTATAGGAACACATTTGGCTATCAATCAATCGAGTCATAATGATTGTACTGACCAAGCCTCGCTCCGGGATCCCCGCGTGCGCCGGAAGTGTAACTATTGACATCCGGGTCACTAGGTTCTCCGAGACTCAATGTCCATAGGCTGCCCAACATCTCCGCCCAGAGGGGCTGACACCCATGACGCACGCATCACTCACCGAAGCGGGGCATGACAGGACCACCCTCAAGGGGCGGGACTGTATATGTCACGGCTCGAGAATTTGAAGCTTACATTAAACATTTCTAAGCGGTAAATGTCGACTTGTGCCCATGACCACATCTCGTGTATCATAGAGCATCATCGAATTCTCCACTCGGTAAAGGAAATTTAAAATAAATCAAATCACCTTAGATCGTAACCAAGCCTCACTATGGGTCACTCGCGCATTCTCGGGGCAAACTCACCCATATCCTAAAAGGATAGTAGGAAAGTCATGGCAGTGTCACATAGTGAGCTCGGCATGTTGATATATGGCCCATACCCGGAAAAGAAACCCAGAGTTAAGGGACATTACATAAATTAGCTGAACTCAATCAAACATTAGAGGTATATGCATTTGTGAAACATAAATAAAGTAACTAGTGATAATTAAATCATTTCTATTATATGGGTAACCACACTAATCAAAGTCCCATATATTAATAAATTACAAAGTGTAATCAATATGTAAACCATCAGTGGATCCCCACTGGGCCCCCGGTGCGGGGGATATTCAATTAATAAAGGCAAAAATAGTGCATAAATAAATCCAAAAATTAATTTCAATCCATACAATTTTAAATCAATATAAATTAATATAAATTTTGGCAAAAGGACTTGCCCTGATACCAGTGAAGGTTGTCTCCAAACAATGTATCCATGATTGGTTTTTATCTCGTCAGCACAGATAATTCAATCACCTACCAGAGAAGTCTCAAAAATAGCAACCATGAACTAGGCGTTATTTATAAAGGCATTGATGTCAGTGTCCACGTTGAGGCCATGAGGAAGATATGTCCTCAATCTGTGGATCCATGCCATTTCAGTTTTTGAGATTTCTCTAATTAGGGAACTCCCCCTCCAGTTCGGCTTGTATTTATCAATACCCACAAACAGAGTCCCCTCGGGGTTTCTATGATGGACCAGATCATAGTGCCTCGAAACCGAATGGTTTGGAAAACCATTTCTTATCTTGGCTATGTGTTCGTTTAATCTGATTTTTAATTCCCTCTTGGTCCTCCCTACGTACTGAAGCCCGCAAGGGCATTGAAGTAAGTAAACCACCCCTTTACTGGAGCAGGTAATGAATGGTTTCACTTCATGTGTTCGACCAGTGCTAGTGGAGGAGAAATGAGTGATCTTCCGATCTCGACATTTTTTTTAGAGAACAAACCTGACAGTTTTTGCATCTGTGATAACCCGTAAGATTCTGCCAAAAGATTCTTGTTTCGCTAGGAGGGTCCTGAACACTTGGGGCCACACTGGCTCCCAAGGATGAGGCACCACGAAACACTACGGAAGGTCTTGCTGGTAACACAGGTGCAAGTACAAGATCACTTTGCAGTATATGCCAGTGTTTTCTGATTAAACGTTTAATATTTTGGTGTTGTACCGAGAAAGTGGTTATGAATGGCAAAGAGGAGACATTGCTTTCCTGTTTACTTTGCACCTTTAGCAGGGATTCTCTCTCCATGTCACGGGCAGATTGTACCGCCTGGCCCAATATCAAAGGATCATAGCCCTTCTCAAGGAATTTATTTGATAGGACAGTTGCCTGGGCATCAAAAACCTCAACCTCTGTACAGTTGCGTCTGATTCTGGTATATTGTCCTTGAGGGACTGCCTTTAACCATGGACCATAATGGCAACTGTCAACAGGAATGAACGAGTTCCTATCTGTCGGTTTAAAAAAAGTACTCGTGACAAACTTGTCACCCACTATGCCAATGTTCAAATCTAGAAAATTCACCAGAGTCTGGCTTGCAGAAAAGGTAAATCTGATGCCTCTAACATTGTCGTTAAGGAAACTCATAAACGAATCCAACTCGTCTCTCTCTCCATCCCATAGGAGGAGGACGTCGTCGATATACCTGACCCAAAGGGCTACCTCGGGTCTCCGGCAACCATCGACGACGTCCTCCTCCCACTTGGCCA
The DNA here is from genome assembly GCF_905171775.1 of Rana temporaria. NCBI lineage: Eukaryota > Metazoa > Chordata > Amphibia > Anura > Ranidae > Rana > Rana temporaria. Next base: position 391,587,185 of record NC_053490.1, on the reverse strand, counting down.
TGAAGAGATTCACCCGGATGTCAATAGTTACACTTCCGGCGCACGCGGGGATCCCGGAGCGAGGCTTGGTCAGTACAATCATTATGACTCGATTGATTGATAGCCAAATGTGTTCCTATAAAGAGGGGTGGCGTCCCACGCCACTCGTACCCCGAGACGAAGTGATTTCTCACGAAACGCGTCGGGTGGAGTGAGTGACGTGTGGACGCCATCCCCTTCATCTCTCCAACGAGTGGCTTTTGTTCCTGGACACGTCCGGCCGGCGTTACAGGCCAAATGCTGGTTTTATCAACCCAAATGTGAGTTGTATACTTGTTTTTACTTTATTTTAAATAAATTCACCCGGATTTTATGCTATGTGGAGCCTTGTTTTGTGTTTTTCATCAACATTGAGCACGGCATGGTCTCAGCGCAAGTGGAGAACTTTCTGCGGATTTGACATCTATGGTTGAAAGATATGTTGATAGTGGTCCGGCAGGACCTTGACTTCTGGTAAGCAGCTGTGTGATTGGTGGTGGATTCACGTCTGGTGCCTCTAACAGCGTTTCTGAAGCCTTCACGGGTGTCTTCCTTGTCACTTGGACTCATCACACTATTTATTTTCAAATCGAAGTTCACGGACTTTATACACCAATTTGTGGTTTATTATTGTTAATTTATTCAACTATTGCTGTCACGTTTCTTTCCGAATTTGTGGTATTTCTCACTGGGCGGGCACTACATTGCCCAGTAGGGTCAAGCGGCTTTGGGCCCCTTGACCTTATGTGATTTACAGCAGTGTTCATAATTCAGAGTGTTAATTTAGGAATTTTTTTAGCACACGCATTTTGGCACATGTTCAATTTGTTCGTTTGATATATGTTCACTTTTGGTTTAGCGCAATTAATCTTCCTTTTCTATTATACAGTTCGACTAACTTTTCCTGCAGATCCCTTGACAATTCTTTCGCTTTCTCTATGACTCAGAAATCCAGAAATGTCAGTGCAGCACTGGATGAAGTATGCAAGGGTCTGTCAGGAGTCCAGAAACTCACTGACCTTTTAACCACTTGCCGACCTCCTCATGTAAATATACGTCAGCAGAATGGCACGGACAGGCACATGCACGTACCTATACGTCCTCTGCTTGACGCGGGTGGGCGGTCCGATCGGGACCCCCCCCGGTACATGCGGCGGTCGGCAAGCCTCGGGGAGCGATCCGGGACGACGGCGCGGCTATTCGTTTATAGCCACTCCGTCGCGATCGCTCTCCGGAGCTGAAGAATGGGGAGAGCCGTATGTAAACACGGCTTCCCCGTGCTTCACTATGGCGGCGCATCGATCGAGTGATCCCTTTTATTGGGGAGACTCGATCGATGATTTCAGTCCTACAGTCACACCCCCCTACAGTTGTAAACACACACACAGTGAACCCTAAATGTTACAGCGCCCCCTGTGTTTAACTCCCAAACTGCAACTGTCATTTTCACAATAAAGAATGCAATTTAAATGCATTTTTTGCTGTGAAAATGACAATGGTCCCAAAAATGTGTCAAAATTGTCACAGTCACAGTCACGAAAAAAATCGCTGATCGCCGCCATTAGTAGTAGGGTATGTGAACTTTTGTTCATGGTCATTTGGGTCGTCTCTTTTGTGATTATAATTTAAAAAGAGTAAACACAGTTGATTGACAATAAATGGCTTCAGCCAAACACTAACCATCAGTGAAGGAAATGTTTTTGTGTTATCATTCAAATTCTCTGCAAAATGGCCAAGAAATCATAAATTCTGCCAGGGTATGTAAACTTATGAGCACAACTGTATATGTAGATGTACACATGACATTAAAAAACCTGCACCAAAAGCATGTTTAATCATTTTAATAATTCCCAAAAACAAAATAGTATATACAAAACCACCAAGAACTTGTGAATTAGAAAAGATGAAGATCAGGAAACACTGTATAAAAATATATATAAAATAAATATTTAAATATCTGAACTGTGAAGCACAGATATTCTAATTAATACTATGTAAACGGGGGACTTGTTCTTCCCTGTAAATCTGGCCTGAAGTTCCACATTTCAGAGTTAAGTAAAGTTTAATAGGTTCATATATATATATATACAATAATACAAAGTTATTTCACACTTTGGAAAATCAGGATTTGCTTGGAAGGAACCTCCACCCTCACCCCTCACTAAAAATAAATGTGTGCGTTCGGGAATGGGAAGGTCTGTATTTCAAGTTGCAGAAATATTAAGAAAGACCACTGATAACTAGAGAGTGATCTCAGTATACATGCCAAGTGTAGCAGATGGATTTGATAAGGCAGTATAACGTGCAGTGACTGAGCAAAGTGTAGTAACCCATATGATTTTGTATTATGTAGTACTGGTGTTTGCACATAGTCACTGCACTTTAGTCCCCTAATATGTTCAATATCTATATACTTTATGAAGCTATTAAAGTCGATTTTTTTTTTACGATGGAGTGGAAGAGTTCAAACCACTATTTTTTGTTGCTTATTCTGCCTCTGTTAGTAATATTTGTCCTCACTTGTCCAAATTGGTACCAGGCAGTGGGATAGGACATGACTGCAATTCTCCTCATGGTAATAAAGGTAATAATTCAAATTTGGCAGTGCTTCAAACCTTTCTCTTACCTTCCAAAAACGGTTTTACTTTTAAATTCCAGCTGTCACCATTGCATATATTTTTCATCACTTCTATCCCAGATGACTCTAATCACCAATACAGGTAGTATGAGAAATCTTGCAAACAGGGATTTAGATAGCAATAAAAACCAAGCTGGGGTTCTAACCTTTCTCTAACCTATCAAAAAATGAAAAAGGATGTTTTGATTAGACATCCGGTTTACATATTGCACTATAAAAAGTTGAGCATCCATGAGCAGCTTTACAAGCAGCATTTAAGAAATCAGGAAACACATTGGTCCATAAAGCGTCCCACGTAGTAGTCAGACAGATCTCAGTACACCTCCAGGTCCCAACGTTGAGAAGGTCTATCTTCCAACACCTCCCACACCACAACATGTTTAGAGTCATAGCCGTGGCCACCTGTGAAAAAAGGAACATCAATTACATTGTTAGTTTTGGTTACCACACTATATTTATTTATTAAGTGAAAATAGAAACCAATTGTTTTAAAAAAAAATTACATGGTGTGAAAGGTTTGTATGTTCCACTCAATCCTTATTTCAGTGACAACATAGGAGGTGAGGAAAAGGGGGCAGGTAGATAAGAACCTAAGAAAGGTTCTAAATGCTCCTAAATTATAAGCGGGGTTCCAACCACAATTAGCATTTTTTAAATGTATGTCCTTTCATCATGCGTTTTTATAATATAAATCCGGCCACTTACTATTTTACAATCCGCCGCCGCTCCGCATAGTTATTCAAAAAAGATAGTTTATAAAACTATGTCCACACCGTTGTAATTTTGCTTGTGGGCATTGTGAAGCCCACAAGCACTTACTTCCTGGAAGTCTTGGATGGGGAGTGATAATTGGGTAGCGCACTGCATCCTTGGAAATGATGACACACATTTCCCAGGAGCATTAGAGGGAGATGATGTCAGAATCCTGGGTGATTCCAAAGGCAGATTTGGGATGGAAACTCCACTTTAAATGTCCATAAAGTTTTGGCTGCAGTCTCATTTCAGTTACAATTAAAGAACCATAACGGATTACAAACTCCAGTGCCAATCACATTTTAAAATTCATTAGTTTAGAGTAGCAAGAACAGTAAATAAGAATTGTTTATTGGTTGCAGCCCTTAAAATATTGATCCATGCTGCATTAAAGAAGAACTCTTGATGCAGCTAAGAAGCAATGCACATCTGCATGACCATGTTGTAATATATGGACCAAAATATAAAAAATATATATATTATATATGTATATATATATATATTTATATATATATAGTATAAGGCCGCGTACACACGATCGGTTAAACCGATGAGAGCGGTCTGATGGACCGTTTTCATCGGTCCAAACCGATCGTGTCCGCCATAATGTTGCAGTCCCAATAAAAATTGCAGATCGCCGCCATAACTAGTAAAACAAATAAAATAAAAAAGGTCACAACTCTGTCCCCTATTTTGTAGGCGCTATAACTTTTGCGCAAACCAATCACTATACGCTTATTGCGATTTTTTTTATGCCAGACCATTCTGATAGGGCAATCAATAGGCACTTTTTGGTAGTTCAGAAGCTTGTCCACCAACACATTCCTATCTACCAGTGAGGCTGCCCACCATAGTAATGGGCCAATAGGCTTGCATTGGGGAGGTAGAGAGCAGGCTAGCTCTGGCACCACTAGAAAGTGTCTGAACTTTTTCCCTAAGCAGAACTCCCTTGGAGTTAAGCAAAGCTGGGGCACTAAAAGCTGCTGCAGGCATGTACAGCCACTTCTAGGTTGATCTACTTGGAAGCTTTTCTTGATTGGTAAAGTGATAGAAAAACCATATGTTTTGAATATTCATTTTATTTATGTTAATATAAAAAATCAAGTGACCTGAGAGAAAAACATTTTTAAAATCCTGTGGTAATTGCTCACCTTTTATGTCTAGACACAAGCCTTTGAACAAACAACTGACGATATAACCAGAGTCTTCCAAGGTCCAGGTTTGTACTGGTTTGCGCTCCTCAGACCAGAGAACCACCTTTGTCCCTTGGTTAGCAAGACCAACTACTTGGAGACTCATCTGAGGAACCAGCTGCAAAGAAACACCAACTTCAAGTTTTAATAAAATATAAGCAGTTAAAAAACATAGAGGATCTAAACATCAGTTTTTTGGAAATTTCTGTGACTTGACACTAAACTGAGAATGTGTATTAAAATACTCTACTACTGAGAGCCTAAATGAGCACTCATTTTATAATTATCAATGTACGGTAATACAAACCATGTATGATTGCTGAATAAATAGAAAATTCATAGAACTGTCCAGTTTATTTCCATACATGATCTTTGGTATCTCACTTGATATGATTTGTAAACTTTACATTCTATTTCAAATAAAGGTTTAGCCACAGCAGCTAAAATCTTAGAATCGTATTCACCTGCAATCATTTTAAGCAGTATAAAAAAAACATAAGAAGGTATCCAATTGTCACGTATGGCTGTATAATTGTGGACCTACTAGGCCATCTGCAGGTAGGTGGAGGTGCACAAGTGATCCCTTTGGGCGCAGGGTTTAAGAACCAGACAGTTTTCAACAAAGCTCCTGATGGTGCAGGTGGGTTTTACTGCATGCTGGTGCCAGGTTCACCTTTTTAAGGTTCACCTTTTTCAAAGCGCAAGGTCAAAGCCATGGGACCAGATATGGAAATGGAGCAGAAGAGCTGATCAAAGACGATAAGAAAACCCAGGAACCAGGCCAAAGGTTAGGATAGTAGGCAGACAAGCAAATCCAGAAAAAAAAATAAGATTGTTACACATGAAGTCAGTCCAACAAAGAAACAGGCAGGAGGTACCCGTGCACAGGGATCACAGAGAATGCGAGGAACCCGACACATAAGAGTCACAAGAATCACAGGAGAGAATAGGTCAGGAATTAGGAACACTGACTGGAGCCAGGACCACAGACTGAATCAAGTAACAAGGGGCCTAGGGTTAGGTATAGCCTATTGCTCAGACAAATGTGAGTTGATCTGAGCATAACTTGAATAATGAGAAGGATTGGTGGGTGGGAAAAAAGTGGTCAGGGAGCAAGATACATAATAATCAGCAGATGAGGTGGGCAACGCCCATAACTACCAGCTCTGTGCAGCACAGGTTACAGTTCTGCAGCTGATTTGTGACAAATATCCTTCCTCAGAGCATGTTTTACACCAACCTGGTTCTTGATGCGTCCATCCTCATAGAACCAGAGATCACAACTCCCCTCCTGTGGCTCAGAGAGATGAACACGAGCAGCTCTAACATCTTCTGTTGGCTCCAGAACACATAAGAACAGACCCAGGACACGATTCCGTAGTCGGAAATACACCCTCCTCTGGAGTAATGGTACAAAATATAATCAAAACCAGTTTTCAACCTCATATCTTTGCTTTTATGTTCCCTCTAGGGAACGATCATTGTATTTGTAAAGATCTCACCTGTCTAATAGGACATAGTGATCCAATTCTCTGGAGGCCACTATAAAGCAACCAGTTTGGAATTTGAGTGTGCTCCAGTAACCACTGTCTTCCCCGGAAATCACTATGTTCATACAGCACCCATCTGGAATAATACAGAAAGACAGGGAAATAAAATATTATATATACGTTATTAGACATGTGCACAACAAAAATGTTCGTATTTTTTTGTTCCGTTTCGTCTGCACAACAAAAAATTTCATATTTTTTTGTTCCGTTTCGTCTCGTTCCGTAGATTCGTAATTTCGTAAGACTCAAGTTTTCCTATTCGAACCCGTTCGTATTTCGTAAGATGCAAGTATTCCTATTCGGACCCGTTCGTATTTTCGTAACAGTATTATTTTCGTTTATACTGAATGATTCGTAATTCTGTCTAATTTATTTTCGTTGATTCGTAATTTTGTTAGATAATAATTTTTCGTTTAATGGATTCGTAAATTTGTACTTTCGTAAATACATAGCAACACGCGGCTAATCCATATTAAGATAGACTTTCTCTTAAGCCCCGTACACACGGTCGGACTTTTTGCCAACAAACGTCAAAATGAGCGTTTTCCAAAAAATCCGACCGTGTGTATGCTCCATCGGACAAACTTTTTCGGTTTCAAAAGTCCGGCCAACTCCCTTCAGACTAAAATCCACAGAAAAGTTTGTTTGAAGTCCGATCGTGTGTACGAGGCTTTACACTGTACAATGTGACTCAGCACAAAAGAGATAAGCTGATTGGCTAAGATATTAAGTAATCACTCACTAACTACACTGCCCAGTGCCCATTCGAAAGAACGATTCAAGTACACAAATTTACAAACAGACAAAGAAACGGATTTACAAAACACACAAATGAAAATACGAACATACAAATGAAAATACGAACAGACAAAGGATTTAAAATACGGAATGCAAATCGTTCGTTATAGATGTCATTTTCGTTCTTTTGCTTTTTCTGTGTTTCGGATTTTAGTAAGATTGTCCAATCATACGTTCGTATTTTCGCTCGTTCGTTATTTTGCTTATTCGTAATTCCGTAATTTTCGTATTTTGGTTCTTTCAGCTTTTCGGATGTTCGAATTGATACGAATGTACAAATACAAACAAATTTGTACCAAAATCCATTCGTTACGAACGGGAACGCACATGTCTATACGTTATAACGATCAGCTGGTTCAAGTTATACTATATGCCCAAAAATGTGTGGATATCTAACGATCACATCAATATAATTTTATTGAAAATCGCTTTTCAATGCTATTGGCAATCACAATTACCATGAATTTGCCCCACCCTTTGTGAATATAACAACCTCCACTCTTTTGGGATGGCTTTCCAACAAATTTTGGAATGTGGATGAAAATGAGTGCCCACATCAGGCCAAAAGCGCATTTGTGAGATGAGATCATTCATTGATGTTGCAAACGGTGTTCAGTAGAACTGAGGTCAGGGTCTGTCGAGCTCCTCAACTTAAAAATTAGCAAACCATGTCCTTATGACCATGGCTTTCTCTACAGTCACAATAAAACAGAAAAGGACTGTTGCCAAACTATTATGATCAGGTTTGAAGCACACAACAATAGAACAGTAGGGTGGGTCAGCATAGGGACAATAATGGCATTGGTGCTTTTCACTGATATTTTTCTGCTGTAGTTTTACAGAATGTTTTGTGCATGGAACACACATGATTTTGCATAAAAACTATTTACTTATGAGCAATCCCTAAGAAAAGAGACAGTTGCATAAAAAGGTAATTAGAAAATGCAGAATATGAATAACTTAAGCTTTCGGTGTCCCATGACTTACAGTCCACGTTTTACTTTTATGGACAGCACATGGTTATTGTATCCTTCTCCCTGCAGACTCCGAATTTCTCCAGTGAAATTCAGCTCCTTCCCCTCAAATTTCTCCAGACCGTGTAAAGAGATAGAGGGAACAGAGAAATACTGTAAAAAAAAAAGAACCAAACATCATTAATGAATTCACATTTACCTAAACAACCATCAGCTCCTTTCTTGTTAATGTGAACCTTTCTTCTTTTCAAAATGAAAGCTGAAGTTTAGCTGTGGACATTTTGTTACAACTATACACTAGTCCAGCTTGGACAAATGTAAGTATGTATGCGCCATACCTGTAAAAATTGCCTAAGCCCTGGTTCACACCGGTGCTGCGCAATTTCAAAGCCACACATCAGTGCGATTTGCACTGCCAATTTCATTTCGGCTTCATTTAACAGAAGTCTTTGCAGGACGGAATAAAAAGTTGTGCAGGAACCTTTTTCAGAATTGCTGCGATCCATTGGCTGCAATGGGGTGCGACTTGTCATGCAATTTGGAACTGTCATATCGCATAACAATTTGCACCGGTGTGAACAGGGGCGAAACGTCCACTTTAAAAGGAAAAATCCTGTCCTAGAGCAGACACTATAATGCCACGTACACACGGTCGTTTTTCGGCATGAAAAAAAAAAGAAATTTTTTAAAATGTCATTTAAAATGATCGTGTGTGGGCTTCACATCGTTTTTCGTCTTCTGAATTTTTTTTCGAACATGCTGCATTTTTTAATGTCGTTTTTCAAAATGTCGTTTTTCGTGATGTAAAAAATGATCGTGTGTGGGCAAAAACGATGTTTTCAACCGGCGCCTGCCCAGTAGCAATTTATGAGACGGGAGCGCTCATTTAGGTAAAACTACCATTCATAATGGAGTAAGCACATTCATCACGCTGTAACAGACAAAAAAGCGCGAATCATCTTTTGCTAACAAGGAATCAGCTAAAAGCAGGCCAAAGGCGAATAGAACTTCCCCTTTAGAGCTCCGTCGTACGTGTTGTACGTCACCGCGCTTTGTTCATCATTTTTCCAAAACGATGGTGTGTGGGCAACGTAGTTTTTAATGATGAAGTTGGAAAAACTTCGTTTTTTTTCATGATGAAAAAATTACATTTTTTTTCATGCCGAAAAATGACCGCGTGTACGCGGCATAAGAGTCAGAAAAGGTTCTGTGGCTAGCTCACATGTAGTGTCACATTGTAACTATGGCCTGTCTGTGCAAATCCAATTGGAACCCCTTTCCCCCTAGGCTGTTAACCTCCCTAGCGGTATGATTCTTTCAGAAAAAAGGTGCTGAAAGTGGTACCATTATTTGCAAGGAAATTTGGCGTTTTATACTGTAGGCTTGTAATCCTTAGGAATAACTCACTTAAATCTGACCAAACAAGAGTCTAGTAGGCATCCTGGGTATGACATTTTTTTAAAAACAAAATTATAAATTATAATATAATAAATAATTTTAAATAATTATAACAAATAATAATATAATTATAATAAAAATTATTCAATAATGTAATCAACTCAAAATCACTGAAATTTACTCAGTTGCAGAATTGTCGCTGTCATTACTTTTATTTTTTTATGACGAATTTCCCCACAAATCGCTATCGCTCAATTCTGCAAGTGATTATAATTTATTATCGCTGTTTTCGAGCTGCTCTAAAATCATTTTTGACATAAAGGGACACTTTTGGTTGCTATGGACAATCTACAGTTTGCAGGCAGAAAGAACAGTTTTTATTATATAAAATGACATGTAGGACACTGGGCAGACCACTAGGCACAAGGGGAGTGTGTATTTTTTACATACAGTACTGTAATCTATAAGATTACAGTATACTGTATGTAAGGTGTTTGTTTACTTTTTTGAATTTGGCGCCGTTCTCTGCTCCCGTGCGTCGTAACGTCGCAGGGAGCAGAGATCGGCGGCACAGGGGGACACTGTGTGAATCGAGCGAGGTCCCGCTCGCTCACACAGCGCGGTGGCATCGCTGGATTCAGGGACAAGGTAAGTAACGTTGTCTCTGGCTGCAGCGAGGCAAGCCCGAGTCTGACTCGGGGTTACCACTTTTGGTATAAAAATCTCACCCCGAGTCAGACTCGGGAATACCGCTAGGAAGGTTAAAAGTGCCCATACTTTATTTTGTCCTATTACCTTCTACCTGTGTCTTTGGTGTCACAGAAGCATGGAAGTACTTAAAAGAAACATTAGATCATGGTATTAACTTATTAGTTTGTTTATGCATTTGTATGTTCCAGCGCACTCAAAACAGCTATAGGCCAAAAAGCATAAGCAGGTGCTATAGTGAAATGAGGGATGTGGCCATCACAAAAAACAATTAAAGTGGTTGTAACCCCACGGGGAGAAAAAGAAAAAAAAAACCTGCAAGACAAAGGCATAATGAGCTAGCATGCATAGTATACTAGCTCATTCTGATATACTTACCTTAGATCATGGGTCTTCAAACTATGGCCCTCCAGTTGTTCAGGAACTACAATTCCCATCATGCCTAGTCATGTCTGTGAATGTCAGAGTTTTACAATGCCTCATGGGATGTGTAGTAGTGTTGCTCACGAATATTCGTATTGCGAATATTCGGCTCGAATATGGCATATTCGAGTATTCGCGATATATTTCGGATTTCGCGGTCAATATTCGCTATTCCGAATATTCGATTCAATTTTATTTTTAGAACAGATCACATCCTAGAGATCTCCATCGACGTCTAAAAGCATTGCTGGTATGATTAGAGAGCTTGGGCCGAGTAGCTGAAGCCATCATTTTATATTGCCGAAAATTCGCATTGCGATTATTCGGCAATAGGAATATTGCGCGATTATTTTCTCCGCCCTTCTTTTGCATCAGAGCCAGCAGTTGTCGAAATTCCGCAATCAATATCGCATTCGCATTTTGCGAAATTTCGATACAATATCACGAATATTCTGAGCCAATCAGAGTGCTCCTAGCGCTGTTGTCGAAATTCCGCCATCAATATCGCATTCGCATTTTGCGAAATTTCGATACAATATCATGAATATTCTGAGCCAATCAGAGTGCTCCTTCCGATGTTGTCGCAAATTTCGCCATCAATATCGCATTTGCATTTTGCGAAATTTCGATACAATATCACGAATATTCTGAGCCAATCAGAGTGCAAAATATCACGAATATTCTGAGCCAATCAGAGTGATCCTTCCGCTGTTGTCGAAATTTCGCAATTATTTTCGCATTCGCAATAGCGAAATTTCGCAAAAATTTCATTTCGATAAAATATCACGAATATTTGAATTTAGCGAATATTCCTCGAATATTCGGCTATATATTCGTGATATATCGCGAAATCGAATATGGCGTATTCTGCTCAACACTAATGTGTAGTCCCGCAACAGCTGGAGGGTTGAAGTTTAAGGATCCCTGCCGTAGATCAAAGCCCCCGCAGCGGTCCCGGCACACCGCTTTGGCCAGCGACATGTCTCCTGGAGTTACTTCCGGGTATCGCGGGCTCCGGCGCTGTGATTGGTCGGAGCCACAATGACGTTACTTCCACGCATGCGTTAACAGCACGAACGTGCCGTTGCTTGAGTGCGCATATGCCGATGACGTCGGCATATGCTGATACAGAGAATATCCCCTAAACAGGTTTAGGAGATATTCTTAGTATCTACAGGAAAGCCTTATTATAGGCTTACCTGTAGTAAAAAAAGTGGTTGTAAAGGTTTTACAACCACTTTAAGAGTAAACATCTTCACATTTCTTTGTGTTCATTTTTATACGTTAAAATCAGCACACTATAGTAGAAATCAAAGTCATTACTGCCTTAAGGGGGGGTCCTCAGTGGCCCCAAAATGTTGCTGTGTATTGGTGGAATAAATATCCTGTCCCTAATTTTCTACAGGGATGTGCTGGTGACACCCAATTTATTGTTATATAAAAATGAACATACAGTAAAGCAGGGGGGGGGGGTGCCCAACCAGTGGCCCGGGGGCCATATGTGGCCCCGCGGAGCCCTCTGATATGGCCCGCGACCTCCTGCTCTGGGATGGAATAAAATAGAATAGAATACTGTTATTAAAGGTAATTTTATTACTAATATCACAGTGTATATATGGGCATTTATGGGCATATCTGTTCTGCAGTGGTTACTGGGATGCTTTCAAACTGATCCACCGGTGCAGAGAAGTGCACCTGTGGGTTACATGCACTGAAACATAGACTTCTATTACCTGCGAGTTTGGTGTGCTGAGAGTAGAGTGGGCTCTATAGAGCTGAGTGGGCTGCCATCCACCCGCTCCTCTCATTGTGGCCTGCGACCGGTTACCAAGTCGCTTAAGTGGCCCTTGGTCTTCAAAAGTTTGGGCACCCCTGACATAAAGAAGTTTGAAAGTATTTCCAATTACAAAAAAAAATAATCGGATTTCAAATATTACATTAGAAGTGCAGATTTAAAAAAAAAAATGCAACTAGTCACTTGCATATTTCACCTTTCATATAGTAGAGAAAGAAGTCACTTATAACAGCAGAGCAGCCATAGACAACTACGTGGGTCAATGCAGCCTCTCCATTAGGAGAATTAAATATCCAAATTAAGTGGTAATTTATTTTTAATAGAACAGAGATCTAAAACTTGTGTGGAGCTCTTATCTACAATTATTACAAGCTTTAATTGTAAATTGCAACCTCAGTAAATATATTGCAGCTTTGTATGGCTGCATTAGTGGATAGCTTACTGATTTTTTTAGACCATGTTAGAATGGAATGTTCATTATCATACGTAGATAGGTGTGAAAATCCTTTTAATATGTAACTAAACCTTGAAATATAGCATGAATGTAGTGTTATCTCTCCTCTATAAAATTCTTGGAATGCAGTTTTGACGTTAGTAGTATATTGTTTTTTTTTAAATGTCAAGTTCACCTTTTTAGGCAGAATGTCACTTTTTATGATACATAGAGAAGCATTTTCTAATGTCTTTTCTGCCCAAGCCATCCCAATGTGCTTATCTCTCACTTTCCTAGTCCATGGCAGCCTTCAATCTGAACTTTTCATTTCAAAATTTCAAAATCATGCATCTTTAGCCCTGATTTCCTATAACCCGACGTGACCATCCACTGCCTTACTGCATCACATAATAGGGGGTGTTTTGCCTTTCTGGTCCATACCTCCCTTATTCCCATTTCTGTACCACCTATTATATTTCTGCCCACAGTCCTATTTCCTCAGTTATGCAAACACATGGGAGGGAGTGGGCAGAGACACCCAGGTGTCATTGTTCTTGTAATTCAACTCAGGGAGAGCGAGGTGGTTCATGTTTTCATGTAAATATAGAATTAATAATGCGTGGGAAGCTTTAACAGCCATCATCAGAAGTTAGAAATAATATGAGTATTTAAAAAAAAAAAAATTGCTCTGCTTGCATTCTAGTCAGTATCACTTATGCCTCGTACACACGATCGGAATTTCTGATGGAAAAAGTCAGACTTTTTTCCATTGGAAATTCCGACCATGTGTTTGCCCATTGGAGTTTTTCCATCGGATATTCCAAGGAACTCCATCGGAGTTTACATAGAGAACATGTTCTCTTTTCCTCCGGAATTCCGTCAGAATTACGATGTGAATCTGATCAGACAAAGGTTCGATCGTGTGTACAGGGCATAAGAAATACATTTTCATTGCTGACAATTGGAGTTCTACTCAAACCATTAAGTGTGTTTGCATTTTTGGCAATGAGTTCCACTGTGCATCCAGAGGGAGACAGAGCTGTACAGAGGGCTGGGTTCACAGCACGATTCATGCGTTCCGGATGTGCGACTCAACACACAATGACAATGGTGGGCATGTTTTCATGCAGTCAGGGGCATAACATAAAATACATCAGCAGTGGGCAGAGAATGGAGTGGTGAGCAGGTTTTCTGGAGCAGGAGAGCAGTGGGTGGGGTGGGGGAACTTCCTCACTAAGACCCCTTTCACACTGGGGTGGTGCGCGCGTTAGTGGTAAAGCTATTCGTCCGCTAGTGGGGCACTTTTAACTAGCTAGTGGCAGAGGAAAGGGTTAATAGTGCCCGTATTGCCAAAGCACATTGCAGGCAATTCGGCAGTGCTGCCCATTCATTTCAATGGGCAGTGGCGGAGCAGTGTATTCACCGCTCCCACATCGCCCCAAAGATGCTGCTTGCAGGACTTTTTTTCCCATCCTGCAAGCTCACCGCCCCAGTGTAAAAGCACACTTTTTTTAGGCGCTTTACAGGCGCTATAACGCCTGAAAAGCGCCCCAGTCTGAAAGGGTACTAACAAATTTTATGTCTTGCAAGAGAGATACAAGGAAGTCATGGAGGAGTTTTCTATAGAAGAACCTGGTGGCTGAGGTGAATCCTGCCCTAGAACATAGGGAAAGCTTTTTTATTTCTGAAAGGCAGAACATTATTAACCACTACCCGACGGCCGTACGACTTTATACGGCCGCGGGGTGGTTCTCAATCTCTAACAGGCCGTAAAAAGACGGCCTGCGCGCGCATCCAGCGGCGCGGGCGCGCGCGCGTGCGACGACGGCGCGCGCGTGCTCGCCGCATCACTGAGCTGCCAATGCAAGTGCCTGGCGGCCGTGATGTCCGCCAGGGACTCGCGATCGGCGGCTACAGGGACAAGACGTGGAGCTCTGTGTGTAAACACAGAGATCCACGTCCTGTCAGGGGAGAGAGGAGACCGATCTCTGTCCCTTGTACATAGGGACATAGATCGGTCACCTCCCCCAGTCACCCCCCCTCCACCTACAGTTAGAACACAATTTAGGGTACACATTTAACCCCTTCCTCACCCCCTAGTGTTAACCCCTTCAATGCCAGTCACATTTATACAGTAATTAGTGCATTTATATAGCACTGATCGCTGTATAAATGTGAATGGCGTCAAAAGTGTCCGATGTGTCCGCCATAATGTCGCAGTCACGAAAAAAATGCTGATCGCCGCCATTAGTAGTAAAAAAAAATAAAAAATAATAATAATTCTGTCCCCTATTTTGTAAGCGCAATAACTTTTGCGCAAACCAGACGCTTCTTGCGCTTTTATTTTTTTTCCCCAAAAATATGTAAAAGAATACGTATCGCCTAGACTGAGAAAAAAAATGTTTTTTAAAAAAATTGGGCTATTTATTATAGCAACAAGTAAAAAATATTGTTTTTTTTTTTCAAAATTGTCGCTATATTTTTGTTTATAGCGCAAAAAATAAAAACCGCAGAGGCGATCAAATACCACCAAAAGAAAGCTCTATTTGTGGGGAAAAAAGGACGTCAATTTTGTTTGGGAGCCACGTCGCACGACCGCGCAATTGTCAGTTAAAGTGACGCAGTGCCACAAGCTGAAATTTCACCTGGTCAGGAAGGGGTATATGTGCCCAGTAAGGAAGTGGTTAATATAATGGTAAATAGACAAACTGCACTTTAAAAATAAAGTGAACTTATGCCACGTACACACGATCGGAATTTTCAATGAAAAAAGTCAGATTGTGTGTGAGCCCCATCGGATTTTTTTCCATCAGTGTTTAGAAATAGAACATGTTTATTTTTTACGATGGAAAAAAAACTATAGGAAATTCCTATCGTCTGAATTCAACTTCAAAAGAGAAAAAAAATTCAGAATCATGCTCAGAATCAAGTCGACGCATGCTCGGAAGCATTAAACTTAATTTTTCTCGGTTCGTTGTAGTGTTTTATGTCACCGCATTTTGGACGGTCGGAATTTGGTCTGACAGTGTGTATGCAAGACAGCTTGAACGGAATTCCAACAAAAAATCCCATCGGATTTTAGGCCATGGGAAATTCTGATCGTGTGTACGGGGCATTAGCCTTTAAAGCTGTATAAAACCCAAAACCAAAATTGTAAAATATTGCAGCTTATCAATCATTATTTCCCTATGTTTTCACCTAGTGATCTGGCCAGTAATACACCTCCTGTATTGGAATGTTCCCACTCAGGATGAAGGAGCACAAGGAGCACAACAGACAGCAGCGTTGTCATTCTGGGGGAGGGGAGTGTAAGCTGTACTACTAGCAGATTAAAATGCACTAACAAATTGAAGCCAAACTTCAGCTCACACTTTATAATCAGTCACTGCAAAAAAAAATTGCCTTTTGGGGTAAAGGTTTTACATAAATGAAAAAAGCTAATCATTGTACCCCTGGCAGTATTAAATGGCTTGCTTCATCAATGTACTGTACCTAGTACATTTGGATTCTAAAATAGGCCATAACTGTGCCCCATGCTATACAAAACTAAAAATAACAGGATTGTTGCTAAAGCTGTGCTCTGAATCCTATTTAATAGTGGTTCAAATATATTTAATTTAATAAATGTATTTTAGTTAAACTGGATGGATTTGTGTCTTTTTTTCAACCTGACTAACTATGTTATTACCAATTAATGCAATCTCATCCAAATTTTATAACAACATTTGTCTACATTTCGTTGTACAATCAGATAAAGCAGGAGCAAAAAAAAACCATTCATGAGCAGCAGAGTAGAAGTGAGTAATATACATACAAGAGGAACTCTCTTGAGGGAGCTTATTGTGCTAAAGCCCTGACAGCCCATGGCGGTTCTTGTAGGGTAATCCCCCTCAGACAGTATGTATTGCTTTCCGCGATAGTCTTCACCTTCATACAGGCTCCAGCTGTGGGGAGAATGAAGAAAACCATGGTTCAATCATTGTTTTTATTTTAAATTGCCCTTCATTTTAGCTCTTTGTTTTGTTTGTTTTTAAATCAGAATTTTTTTTTTATTGTGCCAGCAAAATAAAGTACAGAATACAGACCAACATACAAAAAATCACAAATAGCATGAAAATAAAACATGTATATCCTGTAGGATACAATAGAGGCACCAAAATGATAAACAAAACACATATTGCCATAAGAAAAGATTAGACAGTGCTGGGCAGGCAAAAATAGCCTCACCCCCCAACACAACCACACATGAGGCCAACGGGCCACAACTTAAACCCTGCACCCCACAGTCTGCCAACATAGTCTGAACCACTTCCCACCATTAATCAAAGTCTTATGCCTAAAATACAGTACTTATGTAATATAAACTCCAAACAAAGCCAGATCTTTCTCCTGGATAGAAAACGCCTCTCAAACCTGCAGCAACCGAGTCAAAACCAGTCTCGGAGGTGCCAATCCAGGGGTCTCCAACCAGGGCTGCCAAATGGAATTCAATTTCTGGGCTGCATTTCTATGCTGATATGTATGGTGCTCCCGTATAAGGATGAGATTAACATGTTCAATCCATTGTTTCTTGGTCGGAACATGCAGGGATAACCAGAATCTAGCCACCAGCTTTCGTGCTAGGTACAAAAGTCTGATGTTTGCAATATTAACTGGATGAGGGTAAATTTCTTCATACATTGCACTCAATATACATATGAGGGGGTCCAAAGGGACCCTAACTTGGAACACAGAGGAAATAACCTCAGTAACATTACCCCAGAACCGGTGCAGCTTAGGACAGCGCCACATCAGATGGATAAGCGATCCCTCCTCCCCGCAGAGTTTGGGACATAGAGAAGAATACCTTCTTCCCCAACGGAACAGTTGAATAGGTGTGCGGTAGGCCCTATGTAGCAAAAACAGGTGAGACAACCTATGAGACTGCGAAAACTGAAGTAAGAGGATCAGCTTGTAGATATGTGTCCCATGTTTCACCATTAATAACCCCCAGGTCCTCCGTCCACCCTCTCCTACACGGTAAAGTCGTCCTGTACAGTCGATAAAAGACTAGAATAGATATGGGATACTAGACCTTTTTTTCCCTACCAAAAAATATCTTTTATCAAGTGATGACTAGACAATTGGAGAACAGAAACTGACCCTGGGCCCGCAGGGCGTGCTGGAGCTGCAAGTATCTATAGAATTGATGTCTAGGGAGGTTAAATTCATTCTGCAATTCCTGAAATGATTTAAGTACACTTTGGTGATATATCTGGGCAATATTGTAGATACCAGCCAGTCTCCAGGGTAGGAAGCCGTCTAACTTAGCCACTTCCGCTAAATTGGGATTGTCCCAAAGCGGAGTTTCCGCAATAAATCCTGAGATACGCAAATTAGACTGCACCATGGACCACAGTTTCCTAAGGAGAACCACGGTAGGCGCCGCTTCTGGCAGGTGAGGAAACCCCGCTTCCAAACACGCCAGAACCAAAGTGTTCCGAGACCCCGTACGCAACAGAATGTCAATAGAATCAGATTCATTGAGACACCCCATTCCACACAAATGCTGTAACTGAGAAGCCAGAAAATAAAATTTGGGGTTAGGGACTGCAGCGCCTCCCTGATCTTTACCATATTGCAATGTAGAAAGCCGAATACGGGCACTTTTTTTTTCCAGATTAAAGATCTAAATAAGGTATCTATCCAAGTGAACCACCTACGAGGTATCCACTGAGGAGAATTGTGCATGATATATAAGAGTTGAGGGCACCACACAATCTTGATTAGATTTATCCTACCTATAACTAAAAGCGGGAGTTTACACCAAGTGTTAAGTCATTTGTAATCTTTTGAAAAGAGGCAGGAGATTCTCCTCTAAATACTTCTGTGGACTGGCCGATACCTGAACCCCCCAAATATTTAAAAGATGAGACTACCTTCAAGGACCTTGCAGCAGCCAGCAGCGAAGCAATTGGGCCATCTACGGGCAAAAGGACAGATTTACTCCAATTTATTGAAAAGCCTGACAAGGAGCCAAATTGTTTAATCAATGCCATAGCCGCCGTAAGGGATGTGTCCACATCCCCCAAGTACAGTAATGTGTCATCCACATAAAGGGAAACCTTTTCCATGCACAGACCCCTATTAAAGCCAATGACCGAAGGAGACAATCTTTTCAAAGCTGCCAATGGTTCAAGGGCCAATGCTAACAACAGGGGCGACAATGGACATCCCTGCCTTGTGCCTCTAAACAAAGGAAAAGAGTCCGAGAGGTCTCCATTCATGCGGATCCAAGCCGTGGGGGCAGCATACAGCAAACAAACCCACCTGATGAAAGTGTCCCCCAGACCAAAGCGACCCAGGACCTCCCACAAATAGGGCCATTCGACGCTGTCAAAAGCTTTGGCAGCGTCCAATGAAAGAATCGCTCTCTGGCCTGCATTATCAGCAGGTATCTGGAGATTAAGAAAGAGGAGCCTGATGTTAAGAGCCATTGACCGGGAGGGAATGAACCCTGACTGATCTCTATGAACAAGTTTATGTATAACTTTAGCCCAGGGGTTGACAAATTTGCTTGAAATCTAGGAGCCAGCTAAAAAAGTTAGGAGCCAGAAAACGCACCCCGTCCCGACGAGCTTGCGCGCAGAAGCGAACACATACGTGAGCAGCGCCCGCATATGTAAACGGTGTTCAAACGCAATTTTGAAGCGTGACATGTTGGGTATGAATTTACTTGGCGTAACATTATCTTTCATAATATTAAAAAAAATGGGGATAACTTTACTGTTGTCTTATTTTAATTTAAAAAAGTGTAATTTTTTCCCAAAAAAGTGCGCTTGTAAGACCGCTGCGCAAATACGGCGTGACAGAAAGTATTGCAACGATCGCCATTTTATTCTCTAGGGTGTTAGGATAAAAAATATATATAATGTTTGGGTGTTCTAATTAGAGGGAAGAAGATGGCAGTGAAAATAGTGAAAAATTACATTAGAATTGCTGTTTAACTTGTAATGCTTAACTTGTAATACCAACGGCCACCACCAGATGGCGCCAGCTCACATCTGGTGGTAATAACTTGTAATACCAACGGCTCATCACCAGATGGCACCAGCTCACAAAAAAAAAAAATGTTTTTTTTTTTTTTTGCCCACCTTCCAAGCCAAGTCGCCAGGACACTATTTCTAGTCGCCATGGCGACCTGGCGCCCGGGATTTGTCGATCCCTGCTTTAGCCAGTCTAGTAGCTAACACCCTTGCCAGTAATTTCGCATCGGTCGTCAATAAAGAAATGGGCCTATAAGAATCTGGAGAATGGGCTTCCTTACCGGGTTTTAATAGCAGCACAATTATGGCCTCATTCATGGATTGAGGTAGGTTACCTTTTTCCAACGCATCTACAAACACCTCCCTCAAAAGAGGTATCAGTATATAGGGTAGCGCCTATATACCTCCGCCGGCAAGCCGTTCGAGCCCGGAGACTTACCAGGAGAGGAAAGAGCCAGCGCCTCCAACATCTCATCAGCCGTGAACGGGGCATTCAACTGCTCCACATCCTCGGCCGACAGACGCGGGATATGACACCGATCCAAAAAAGAGGCAATCTCCCCCACCGTAGGCGACACCTTTAGAGGAATACACATCAGGATAAAAATCCCTGAAAGTGGATAACGATACTAAGGAGCGGTGATCACCTCTATGTGGGGGAAACCCCTCTGCGATCTCACCATCATAGCCAACATGTGGCCAGTGCCCTCCTCAAAGTATTTTTGTTGGAGAATTTTTTTTTTTCCCGCCTTAGTCAGTACTACATGTTTAGGGATATTTTGAGCCTCCAGCCATGCCCTCTCAGTCTGTTCAGAGGGGGAGTCAACAAAAGCAGACTCTCAACCTCCCGAAGCATGAATTGCTCCCAAGACCTAGTCCCAGTTTTAATTGTGTTAATGGATCTGATAAACTGACCCCTTAGATAAGCCTTAAGTGCGTCCCAAAAAATACTAAGCCCCGTAGAATGTTTGTTGACCCTAACAAAATTAACCAAATCAGTATGAATGGGGTCAGGGGTAGGAAACAGTAACAACCAGAACGGGTTGAGCTTCCAACAGGCCCGCTTAGAGATTTTAGATGTCGTTACTACAACACATAAGGGGGAACGGTCTGAAATAGTTCTTGCCTCATAACGTGCGGAGGACACCAAGGGAAGCATCTCACTATTGCCCAGACCAAGGTCAATTCTAGAAAGGCCCCTATGCGAGGCCGAATGGCATGAGTAACATTTCTCCTGTGGATGGCTGAGCCTCCAAACAGCCTTCAACCCCAGCTCCTGCAAAAGCCTAGCAAAGGGTGTTGGGCTCCCTCTCGGGTTGGCCGCCGATGCCCCAGGAGAAAATTTGTCAAGATCTGCAGAAATTATTAAAATCCCCCATAATAAGAGCAGGAACACCCGGGTGACGTGACAGAAAAGTGGCCAGGGTCTTAAGGACTTCAACTGAGAAAGGGGGTGGTATGTACACATTTGAAATAATACATTGTAAAGTACCCCAAAAACACAGCAAAAAAATAAACCGACCACAAGGGTCAATGAGGGAGGAGGTAAGAACAAACGGAACATTTGTACTAATGAGTATGCTAACCCCTCTGGTGTAGGACGAGAAGGCAGAGTGACTCTAGAAGAGAACAGAGACACCTGACCGGGGCGGTATATGGGTCTCCTGCAGGCATACCATGGAGGAGCCCAGACGCTTAAGCATGTGCTCCACCGCCAGTCGTTTCACTCTGTCTCCCTCCCTCACATTCCAACTAGTTATCACACACTGCGTAGCCATAATGCATGAAAATAAACATTTTGTTCAGACAAATAGTACACAAATCCAAAAATAAAGGGTGATGGCAACCCCACATTCAAGCAACGACTGAGAGGGCACAGCACAAGGGAGGAAACCCCCCTAATGTTCAGTTCCAGGTAAATTGGGCACAACCTGTAAAAGCAAAAGTTAGGCAAACTGCAGGCATTCGGTCCAACAGGACCCCATTCAAAACGAAAAAACAAAAAGAAAAAAAATAAGAAAAAAATAAGGAACTGTAATGTCCACGAGGGACTCTTCTCCAGGGGGCTAAGTTCACTAGCCGGCATAGAGGAGCCAACAGGCAACAGGCCTCATACAGTAACCAAAAAACCTAGTCAATGCTGAAACATCCTGTGAAAACAGTCTTCCGCCTTAGAAGGAGTTTGGAATGTTTGGCCACTCCGATCCCGCAAACAAGTGACATAGTCCAAGGTGACAAACACAACAGGCAACAGTCACACATTCCTCCGCTTTCTCCCCAAGTCTTCACGCAGGGAACGCTCTTCTCTATCCAGCCACTGGATGGCCTGGGTAGGCTTATCAAAAAAATGAACTTCATCTCTGGCCACCACACGCAAACGGGCAGGGTAGAGCATAGCATACTGCAACTCCAAGGAACGTAACCTTTTCTGAACATCATTAAATTGAGCACGTTGTTTTTGTACCTCTGCCGAGAAGTCAGGGAGTAAGGAGATTTTGGAGTTATCCATCACCAGAGTGTCCCCCAAAGAACGCGCTTTAGTCAAAATAACATCTCTGTCCTTAAAATTGAGCAACTTGAATAGGAAAGCTCTGGGGGGTTACCCAGGGGCAGAGGTCTAAGAGGGACACGATGTGCGCGCTCCACCTCAAACATAGTTTTGACATTATTCCTGCGCATTCTATTTTCGAGTTCATCAAGTTTTGCAGCGTGTTTAGCTACCATCAACTGTTGGGCATGGGACTCCCGTTGCATAGGGGCCAAATCATCCTCCAAATTACTAACGCGCCCCTCAACATCAGACATGCGATCCCGCAGCTTTTGCATGTCTTGGCGCATAAATTACATTTCTGCCTTCACCCCTTTAATTTCAGATGCCAAAGCAGTTATAGAAGCATTGCACAATGTAATTGCAGCAAATATGTCCCTCAATGTGGGCTCAGGCCCATCCGAGCCCGAGGCCACAGCCGTCCCCAGCGTATGGGATCCAGGGGTAGTACTCGCAGCATCCCATGGCAGCACCGGCACGGGCGGATCTTCCAAGGGCACAGTGTCATCGGCGTCCGATTGTGAGGCGCTGTGGTTCTCTCCGCCATCCCCGCGGACCTTTGGCAAATCACAAGCGCTGATCGGGGAGAACAGTTTCTGCGCGGCAGCCCTGTACCTCTCCTTTCCTGACTGAGGGGCCGCGCCGCCATCTTGGATCGCATGGTCCGGAGCCGTGCGGCCTAATGTACCGCGCTTAGACATCCTCCACCGCCCGAAAGACACTGGCAGAAGGTGGATGGGGTGGCAGATAGCACAGAGGAGCACTGTGGGACCGGAGACGAGCCGCCAGGGACCCAAGAACAGGATCAAAGGACGGATGCACGGTGGAGCTCACAAGATGTGCGACCGTCTATATCTGCAGCCAAGCCACGCCCCAGCTCTTTGTTTTAATGCTCTTTGTTATATGTAAAAAACCTTAAAGAAAAATGTTAAAGCAAAAAAAAAATATTTGCCCTTCAAACTAACATGAAAAAGGGATAATGCCGCGTACACACGACCGTTTTTCGGGTTGTAAAAATGGTCTAGAAAAAACAACATTTTTTTCAACCCGATCATTAAAACGGCCTTGCCTACACACGATCGTGAAAAAAAAATGCTCTAGCAAATCGCGGTGACATACAACGGCACTATAAAGGGGAAGTTCCATGTGGATGGCGCCTTGGGGCTGCTTTTGCTGATTTCGTGTTAGTAAAAGTTAGGTGAGAGACGAATTGCGCTTTTCAGTCTGTTACAGCGTGATGAATGTGCTATCTCTATTACGAATGCTAGTTTTACCAGAACGAGTGCTCCCGTCTCATAACTTGCTTCTAAACATGCGTGTTTTTTTCACGTCGTTAAAGCCCACACATGACTATTTTTTACAACGTTAAAAACGACAACATTAAAAACGTTGTGAAAAATTAGAGCATGTTCGAAATTTTTAATGCTCATTTTTTACATCGTGAAAAATGCTCTGGAGCCCACACACAATCGTTTTTAATCACACTAAAAAAAAAAATCGTTTTTTTACAACCCGAAAAACGGTCGTGTGTACGTGGCATAATTCATAGCACACGCTAAATATAAAAAATAATAATATTCTATTGCACATTATTACTGTATAATATATTACTTTCATGTGACTGCTGACAGAACAAATTCTACCTCTTGAGAACAGAGCACTACCTACAGAAGATGCAGAGGCATGTAAACCTGTATTGCTGTAGGCCTTATATTTGTATGTGTAAGCATTCTATTTTAGAACAGAAATTATTAACTGACTCTCATCCACATTCCGATACACACTCACACACATGCACACATATTGCTGATATATTCTCTTTAAACATTAAAGTATATGTAAACAAAACATTTCATATTCCCAACATGTGCCTGCTGTACCATGCACTTGTATGAGAAAGTTTCGCTTCTTTTATGTGAAATAAAAAACTGACCACACTAAGCAGGAGAGCACATCGTGACCAGTTCTCTTGCTATGCTGGGAACTCAGTGTGCTCTCCTCTAATGATCAGACTTGTCATGAAACACACCCGCTGCACAGCCTTTCAATGGGAAAATCAGTGTGCTGCTTTTTCCTCCTTCCCCAGCTCGCTATGCAGCTGGGAACAGAGGTTATGTGAACACTTATAGAAAAGGGATTTTTTTTTTATATCTATCTATCTACAGTGTGTATATTAATATATGTAGCGCCCTGCTCCCAATGACTGGGGCACTATTCAAAATTTAGAGGACATCTGAGCCAATAGTGTAATAATTTAATTGAAATTAGACTCTGTTCTGGCTATGGTTGTGCTTGGGAGGACTTTCCCCTGTTGCCTGTAGGTGGCGTTACCACCTCAGGCCCATTTTGGAACACAAGTGAACCATGGTGTGTTAAGTGATCCTTCTCGGCAGCAGCCCAGTGGGAGTGGTGCCCCGCTGTGCATGCTGGGAAGGGATACTTAAGGGGCAGACGACGTTTTTCGGGCTCCTTCACCTCGTGGCCCTCCTGGTGCCATGTATATGTGTGTGATTCCAGCCTCGGGACCACGTTGGTCCGAGGCTGCATCTTTATTGAGTAGGTCCAGCTATGCTGGCTGGGGCCTATGATTCTAAAGGGGATCCCAAGCTGTCCATCCAAGTGGGGGAAGCTGCTTAACGAAGGAGACCGGGGGAGGACCTGCCCTGAAGGAGACCAAGCAACGCAAGCTATTGTCTCGGGATAGGCCTGGTTACTTTATTTACAAGGGATACACTGCTCTATTTGCCTTACAGTCCGCCGGGTCGGCTTAAAGGCTCTTTTACTGTAAGGCTGGAAGTTCGGGACTTAAATCCTGTGGCAGAGGATTCCTGACTATCCATCTTTCGTTCTCAGATGGTCTGTGGCAGAGACTGTTCTCATACTGTCCGTGCATCATCCCGGCTGCTAGGCCGTGTGAGAGGGGTCTATCCGGGTGAGCAATACCCACTCTGGAGAGAGTGGTGAATACTGGAACTTAACTATTTTTGTGCATTCTGTAACACATACCTTACCCTTCTCTCTCTACTCTCCACTTTCTTCACAAGTTTTATGCAGCAAAAATAAAACCTAACAGTTGAAGATTTTACATCTTGTGTGGACATTGCAATTTCTATAGAAAATTGTCCCTTGACAACGAACTTAGAGGTAACGTGCAAAACCCAAATATAACCAGCAGCTCCTTCAGGGATATTGCTACATATATATACACATTATATATATATATATATATATATACAGACATATAGCTATAGATATATATATATATCTATAGATGTATAGATATTTATCTATATATCAATATATATCAATAGATATATCTCTATATATCAATATATATAGAGATATATATGTATATATACCTCTATATATAACAATATATATCGATATATATACAGTGGTGGCCCGCTTATTAGGGGTGTCCCCCCCCCCCCCAAATCCATGCGCCCGGCCCCTAATCTCCATGCAGGGCGCCAGACACATGGATTTGATCGTTTTTTGTTTTTTTTAAAGCACATGATTAGAGTCTGGGGCTCTAATTGGCTTAAAAAAAGGGTGGCCTTGGGGCGCAGAGTACTGCGCCCTGAGTCCACCCAGTTGTGTGACATTAGTGAATTAATATTCGCTAAAATCTTCCTGTTTCTCCTCCCGGCCAATCAGGAAGCAGGTCCTAAGACCCGATTGGTCAGGGAGTCTTAGGGGTGGCCGATCGTGCGAGCGTGTTGTTTTAGGGTTTACAACCACTTTACTGATGTACTTGTCACAATTACTGGGAATAATACAAAGATCTACAATATTGAAAACTGATACGATGAGTGTGGTTGTCAGTTGACAAGCACTCACACAGACTTCCCTTTCCATTTAGATGTCCAAATGAATATTGACAATGTTTATTAACCGTGTATGCCAAGAAAACCAGATACCTGAAATTATTTGTCTGCGCCTCCCCTGTTTAGAAAAGGGTAGGTATAAACAATCGTGATGTATTAAATATAGTTGGAGTCTGGTGGGCTCAGTTATCTATTGACCATTTATACCTCTTGTGAGTTCCAACAAGACCTCCTATTCCTTCTGCATTCTCCATAATATAAATGTTCTAAAAACCAACAGGAAGCCCTGATTGTTTTTTTATAGGAAAAGCTGTTATATCTTATGTCATATGGTTATTCATATCTTCTTTCATTAAATGCTTAACTCAGTTCCTCTTTTAAATGCTTACTCCAGATACAGAAGTTGGGTGGAAACATTCATTTCTATCACACAGTTTAGACATTTCTTTAAGGTGTGGCAAAGTTATGTGGTTGTATACAGAGACTTTGATGTTTGCATATATGTAGATCATGTGGTAAGAATACTGCGCAAGCAATATGAAATAGAACGTGTACAGGTGCATAACACTTTGACCTATATACGACATGAACAGTTTGTTCAGAAGAAACTTCAAAGTTGATTTGTATGTGCTTTAGGGAGTTGGGAAGGCATGGTTCAATACAGAGAAGACCTTTACTACACAAGAAGAAGACCGGAAGCTAAAAGGTGTTATCAGAGGACACTATAGAGGACGTTGCCCAAAGCGCAAGAAAAGGAGTAGAATTTATCAATAAATAAAATGTCTAGGAAGCAGGTGGCCTACAACTAACTAAAGCTGGTCATAGATGGATCATTTTTCTTCGTTCATCCAGCGGGCTGAACAAAAAAACAATGTAACAGGTTCCTCCATTCACATAATCAAGGTGGACAGAGGAATATTCCTCACAGAGACATTGGGGGTTATTTACTAAAGGCAAATCCACTTTGCACTACAAGTGCAAACTACAAGTGTAAACTGCACTTGGAAGTGCAGTCGCTGTAGATCTGAGGGGGACATGCAAGGAAAATAATAAAAAACAGCATTTTAGCTTGAACATGATTGGATGATAAAATCAGCAGAGCTTCCCCTCATTTCAGATCTACCCCTCGGATTTACAGCAACTGCACTTCCAAGTGCACTTTTAGTGCAAAGAGTATTTGCCTTTAGTAAATAACCCCCATTGCATTCAGATAGCGGGACTCTCCAAAATGTCCAAATATACCGATCAGCACTGCAGCCGCTAATAGGTCTTGAGCCCAGGTTCACACTGCAAGCAGGATTGAAATTGTGCGAGTTCAGCTGAATTTGCACGATTTCATACCCGCAGGTCAGTCCGAGTTTGGGAGCGATTTCAGAGACATCTGTGCGGCTTGCTGCATAGATGTCCATACAAAGCGCACCCCAATGTCGCCAAAACTAGTACAGGAACTTTTTTGGGGAATCAGTGTGGTGTCGCAAAGTCGTCGCTGCAGTGCCATTGCCGGAAATAGCCACCAATTTGGCATGCGATTTGACATGTCAAATCGCATGCCAAATCGCATCAATGTGAACCTAGGCTTAGAGCGGGAGCAGCCACATATGGATTGAGTTTCAGCTGGATTTTGATCCATCTATGGCCAGCTTAAGGCCCCTTTCACACTAGGGCAGGAGGTGCGCTGATGGTATAGCAGTGCTATTTTTAGCGGCGCTATACCGTCGGAATTGCTGCGGTATTCAGCCGATATCGGTGCGGTTTTAACATGGCTAGCGGCCGAAAAAGGGTTAATATCCAACTTTGGAGGCAACTTCCATTGAAATCAATGGGTACAACTCGCCTAGAAGTCGCCTTAAAGTAATACAGGAACCTTTTCTGAAGTCTAAACTACTTAAGTAGTGTGCATTAAGTCGGCTCTCATTCACTTTAATGTAATTTCTCATGCTGGGCGACTTGGGGCGTTCAAAAAAAACTTTTGTTTTTCATTACAGCAATTACATTGCAAAATAATCTTATCTTGATAAAATTCGCTACAATTTGGTACTTGTGGCATAGGAGGAGTTGAAATTCTAACTTTATTGCTCATTTTGTACTTTGGAGTCTAATGAGCAGGAGAAAATCTTTGTAAACTTTCGGAATATATTTATAGCACCACCTTGTGGACATACTGTATATATCACGTAGTAGAAGTCACACTCGAATGGACTTGTTTTGTAACATTGAAGATTATTCTTCAAGGTAGTTTCCAAAGTTTAATTTATAATTGAGGAACCCATTTCTTTGAGTGGTGAAAAGTCTTTATTGTTAAAACAACTGAATGTGATTAAATACATCTATCTATGGGGTAGGCCACTAAGGGATAAATCACAGCACATTATGAATCACCCCTTTTTTTTTCTTTTTTGGTTTGGTTGAGATTTGGGGATAAGAAATGGGAATATGTCCCTATTGGGAGATTTACCTCGAAATGGGAGGGTAGGGAGGGGTGGGGGGTCTGGTAGGTGGGAGGGGGGAGATATACTATTGGGGGAGGGTGGGAGGGGGGCAATGATGTTATTGTACACTATCACAGGACACTGGACACAAGTGGGTACTAAAGGGCGTAGAGGAGACCCCCCCACCTAGCTGGTAAGAGCGAGGGGGGAGGTACACGATAGATAGATAGATGAGGGGAGGGAGGAGTAGGGGATTGTGATGTTATTTGAACACGGACACTGGAAATAATTAGGTCACATGGGGGATTAGGGGGGACCCCTCTAACTGGCTAAATGTAAATGGTAAGATAGCCCTTTTTTTTTTTTTTTTTTTTTTTTTTTTACACTGTGAGGAGATGGAGTCACAGGAATAGGAATAGTACTCAGAGGATGGTTAAGAAATATGGGTAATGAGAGATATGAGAGGCAGGTGGAGAGAGGAGGGGGAGGAGGAGAGGGGGAGGGGGGCGGAGGGTGATGAGAGGGGGGAAGGAGGAGAGGGGGAGGGGAAATTAGGGGAGACGAGAGGAAAAGGAGGCGTATGATTTAATGAAGATATTGGGACTTTTCCCCCTGAGGGGGTTTTTTTTTTTTTTTTTTTTTTTTTTTTTTGTTTGTTGTTTGATGGGACAGAATGAATAATGCTATTAAATTGTTTATATATATATAAATAGGTGGGCTACGGACGGAGAGTCCGCTCTGACTCAGCTGCTCTCTACCCTAACCCCTCAATAGGCCAACACTCAATTATAGGTTGGGAATTGAGTGTATAAAGCAAGAAGCTTTACTGACTTGTGCGGCCAAGTAGGGGTTGGTTGTCGAGTTATTAGGGGATTTTTTTTTTTTTTAGGGTTTTTTTTTTTTTTTTTTTTGTGTTTGTTTTTTTTTTTTTTTTTTTCTTTGGGGGGGGGAGGGGTTGGTATTTTTTTGGGGGGGGGTTCTCTCCCCCTTTTTTTTTTTTTTTTCTCTCTCATTCTTCGTTTCCACTTTCTCTCCCTTCCCCTCAACGTCGGAGATGGAGGGATTAAAAATAACCTCCCTGAACGCAAAGGGACTTAATGTCCCAGAAAAACGCAGGATGTTGCTGAACGATTTGCGACATTCAGAGACAGATATTGCCTACATACAGGAGACTCACTTTAGGACGGGGGGGCTCCCACTATTGCAAAATAGGTTCTTCCCTTCGGCCTACCACGCAGGGAACCAGGAAGCAAAATCCAAGGGGGTCTCTATTTTGATTTCTAATAGGATCCCATGGACATTAGAAAATTGCTATCGAGACCCAAAAGGGAGATACCTTTTTTTAAAAGGGAAGATAGGAGAAACAAAAGTGACTTTAGCTACAGTGTATGTGCCTAATGTACATCAAGATACCTTTATGAGGAAGACTCTCAAAGAATTGATGGAGTTTTCAGAAGGCAAATTGATTTTGGGGGGGGATTTTAATATCCCCCTGAATCCAAAGATAGATACCTCAAGGGGAACTTCGTCTATCACAGAGGGGGTCAGACGGGAGGTCCTACGTAGACTGTACGAAATCCAGCTGGTGGATGCATGGAGGATGTTACATGGGGAAGAGAGGGACTACACCTTTTTCTCCAATCCCCACCAGGTGTACTCCAGGATAGATCTCTTCATGATACCTCACTATCTGATCTCCTCTGTGAAGGAGGTGTCCATTGGTAGTATTACATGGTCGGATCATGCCCCAGTTAGCCTGCGTATCTCACTATCTGGCATAGGGC
This sequence comes from Rana temporaria, assembly GCF_905171775.1. Taxonomy (NCBI): domain Eukaryota; kingdom Metazoa; phylum Chordata; class Amphibia; order Anura; family Ranidae; genus Rana; species Rana temporaria. Next base: position 391,556,891 of record NC_053490.1, on the reverse strand, counting down.
TTGCACAGGAGAGAAGGTGGCGTCTAAATGAAAGCCTCTTGCAGAATAGGGAAGTAAGAGAAGATGTTGCTCGGGAAATCACAGAATATTTCCAAATGAATGCTACCCCCGGGAGTAATCTAGGGATGGTGTGGGAAGCGCACAAAGCGGTGATCAGGGGGGTCCTTATCAGACATGGATCGATTCTAAAAAGGAAGCGAGAACAGCAGGTTAAAAATTTACTAACAGAGATCCAGGAATTAGAACTACAACATAAAAAGACACATACCCCTCAAACAGGCAGAGAATTGAGCCACCTGAGAAGGCAGTTGACAGAGATCCTACGCTATAAGGCCAAAGCAATAATACAAAGGGGAAGGAAAATAAATTACGAATTTGGAGACAAGTGTAGTAAACTACTAGCTGGGAAATTGAAAGAGAAAAGTCAACAAACGTATGTCCCGCAAATCAAGGGGAAGGAGGGACAATTAAAACGTACGCCAAAGGAGATAGTGGAGGAGTTTGGGAGATATTATTCCTCTCTATATAATTTGGCACAGCTACCAGTAGCCCCACCCAAAATAGAAGAATATCTTTCAGCAATGGACTTAGCTAGGTTACCATCAATAGCTCAGGCCAGTTTAGACACCCCCATCTCGATAGAAGAAATAGAGGCAACGTTAAAAACTATGAAGGAAGGGAAAGCCCCGGGACCGGATGGCTATACGATAAGATACTATAAAGAATTTGTAACACTACTGAGAGGGCAGTTAGCAGAGTTTCTCAATGCAGTAGGCCAGACGGCTGGGTTCCCGCCGGACGCATTACTAGCTCAAATTATAGTCATTCCCAAAGATGGGAAAGATCCGGCGGAGTGCGGCAGCTATAGGCCGATTTCATTGTTAAACTCCGATTTAAAACTCTTTACGAAGTTACTAGCAAGACGGATCCAAGTATGGTTACCCGAGCTAGTCGATATGGATCAAGTCGGATTCGTACCTACACGGGAGGCAAGAGATGGTACAATAAGGGTTCTTAATCTGGTGCAGGAGGCCACTGACGGGGACATCCCTTGCGTGTTCCTAAATACTGATGCCGAGAAGGCTTTTGATAGAGTGAGCTGGAATTTCCTGTTCTCAGTACTGAGACACGTGGGCCTGGGGGAGAATATGTTAAGGTGGATAGGAAGTGTTTATACAGACCCACGTGCCTCAGTGAGAGTTAACGGGATGTTCTCTAAAACTTTCCAAATCACAAACGGAACGCGCCAGGGATGTCCCCTGTCACCGCTACTATTTGTGCTATCTTTGGAGCCCTTATTAAATAAAATACGCCAAAATCCGGATATACAGGGTATACAGATAGGGGGGAGAAGGCATAAAATAACCGCATTTGCAGATGACTTGCTGTTTACTATATCAAACCCTCACGTATCTCTTCCCAATCTCGTCAAAGAAATCGCTAAATTCGGAGAGCTCTCCAACCTAAAAATAAACCAAGCAAAATCTGAAGCAATGAGTGTGTCAATGACACCCCAGAAACAGTCAATTATACAACAAAACTTTGGTTTTAAGTGGAAGACTGCGCTAAAATACTTGGGTACCCTGATTCCAGCAAACATAAAAGAAATTTTTAAAATAAATTTTCCACCTCTTCTTACTTCAATAAGAATGCTACTAGAGAAATGGCAACATGGATTACATTCATGGTTCGGCAGAAATAATATAGTCAAGATGAGCATCTTGCCAAAGATTACGTATTTGTTTCAAACACTGCCGATATTGATACCATCGGCCTTCCTACGGCAAATTAGTGCCCTCCTGATGAAATTCATCTGGGCAGGGAAAAAGGCAAGAATTAAGAAAGAGGTGATGAGGTTACCCAAGTGTTTTGGGGGGATGGCAGTCCCGGATATTGTCAAATATTATCAAGCGGCACATTTGACGAGATTGATAGACTGGTGTAGAAACGGACACTATAAAAGGTGGGTTGAGGTAGAACAGCAGACCTGTCCAATAGCACTAAGTAGAGCCCCTTGGTGTTATAAGTTATTGCCAAGTAAGATGAAGAAACATCCCATAATTGGCCCAACGTTGTCAATCGCAGCTAAAATATGTAAAAATCCAAAATTCTCATCGAAGTGTTCTCCCCTGTTCCCTATATTAGGGAACCCAGGCTTCATACCAGGTACAGCAGGAGCAGTTTTTAATAAATTAAAACAAAGGGGTAAAGTACAGGTATCACATTTTCTGCAAACTGGTATGTGGCCATCATTGGAGGCCCTAACAAAGAGAGGAGGGAATTATGAGTTATCCTTTTGGCAAGCATTTCAAATAAGCAACTTTTTAAGATCCCTGGGACAACCATCTAATTTTCGGCGACAACTAACAAAATTTGAACAATACTGCGACGAGGAGGAACCAATACAAAGAGTGAGCTCAAAGATGTATAGACTATTGAATTCCCCTCAGGAGGATTTTGAGTTGCCGGGACTGGGGAAATGGGAAAGAGATCTGGGGAGAAATTTCTCACAGACTCAACGTAAACACATAATTCACTTAGCACTAAACTCCTCAATATCTACGCGAATACAGGAATCCAATTATAAATTATTGTTCCAATGGTATTATACACCAGTAAGGTTACATAAATTTTCTAAAGGTTACTCAGAGTATTGTTGGAGATGTGGTGTGGAGCAGGGAACTTTGCTGCATATATTTTGGTCCTGTGCAAAAGTAAGAGATTACTGGAAGGAAGTCCAGAGAATTGTTCAAAAATTTACGGAGCACCAGATTCAGGAGGATCCAGCTTTTTTTCTGCTCCATTGCTCACAAATCCCAGTGCGAGAGTACAAAAAGATGGTGATATGTCACATGATAAATACTGCCAGAAATGGAATAACATTACAATGGAGAGACAGTAGATCACCCTCTATTGCGAGATGGCTCAATAGAGTGAGAGAGACTGGAGCTATAGAAGACCTGATCCTCTCAGCCCGGAACAAAAGGGAACAGTATGTAGAAACTTGGACAGGTTGGAATCAGTTTATGAGTACGGAAGAGGGGAAGAGATTACTGGTGGAATAGATAGGGGAGAGAAGATTCCTTTTTGGGTAGAAGTGAAAAGGGAGAGGCCGAAGGGTTGAAGTAAGGGAGGATCCGTCCGTCTCCGGCGAGGTAGGGGAGGGAGAGGAGGGGAGGGGGTTGGCGGGGTTTTCTCTTTTTTTTTTTTTTGTTGGTTGTTGTTTTGTTGAGGATTATGTTGATTCTAGGTTTAAGGGGGGGTTAGGTGGGGTATAGGAATGGACAAGGGAACAGAGGGGAGGAAGAAGTGTGAGGTCAATACAGTGGTACTAGGAAACGGGAAAAGAAGTTACTGATAAAAGGCAGGCGGGCTTGGGAATAGAGCAAGAGGACCGGGGAGGTACTGCTTTTGGTTTATTCTTCTTAAGTTTCTGAATCCCCACCTGTTTATTTGCTAGCCCATCATAAGTGTGTAGTGATAAGAACTATATGATTATGTATCCATTGTATAAGATATGTTAACCTTCTGTGAACCTTACCATAAAAGAAAAATAAAATAAAAGATTTAAATATGAAAAAAAAAAATACATCTATCTATAATCTATAGCAGTGGTCTCCAAACTGCGGCCCGGGGGCCAGATGTGGCCCTTTGCTTGATTTTATCCGGCCCTTGGGGTGCTTTTTTATTCATTGGCACCAATGATGAGGCAGAATTCCTCCCAATGACACCAATGATGGGGCATGAATTCCTCCCAATGACACCAATGATGGAGCAGAATTCCTCCCAATGATAGTGCAGAATTCCTCCCAATGACACCAATGAAAGGGCAGAATTCCTCCCAATGATGGGGCAGAATTCCTCCCAATGATGGGGCAGAATTCCTCCCATTGACGCCAATAATAGGGCAGAATTCCTCCCAATGATGGGGCAGAATTCCTCCCATTGACGCCAATAATAGGGCATAATTCCTCCCAATGATGGGGCAGAATTCCTCCCAGTGATGGGGCAGAATTTCTCCCAATGACACCAATGATGGGGTCCAATGACACCAATGATGGGGGATTTTGTACTCCCGATGGCCACAGTCCGGCCCCCTTAAAGTCTGAAGGACAGTAATCCGGCCCTTTGTTTAGAAAGTTTGGAGACCTCTGATCTATAGCATGACTTGGGTATATGAACGCCTTCACAGACACATGGCTTACAAAATGGAAAGTATGATCCAATATACAATATAAACTAAGCTGGAATAATTAAAAGCAAGCCACATTTTGGCAATTATATTTTACTGTACTTTCCATTTCCATTATAATTTGCATATTTATGAGCATTAAATTATTTAAAAATCCAGTCTTACCTTCCCCCTTCTACCCGACAAGACTGCAGTGAGAAGGATTCTGGGATCAATGAGTGATCTTCTACAAAGGTCATACAGTCACCATGGAAGTTAGGCTCAGAATATAGCTGAATCTAATAAAACAGAGAAGTAATTTGGACTGTGTATCTATGTATCAATATCATTGTGGTTAGTTTTGGGGCATTGAAGGAAATTAATATATTTCAACAAAATTTCAGTACACACGACCCTTTTTCATGACGAGAAAAATGTAATTCTTTAACTTGGTCATTGAAAACGATCGTGTGTAGGCTCCAGAGCATTTATCTTGACGTGAAAAATGGGCATTAAAAATTTAGAACATGCTCTAATTTTTTGCGTCGTTTTTCACATTGTGAAAAACGGTCGTGTGTAGGCTTTAACGATGGGAAAAAAACATGCATGCTCAGAAGCAAGTTATAAAATGGGAGCACTCGTTCTGGGAAAACTAGCGTTCGTAATGGAGATAGCACACTCGTCACGCTGTAACAGACTGAAAAGCACGAAGACTGAAAAGCGCAAATCGCCTGTCACCAAACTTTTACACAAAATTAGAAAAAGCAGCCCAAAGGGTGGCACCATCCGAATGGAACTTCCCCTTTATAGTGCTGCCTTATGTGTTGTACGTCACCGCGCTTTGCTCCAGCATTTTTTTTTCACGATCGTGTGTATGCAAGGCAGACTGGACAGGAATCACGTCGAGAAAAACATATTTTTTTCCATGACATTAAAAACGGTCGTGTGTACGCGGCATAAGTCTTTAAAACATAGCTCCAGGCAAATAGTAAATATACAGCTTCAATGCATACATTGTCTATTGATATGTATACTAAAGGATTCACACTACTGTAAAGTCATTCTTTTGACAGTAATATGAAACAATTATTTCCTGGCTCAGGTTCAGCAATTCAGCACACTATTTGGCGTCTTCAACTCCAGACTGATCATTAGGTAAAAACAATATTATCCATGGCTGTGCAGTGTGGCTGAGGTGTGAAAATCACAAACAAATAATATCTTAACATAAATGTCTAAGATTTCTATTAAATTAGGGGAAATATGTCTGAGATGCCAAGAGCAACCAATTAAACCCAGTTAACTTCAGCAGCGTGGGAAATATATGACTGAAAAACAAAATATGCAGTAACATTTAACTGCTGTGTATTTGGAAAACCTGAATAAACATTTTTGACCATCAAGTTCAGCCTTTCATTTTTAGATTAAAGAAAAGCTCCAGTTATTTTTGTGTTAATTAACAGTCAGTTATAGCTCCCAACTGTCCCTGATTTCGAGGGACTGTCCCTGATTTGGAGCAATGTCCCTCTACCCCCCTCATTTTGGTCTGATCCATATAGTTGTATATAAAATGCACTTTTTATCTTTCAAAAAGTGTTTCCCAGTGCTAAACCTTTCATCCAATTTCTAAATTTCTGCATTTGTACATTTCAAAAGCCAATTGAAGAATATGGCTAGGACTCAGGAATTGGAACAGGCACCTCCCCCAAAGGTCAAAGGTCAGAAGGCGGGTTCCCAGAGGTCACAGGGCATGGCTGACCCACCCCCACCAAAGTGTACCGCCTACCCCAACTAAGTCGGGGATTGAACAAGTCGGGGAATGAACAAGGGGAATAGTAGTGGTAAAAGTCCTTGTGGATTTAACCTCCTGGGCGGTGTTCCCGAGTCTGACTCGGGGTGAGATTTTTGGGCTAGGATCGGTAACCCCGAGTCAGACTCGGGCTCGCCTCGCTGGATGTACAGGGAGTTTTACTTACCTTGTCCCTGGATCCAGCGATGCCACCGTGCTGTGTGAGCGAGTGGGACCTCGCTCGATTCACACAGTGCCTCCGTGTGACGCCGATCTCCGTTCCCTGCGACGTTACGACGCACGGGGACGGAGAACGGCGCCAAATTCAAAAAAGTAAACAAACACTATACATACAGTATACTGTAATCTTATAGATTACAGTACTGTATGTAAAAAAAACACACCCCCCTTGTCCCTAGTGGTCTGTCCTTTGTCATGCATGTCATTTTATATAATAAAAACGTTTCTTTCTCCCTGCAAACTGTAGATTGTCCATAGCAACCAAAAGTGTCCCTTTATGTCAAAAATAGTTTTAGATCAGCTAAAAAACAGCGATAATAAATTATAATCACTTGCAGAATTGTGCGATAGCGATTTGTGGGGAAATTCGTCATAAAAAAAAAAAAATAATGACAGCAACAATTCTGCAACTGAGCAAATTTCAGTGATTTTGATTTGATTACATTATTGAATAATTTTTATTATAATTATATTATTATTTGTTATAATTATTTATAATTATTTATTATATTATAATTTATAATTTTGTTTTTAAAAAAATGTCATACCCGGGATGCCTATTAGAAGCTTGTTTGGTCAGATTTAAGTGAGTTATTTCTAAAAATGACAGACCTACAATATAAAACGCCAAATTTCCTTGCAAATAATGGTACCGCTTTCAGCATGTTTTTTCTGAAAGAATCATACCGCCAGGGAGGTTAATTAATCTTTTTAATTCTCCTTTAAGGGGGAGTGTGTCCTATGCCTACATACATTTGTTAGTAGGTTGCCATCATTCCCATCTCAAAATGTTGGGAGGTATAAGTCAGCAACTGCAAAAACTGTAGCTGCTGACTTTTAACGAACACTCACCTGTCCCAGGATCCAGCGCTGTGCTCACCCGAGCCGTCCCTGCCCTCAGTCTTGTGTCCCCGGGATCTGAACTGTGGGCACCTAGCTGTGACAGCTTTGGTCCCACAGTCTTCCGGGACCTGTAACATGTCCCAGATGACTGTGGGGAGGGAGGGGTAGAAGAGAACTTATCAAAACCAGGTACTGCCCCCCTCCCCAAAAAAGTGCCAATAAGACCCCTTTCACACTGGGCACTTTGCAGGCGCTATAACACTAAAAATAGCACCTGCAAAGCGCTCTGAAAGAGCCGCTACTGTCTCTCCAATGTAAAAGAGCTAAAAAAAAAAAGTCCTGCTAGCAGCATCTTTGGAGCGGTGAAGGAGCAGTGTGTTTACCGCTTTTCACCGCTCCTGCTTATTGAAATCAATGGGTACCATGGCTATACAGCTCGCAAAGCGCCTCTGCTGAGGCACTTTGCAGTGGTTTTAACCCTTTCTTGCCGGCTAGCGGGGGTAAAAGCTTCCTGGTAGCAGCCGAATAGCGCTGCGAAATTGATGGTAAAGCGTGGCTAAAAATAGCGGCACTTTACCGCCAACGCACTCACCACACCAGCGTAAAAGGGGCATTAGAGAAGAGGAGGGGGGAAGGGGCATTTAAGCAGAACTTCCCATTTTGAGTGGAGCTCCACATTAACAACATTAGGAAACTGTAGCACACTATGGGATTGATTTACTAAAACTGGAAAGTGCAAAATCTGGTGCAGCTGTGCATTGTGTCCAATCAGCTTCTAACTTAAGCTTGTTCAATTAAGCTTTGACAATAAAACCTGAAAGCTGATTGGTTTCTATGCAAAGCTGCACCAGATTTTTTACTCTTCAGTTTTATTAAATCAACCACTATATTCTTCCGTGATAATCAGCATTTTACTTCTCTCCATTCCAGCCGAAATTCAGGCACAGTTACAGAACATTAATCAATATGGCTATGTATCTATTAAAGCTGAAGGTTTTTTTATTGTTTTTCTCGATTTGCAGCAGGAGGCACATAACATATCTCTAATGAAGTGTGTCCCATATCTGGCTGGCTGCTGCATGTGTAGAAATTGCAAAAATTGCACCAATCGCCCACCACTTCTGTCTTCCTCCTCCATTCATAGAACTTGTAGTATTCTTTCCCACAATGCAAAGCATTCTGTGATTGGAAGCAGCTGATCCTATCATTCACCCTTTGGCCAATCATTCACAGAGCGCTTTGTGATTTGAAAAAGAGTAATAAAAGTTCTGTAAATGGAGGAGGTAGTCAGAAGGGGGGGTGAGCAGTGCAACTTGTTCCCACTTGTAGCTGCTGATTTTAAGCCATTGTTGTAGGAAGGAGCCAGTGGCATGGGGGTAGGAGATTTCTACACTATGCAGCAGCCAGTCAGATATGGGATACATTTCATTGTACTGTAGGTAAGTTATTTTTTTGGTGCTGCATAGCAAAAAAAAAAAAAAAACCTGCTTTAAAAGGCATCAAATTTTATTTTACATGCAGCTAATGGAAGTAAAAGTGTTTGATTAGATTTATTATGTTTTACAGTACTGTAATATTTTGTAAATGTTCGCTTGCCATAAAGGCTAATGCAGGCCATACATGGGTAGAATTCCTAACACATTTTCTTTCGCAAATCCGAAATTTAGTGCATTTTGTGATCCAATGGTGCCACCATTGATTTCTAAATTCAACCAGCCGAGCCTTCAATTTGACCTCACGTTGTTACAGAAAATAATTTTTGTGGCTGGGAATCTTTTTTTTTTCCAGGTCACAGCTCATGCACATTTCTTTTTCGATTATATTTATTCGATTCTCCCATCATTGATTAAAAACAGATTTTTCCAAAAATTTCCAACATGCCCGATCACTCAAATTCTATGGGTGCGTGAAAATTTTATAACAGTTGCTGAGGCCTACCAATGGTGCGAAATTCAAGAAAAATTCTTAGTTACGATTTACGAAAGAAAATTATTTCGGAATTCGACCTATGTATGGCCGGTCAAAAAGTATACCTGTGCTCAGAATGTTGACATTTATGGATAACTACAAGCAGGAAAAAAAACTTGAAAACCAGCCATCACTGACTTCTGTAGCTGCAGGTACTTTGTAGTACTGTATATACTCGAGTATAAGCCGAGTTTTTCTGAAATTTTTTTTTTGCTGAAAATGCCCCCCTCGGTTTATACTTGAGTCAACTTTTTGCACCTGATCTCCCAGAATTTGGGGACCTGGTACTGGCTGACCGTAGGTTCCCAGGACCTCAAACCTGGCACACATGTAGTACCACTCTTCATCTACAAGTGTGCAAAGTTTGTTGTCCGGGGGACCTACGGCCTGGGAGCACCGAATTTTCAAAGCCAGGCACCCCTTCCATAGACTCCCATGTTAAATGGTAATTTCTCCTCTCCGGTGAATTTGGGGACCTGGTATCGGTCGGTCGTAGGTCCCCTGGACCCGGAACTTGGCACACATGTAGCCCCATTTCTCCTCTACAAGTGTGGAAAGTTTGTTGTCTGGGGGACCTATGGATGGGGAGCACCGATTATTCAAAGCCTGGCACCCCTTCCATAGACTGCCATGTTAAACGTCAGTCTAGTCATGGACACAGTAAGGCATGGGCACAGTGAGGCATGCACATGGACACAGTGAGGCAAAGTGAGGCACAGTGAGGCATGAAGATGGACACCCTAGGCTTATACTCGATTCAAAACGTTTTCCCATTTTTTTGTGGTAGAATTAGGTTCCTCGGCTTATATTCGGGCTGGCTTATACTCGAGTATATACGGTAATTTTATACCTGCCAACGTTCTGGAATGGGCATTAGTGACACATATTAGCAAAATTAAGTAGGCATATGACACACACCCTACCACGCCCCCTTAAAGGAGAATCATACCAAGAAACAATTATTGGTTAAACCCAACAAGTCCTTTTTATCATTACTATTCCCTTATATTGGCTTTTGGAATTTACAAATGCAGCAATTTAGAAATTGGATAAGAGGTTTAGCACTGGGAAACTTTTTTGAAAGATAAGTAGTGCATTTTATATACAACTATATAGATCAAACCAAAATGAGGGACAAATGAGGAGGAAAGAGGGACATAGTTCCGAATGAGGGACAGTCCCTCAAAATCAGTAACAGTTGGGAGCAATGGAATGTAACCTAGTTGAGTACAGTTGGACTGAGAAACTCTTAAGTTTATGAATACATGCAGCACACTGGGTGGCACCACATGTCCAGAGACCCCAGGATGGGGGGGGGGGGGGTGTACAGCAAGACCTCAGGATGGGATGGGCTGCACAGAGAGACCTCGGGATGGGATGAGGTGGGGGGTGCACAGAGAGACCTTAGGACTGGATGGGATGGGGGGTGCACAGAGAGACCTCAGGATGGGATGGGGGGTGCACAGAGAGAAGTCAGGGTGGAATGGGGGGTGCACAGAGAGACCTTGGGATGGGGGGTGCACAGAGAGACCTCAGGGTGGAATGGGGGGGGTGCACAGAGAGACCTTGGGATGGGGGGTGCACAGAGAGACCTCAGGGTGGGATAAGGGGTGCACAGAGAGACCTTGGGATGGGGGGTGCACAGAGAGACCTCAGGATGGGGTGGGATGGGGGCCGCACAGAGAGACCTCAGGATGGGATGAGGGGGTGCATAGAGAGACCTCAGGATGGGATGTGATGGGGGGTGCACAGAGAGACCATGGGATGGGGTGTGCACAGAGAGACCTCAGAATGGGATGGGATGGGGGCCGCACAGAGAGACCTCAGGATGGGATGAGGGGGTGCATAGAGAGACCTCAGGATGGGATGAGGGGGTGCATAGAGAGACCTCAGGATTAAGGATGCTTGTTTGGAATATGTAAATACTTTCATTTGCATTATCTGAGCATGGGTTCACTCTAATTAACAACAAGGTTTGTAAATACCTTCAAATAACTTATTTAATAAAATTGAAAGGGCAAAGTTGCCCACGTAAATCAATCAGGCATGGAATGTGGTTAGCCAAGAAAGTATGTTTCTGATTTGCTGTTGATAACTGAACGCTAGCATCTTTTGACTTTTTTTATTACATAAAGTCCAAAAGTCTGTGTAGCGTTTATGGCAAATCCTACAATCCTATTATACACTGCTAGTCACAAGGACACACAAAACACACCTTAGGGGAATACTGAAGACTCTGACCTCCAACCTGTATAAAAGAGAGAACACAGGAAGCAATAACATAAAAAACATGCATCATTAAAATACATCAACACCTGCATTAATATAGTATCATTTTACAGTTATGATACTAGAGCAATGTTAATAAAATAAATCATTACACAAGTACAACTGCTCTAGTTTTGACCTTAAAGTATGCAAATATTGATAACACCTATCTTACGATATTTTTTTTCAAGGTATCTTTAGGTCAAAGGAACTTTTTGCAACCTAAAGGATTTCTATCACTAAAAATATTGTAATTTAATTACTATACGTATTTTATCCATGTGCACTTATTCTTGTACACGACATTTTACAAAAATGGGGACCCTGAAGCTTCCTCAAAAAAAAAACCATTCTGTTATACAACACTAAAAATCAGGAACCTTCTGATTGTTTCCTGTTTATGTAATCACTATGACAACCAATCGTAGCGATCCCGTGGGTTTATGTACATAACAAACCTGCCAGTTCAACTATCATTGTGCCTTGCACAGAGGGGTACAATAAACACATTAACAGCAGCTGGCACAAAACTGTAAAAGTCTAAATAAAAAAACATATGCAGAAAATGTATTTTTAAAACGGTGTATCAATTAAAAGCCTTGTCCATAAAAACTTAAAATTATACATGTAGGCAAATTAGTCCGATTTATAGTCTAATTAACCATTTGCCTACTGGGCACCTTCACCCCCCGCCTGACCAGGCCAATTTTCAGCCTTCAGCGATGTCGCAGTTTGAATGACCATTGCTCAGTCAGGCCACGCTGTACCCAAAAAACATTTTTTTTGGACAGGTAGAGCTTTCATTTAGTGGTGTTTAACCTGCCTGGCGGTATCCCCCGAGCGTGACTCGGGGGGGGGGGGGGTTTTATCCTGCGATCGGTATCCCTGAGTCACGCTCGGGGTAGCTATGCAGAGCCTGCAGCGTGCGCTGGCTTACCTTGTCCTGGATCCAGCGATGCCACCGCGCTGTGTGAGCGAGCGGGACCTCGCTCGATTCACACAGCGTCCTCCTGTGCCGCCGATCTCCGTTTCCTGCGACGTTACGACGCACGGGAGCGGAGAATGGCACCAAATTCAAAAACGTAAACAAACACTATACATACAGTATACTGTAATCTTATAGATTACAGTATTGTATGTAAAAAATACACACCCCCCCCCTTGTCCCTAGTGGTCTGCCCAGTGCCCTACATGTACTTTAATATAATAAAAACGGTTCTTTCTCCCTGCAAACTGTAGATTGTCCATAGCAACCAAAAGTGTCCCTTTGATTACATTATTGAATAATTTTTATTAGAATTATATTATTATTTGTTATAATTATTTATAATTATTTATTATATTATAATTTATAATTTTGTTTTTAAAAAAATGTCATACCCGGGATGCCTACAAGACTCTTGTTTGGTCAGATTTAAGTGAGTTATTCCTAAGAATTACAGGCCTACAGTATAAAACGCCAAATTTCCTTGCAATTAATTGTACCGCTTTTGGTACGTAATTCCAGACAGAATCATACCGCCAGGGAGGTTAATCACCACTGGGTTTTTTTTGGGTTTTTTTGCTAAACAAGACCATTGGCGACAACAATGGGCACTGACGGGCACTGATAGGCACTAATAGGAGACAATTATAGCCATCACTGATAGGCACTGACTGGCAGCATTGATGGGCACTGGCTGACAGCACTGATTGGCCCTGATTATCAATGTAGATGTCCCCTGTGTGGGTTTGTCAGTGTCGGCTCTCCTCTCCTTGCGTGCTGTCAGCATGAGCAAATACTGTTTACACTGTGATTGATCACATGGTAAGGAGCCGCTATGATTGGCTCTTTACCCCGATCTGTGATCAGCTGTGTCCTTAGGACACAGTCAGCGCTATTACTGGAGGGAGACCATAGACAAGTGAAGAGGTTAAAGCAGAAGTAAACCCGCTTATCATTTTCAGCCGAGGAAGCTGCCATCTTATCTTCTGTTTGATCTGCAGTTGCCATGGTGCTGCTCATGTGATCAGTTATGACACCAGCCATATAGGGCCTTGAAAGTTCTGCTGAGAACAAGCAACTGTGACAGTTACTATTTATGGCATGCCTTGAATTGGGTTTAGTTCCACTTTAACCTCCCTGGCAGTAATCCAGAGTGAGGCTCGGGGTTAATTTCCCATACCAAAAGGGGTAACCCCAAGCCACACTCGGATCGCGTCGTAGGATCCAGGCAAAGTTACTTACCTTGTCCCCAGGATCCTGCAATGTCTCCACTGCTGTGTGTGCGAGCCATGTCTATCACAATGCCAGGCTCCGTTGCTTGCAAGCGTCGTGACACACGGGGACAGAGCCCGGCGGCAAATTCAAAAAGTGAAATACACAGAACACATACAGTACACTGTAATCTTACAGATTACAGTACTGTATTAAATAATTTCACATCCCTTTTGTCCCTAGTGCTTTGTCCAGTGCCCTGCATGTAGTTTTATATTTTAAATATATATAGTTCTTTCTGCCTGGAAACTTGAGATTGTCCATAGAAACCAAAAAGTGTCCCTTTACGCCAAAAGCAGTTTTAGAAAAGCTAGAAAACAGCGATAATAAATTAGAATCACTTGCAGAATTGAGCGATAGCGATTTGTAGGGAAATTTGTCATCAAACACTGAAAGTAATGACAGCGACAATTCTGCGAAATTTTCAGTGTTTTTGATTTTTTTACATTATTGAATACATTTTATTAATATTATATTTTTATTTGTTATAATTATTTATAGTTATTTTTTATATTATAATTTATGATTTTGTGTTTTAAACTTTATTATACTAGCTCATTATGAGGTACTTACCTGAGATCAAAGCCTCTGCAGCGGCCCTCATTCGCCTCCTCCGTCGCCGCCATTACTCCTGGAGTGACTTACGGGTATCGCGGCTCCAGTGCTGTGATTGGCCGGAGCCGCAATGACGTCACTCCCGCGCATTCGCGTGGAAGCCGTCAGTGATGGCACAATCGCCTTGAACTAACGGCAGGCTCAGTGCGCCTGCGCCGTTATCTAAGACGCACATGCGACGTAAACATTGGTGCAGTCTTTTCTGCAAATATCTCCTAAACCGTGTAGGTTTAGGAGATATTTCTTGTACCTACAAGTAAGCCTTAATCTAGGTCTGTAAGGGTTTACAACCACTTTAAGTCAGTTAATCCTAAGAATTACAGGCCTACAATATAAAACACTGAATTTCTAAACAATTGCCAAACCGCTTTGAGCATCAAAAATCTGACATAATCATACCGCCACGAAGGTTAAGTGACACATACCGATTCTCTTAAATTTGGTCTGGGTATTAAAGCGGAGGTCCACACAAAAATGGAACCTCCGCTTTTCGGAACCCTCCCCCCCTCCGGTGTCACATTTGGCACCTTTCAGGGGGGAGGGGGGTGCAGATACGTGTATAATGCACCCACTTCCGGGCAGAATCTGCAGGGGTCTACTTCACTTAACCCCCCCCCCCCCGCTGTCTTCTGGGAAACACACAGGTCCCAGAAGAGAGAGGGGACAAGTGAGGACGCGCAGCGCGACTCGCGTATGCACAGTATGGAATCGGGGAAATAAGCCGCAACGCTTCACTTCCTGATTCCTTCATCGAGGATGGTGGCGGGGGCAGCTGAGAGCTGAGCGATTGATCGCTTCAGATGCCGACATAGTGGCCACCCTGGACAGGTAAGTGTCCATTTATTAAAAGTCAGCAGCTGCAGTATTTGTAGCTGCTGGCTTTTAATATTTTTTTTTTTAGGCGGACCTCCGCTTTAATGTGTCAGTTACTTATGGTTATATAAAGGTTGAGTCAATTATCTAGCCTTAATACAATATAAACGCCCTGAAACATAGTCTGGCCCTGCCTAAAGCTGTGTAAGGGGCCCCAACATTTGTGATGGCTGCCCTGATCCTAACCAACACATCGTTCGCACTCAAATGGTCAAACCCAGTTTAAACTGTCGAGTTTCTGTGATTGCCGCACATATTGTATCTTTTTAGCTGGTCAGAAAGACCTTACCTGTTGCACTGGCTGTACAGAGCAGATGTGGCTATCTTTGGCTCCCCAGTCTTGATAACTGTGATAGATTCCTTTCTCCAGAATGTATTGCTCTCCTGAGAAGTCAACATTTTCATAGGCCACCCACCTACAGTTTTAAATTACATTTTAGAAAACAATATATGACCAAAACTGGAACAACATAAAAACTTCACATTGTTTGGCAGGCAAAACATTTGTGGGCATCTGACCATCATCCCTACTATATGGCAAAAAGTATGTGGACTCCCCTCCAAATTATGACGTTTAGGTGTTTCCATAGAAGCATACTGTTAATACTATAGCAATAAGAAGGTCCTTTTCTGTTCATGCATGACTGACATCTACAGAAAGCTAAGTCCATAAAGACATCATTTGATGAGTTTGGTGTGGATGAACTTGAGTGGCCCTTGGAGAGCCCAGACTTCAATTCTATTAAACAACTTTGGGACAAATTGACATGTCAATTTCGAGTCATGTCTTCTTGCCCAATGCCATTAATATATACTATTTGTGTCCAATTTTTAAATAAAAGTTTGGATTTTATTATATTGACTTGGAGATTTTTAATTCTGGTTATTTTAAATCAATGAAGCTAATTAAAATGTCTCATGTAATACATACAATTATTGAAAAAAAAATGAAATAGGGGAAAAACAAAGAAAAGTTATTTTCGGTTTCGGACTGAATTTTTTTTTATTTTGGTTTCGTTTCGGTTCTGAAATTTCCATTACGGTGCATCCCTAGCCATTACCCATGTTGGAAAGCTGCTACAGATACCAGTCATGCTGTTGCTGAACACATGGCTGAGCCCTTCTTGTTTTATTGGAAAACAACAGGAACACAGAGACAGGAAGTTACATCCTAAAGATGTAGTTCCACTAGGAAGAACATTCAATTATACAAGTATTAAAGTAACACTACCACCTAGTGGCAGAACTACTAATCATAGTATAATATGTGAAAATGGTTGTTGCACCTACAGTATCTCTGTAAATACAGCATTCTAACAACCTGATCACACAAATTGTCTTTTAGCTAAATGCGCACATATTTTTACAGACATATTTCGATATCCTGTGCAAAGTCTTCCCAGAGGAGTGGAGGCTGGCAGAGCCACAAAAAGCTGGTGGGGGAATGACAAGCTCAAAAACATGTGATGGTCAGGTGTCAACAAATATCTGGCCATACAGTATAATACTATACCCCCTTTTCCCTGAAGAGACTCACACTCCGTTCAACACATGGATGGATTCTGTTTTGGTCCCATATTGAGCCAATTCGATATCTGATAATGCTTCATTTAGGCGTAAGCAAGGACCATCTGAGCAGCCAGGTTGCTCATAGAGCACTATTTCAGGTGCCGAAAAATCCTGAGAGTAAGGAACATGTTTTTATTATATATATATATATATATATATATATATATATATATATATATATAATGTCATGTATGTAAGTTGCATTACAGTAGTATTAACTAAAGATATGTTTGCTGTTGGCTCTCTCTTTTAACTCACAGTACAAATATGTCGAAGAGATCCTAGATCGTCAGAACATCCGCCCCACGTAGACCAATCTCTATATTTTCCCTCCTCCAAAAGGTATTGATGACCATGGAAACCTTCGTTTTCATATCCTACCCAACTGCAGTCACAGAAAATAAAAGCAGCCACTTCATGTTAGTAAAAACTTGCTAAAAATCCATTTATTTATTTGCGCATCAGTCAGTGTTGTTTACTTACCACCCTCCCAGTACGCTGACTGATCCCACAGTAAGGAGACACTCTCCATCGCTGTTTAGTTCACCCTGCAGGGAGTGAAGGTCTTTGGAGACCTCCCAAACAGGACCTTGAAACCCAGGGTATTTAAATAAAAGAATCTGCAAGAGAGGAATTATATTTGCACAATTTAACATTTTAAAGTGGGCATGGCCCTAGACTAAAGCATTTGTAAGGAAACAACAGTACTGAAGCGCAGGTATTTTGTGGTTTTTGTTTTCAGATTGGTACCTGAAGTCTCTTGCATACTACGCCCGGGCTTTATAGTAGGGTGACCAGACATCCCAGGTTTCAGGGGACAGTCCCTGGATTGAGGACACTGTCCCCGGACCAAGTCTGTCCCCAGATTGGATTTGAACAATTGGGCAATTTCAAAGACAGTCAGTGAAGAATTAAAAAAAAAATTCTAAATTACGCACCCCCGCTCCTACTAGCTTAGGGGGGTGAAAAATGGCCAAATTTAGAACATGTTCTAATTTTTCTTGTCGTTTTTTCACGTCGTGAAAATCGGTAGTGTGTAGGCTTTAACAAAGGGAAAAAACGCGCATTCTTAGAAGCAAGTTATGAGACGGGAGCGCTCGTTCTGGTAAAACTAGCATTTGTAATGGAGATAGCACATTCGTCACGCTGTAACAGACTGAAAAGCACAAATCGTCTCTCACCAAACTTTTACTAACACGCGGTAACACGAAATAAAAAAAAGCAGCCCAAAGGGTGGTGCCATCCGAATGGAACTTCCCCCTTTATAGTGCCGTCGTTGCTCGAGCATTTTTTTTCACAATCGTGTGTATGCAAGGCAGGCTTGACAAGTATCGCGTCGAGAAAAACGTTGTTTTTTTCATCATGACATGAAAAATGGTCGTGTGTACGCGGCTTTACTCTTCGGGCCCCCGGCTACTACTGTCGTCATTACAAGTAAAAAATAAAATAAAAATATGTCCCCGGATGTCATTTAAAAAATCTGGTCACCTTACTTTACAGGCTAACCATTCCTTGTAATTTAGCTGTCTAATACCATGCAAGTCTTAGCACCAAAAGAATTAGGACTTAATCTATACTTGTTGGAAATTAGAAAAAAATCAGAACTTCAGTTTTGGAGCATGCTTGCTGAAAACTGCCTGGAAGGATGGGGTATATCTCCATTATTAGGCATTCATTTACGCCCTTCCCTGCCAGAGGAGAGACCAATGGGCTAACATGATAATGTAAGAGGACTTAAGAGGTTTAAATCTGAAAAGATACTGTATAGGGGTGTTTTTAAAAAACAGAAGTATGGCCATACTGCGGACAAGAAAGGGCCCATTTATTTCAATGAATATTATAAAAAAATGTGCTGGAAAGAGGAGAGGCTGGTCATATGACCTGTCAAAGTCATGTTATGCCGAGTTCCCAGTTAT
Organism: Rana temporaria; assembly: GCF_905171775.1. Classification (NCBI taxonomy): domain Eukaryota; kingdom Metazoa; phylum Chordata; class Amphibia; order Anura; family Ranidae; genus Rana; species Rana temporaria. Next base: position 391,538,382 of record NC_053490.1, on the reverse strand, counting down.
GGATGAGCCTTAATTTATAACTTCTCTGCCAAAACAAAACTGTTAGAGTCGGTTCACACTAGGGCGACACGACTTCCAGCACGACTTTCAGAGGCGACTCCGACACGACTTGAGCATGAACCACAGGGCGATCTGGGGCGATTTACAACACTACTTGAAGTCTTCTCCAGGACAGGAGACTTTCCAGTGGCCAATAAAACAACAATCAGCTCTGGGAGAGGGAGGGGGAGGGAGGGGTGCAGGAGATGTTTCCCTGAGAAATGTATGTTATCTTCCTGGAAAGTTGCTTCAGTTAAGACAGTGATCCGACTTCTGAGGCGACTTCCATTGAAATCAATGGGTACAAATCGCCTACAAGTCGGATTGAAGTAGTACAGGAACCTTTTCTGAAGTCGGATCGCCTTGAGTCGTGTGTATTAACACCGCTCCTATTCACTTCCATTGTTTTTCTCTACAGCACGACTTGGGACGACTTGAGGCGACATGAAGTCGGATCGCAAGTCGCCCCAGTGTGAACCGGCTCTCAGAGAGCAAGGTCAGCATGAAATGATAACGGAGATGATGATAACCCATTTTGCATGATCTGAGCCTTAGCAGCCAGGAACTAGAAGCCACATAATAACCAAACCACATGTAATTAGGGTAATATTTGTCTTCTAAAGAAAACAAGCTCTTCTAGAGCAGTGTAAGTTCAGGCCATAAGGGAAATTCCACCGCTACCTTGGTTTCACTACCTAGGCTCCACTAATTAGTTATTGGACATAAAATGATACCCTCTGTAATAAAAGAAAAAATGTCTCAGCCCTTGCTGTTTAAAGTCCATGTGATAAAACTAAGCCATAAGTAAAGCCATACTTTGATTACTGTGTACAGAAACTGATTTACAACAATGTTCTTGTAAATATGGTAGTAAAATAATTAATAACCTTTTCACATATACCGTACTTGCCCATTAGGGTCCTTTTCTGAATAATGTTTTAGATCTGGGAAATATTGAATACACACACACACACATAGTTTTATACAATGTCTCTAATTATACTAACCTTAGGTTCATTAGATTTCTCCACTGTGGGGCCTCCCTACAAAAAAAATAATAATAATATTATACAGAATTGTACTGTGATAAAACTGTAAATACACTAAGGCCCAGATTCTCAAAGGGCTTACGACGGCGCAACGCCATGTACGCCGTCGTAAGTCCTAATCTGGGCCATCGTATCTATGTGACTGATTCCTATGCTGCATACACACCATCACTTTATGTGATGAAAAAAAACGACGTTTTAAAAAACGTCAATTAAAATGACCGTGTGTGAGGGAAAAACGTTGTTTTATGTGTTGTGAAAAACGACAAAAAAAAATTGAAGCATGCTTAAATTTTTTGTGTCGTTTTTTAAAACGTCGTTTTTTGTGTCAATTAAAATGATAGTGTGTGGGCAAAACGACGTTTAAAGCAAGTTATGAAGCTAGCTTCAATGGAAAAGAGCGCTGAGCGTAACCGCGCTTTGCTAGAGCATTTTGAAAAACCGATGGTGTGTAGGCAACGTCATTTTTGAAAATGAAGTTTCAAAAACGTCATTTTATTTCATGATTTAAAACGTCGTTTTTTTTCATCACATAAAGTGATGGTGTGTACGCGGCATTAGAATAAGTTACGCATAGATATCCATTAGATCCGACAGGCGTAAGGCTCTTACGCTGTCGGATCTTAACTGCAATTTTTTTTTTTTGCCCGCTAGGTGGCGCTTCGGTTGTTTTCCACGTCGAGTATGCAAATTAGCTAGATACGCGAATTCCCGAACGTACGCGTGGCCGACGCAGTAAAGTTACGACGTTTACGTTAGGCTTTTCCCGGCGTAAAGTTGCCCCTGCTATATGAGGCACAACCAATGTTAAGTATGGCCGTCGTTCCCGCGTCGAAATTTGAAAAGTTACGTCGTTTGAGTAAGTCGCCCTTGCGACGTCATTTGGAGCAATGCACCCTGGGATTTTTTACAGACGGCGCAGTTCGTTCGGCGCGGGGACACGCTTCATTTAAATTAAACACGCCCCCTACCCGCCCAATTTGAATTACGCGGCCTTACGCCGCGTGATTTACGCTACGCCGCCGCAACTTTACACGCAAGTGCTTTGTGAATAAAGCACTTGCATGAAAAACTTGTGGCGGCGTAACGTAAATGACATACGTTACGCCGCCGCAGAGATACGCCCGATCTACGAGAATCTGGGCATAATAGTACAAATTGAAAATAGCTTATGGTTGGATTGAAAATAAGGTAAGTGCAACGCAGACATTACTTACAATTCGTGCAGGTTGCAAGGAACACATGTGTGAGTCCTGCCCATTCCAAGCTTTCCTGTTTGGATACCCCCCAGGTTCTAGTATGTAAGGATCACCTTCAAAAAATGGCTTGCTGTACACCAGCCAGCTGTGAGGAGAGAACAAACTCAGTCACTTTAACTCACTTTATAGTCTTCTTTAATATGTGTGATCACTGTTCAACACAATGCTGTGCGCTGCAATGCATGCAATGTGGTGCGTTGACTTGCATTACAGTGAGATGGGCTGATTTAAAATGAATGTGCTGAAATGCACTATATGTAAAAATGGTGCAGACTGTAATTTTGTGCAGTAAAATGCAATAGATGGGACAATGCACTTGTCTGCTTTTCAAGTAGTGACAAGGCAGTGCAAAAGCAAATAAAAAATCTTTTGATGTATTTTTCCTGTTGACAGCTTATTTTGTACACAGCCAAGTTCCCTGTGCTCTATATTATGACCAACAATACTTTTTACATGTTTATTTCCTATTTCTGGAGACAAAAATTACGGCACCTCTCAAATACCAATAAAAAGTTATTGAACAAAAATGGTTTTGATTACCCTTTATACGGCCTGATGCCCCGTACACACGATCGGGATTTCCGATGGCCTAAAATCTGACAAAAAACACTATGACGAGCCGAGAAAAATTAAGTTCAATGCTTCCGAGCATGCGTCGACTTGATTCTGAGCATGCGTGGGTTTGCACACAGACGATAGGAATTTCCTATCGTTTTTTTTTCCATCAGAAAAAAATAAAACATGTTCTATTTCTAAACACAGACGGAAGGGCATAATCTACTGCCATCCTCCACGATCCTTGCTCCGGTGGGCTCCTGGAGTGTTGCACCTGTCTTGGGGCACCCCCTGCACGGATCACAGCGTATTCCGCGGTGTCTGGCTAGACCCATCTTCTCCCAGGCCTTCAGCCGGCTCCACGCTGCCGAGGCCCGCCGCCATCTTGGGGCCTACGAGTCCTCCGACGCCTCCCGTGCTTGCGCGCTGCGCTCTGCGGGGCGGGCGGCTATCCCTCCTCCTCCACCATCCGCAGCACCTCCGGAAGAAGCGGCCAAGTTATTCCGCGGCCGGGACCCGCTGGGGAGCCCCCGACGCCCGGCGACACCTTTAGGATAGTCCGCGGCTCCGGCCTACCCCCGGAAGACGGCGCCCAGCATCCAGCACTCGGGGTCCCTGGTGCCCTGCTCCTTCCTCCACCCTGTGGCCTAACCTCCTCCCCGCAAGTCTGGGGTTCCCTGTGGCTGTCACCGCTCTCTACAGTGCCTGCAGCAGCGACTTCTGGGCCCCAGTCTCCACACAGTGAGTAGCCACCATCTTTGCCCAGTTAGTCCCCCACAGACTCTGCTCCTTTCTCCTTCTCTGCCCTGCACTCTTCCAATTCACTTCTCACATGGAGCAGTGAGATGGACCCTATCATAACCCCCTAAACCCCCAACTCCACGGGACATATCTCTTTTGGAAACCAACCCAAACTCCGGCACATGGGGAAAGACAAGCAAAAACCACACAAGGGATCCGGTGGGGACCGTAAGGGAGGAGATCTAGAGGACTATTTTGCCCGATCCCGAGCCGCATCACAGCGCCGTTCTGAAGCTCAGATGGCGCAGGCACCCCCATCCCCGGCCCGATCTGAGTCGTCCCTACATTCTCAGACGAGCGTGCACAATCATCCCCCCCTTTCTGGGGACTCCGACTTTATGCTCACCAGAAGCCGTTCCACGGCCTCCTTGGCATCGGGAGAGGGTTGGGACCTGGAGGCACAAATACGCTCCCTACACAGCTATATCAGATCTTTACCCACCAAAGCTGACTTTGAACACTGTGTCCAAAGGATAGAAAAGACCTACAAAAAAGAACTCTCTGACTTCAAAAAAAGATGTGAGCGTTCGTTTTGAGGACCTGGACGCTACCACAGACGGTCTTAATAATACGGTGCAGTCACATGACAAAATCCTGAACGCCCATACTGTCATGCTACAGCAACTGGCGTACCAACAAGATGATATCGAAAATCGTAACCGTCGTAACAATATCCGTATTCGCGGAATCCCTGAAACGGTAGACGTCAAAGCCCTGCCGGCTGCTGTGACCGCCATTTTCAACCAATTACTGCAATGCCCTAAGGACAACCCAATTGAGCTAGACCGGGTCCACAGAACCTCTGGCCCGCGGACCCAAGACCCCTCCTTCGTCCGTGACACCCTGTGCCGGGTCCACTTCTATAAGGTCAAAGAAACCATCATGAGAGCCGCCAGCTCGCAGGACACTATACTGTTTAACAATACCCCCGTGATGCTTCTCCTGGATCTGTCACGTCAAACACTGACGATGAGAAAGGTGTTGAAACCGCTTACCCAACTGTTGATAACCAAGCAGATGAAATACCAGTGGAGATTCCCGTTCCATTTGCGTGTGCACCACGAGGGCAAGACGGCCATCTTCCGCACGCTGGGGGACCTGCCTACTTTCCTCAGCACCCTGGGTCTCCCACAAGTATCTCTCCCAGATTGGCCATTCATGCCGACCACTCCAGGTTTACCCTTTGCCTCTCCGTGGCAGACGCAAGGCCGCAAGCGCAACCCCAGGCCTCCACCTCGCCGGGACTCTGAGGATTGAATGCACTCTGGCCGATCTAACCACGCCACTTGCCCTGCCTTCCCGGGGGTTTCCCCCCGGAGATGACACCAGGTTGAAGCCTCCTCATCATACACGTTTTATTTTATTTTTTCATTTTGTTTTTTCATTCTTGGGGGCTCAACCTACCGCTCCCCCGGACACTATTTTGCCTGTTGGGCTTGTCCCTCTTGAGTCCCGGACTGCCTTAATGTTGATGTTATTGTTACGACCTTAATTCTCTTTTCAGGTGGTTCGGGCTCTATGTTCCAGACCGGGAGACACTCGCAGATTGTTCCTAAGTATCTTCAATTATATGACTTTTGATGACATGTTTTCACTCTGCTGCTGTATCACCATTGTGTTCTCTCTCATCGTAATTTCATTTCACTGTTGTTTTTGCCTAAATAGTCTGTTTGGTTTCCTACTTCACGTGCTTAACCAACTCGTTTTTTTTTTTCTCTTCCGTTCTTTGTACCGCTATTTTTTGTAACACGTGTTGGTTTTGCTCCATGATTGTTCTCCCGTGGAGTTGGGGGCCGGGGTGACCGCCCTACTTGGAGTGATCTCACCGCGCCCCCCCCCCCCCCCCTTACTTTTTTTGAGGGTTTTTTTTTTTTTTCTTACGGCGTCACTATGGATGCCGTTTGGCTCATGGCTACTAGCCATGCTGTATGTTTTTTTTTCTTTTTCTTTTTATGCGTAGCCTTCTGGAGCCACCCAGTGGCCTTTTTTGTTATTGCTAATTTTTTTTTCTCATTATTTAATTGGCTGTTGTGGTCTCCCTCTCCACCACCTCTACCTAGCTGTCTCCTGCTACCTTCACTTAGTGACAAGAGTGGTGCGGATGGGGTCCATACCCAACACATGTCTTTTTATTTTTTTTATGTCTTTTTGTTTGTTGTTACCACCCGGTGTATTTTTTTTTTTTTTTTTTTTTTCGGCCTCGGTTCTTTTTTGTCCTATGTGTCATTTTTTTTTCTGTTGATTTTATTGTTTCCTTCCTGGAGACTCTGGTTACAATGTTGTCACCTACTAAGAGGCCATTTTGGCCGCTCACAATTTTATGTTTCAGGTTCTTGTCATAATTGTTCCTGTTGAGTTATATGCTGGTGGGAGTCCTGCTGTGGGCGATAGCCATTGGGCTGACTCTCTACCACTACGTATTCATGACTGTACCCTGACTGTGACACCTTATGCTGTTCATGTATAACTTGTTAAAATTCTAATAAACATATTTTCAACTCTAAACACAGACGGAAAAAGTCAGATAAGGCCCACACACAATCAGAATTTCCAATGAAAAAAGTCCATCTAACTGTTTTCAATGGAAATTCCGATTGTGTGTACGCGGCATAAGAAATAAGATGTCTGTTAGGAAAAAAGGATCTGATGGAGTAATCTCCACCCTGTAGTCCTTTTACTGCAATTTTTCACAGAGGAAAATAGTTTCATCAAGAAAAAACAAAAATAGGCTCTGCATAGGCAAGCAGAACATTTAAATAAACCCTAGTTTAGCATGGATTGCCCAATGGAGTTTACTGATTTGATGCAGTTATAGGAGTTCAGAAAAAATAACCCCGAAGCGAACATTATACCTATAGCAATGCATGTTCATTTTAACCAGAAGTTCTCATTCAAGAAAAACAAAGATAGGGTATGTAGCCTGGTCTGCAATGTGAGCAGCAGAGGAGCAGAAGAAGGCTTACACTGTTCCCTCTATTCCCTCCCCCCTCCACTTTGCTGCAGCTGACAGAGGGACAGGAGTGGCTATAGTAAGAAGGACTAAAGACTGGCCATTTCCAGAGTTGTGTGAAGCCTGATTAAGCCCCACCCACCACCTGGACATCACAGAAATAGGATGCCCTAGATGACGTCAGATGTGACAAAAACGCGTCGGGCAGAGCTACGTGCCGTGACATCCTCATGTTCCTGGAAGCGTCCCCGGAAGTTCATTCCTGCCATTTTGGATTGCAATATTGGCAGTGCAGTTTTATTTCTTTTACTTGTGAGTGCATAATATGTATTTTTATCAGTACATTTATGTGGGATGCTTGGTCTCCTTTTTTTTTTTACATGCATATGCACATTTGAGTGAACATTGGAGATGGACACTTAAGGCAACATGTCCCCCTTGGTTGCCAATTTAGTGGATAGGAATTTTTAGTTTGGTGGAACATTGGTCATAACCATACAGAGCGTTATATGAGTTTTCTATAATATGAGAGTGAAGCCTTCTGCTGTGCTTGTCTGGTGGGGAAGACCCACCTGGCGAGGGATTCATAGCACTACTTTCTTCGTTTGGTGTTTGGAGTGTCTTTTTATGTGTTATTTCATGTATCACAAAGTATTTACAAAAGCATTTACTCGTACTTGTAAATACTTTGTTTTGCTTTTTTTATTATTAAGGTGGGAATGTATGCATGTAGCACAGCAAAGTTAGATTACAACATGGAGACTAGGGACAAAAAGCCTGCTGAGAGGAACTGAGTCTGATGGGAAATGTAGTCTGTAGGGAAATGCCCCTCTCCACCGCAAAATATCCTGTGGAGAGGGGCAGTAAGAAAGAAGGGGCACGAAAAAAAGGAGAGAGAACAAAAAGCCCATGTGGGGAGGACAAAACACTTGGGGATGCAAATGCTGTGGGTACAGGCTGCGTGGACTGAGCTGCTGCAGGAAAGCCTGTGTTGCCCCATCCTGCTGTGCACTGTCTGGTGTTAGGACTGAGGAGCTGCCATTGTTGTCTCAGTGTGCTGGCCACCAGGACCTGTGTGCAGAAAGTCTACTGTGAACCCTGAGTAAAGCAGCTGTGCTGTGCTCATCAGAGGCTGTGTTGTTGCATTGCTCCTGCCAGAGACTGCACCACTAAGGCCCCTTTCACACGGGGCAGTGGAGATGCGGTGGCGGTATAGCGGCGCTATACCGTCGGAATTGCTGCGGGATTCGGCCGCTAGCGGAGTGGTATTAACCCCCACTAGCGGCCGAAAAGAGGTTAATACCACCCGCAATGCGCTTTCACATTGAAAAGGCTGGGCAGGAGTTTTTCAGGCGGTATTTAGGCGCTATTTTTAGCGCTGTACTGCCTGAAACACTCCTCAGTGTGTAAGGGGCCTAAAACTACTGTGCACTGCTGAGGACTCCAGGGAGGAAGAAGGCCGCAATTTCATTCAATACCGACTTGAGGGGAAAGCCCTGTTTGTGCAGTGCCCCTTCACCATAGTCAAGGAGACGCATCAGAATCATTGGGAGTGGTGGGAGGCCCTTTGGCCACTTTTTTAATATTGACCCTGCTTATGTTATTGCTGCCTAAAGTTGCTGCCTGTGGAGAGCATTGGCCTTGCACCCTTTAGTTTCTTTCCCATAGGATTAGAAATACTCTAGTGTGAGAGAGTAAGTGTGGCAGACTCAGGGCCCCAGCACTGAATAACTCTACACCCACTGGCCAGTGGTTTCTTTAACCCTCAGTCAGGTCACCTTGATATATTGCTGTTATATATTGTCTCTCCTGTTACAATTGTGTGCTGCTTTAGATGTGCTTTTGAGTTGTATTATCATTGTTGGTTGCTCCTCTCATTATTTCCCTGCAGGGCTTTTGCCTGTTCAATAAAGCCTATTTAAGGCCACAGGTGTGTTGGTGAGTGTGGTGCTTCTTTCAGTTATTGGCAATGGGAACAGGGGACCTGAGAAAACAGTAGCTCCTTCAAGAATGAGATATGATATGTTTAGGTGGGGAGGCTTTATTAGAAATTTTAACAACTTTATCCCCATATTGACACTTAGTTACATACACTTCACCTGCAATGACCATTAGTGCTGCAGATACTTACAGTCCATTGTGTACAATGATGGATTCTGTTTTGGTTGAGTGGCCATGTACACGTGAATCAGGAGTGGCTCCAGTGATTGTCACCTTATTGCCTTCTCCATTTTCTTCCGTAAACAGACTTATCTGTGGAACTTGAAAATCCTATATATGAAGGAAACCAAATTTAGGTAGTCTATGAGATAGGTATCCTACCACCATGTGACTTTTTATTCTATCCTATTAAAGCAGATCTGGTCAAAAAGTAAACAATGCTTAGTCCCATGGGTGGCCTCACAACATATCCAAAAGTGGAATAAATTGTTCATGAAGTTATTTTCACAGTGAAGATAAATAAAAAAAAAAGGATCACCAAATTGCATTGGTCACATGGAACTTAGGCAGAAAATACGTGAATTGTGCATCAAGCTAATTTGTGCAAGCTAACTTTACAGATATTCACCATTTTACACAATCATGAGTCTTAAGAAAACACCTTTCTGATAATTAAGTCATAATTAGTCACAGCATTTACTTCTGACCTGAACGCCTTTCTGATGGACTAGGCATGTAATTCATAATTGCAAACCCAACAAAAGTTGACTGCATGGAGCAAGAGATGCAGTGTTTTATGAAAGACTGTACTTCCAAAATTAGAGAGGAGGGGTAGACCAAAAGGTAGGAAAAGGCCCTATGACATCAACTACTCATAATGCATTTAGAGGGAAAGTATCGGTCCTTATTATTAAAAAAAAATTACTCACCCGAACTACATGACGTAATGAACCAATCCAAAATTTGGATTTCTTTGTATTATTTGAGAGTGTTTCTGATGTTGCTTTTACCACCTCCCAAGGACAGGGTAGATCGGTATCACCTTCTGTTAGCATTACACGCTTGCCACGGAATTGTGGTTTTTCATACAGAAGCCACCTACGTAGTTTAAATCTAGGCGTCATTTGTTTTAATACAATAATCAACACCAAAAATTACTAAAACAATAATATATATACACTATATATATATATATATATATATATATATATATATATACACACACTGTATGAGTGATAGATGCCAATGTGCAAAAAACTTGTTCAGTTGCTCATCACTGACATGTGTCATATGTATTACAATAGTGTCATGGATGGAGAGAAGGAAAAAGTAGCAGAGGCAGATTATGGGGAAGAATAGGGACTAGGCAGATATCGAGGCAGAAATCATGGAATTTCTTGTCTTCTTAGGTGACATGCCTTTCTAATATGATTATCTGAAGGTGGGGGTAACTAAAGCTTGAAGTTACTGGTATCAGAATAACTGACTGCAGGCCCTGCCATCAGTATGTTACAGAGGCAGTGATTATAAAAGCTAAGCAAATATTGACTAAATACAAGAGGCGTGTATTCTGAGTGTCGGTTCACACAGGGGCAACCCGACTTACAACACGACTTTTCAAGGCAACTTTAGCGCGACTTGGAGCAACTTACAATGCGACTTAAAGTTGCCTCCAGGACAGGCGACTTTGGCTGTAGCCAATCACAGAATAATCAGCTCTGTGGGAGGGAGGGGTTTGTCTGAGTAAACTATTTTCTTTTCCTGTAAAGTTGCTTCAGTTAAGACAGTGATCCGACTGTGGAGGCAACTCCCATTGAAATCAATGGGTACAAGTTGCCTAGAAGTCGCCTTGAAGTAGTACAGGAACCTTTTCAGAAGTCGGAGCGACTTCACTAGTGTACATTAAGACGGCTCCATTCACTTCTATTGAATTTCTCATGTTGCGCGACTTGGGGCAACACAAGTCGGATCCCAAGTCGCTGTAGTGTGAATCTTGGTGCCCTTTGTGTATTTCTTCCAGGTTTTTGTTTGCAGTAACATAACAGGAAACAGCTCCTGCATTTTGCCTTAGTGCAGGAGTTTCCTGTAATAAAGACCAGTCACTCTCCTTGTGCAGGAGGACTGGTCTTGTATCCACCTGAGGTTTTCTCTAGGAAGCCTGTAATGGGAGGGAACTTCTGTGTCAGAATGAAAACTCTGCTCTCTGCTCAGGCTATATTTGAGCCCAGAGCTGAGATTTATTCAAACATTTGCAGCACACTGATTTAAATATGCTTAAGATGAGGCCTTTGTCAACAGGATAATCTCCTGCTACTAAAGCCAGCCATACGTGGATCTAAATTCATCCGGTTTAGCAGGGACCGGACAAATTTCAATTCATGAAAATTGATGCCTGAAGCTGCCTACTTTTCAGCTTTATGATATCAAGTATCATCCTGTAATGCAATCTGCTTTCTCTTTCGGGGATGTATGTAAGTAATTTCTGATTGAACTTACCCTCCTCGCACAATGCAGATAGAGACCGTTCCCTGCAAATCCCAATCACTCATGTTACCCACATCACTGTAGATCTCATGTCTGTGCCCCCTGAACCCAGGCTCAGAAAACAAAATGATCTGTTAATCAAAAAAGAAACCACGTTATTGGGGTTCCAAATATGAGAGGTAACAGTCGTATAACAGTTAACTCATAAAACAGTTATGCTAGAGCAATGCTTTCTAAAGACCGTTTGCTATGACCCACAAATGTAAAGGAACTGTTTAGACCTTTACCTTTCCTGGTCTTGGATTCAGCTTTCCATGCATTTTCTCTGGGTGTTGCTAAAACATAACAAAAACAAAACAAAAGAAATACCATTACCAACCAATAGCTCATGAAAGCTCCAATTATTAAATGGATAGCTTATCTTTACAAAAAATGGCTATGTAGGTATAGGGAGCTTGCAGAGAAAAAAAAATCTGTGCAGCTTTGACTAAAGTTAAATGATGCTCCTGCTTCAGATGTCATAAATTTACATACACCCGAAGCCTGGCTGAAAAAACTCCCAGAGATGACATACATTTCCAAGAATCGGAGAAAGAGCTCACTCCTGTACTGTGGGGGTGAGCAGTAAAGGCTAGGAACATCCTAGCTATAAGGCCTCGTACACACGACCGAGTTTCTCTGCAAAAACCAGCAAGAAACTTACTGGGAGATATTTTTTTGCCGGTCGTGTGTACATTTTCGTGGAGGGAACTGTCGAGAAACTCGACGAGCCAAAAAGAGAGCATGTTCTCTATTTCCTTGACGGGAATGGAGAAAATTGGCTTGTCGAGTTCCTCGACCTTCTAACAAGGAACTCGACAAGGAAAACAATGTGTTTCGCCCGTCGAGTTCCTCGGTCGTGTGTACGAGGCTTAAGGAGGGTGTTTTCTCTGGGAGTTTTTTGACCAGGCTTCAAGACATACCTAAATTGGCTTACACCAATAGCAAGGACATTATTCAACTTTGGTCAAAGCTGTAAACTTTGTTTTTTATTTACAGGCACCTATTTCCTACATAGGGGGGGGGGGGGTTATTTACGAAAGGCACATCCACTTTGCACTACAAGTGCAAAGTGCACTTAAAAGTGCACTGAAAGTGTACTTGGAAATGCAGTCGCTGTAGATTCGAGGGGGACTAGCAAGGAAAATAAAAAACAGCATTTTAGCTTGCACATGATTGGATGATAAAATCAGCAGAGCTTCCCCTCATTTTAGATCTACCCCTTAGAATTAAAGCAACTGCACTTCCAAGTGCACTTTCAGTGCAATGTCAAGTGCATTTTGCACTTGAAGTTTGCACTTGTAGTGCAAAGTGGATTTGCCTTTCTTAAAAAAAAAATATTTTTTGGAAAATGTAAACTAACATTTTAAGTACTGAAACATTTTTCCTATAGATTAAAAAATATAACTAAGCCAAAAATAAGACTATAAATATACAATACATTACGCATGTTTTAAATAACCTGCAGATCAGTTATAAGTCAGGAAACTGTAACACATCTCACCCAGACATCCGGGAAGACCTTACAAGGTAAAGCTACTGGTGGTCCAAGCTTGGACAGCAGCTCAGTAGAATCTGATGTTGGGACATTATCACTTTGTAGCTGTGCTTCTTTATCTTCTGGCTTCTGTGCTCCTGAGGCATTGAATAGGATGTCACCGGCTCTGTTTGCTCCTGATGCATCAGTTAAGGTGACACTGTTCGTTTTAGTTACTGATGCACTGGTTAAGGAGTCACTGTTTGTTTTTGTCTCCGGGGCACCAGTTAAGGACTCACTGACTTTGACTGCTTCTGTTGCATTGGTTAAGGAGTCATGTGTTGTATTTTTTCCTGACACACTGGTTAAGGAGACAATGGCTGTGTTTTCTCCCAATGACCTGTTTAGGGAGACATTGCCTGTGTTTGCTCCTGTTGCATTGGTTAAGGAGTCACTGACTGTGTTTCCTTCTGATGCACTGGTTAAGGAGTCACTGGCTGTGCTTGCTTCAGGTGCACTGGTTAAAGAGTCACTGACTGTATTTTCTCCTGATGCACTGGTTAGGGAGTCACTGACTGTATTTACTCCTGATGTATTGGTTAAGGAGTCACTGACTGTATTTACTCCTGATGTATTGGTTAAGAAATCACTGACTGTATTTACTCCTGATGTATTGGTTAAGGAGTCACTGACTGTATTTTCTCCTGATGCACTGGTTAGGGAGTCACTGACTGTATTTACTCCTGATGTATTGGTTAAGGAGTCACTGACTGTATTTACACCTGATGTATTGGTTAAGGAGTCACTGACTGTATGTACTCCTGATGTATTGGTTAAGGAGTCACTGACTGTGTTTCCTTCTGATGCACTGGTCAAAGAGTCACTGACTGTATTTACTCCTGATGTATTGGTTAAGGAGTCACTAACTGTGTTTGCTCCTGATACACTGGTTAAGGAGTCACTGACTGCATTTGCTCCTGATACACTGGTTAAGGAGTCGCTGACTGTGTTTGCTCCAGGTGCACTGGTTAAGCAGTCACTGGCTGTGTTTGCTCCTGATACACTGGTTAAGGAGTCGCTGACTTTGTTTGCTCCTAATGCACTGGTTAAGGAGTCACTGACTGCATTTGCTCCTGATACACTGGTTAGGAAGTCACTGACTGTGTTTGCTTCTGATGCACTGGTTAAGGAGTCACTGGCTGTGCTTGCTCCAGGTGCACTGGTCAAAGAGTCACTGACTGTATTTTTTCCTGATGTATTGGTTAGGGAGTCACTGACTGTGTTTGCTCCTGATGCACTGGTTAAGGAGTCACTGGCTGTATTTTCTCTTGATGCACTGGTTAGGAAGTCACTGACTGTGTTTTCTTCTGATGCACTGGTTAAGGAGTCACTGGCTGTGCTTTCTCCGGATGCACTGGTTAAAGAGCCACTGACTGTATTTGCTGCTGATGCATTGGTTAGGGAGTCACTGGCTGTATTTGCTCCTGATGCACTGGTTAGGAGGTCACTGGCTGTATTTGCTCCTGATGCACTGGTTAGGGAGTCACTGGCTGTATTTGCTCCTGATGCACTGGTTAAGGAGTCACTGGCTGTGTTTGCTCCTGTTGCACTGGTTAAGACGTCACTGACTGGGTTTGCTCCTGATGAATTGGTTAGGAGGTCACTGGCTGTGTTTGCTCCTGATGAATTGGTTAGGAGGTCACTGGCTGTGTTTGCTCCTGATACATTGGTTAGGAGGTCACTGGCTGTGCTTGCTCCTGTTGCATTGGTTAAGGCGTCACTGACTGTGTTTGCTCCTGATACATTGGTTAGGAGGTCACTGGCTGTGTTTGCTCCTGATGCATTGGTTAGGAGGTCACTGGCTGTGTTTGCTCCTGATGAATTGGTTAGGAGGTCACTGGCTGTGTTTGCTCCTGATGCATTGGTTAGGAGGTCACTGACTGTGTTTGCTCCTGATGCATTGGTTAGGAGGTCACTGGCTGTGTTTGCTCCTGTTGCATTGGTTAGGAAGTCACTGGCTGTGCTTGCTCCGGATGCACTGGTTAAGGAGTCGCTGACTGTGCTTGCTCCTGATGCACTGGTTAAAGAGCCACTGACTGTATTTGCTTCTGATGCACTGGTTAAAGAGCCACTTACTGTACTTGTTCCTGATGCACTGGTTAGGAAGTCGCTGGCTGTATGTTGATTTGTGCTATCGGTAGATGACATATCCTGTGGCCCTATTTGATCTGTTTTCTCCTGTTGTAAATCTTTTTTTGGTTTTAAGTAGCTACTGAGAAGGTAGCTACTTTCCAGTCTAGAGAACGGTTTTCCTTCTGATGTCTCTGATTTTTTATCTGATCTGTCAAAAAGCAATAGAGACCCAATGATAGAGCTCTGTCGCTGGCTTAGACTTTGTGTAATTAATGCTTTGTAGTTTTCACTTCGAGAACCCTCCTCTCCTGAATGTTTTCTCATCAGTTCCAAAGGAGATGATCTAACTGTGGTTTTATCAAGGCTTCTTTCCCATGAGAATTTCTTGGGTGATTCTTCTGATTGTTCAGATTGTTCTGTTGCTTTTGTTTCCAAAGTTGCGTTGTTTTCACTGGGAGTGGCGATCACCTTCAGCGTTTCTTCTTTCTCTTGCAATTGCCAGTTGAAATCCGGCTGATCACATTTTGGTGAACCTTGATCTTCTTTTATGGGGGACAACGTGATTTCAATAAATTGTGGTGCGGAATTAGGCTGACGACGTGGTTTTTGATACCTTAAAAATTCCGGGGTCTCCAGTTGTCTCAGTTTATTTACCCAGCTCTCCATATTCTCTTCTTCACATGGTGCAGCATTTTTCTTTATAGCAGCGCTACTGTCTTCTTTTGGAGTTTGTGGACTATCTTTACAAGTTTGTAAATGGTAGTTTAAGCTTGGGCCTGAATTACTTTCTGTAGCAACATTGATGGTTTCACTTGTTTTTGTGTCCCTTGAATATGAATACTGTATATCTGATAGTTCCAATGACAACAGAGATTCTATGGAATTAGAGATTCCTTTATAACTTCCATATATGTTTTCTTGACTGTCTATTGTTTTTAATTCAGGTAAAGGTATATTACTTTGTCCCTCAAAACCCAGTAAAGCTACCCTGATGGTATCACCTGTGGTTTCTGTATTTCTTAAATATGACATTTTTACATCCAATGGTTCTGAGGGCTTCACATCTGCTATGCAATTTGAAGTTTCTGTATGGAGTTCATTTTCATTTTCTTGACTGTCTATTGTTTTTAATTCCGGTAAAGGTATATGACTTTGTCTCTCAACACCCTGTAAAGCTACACTGATGGTATCATCTGTGGTTTCCTTATCTCTTAAACATGACATTTTTAAATCTAATGGTTCTGAAGGCATCACAGATGCTATGGAATTAGAAGTTTCTTCAGGGAGTTTTACATTTTCTTGAATGTCATTTGTTTTCATTTCAGATATAGGTAAATGGCTTTGTCCCTCAACTCCCTGTAAAGCCACACTGATGGTGTCACCTGTGGTCTCTGTATCTCTTAAATGTGTAATTTTTACATCTAATGGTTCTGAAGGCATCACAGGTGCTATGGAAATAGAAACTTCTGTATTGAGATGATATACATTTTCTGGAATGTCTGTTGTTTTAAATTCAGATAAAGGTAAGTGGCTTTGTCTCTCATCACCATGTAAAGCTACACTGATGGCATCACCTGTGCTCTCTGTATCTCTTAAATATGCCGTTTTTATATCTAATAGTTCTGAAGGCATCACGGGTGCTATGGAATTAGAAGCTTCTCTATTGAGATAATATACATTTTCTTGAATGTCTATTGTTTTTAAGTCAGATAAAGGTAAGTGGCTTTGTCCCTCATCAACCTTTAAAGCTACACTGATGGCATTACCTGCACTGTCTGTATCACTTAAATATGCAATTTTTACATCTAATGGTTCCGAAGGTATCATGGGTGCTATGGAATTAGAAGTTCCTGTAGATAATCCATATACATTTTTTTGAATGTCTAATGTTTTTAATTTAGGTAAAGATAAATGGCTTTGTCCATCATCACCCTGTGAAGTTACACTGACTGAGTCACTTCTGGTTTCCGTGTGCCCCAAAAATGAATGCTGTGCCTTTAATATTTCTGAAGACATCAAAGATGCTATTGAATTAGAGCTTTCTGTACCATTTTCATTCACTTTTTCTTGATTGTCCATTGGTTTTAATTCTAAGAGAGGTAAATGTCTTAGTCCCTCAACGTCCTGTAAGGAAACAAGTCTCTCATCTAAATTTTGTGGGAGATATTGTTTCTGTAAAACAGCTATGTCGTTTTCCATCTGCCCATCTACAACAGTATTACCCAGATCTTGTTTTAATTCCATGTTGCTGTTGTCATGTGGATGTTCCCTTATATTGACAGCAGTATCCATTGGTTGTAATACCTTGTTGTTTGTATGGTTCTTCTCATGCTTTGATTCTTTAGTGGCCAGTGTTTCTGCTTCTTGAGTAAAATCTAAACCATTTTCCCTACCATGAATAACTCCTTCATGTTGATCTACATCCAGTTTCTCTATTCTAGCCTGGCCCACTATGTCATTTGCTGAAAAAATGTTCATAGCATCTTGAGACTGATTTCTCACATCAGTAGTTATGTGTATCTGATCTTCATTTTCCTGACCATTTTCTAATGTTCTTTCTTTTGTAAGCTTTAAATCCATGAAATCTTCAGATTTTTCCACAGTCACATTTTCACATTCATCCATAGCTTGGTCCAGCGTAGATGTCCAGTTATTATTATCTATTTCTGTCTTCTTATTTTTATAGACAAGTTCTGTATCTTCAGGTTTTTTAGGGGATACTTCATCAACCTGATCCAAAGACTGCTTTATTTTGGCATATCTACCTTGACCACAAGTCTCAATTTCAGTTATCTCTTGAAGTGCATCAATTGAAGCAACAGGAAGTAAGCCATCAACCTGGTACGTTGTATATTCAAATCTATGGTTTTCTTTCATCCACCATGGCTTTTCAAGAAAACTTTTGTCCACAGCCTCAGAACGCGCAACAATATTTTCTACGTTTTTCCTGAAATTTTCTACATCTATACTTTCATTCACAGTGGCATCTGAGGTGCATTCTAATTTGGAATTATCTTCCTCCTGTAAAAATGTAAGATTTGAATATTTTCTTCTGTCCCCAAGATATTCTTGTTTCTCAAGCGGCTGATCCCTGATTTCTGCAGATAATACAATTGTCTGTTTCACATTCTGTTCCTTCGTATTAGTAACATCTTTCTCCATCTCTCTATTTTTAACTTCAAATACATTTTCAAACACGTTGTTAATTTTTGAGTTTTGAATCACAGTAGAATTTTCTTCTGGCTGCTTCTTTGTTTCCACACTGATTACATTATGTTCACCTAATTTCATCTGATCTTCAAGATTGTGGCCTATGGTTTCTCCAGATAAAAAGCTATCAGCAAGTATATTTTGAGTACACATGTCCTGAGTGATGACTGACATGTTAGCAGATTCTTCTTTAATTGTGCAACCAATGTGTTTATTAGAATCATCAAATGAGTCAGTCAATCCAGTAAAATCTTCTCCAATCCTGTCCTTCACCTCAATAATTTTTATAATTATTCCTTCAGTTGAACTTTTCTTAATGTGTGGTGAAGGTTTCTCTGTGTGATTTTCAACTAGCAAATCAGTGAAATTTTCCAATAGGTCATCTCTTATACCAGAATCCATATCATTTTCCCCTTGGTTAATCAAATTCTCAACTCTATAAGTTCCTGGATCCCAGGAATGTTTAGCTGAGGTTACCAACACAGGTATGTCTTGACCAGAATGATTATTTATATCTACAGATTGTGTCTTTATATCTTCAATCTGGTTTGTGGCACTGTCATTTGCAGGTTTATACATGGGATGTTCAATGGCCAGATCACTTGAAGCTTCTTTTTGGACATCTGTCAATGTTACAGAAACCATTGAGTCCTCAATATTATTAAAATTGTTTACAAGCTGGTCACTAGAGACTAACGTTGAGGTTACAACCACTGGAACAGCCTGGTTTTCCATATCAGCACTTTTGTTTTGTTCAGTATAAGCACTGACCACATCTGTAGCTGGCTGATCTCTGGACTTTTCGAAAGTCTTATAACCTGCTGACTCCAAATATGCTTTGCTAATATCATCCACACTTTTGTCCCTGACTATGCTAGAATCTCCTTTGATTCCACCACTTATTTCTTGTTTTAGTTTACCCTTTATTTTTTGTCCAGTGCTAATAAGTGTTTCATGCTCCATACTTGTGTTCTGTTTTTTTCCGCAAACACTTTCATCTTCATCTTTAGAATGACCCCTCATGGTTTCAATGATTAAACCAGAAGCTTTATCTTTATATGCTGTAGGTAAAGTACCTTTTTGTGAGACAAGTTTGTGTGTGTGTCTTAATTCCTTATTTTGGTGTATTGGGGATAGCCCACTTTTTTTTTCTTGTTTGTTCATGGGTAACTTTTTCAAAATTGTAATTTCATTTTTCTTGTTGCCTTGATTCAGTTGGTCAACATCAAGGTCTGGAACTTTATCTTTATATGCGGTAGGTACCATATTTATTTGTGTAGCAAGCTCATGTGTGTGTTTCACTTCCATATTTTGGTGTATATGAGATAGCCCCTTTACTGAATATTTCAAATCTTGTTTGTTAATTGGTGAAATTTCAGAAACTTTTATTTCAGTTTTCTTGTTGCCTTGATTCAGTTGGTCAACATCAAGGTCTGGAACTTTATCTTTATATGCTGTAGGTACCATATTTATTTGTGTAGCAAGCTCTTGTGGGTTTTTCACTTCCATGTTTTGGTGTATTTGAGATAGCCCCTTTACTGAATATTTCAAATCTTGTTTGTTGATTGGTGAAATTTCAGAAACTTTTATTTCAGTTTTCTTGTTGCCTTGATTCAGTTGGTCAACATCAAGGTCTGGAACGTTATCTGTATATGCTGTAGGTACCATATTTATTTGTGTAGCAAGCTCATGTGGGTTTTTCACTTCCATGTTTTGGTGTATTTGAGATAGCCCCTTTACTGAATATTTTAAATCTTGTTTGTTGATTGGTGAAATTTCAGAAACTTTTATTTCAGTCTTCTTGTTGCCTTGATTCAGTTGGTCAACATCAAGGTCTGGAACTTTATCTTTATATGCAGTAGGTACCATATTTATTTGTGTAGCAAACTCACGTGTGTGTTTCTGTTCCATATTTTGGTGTATTTGAGATAGCCCCTTTACTGTATATTTCAAATCTTGTTTGTTGATTGGTGAAATTTCAGAAATTTTCATTTCAGTTTTCTTTTTACTTTGAATGAGTTGGCCAACATCAAGGTCCACATTGTTTACTATTTTTTTATTTAATAATGCTGTGTATCTGTTTTGAACTACATTGTGAGTTGTTGATTTCGTATCTGTACCATCACTAATCTCCGATGTGCCATCATCCACAATGTCTTTTGTTATGCGGCCTATATGCTTGTCACTGTTTACTCTTAATCGATTGCTGTCATTTGAACTTCCCAGGTCTTTATTCTGAGTGGAAATGTGTTTTTGGAAATCTCTCCTTCTCTGGCTCCTATTAGGTGATATCATAGGTTCTTCTGCAGATCCTTCTTGATTTTCCAAATCCAATGAATCACAATCTATTTTGATTTTTTGTTCTAACTGTAAATTTGTAATTTTGCCCTTTGTCTCAACTGTTTGTTTCAAATCTTCATGTTTCTTATATTCTTCTTGGATCTTGTTTTTTAACAAAGCTAAGCCTCTCACAGTTTTGCTTTTGTCCCGTTTCTCTTTTGTATTTATGGCAGGACTTTCATCATAGACCAAATTTGGAGCAATTGTTGTATTGAGTTCTGTTCTGTGTTCTTTTTGTGACTGTTTTACCCTGTTATGATTAGTCTGCTCTCCTTTGTGTTTCAAGTCTGAATCTGTAATAGAATTAGAAAAGTTCTCTGTAAAAAAGACATTACTTTTAGAAGATGGCACTGGAGTAGTGTCCCTTTGGTTTTCAAATCTCTGTCCAATGAAATGTTTGGTTGGTCGTACGACAGCACTCTCATTTTTCCAACCTTTTGGTGAACCCAGAGAAAAAGAAAAATTATTCTTAGTTTTCTGAGTGGGTGAAGTCGGTGTTCTGGGAGCAAACTGTAAATCTTGTAACATAGGTCTGGTGTGTCTTTGAAAAGCTTCCTTGTCTTTGTGACTATTGCTTAAATGAGTCTCTGCAAAATCTTTACCAAGGCTATCATTGTTTTCTACAATATCTTCAATTGTGTCCACATAGTTTTCGGTTATTATACATGGGTGTAATTTTCCAGAGCTATCAATGACAGATATGGTGGCATGTTCGATTCTGTTCTCTAAATGTTCTTTTTTTAAAGGATTAAAAACCTGAGAGAAAATTGGTCTGTAAAGCCCAGCAGTGGACACCTCCTGGTCAGATACACAATCTTTTTCCCTCTGAGAAACTTTCATGGATTTCACAGGTTCTGCATGATGGCTCACAATGTCCTTTGAGCCAATATCCTCAAAGATTTTTTGAATTTTTTTCACATGACCAACATAGGCCTGTGGAGATACAAGGTTATTTAAAATGTTCACGTTTTGTTGATTATCCTTCTTAACAGACCATTTTGATGTCTCACAAGATCTTCGCATCTCTGGCATCCTAGAAGCATAGACTCTTTTTGGAATTGCATTATCTTTTTTTAGTTTATCACGCTTTTCCATTTTAGAGGAATCAATTCTGCAATATTCAGCCACCTGTTCAGAGCCAGAGTGTGTTGGGGGGCAGTCCTCATCTGCTTCCAAGCTGAGGGATCTAAGAACAGAAAAGTGGTTTTAGTGAAAGGCTTCATACTAAATATGTTTCTATCCAGGATTAATTAGAACAATAAGTGGACCTGAACAATAAAAGTAAAGAATTGCTATTTTCTAGGGAACCTCTAAATGTTTGCACCTAAGGAGTACCTAAATATGTTTTGTATTGAATTCTTCCTGAAAAATAATAGAGCACTTTTTGTGCCTAGGTACTCCTGCCCCTAAGCCTTATAACTGTATGCCCACATTGTGAGATCATCTGATGCCTCGTACACACGGCCGAGGAACTCGACGTGCCAAACACATCGAGTTCCTCGGCCAGTTCAGCACTGAAGCCGCCGAGGAGCTCGGCGGGACGAGAGCTCCCATAGAACAACGAGGAAATAGAGAACATGTTCTCTATTTCCTCGTCGAGCTCCTCGTCGGCTTCCTCGGCCGAAAGTGTACACACGGCCAGTTTCCTCGGCAGAATTCAGCCAGAAACTCGGTCGGAAGCTGAATTCTGCCGAGGAAACTGGTCGTGTGTACGAGGCCTAAGACAAACACAAGGACAAGGCCAGTGGTCTGAATCTGGCCTGCCAGGCCTTGTCATGTGGCCCTACCACCCAGTTTTGCAGCCAGAATGTGGCGAAACTCCACTTCTGCCACCTCCGGCTCTCACCCTCTGCTCCCATTCCCCACTGTCACAGCTATTGAAAAGTTTTGTCCTCAGTGACTCCTGGATCTAACAGATTCCTGGGTGAGACACGGCGGGGACAGATTTCCAGAATCTGATAGAACAATCTCCCTGCAAGGTGAAGCAGAGCCAACTACAGAGGGAAGTACTAGAGTTGAATACACGGGTAGTAGAGGTACTAGAGCCGGACCAGGTAGAAGAAAGACGAGATGCAAGGAAGCTTTTGGGGGGTTGGGTTTGCACTCTTTGCATAGCACACCCCTACACCCTGCACTCTGTACGTAGCACACCCCTGCACTCTGTACGTAACGCATTCCTAAACTCTGCACTCTACTTGGGCAGACCTAAACTCTGCACTTTGAATGTAGAGCACTCCTTAACCCTGCATTCTATACATAATGCACCCCTGAACTTTGCAATCTGTGCATATTGCACTCCTGAGTTCTGCATAACATGTACTCCTGAGTACTCCTATGTATCTGAGTAGGTACGGATACAACTGGCCCATTAAGGGCAACCATAATGCTGATTCAGCACTTGATGGAATTGAGTTTGACACCCCTGATCTGAGATCTAAGACACTGCTGCTGTTGACCTCTAGTCTCACAAAAAGTGAGATTTTGTGATATCACTGCTGTTCTGTTTGTTGGAAAAGAAGCAGTAACTGAATACCTCCCTGCTTCTTCTTCCTTCAGTCATTCTGAAACTGTGCTTTCTGAATCTCTCCTGATTACCAATCATCAGGACAGCAGCTCTGACATGGGGAAGCAAAGTGCTGCTTCTCTACCAAGATGGCCACATCCACACAAAGATACATTGTGAAATGAGGCATGGAAAATCAGTAATAAGGAAAAGTTCAGATTCAGGGAGACCACGGGCAATACTGGTGACTATTCCTATGCTCTCTTTTTGCCTTTTTGGCACCGCTTCCAGAGTTTAGGTCCACTTTAAAAAAGAAAAGGCAGAAAAGCTTCTGGTACCACTGACATTTAGCCTAGGTTTACATTGGAGCAATTTGTCATGCGATTTGAGAGATCAAATCGCATGACAAGTCGCAGCCTATTGGAGGCAATGGCACTGTTCCAATCGGTGCGACACCGATTTGCAAAAGTAGTTCCTGCACTACTTTTGCCGATTTCAGGTGCGATTTCTATAGACAATTTCAAAGTAGCATCAGTGTGAACCAGGGCTAAATGTTCTTTAAATCTAACAACTTTCTAGAAATAAATAATGATTAGTCTTAGCATTGAAAACTTACTAAGTTCTTCTATAGGGTGTGCAGTGAGTTTCCCTGACATGTGTCGGCAAATGCAGAATAGATTTATCTTATCAGAATGCACAGGTCAGGACAAGTCAATAAATAGGAACCTGTTCTGGTTTGTCACCAATAATTGTACCGTATGATTTTGTTTTGCATTCACATCAGGAATGTGACCAGGGCAGAACTGTGTGAAAGCTGGAAAGCAAAGCAAAATAGACAGAGCAAAAGAGAGAGTGGGCGAATGAAAGAATAAAGTATACTTTGCTTGAAGGTTATTAGGAAAGGGTGAAATTAAAATTGTGCTGAACTATAGCATTTATTAAGTTTGAATATTCATATAAGAAATCCTTAAGACTAGCTAAATATGAACTTAATGGCTTCTGTATAAAGGTAATACATGACTCACTATTACATTACTCAATTCTGTGTCTGTGCTCTGTGCACCTGTGTAAATTGCCAGCTTCTGATTAGTAAAACTATAGCCTTATTTATTAAAAGCAAAGTATAAGTAAAGATAAATTAACAAGGTTCACTAACATTTACCCAAATATATATTGAAGTCACATACTAAACTTACCAAAGTAATATCTAATTGGTAGCTACAGGGTATAGTACCTACCTGTGCATATTATGTTGGAATGATATAAAAGTGATAGTGTTAATTAAGTTAGTGTGTGGCACTTAAAAGGACAATAATATATCCATCTACACCAAATTTATTTAGGTATCTCAGCATTAAAGAGACCCTGCAGATAAAAGCACATACAAATCAAGTATTTAAATTGCTTACTTGCAGAATTTTCATCTCTAGAAATTATTTTTGTTTACTTGCAATGTGCCTTTGAACTTGCTAAGGAATTTGACCACTCCAGCAAGAGTTAATTCCCTAGCATAGCAACAGGTCTCCCTCCCTCATGCCGTGTCATAGCCGTTCCTCTTCTGGAAGAATCTTATTACTGTCTGTGCTGGTCCAGCTCTTCCTTCCTCGCCATTACCTCCCTACATAACCTTTTATGTTGTTGCAAGGGGAGGGGCAAGGGCAGGCCTGTCGCTACAGGACAGGCAAAACAAACAATTGCTTGGGGCCCAGAGCTGGCCTGGGGCCCCCAAATTCACCTTCCCAGGCTGTAGCGTGGCCGAGCTCCTTTTCCTTCCTCCTGGAGTCCTGTCAGTCCGGCTGGGTACTGCGTGGTACAGGAGATTCAGTTTCCTGTCCCCGGCCGGACTGACAGGAAGTGCAAACTGAGTGCTCACTTCCTTTCAGTCACAGGAAACTGAATCTCCTGTACCGTGCGGGCACTATCTGATAGGGGACCCATAATGATAGAACACCAGACTAAGAGGAGGAAGAGGAGCTTGGCCACGCTACAGCGGCAGTCTACAGGGAAGAAGGGGAGGTGAGAATAGAAAAAAATAGGGACTGGGGGGGGAGGGGAGTAAGAACATGGGTGTAAAAAATTAGTGTAGCGCTAACGTAGGCTTTGAGTGCGGGGGGGTGCTTGGGGGCCCCCATTTTGCTTGGGGCCCCCAAATTCCTTCAAACGGCCCTGGGCAAGGGGAATACTATAGTATGCCACCCAGTAGTAATTCCTGGCCTTTTGAAAGTCTACACAAGGGAGAACTTTTTTTAAGTGAATAACATGATCAAAATACATTAAATGCATGTATCATCTTATAACAAAGTTGTTGATGAAATAAATTGTCTGGTAATAGGGTCCCTTTAATAAAAGCATAACACTTTGCCTCATAATAGATACTGAATTCGCTGTTCACATTATCTCACTCACTCAAGAATATTCATAAATCAAATGATCTTAATCCTATTTTGAGGATCCCTATGGGACTGCTGTGGTACTTTGTAATTTGCACCATTTTAGCACTAAATCTATAGTTAAAACACAATTCAGAATCATCTTACTGGTTGCACTTTTTAAAAAAAAAAAACACATATTACATTCACACAACATAGAAAAAAAAATGTGACAAAGGGATGTTGGGCTAAGCCACCATTTTTTCTGCTGGTATCACCAGACTACGACAGTGACTATTCTCTGGGCACATTCTTACTGTGTGCTGTCATGTATCTCATAGCTAAAAGCAGTCTGTCAGCTGATTCCATTTCTTCTATTCATTTGGAAGGTATTTAAAAAATACACACACATACGTACCTACATACTCTATAAAACATTACTATTCTCTAACTTACCGAGCTCTTTGTTTTTAAAATGAAGAACGATTTGCTAGAGCAGCACAGGCAGTAATGGGAAACACATCGCCACTCCTGTATTACAAGTTATCTATACTTTCCTACACTCACCTACTCCTCCCCAGTCCGACCCCCCCCCCCCCCCCTCCACCCTGAACTTTGTATATTTCTACTCTGTGACTGACAGAATACAGAGTCCAACTACAGCAGCCAAGCCCTGAAGATTACAAAAAATATGCAGATTTCCTATAGACGCGCTGGCTTTCACATTCTATGCAGTAAGTATATATTATGACAGTGCGAGGCCCTGCCACTGTAAAAATGGTTGTAGAATGCGGGATTCTGGAGTATTGATTATGAACGGAGAAACAGTTTTTGGTGACAGGTGCACTTAACCCGAAAGCTAGGAGGTCTCAGGCTCAGAGAAATAAGGGCTTCAGACGGGTGCCAGGAAATCACCTATTGAGAGGCCAGAGCATAGGCTATGCGCAGTAGAGTGCTGTGACTAAAGGCTGAAGGCCAGGAGAACCCAGGGAGCCTGGTGGTGAGCTGAGAGAGATGGTCTGAGGGACCAATCAAAAGCCGAAGGACAAGATTTAGGGCCTAAACATTGTCACTGCTCAAGAGATAGCCAGGTGCCGATCCTGACCTTCCTGGGGCCCTAAGCAAAATTCTGCTAAGGGGCCCTCTACCTGACCCGTGATGCCGTGAGCTATGTAAACCATTAGCCTTGTGCCCAGCGCACACCATGCAGCCTTGTGCCCAGTGCACACCATGCAGCCTTGTGCCCAGTACACACCATCCAGCCTTGTGCCCAGTGCCCACCAAATGCAGCCTTGTGCCCACCAAATGCAGCCTTGTGCCCAGTGCCCACCCTGCAGCCTTGTGCCCACCATGCAGCCTTGTGCTCACCAAATGCAGCCTTGTGCCCACCAAATGCAGCCTTGTGCCCAGTGCCCACCATGATGCAGCCTTGTGCCCACCAATGCAGCCTTGTGCCCAGTGCCCACCAAATGCAGCCTTGTGCCCACCAAATGCAGCCTTGTGCAAGGCTGCATTTGGTGGGCACTGGGCACAAGGCTGCATCATGGTGGGCACTGGGCACAAGGCTGCATTTGGTGGGCACAAGGCTGCATTTGGTGAGCACAAGGCTGCATGGTGGGCACAAGGCTGCAGGGTGGGCCGCGCTCGCTGTCAGATACAGCCCCTCCTCCTGGTCCCGAGACTTTCATAGACAGATCACCCGTCCAATCCTGGTGACTGGTTATCTGTCAATCAAAGTTCCCCGGCCAGGGGGCGGGGCTGTATATGACGTTGAGCGGCGGGAACGCGGCAATTGAAATGAAAGCTGTTATCGCTGTGTTCCCTGCACGGCGCGCTGATTATCTGGGCGGCTCTCCTGTTCCTCTCCTTTCAGCCTACCTGTGCAGGGGAGGAAAGGAGAGGAACAGGAGAGCCGCCCAGATAATCAGCGCGCCGCGCAGGGAACACAGCGATAACAGCTTTCATTTCAATTGCCTCGTTCCCGACGCTCAACGTCATATACAGCCTCGCCCCCCTGGCCGGTGAACTTTGATTGACAGATAACCAGTCACCAGGATTGGACAGGTGATCTGTCTATGAAAGTCTCGGGACCAGGAGGAGGGGCTGTATCTGACAGCGAGCGCGGGGAACACGGCAATTGAAATGAAAACTGTTATCGCTGTGTTCCCTGTGTGCGCTGCGCTCTAAACATCCGGGCTTCTCTCTCTCTCTTCCCCTCCACAATCGCTAGGAGAAGGACTCCCATTCCACCGGCACCGCCCCTGCACCCACGAGGGGGAGGCGGGGCCTCAAGTAATTTTTGGCTTGGTATTATTTTAACTGTATCTGTTTTTGATGGTGAAGACCCCTGTGTGGGAAACCCTGATATAAGGACTTTACTTTATTATTAAATTAAAGTGGCCTGGGAAGCCCTAAACTTTAGTTCCTGACTTGCAAGGACTCACTGAAAATGCTCAACATCAGTTAGGCTCCATTCACACTAATGCGTTTTTTGCATTTTGCAGAAATAACATGGTTTCCTATGGAACATGTTCACATCAATGCTTTTTTGTGCCTCTGCATTTTTAAAAAGGGTCAGGGATAGATTTCAATGGACCCGCATCCAAAACGCAAGTACCGCGATTTTGCCGTGATCTTGCAGCGATTTGGGGTTTGCGATTTTTTTATCTGTTTATACCTGGTTGTTAAAGGAAATGTAAAAAAAAAAAAAAAAAAATGAATAAAAAAAAAAAATCGTGGTAAAATCACGGTAAAAATGTGTGTCGAAAAACGCAGCAAGCACCGCAAAAAGCAGTGCAAAAACGCTCAAAAGCAGCATGCATAGGTGTGAATCGAGCCTTAAAGGATATGAAAAGGTTTTCTTAAAACAAAAAATATTGTACTTACCTCCTCTGTGCAGATGGTTTTGCACAAAGTGGCCGATCCTCCTATTCTGGGGTCCCTCAGCAGCACTCCTGTCTCCTCCTCTTCTCGAGTGCCCCGTTGGAAAGCCACTCTTTTCTTCGGGGCACTCGTGCGGGCGTGCTCACGGGTGCTGCTTCCATTGACACAGTCAGCAGGACTCGGCCCTGCCCCCAGCTCCCGCGTCATTGGATTTGATTGACAGCAGCGGGAGCCAATGGATGCGCTGTTATCAGTCTATCCAATCAGGACCAGAAACACCGGCTGGAGCTGGTGTGCTCGTCCCTGTCGCTGGAAAGACCGGGTTCAGATAAGAAAAGGGGGGGCTGCTACATCACAGGAGGTTTTTCACCTCAATGCATAGAATGCATTAAGGTGAAAAACCTTGAGGGTTTACAACCCCTTTAAAGTGATTCTAAAGGAAAGAATAAAAAAAAAAAAATAACAAGCATGTTATACTTACCTGCTCTATGCAATTGTTTTGCACAGAGAAACTCTGATCATCTTCTTTTTGAGTCCTCCATCAGCGGTCCTGGCTTCTTCCCCCCTGCTGAGCGCCCCCAATAGCAAGCTTATTGCTATGGGGCACTCGAGCAGGATCGCTCCCAATCCACGGTCTCTCCTCATTGGCTCACTGACTGTGATTGACAGCAGAGAGAGAGACTTGTGAGAGCAGCTGCTCTCATGCACACTGCTGGATTGATATGGAGCTCAGGTAAGCATAAGGAGGGGGGGGGGGGGCTTCACCCAGAAGGTTTTTTATCCTAATGCAAAGAATCACTATATCGATAGATATATCTATATCTATAGATATATATACAGTATCGTACAAAAGTGAGTACACCCCTCACATTTTTGTAAATATTTTATTACATCTTTTCATGTGACAACAGGACGTAACGTGTCGGGGGGGAAAAGCCACTTCGGACATCACCCGCGATCACCGCTGTTCTATCTTACACGCTGCAGTTGTTAGCATTCGCCACTGAGTGCTTTTTATGTGAGTAGCCACTCTTATGTTTTTACCTTGATTAAACTTTGAATTCAGAGAGCACTAGATCGCCACTTTTCTGTTTATTTATGTATGGTAGAGCGCAAGTTCCGGATACTTCTCCATGACTTCATTGACGGTTGCTGTATCACAAGCTGCTTATCTGAGGATGATCAATTAGGATCTTCTTTGTGGGATTATATGTCTTATGACCTATTGTAGGTCTTATTTGTCAGGTGAGAGGCCAATCTGTGTGCGGTGGAGGATTCTTTCTGGTCACTTGATTGTTATCTACGTTGCATGCTGTGATCCATTGTGTGCTTTCCCACGTGCACTTATGGACTTCTTCTACAACTTATAGACTTGATTGTGCAATAGTATTAATATTATTTAATATGGAGGGTCCGATTGGATTGGACTGTGTGAAAGGGGCCTAAGGCTGCTTTGACACCGATGTACCATTGTGTACCCACTCCACGAGTGCAGCACATTTCCCCTGTGGCTTTCCTGCAGGTTAGTTGCACTTTTCCATAGACTTCTATTATATCCTGTAGGTGTGGTGCTCTTTCAGAAAGCTCACCAAACTCGCAGGTAATAGAAGTCTATGGCTCAGTGCAGGTAACCTGCAGGTAAACTGCTCTGCACCTGCAAATCAGTTTAAAAGCAGCCCAGTAACCACTGCAGAATAGATATGCCCATATATACACTGTGGGCCAGATTCACGTACGATCTCGTATCTTTGTGCGGGCGTAACGTATCTGATTTACGTCGGGCAAGTGCTGTATTCTCAAAGCACTCGCTCCGTAAGTTGCGGCTGCGTAGCGTAAATCGGCCGGCGTAAGCCCGCCTAATTCAAATTTGGAACAGGGGGGCGTGTTTTATGTAAATGTTGTGTGACCCGACGTGATTGACGTTTTTCACGAACGGCGCATGCGCCGTCCGTGGAAATCTCCCAGTGTGCATTGCTCCTAATACGCCGCAAGGACGTATTGGTTTTGACGTGAACGTAAATTACGTCCAGCCCCATTCACGGACGAGTTACGCAAACGACGTAAAATTTTCAAATTTCGTCGCGGGAACGTCGGCCATAGTTAACATTGTTACGCCGCACTTACGCCACCATATAGCAGGGGTAACAATATACGCCTGGAAAAGCCTAACGTAAACAGTGTAAATGTACTGCGTCGGCCGGGCGTACGTTCGTGAATTCGCGTATCTAGCTAATTTGCATACTCGACGCGGAATTCAACGGAAGCGCCACCTAGCGGCCAGCGTAAATATGCATTTACAATACGATGGTGTAACACAGTTACGCCAGTCGGATCTACGGGAAAACTATGCGTAACTGATTCTAAGAATCAGGCGCATAGATACGACCGCGCAACTCAGAGATACGACAGCGTATCTGGAGATACGCCGTCGTATCTCGTTTAAGAATCTGGCCCTGTGATTTTAGTAATAAACGTACCTTTAATAACAGTATTCTATTCTATTCCATCCCAGAGCAGGAGGTCACGGGCCACATCAGAGGGCTTCACGGGCCACACGTGGTTGGGCACCCCTGGCCTATAGACACAGCACAAGTCACCACCCACCCTTGTAAAAATGCACTAACTAGAGCTCAGATGCAGTTGCACGCAGCAGAATGAGGGTAGTCCCTCCAGGTCTCCTCTCGGTTGTGAAATGAGATGCGAAAGGCAGGGTCAGGATTTGGCAGCATGGTGGGGGTCTACTCATTACATAGCCACAAAGAAGGGGTAGATCATAATTGAATATTTGCTGATCCCTGGGGAAGGGTTTCTCCTTTTGTCAGTCAACAAGTATGTGTTTACACACACATATAAATAAATAAATCATATATATCATATTATACCATATTATATTGGCTATATTTTCAAAAACAACCCTATTATATATGAAAAAGAGGAACCTTAGTATTTTTACATGTTAGTTTTGATATACGTCTCTGGTCTACTTATTCTACCTCTCCCTAGGTATGTCTGACATTTCTGTTGAAAAGTATGCTTGTATGCTCAGTTCATGAATATCACCTGACCTCTGTGTAGGATATATTCAGCTTCTAGTATCTATAAAACATTATTTTTATAATAGGCGGTCTAGCATTATTGTCATGTCCACCATGCCCCCACCCAGTCCTCACCTTTCCAGACGTTCCCCCTGACAGCTCTCAGAAACCCTCCTCTTCTTTAAGATCTCCTCCTTCTGTGCCGTATTCTTTTCAGGTTGCTCTGATGTTTCCGAGAGTGACTGAGCTATTACCTCTCTAGTACCCGCCCCATGATAGCCACATGCTTGAGATTCCAATGAAGTTGACAGCTTCGAATCTTGTTCTACAAGTTCATCTCCTTTCACCAAGTCCTGTGCCAGTGCAGGTAGCTGGCTTTGCTCTTTTTCCTCTCTAGTCATGGTGATAATAACTTGGTATTTTATTTTGGGTGTACTGGGAGATGAGCGTCCTTTAATATTTTCATGGAGTTCAGAAAGATTAAGTATGGCTTCTTGTTCTCTTGTATTGGAGTGTATCGACCTTGTTACATTATGTTCCATAGTGTCCTGAAACAGGTGGTCCTGTAATTGTACGGTCTCCTGAATTTCCGAGTTTCTGTTTAGAGGCATATGCTTTTTCGTAGATACTTTTTGCTTTGTACGTTTTGTGGATGAATGTAAGCACTTTGCACTTTCATATTCATAGGTATTATTTCCTTCTCTATTTAGTGGTATATTTTGACAGGAGACCATTTCAGTACTACCCTTTGGAGTCACATTTTCAGAAAGCATGCTGGTATAGACATTAACTTGATTTCTTGATTTCCCATTTTGTACGTTTGCTTGACTTTGTACGTTCAAACTTGACCCACTTTGACATTGGGAATTTTGTTTTCGTATAACAGCACATGTACTGTTTTTCTCTCTCGAAAGGTTACCTTCTTTATAATCTACATCGGATTTTAGTGCGATCGCTTTTTGAGATGTTTGCTCTACTATTTTTTCCTTCGGTGACATAAGATGATGAATTGGACTTCGATAATGAAAGTGATTTTCATCTTCTTCCAAAACCCCTGAACTATGGGTTTCATCATAGAAAGGATAACGTTGTGAATCTGGAGTACTGTGTTCTGGTGTTAGGTAGTCTTTTAATATACTCTCTGCCCAGCATGGGAGCGACTCATCTTCATCTTCAACTTCCAGTTTCCCTAGAAAGGTTAGTGGTAGCTGCAGCTGATTACTTCTTCCTTTGAAAGCAGGGTGTCTTGGACTATAATCCTCATCATCGTTTGTCAAATGGTCAAAAGATGTTGAAACCTCGATGGTCTTTTTCCCCCCTAGCTGCCTTTTGGAACATTGATCTGAGCTTTTAGAGGCAAATTCTGAGAAAGGAGAGTCAATAATGCAGGATACGGGACGCCTGTTTTTCAAATCCAAATCACTTCCAACAGCCGGCCTATCCAAGCGCCCCATTGACCAATGAGATCGTGATGAGGATGATGCATTAGCGTTAGCATCATGATCTTCCAGTACACTGGACCTTTTTTTGCGCCAGGTTAGACTCCCAAACCTCTGGAGTAAGCTTGAAGACGGGACTTCCAAGTCTGAGTAACTGAAAGATCTAGCCTATTGGTAGAAAGAGAAATAAAAAATATTAATGTGAACCGTTCACAAAAGTTCATTATTTACTGTAAAAGTACTGGGCCAGATTCAGGTAGGAGATACGACTGCGTATCTCCAGATACGCCGTCGTATCTCTGAGTGTGAGGCGTCGTATCTTGGCGCCTGATTCAAAGAATCAGACACACCAGAATTTGTCTAAGATACGACCATCGCCGTCGTATCTTAACTGCATATTTACGCTGGCCGCTAGGGGCGTGTACGCTGATTTACGCCTAGAATATGTAAATCAGTTAGATACGCCTATTCACGAACGTACACCCGGCCGTCGCAGTACAGATACGCCGTTTACGTAAGGCTTTTTCTGGCATAAAGTTACCCCTGCTATATGAGGCGCAGCCATTGTTAAGTATAGACGTCGGGCCAGCGTCGTATTTTCCGTCGATTACATCATTTGTGTAAGTCGTTCGCGAATAGGGCTGGACGTAATTTACGTTCACGTCGAAAGCATTGGCTTTTTGCGGGTTAATTTGGAGCATGCGCACTGGTTTACTTTCACGGATGGCACATGCGCCGTTCGTAAAAAGCGTCATTTAAGTGGGGTCACAATGATTTTACATAAAACACGCCCACATCTTACACATTTGAATTAGGCGGGCTTACATCGGCCAATTTATGCTACCCCACCGCAACTTACGGAGCAAGTGCTTTGTGAATAATGCACTTGCCTGTTAAAGTTGCGGAGGCGTAACGTAAATAGGATACGCTACGCCCACATAGAGTTATGTGCTCCCTACCTGAATATACCCCGGTATGTCCATCTTAGCAATAAAAACTCAACAGACAAATTATGCCCCGTACACACGATCGGAATTTCCATCGGAAAAAAATAAAACATGTTCTATTTCTAAACACTGGTGGAAAAAAGTCCGATGGGGCTCACACACGATCGGAATTTCCGATGAAAAAAGTCCACTACGACGAGCCGAGAAAAATGAAGTTCACTGCTTGTGTCACGAGCATGTGTCGACTTGATTCTGAGCATGCGTGGGTTTTTTCTCCGTCGGAGTTGCACACAGACGATAGAAAAATTTCCTATTGTTTTTTTTTCCATCGGAAAAAAATAAAACATGTTCGATGGGGCCCACACACGATCGGAATTTCTGATGAAAAAATACTTTTTTCAATGGAAATTCTGATCGTGTGGACGCGGCATTATATGCCAAACAGATTGAAGAATAATGAAAAGATTAGAGCAGATATGTTACCATTTAATCGTTCTGTATGCGTTGTTTATATAAGTAAATGAAAACATCATATTAGACTTGTTTCATGGCAGAGCCCCTTTAATGAGAACCTGTCATCTTGCCTATGCAAGGCAAAGTGACATTGTCTCCTTTCTTTGCTGCAACCAGAAACAAAAAAAAGTGTTTTCAGGTATGGGGGGGGGGGGCTGTGTGACCTCATGCTCTGTGACAGTATCACCAGCCAGTCATTGGGCCTGAGCACTGTCACGTGACTAAGAGAGTGACACTGCTGCTCCCCCTAGTGTCCAACATCAGCTACACTAAGGATAGTAGTGCTTGCTGGATTGGAGGAACAAACAGCTAGAAAGAGGTGGCAAGGTAAGTAATATGGATCAAGGAGACCTCGTTGCAGAGCCACTGCCATTGTGCCCTTAATGGGCAAGGTGACAGTGTCACTTTAAAGTGGATTAAATGTCAGATATAAGTTTTCATGTTTGTACAAGTAATCCATGACACTCACAAGTATTTATTACATTTCAAAGAGATGACAGTACTCCTCCTGACAATGCCTTTAACCTTCTTTCTTCCCTAGAGGCCAGCAACATCTTTGTTTAGACTTTATATAGGGTCAACATCTACTTCCTGAGATTCTGGCTTGAAGATGACACAATCGTGGAAATCATGACATGTTAAGGACCGACCTTCCATTCTTGACCACCCTTGTGTATGACTGCCCCACTTCCCCCCTTTTACCCAAATAACAACTGACACCGGTGTGGAGTAAAGTTGGCCTTGTGGCCATTTTATTTAACAAACTAAAATTACCATAAATAACCATTTTAAAAAAATAACTTTTTACACAACTTTAAACCTCCTGGTGGTCTGGGAGACCACAACTGCAATTGGCCACTGGGACAATAACTGTTTAACTTCGGCCTCAGTCGCAAGCCCCAGACTCAGAGGCAGTACACCTGTCCGCAGTGACCTACACGTTAACTCCTTCCTGGTCAACCCGCGTTGACCGAAAGGTACCCGTATCCCCCATATCACCTATGGGTACAACCGTTTTTCTTAACTTCCTGCTTTTCTTCCTCTCCAGAAACCCCAAACACCGCCACCCCGTCTGCTTGCCCACCACATGGGGGGGTGGGTGGGACGCTTCCTCCTTGTTGTAAAATGGAGGAGTGACGCTACGTCACTTCCTCCCTGCAAGCCAGTGTTTAGCAGCCCCTCCTTCCCCTTGGCCATTAACCTCCCTGGCGGTATGATTCTGTCTGGAATTACGTACCAAAAGCGGTACAATTATTTTGCAAGGAAATTTGGCGTTTTATACTGTAGGTCTGTAATTTTTAGGAATAACTCACTTAAATCTGACCAAACAAGAGTCTTGTAGGCATCCCGGGTATGACATTTTTAAAAAAAAACAAAATTATAAATTATAATATAATAAATAATTATAAATAATTATAACAAATAATATAATTATAATAACAATTATTCAATAATGTAATCAACTCAAAATCACTGAAATTTGCTCAGTTGCAGAATTGTCGCTGTCATTACTTTTATTTTTTTTATGACTAATTTCCCCACAAATCGCTATCGCACAATTATGCAAGTGATTATAATTTATTATCGCTGTTTTCTAGCTGCTCTAAAACCATTTTTGACATAAAGGGACACTTTTGGACAATCTACAGTTTGCAGGGAGAAAGAACAGTTTTTATTATATAAAAGACCACTAGGGACAAGGGGGGTGTGTATTTTTTACATACAGTACTGTAATCTATAAGATTACAGTATACTGTATGTAAGGTGTTTGTTTACTTTTTTGAATTTGGCGCCGTTCTCCGCCCCGTCGCAGGGAACGGAGATCGGCGGCACAGGAGGACACTGTGAATCGAGCGAGGACCCGCTCGCTCACACAGCGGGGATGCATCACAGGATCCAGGGACAAGGTGAGTAACTTGTCTGTGGATGCTGCGAGCAGGTAAGCCGCGCCGCTGCACGCTCTGCACATTTACCCCGAGCGTGACTCGGGGATACCGATCGCAGCATGAAAAAACCACCCCGAGTCACGCTCGGGGATACCGCCAGGCAGGTTAAAGCTGCACTGCTCTCCTTTCCCCCCAGCCACTCCTACCCCCTTAAAGAGGCCACTGACAACTCCTGCTTCCTTGCGGTCCCCCCCTGTCATGCCGTCCCTCCTCCTATCGGTTCCCTCTCAGCTCTGGGACTCTCTGGAGGGAGGGCGTGGGGAGGGGAATGCTGGAGTGCTGCTTAAAGCAGTATCAAACTCAAACCAAAATTTTTATATATTGCAGCTTACCAATCATTAGATACCTCTGTTTTCACCTGGTGATCTTGCCAGTAACACACCTCCTTTGTTAGAGTGCCTCGACTCTGGATGAAAGAGCACAGGGGGCACATTTGGACAGCAGCATTGTCAGTCCTGGGAGAGAGTGTTAGATGTACTAGCAAATTTAAACACACTAACAAAATGAAGCCAAGCTCCAGCTAATATTTTAAAAGCATTTACAGCAAGAGGCTTTTTCCTTTTGGGATAAAGGTTTTACATAAATAAAATCTGACCATTCTAAGCACCCCTGTCAATGGTCAATGGTTTGTTTCATCCCTGTAACTGTTACATCTGCAAGAGAGCTTGTTCTTTTGAAAAACAACTTACTGGCCAGAATACCAGGTGAAAATAGAAAAAGGGAGCCTAAAACATAAATACAGCCATCACATCTAAGAATTGGTAAGCTGAAATATAATCACTGTTTGCTTATGGGTTTAATTCTACTTAAGTATTGGTGGCCATGACATAACATATGCAGTACATCTCTGCAATACATCCATGTTTAGACTGGAATTTTACTTTAAATTTCCATAGCCTGACCATGGCAGTAATTTGGGATGTGACTTAAAAAAAATTCATTCAGGTAAGTCCATTTTTGTTTTACATATACAGGTGTGCATATTTTCACACAGTTTTTCACTACAATCAGTCTGCTTCCTGAAAAACAACTATAGAAATAAAGAGTGACTAATTTTAGAACTGATGGGTGGACTTGCTTTGAGACAAAGAGAGAGAAAAAGACTAAAGCAACAACACGTGCAGTACATGTAAGAAGGTAGCATCATACATAATAAGCAAACATGGTTCCCCCCATCATATACTGTACACAAATAACTGTATATATAAATAAATATATACATACAGTATCTCACAAAAGTAAGTACATTTTTGTAAATCTTTGATTAGATCTTTTCATGTGACAACACTGAAGAAACAACACTTTGCTACAATGTAAAGTAGTGAGTGTACAGCTTGTATAACAGTGTAAATTTGCTGTCCCCTCAAAATAACTCAACACACAGCCATTAATGTTTAAACCGCTGGCAACAAACGTGAGTACACCCTTAAGTGAAAATTTCAAATTGGGCTAAAAGTGTCAATATTTTGTGTGGCCACCATTAATTTCCAGCACTGCCTTAACCCTCTTGGGCATGGAGTTCACCAGAGCTTCACAGGTTGCCTCTTCCATTCCTCCATGATGACACCACGGAGCTGGTGGATGTTAAAGACCTTGTGCTTCTCCACCTTCTGTTTGAGGATGTCCTACAGGTGCTCAATAGGGTTTTGGTCTGGAGACAAGCTTGGCCAGTCCATCACCTTTACCCGCAGCTTCTTTTGCAAGGCAGTGGTTGCCTTGGAGGTGTGTTTGGGGTTGTTATCATGTTGGAATACTGCCCTGCGACCCAGTCTCCGAAGGGAGGGGATCATGCTCTGCTTCAGTATGTCACAGTACATGTTGGCATTCATGGTTCCCTCAATGAATTGTAGCTCGCCAGTGCCGGCAGCACACATGCAGCCCCTGATCATGACACTCCCACCACAATGCTTGAGTGTATGCAAGACACACTTGTCTTTGTACTCCTCACCTGGTTGCCGCCACACACGCTTGAGACCATCTGAACCAAATAAGTTTACCTTGGTCTCATCAGGCCACAGGACATGGTTCCAGTAAGCCATGTCCTTAATCTGCTTGTCTTCAGCAAACTGTTTGTGGGCTTTCTTGTGCATCATCTTTAGAAGAGGCTTCCTTCTGGGATGACAGCAATACAGACCAATTTGATGCAGTATACAGCAGTCTAAGCATTGACAGGCTAACCCCCCACCCCTTCAATCCCTGCAGCAATGCTGGCAGCACTCATATGTCTATTTCCCAAAGACAACCTCTGGATATGATGCTGAGCACGTGCACTCCACTTTCTTTGGTTGACCATGGCAAGGCCTGTTCTAAGTGTAACCTGTCCTGTTAAACCACTGTATTTTCTTGACCACCATGCTGCAGCTTAGTTTCAGGGTCTTGGCAATCCTTCTATAGCCTAGGCCA
The DNA here is from genome assembly GCF_905171775.1 of Rana temporaria. NCBI lineage: Eukaryota > Metazoa > Chordata > Amphibia > Anura > Ranidae > Rana > Rana temporaria. The sequence goes on along the minus strand of NC_053490.1, from coordinate 391,500,067 downwards.
GACATGTCCAAAGTCCAGCCCGCAGGCCATTTGCGGCCCGCATTCCGGTTTGATGTGGCCCCCAGTTGGAATTTGCATATATATATATACTAGGGATGCACCGAAATGGAAATTTCAGAACCGAAACGAAACCGAAATAAAAAAAAAAAAAGTCCGAAACCGAAAATGACTTTTCTTTGTTTTCCCCCTATTTAAATTTTTTGGCGCCAATCGATGTGGCAATAATAATTGATGGTTACAGTGGCTGCGTTTGATGGCACAGTGGCTGCGTTTGATGGGCACAGTGGCGACGTGTGTTGGCACAGTGGCTGCATGTGATGGCACAGTGGCTGCGTTTGATGGGCACAGTGGCTGCGTTTGATGGGCACAGTGGCTGCGTTTGATGGGCACAGTGGTGATGTGTGATGGCACAGTGGCGACGTGTGATGGCACAGTGAGGCTGCAATTAAGGTTTTTTTTGGTAGTCAGAGAAGGCAAGCATGGCTCAATAACACCCAAATGTTTTAAAAAAAAAAAAATGTTTGTGTGTTATTAAGCCATGCTTGCCTTCTCTGACTACCAAAAAAAATATCAATTGCAGCCTCACTGTGCCACTGTGAAAAAATGGCAGATACTTTTTTTTATCTGCCATTTTTTCATTAAGAAAGTGCTGGTCACCTCAGTTAGTTAACCAGTACCCCCCCCCCCCCCTGCCCCCGAATCCAGCCATTTAACATGAACAAAGTTCAAACTTCATTTCTTATAGGTTCTGTGCTGTTAGTGCTTACTTTTTTAGCAGAGTTCATTTGCTAGGTTCCTCCTAGGCAGGCAGTATGATTAGTCTAACTGTGTCACAGGCTCCGACGCAGCTCCATGCCCAGCGCTCCGAGTCCTCCCTCGCCTCCGGCCGTGACATCACGCGGCTCACGCCGCTGGACTAAACCAAGAGACTCCCCCATAGGGGGAGTCCAAAAATCAGGAAATAGGAGCTAGGAGGACTCCGGTGGAGCACGATCGGCAGTCAACACACAATTTGTACAGTGCCACTGCCACTGCTTGCGCTATGTACAGGTCTGGCGGCCAGCGTGTGTGTCTGGTGGTCTGCGTCTGCATAAGAACTGCGCCCCCTCATAAACTAAATGGTACCGCCCACGACTTCATTATCGGCAATTTTACTGTGTTTCGGCAGGGACCCAAAAATGCTATTTTCGGCTGATATGTTTCGGCCGCCGATATATCGGTGCATCCCCAATATATACACATCTGTGGACCGCCAAGTATATCCATCTGTGGCCCTCAAAGCTCCAGTGTGTTATGTTTTTTATGCTGTTAATGTATCTATCTTCTTTAGCCTGACAAATCCTGAGCGCCGCGCTCATTGTAAGTATGAGCCAGGGCGTGTGGCTGGGCGCGTTCAGAAGTCGATGTGTCAGAGCCGCTATGAAGTTGACAGTGCAAAGAGCCAATCACAGGCACTATGACTATTCCCAGAGATCAGGGAAATTTCACAGTGCCTGTGATTGGCGGTGGCGCTGAGCGCTTTTCAGCTTCCTTGCGGGGTCGGGCACATAGACTTGTGAACAAGCCCCGGTTCATCCTAAGAATGAGTGCGGCGCTCTGGGATTTGTAGCAAAAAAATATCACACGCTCGAGCTTTGGGGGCCACAGATGGATATACTTGGGGGGTGGGCCACATCAAACCAGAACGCGGTTCCTTTCCGAGAGAGAGAGAGAGAGAGAGAGAGAGAGAAAGATATTTTTTTTTAAACATAACACGCCTGAGCTCATCGTTTCCCTGAGTGGAGAAGATATATATATTATATATCATCATATATTGTCATCAATGTTATGAAATTAATCGTATGCCGTTTGCATTTAATGTTAATGGTTCAAAAAAAGTCAGGCAAAATGGTCGGCCCTCACGCATGTTCACTTCACATTAAATCTGGCCCTGTTTGAAAAAAGTTTGGACACCCCTGGCCTAGGCCATCTTTATGTAGAGCAACAATTCTTTTTTTTCAGATCCCCAGAGAGTTCTTTGCCATATTGAACTTCCAGTGACCAGTATGAGAGAGTGAGAGTGATAACACCAAATTTAACACACCTGCTCCCTATTAACACCTGAGACCTTGTAACACTAATGAGTCACATGACACCGGGGAGAAAAATGGCTAATTGGACCCAATTTAGACAGTTTCCCTTGGGGGTGTACTCACTTTTGTTGCCAGCGGTTTAGACATTAATGGATGTGTGTTCAGTTATTTTGAGTGGACAGAAAATGTACACTGTTATACAAGCTATACACTCGCTTCTCTACATTGTAGCAAATTTCTTCAGTGTTGTCACATGAAAAGCATCAGTGCCAAACCTGACCTCCCTGGGGCCCTAAGCAAAATGACATGTCACATTAAAGTTGAGAAGCAGTGGGTGCTGACTTCTTACCTCTTCTCCCATGCAGCCAGCGAGTTTAGAAGCGGGGTGAGGGGCCGAAAATTACTTCTCACCAGGCGGGGCCTCTAGTAATTTGGGGGGCCCTCCGCAGCTTTGTGGGGCCCTATGTGGCTTGCATAGTGAGCCTATAGGGCATTAATAGACAGTGATATAACTGTTTACATTGAGCTTAACACTTTAAAAGTTCTTTTTAGGGTGCATTCACACTTGTGAATGCACCCTGCTTTCAATTGCTTTTAATGGGACTGCCTCTCTCAACTAATCTCAACTAATCGCGGGAACCCTTGCTTGGGTTCTTGCATGGTTGGATGCATTCGCAGGCCTGAATGCACCCTTAAAACTTCTAACTACATGTAGCTTCTTTAAAAGCCCAGCTCTTGGATTTTTATAAAAATTCCCTCATTATGCTGCCCCTACCCTAAACTTTAAGGGGTGAATGCTTGACAAGTTTAGGGGTAGAGAAATTGGATGTAATACTTACCTTAGTCCTGTTCCAGCAGGCTTCTAGCTCTCTCCTTTCCTCTCTGAATCTCTGGGTTGTGGGCAAGCCTACTGCCGTCCTCATGTACAATGCAAAACTGCTAGTCCTGCATTGTACTCGATGACATTACAGTGCGACCTCCTGCCAGAGCGCCAAAGAGAAGAGGCTTTTGGGACAGGTCGCACAGCGTGATGCAAGCCTGTCAAAATGAGGAATAAGGTAAGCATTATGGCTTATTCTTATACCCCTAGATATAAAGAACATTTTACCCTTGCAGTGGGGGGGGGGGCACTGCCAGGGTAAGGCTCCTTTCACACGGACGCCTCTGTTTGACGGACTTGCTTAGTGGAAGATCGCTCCGCTGATCCATGCTGAGCAGGCGGATGACAGATCTATCTCCGCTCACTGTGCAGAGCCGAGACGGACAGAGTCCTGCTCTCCTCTATGGGGAAATTGGATGAAAGCGGGCTGCATGTCCATTTTTAACCGAAACCATTGATCCAATCTGCCAGATGGATGGAAAAACTGGCCACCATTTGCTGGATTTGGCGGACAGAATCGGATCAGATAGCAGCAGGTGTCAATAGACATGTTGTTATCTGTGTTAGCCTTCCTATTCCACTTACTGCAATTGCCAGAAATAGATGGGGGCGGTGGACACGTTTTGGTTGACAGCGGGCCAATCAGGCCTAGGTGTCACTGACTAAGTGAGGTGGTGGATGACAGGGTTAAGTGAGCCTCATCCCAAAATGTTTTGGACAATCCTGCCAGCCGTGTAACTTCAAGTGAAATCCAGTTGGGCGAGGGTTGTTGGCTGCGCTTTGGGGCGGTGGGGGGTACCCTTTGTCTGGTCGCCATGGTGATGGAGTACCTGAAGGTGAGTCCTATTGGGGAGAAGTTTTTAGTACATGCCTCCGGGGCCCCCCTTACACGGTACCAATTCGGTTCAGTATTTAAGAGTTGTCTAGCGGCTGCGGGGGCTTCGGCTGGTGATTTTGGCATGCATTCCTTTAGGATCGGTGCGGCTACTGAAGCGGCCAGGGCGGGGCTGTCGGTGGGCGACATTCAGAGAATTGGTAGGTGGAAATCGGGTTGCTATGCGGGCTACGTTCGCCCAGAATTGTTGCTCTAATAATTTTTCCCCCCCTTTTTTAGGTCCTCGTGCTCCGGTGGTGCACATTGTGGGGCACTCCTACATTCATCGGGCCGCGCAGAGGGCTATCTGCCGGCCGGGCGGTAGATCATTGGGATTTCCGGTGGAGGTGCATTGGAGAGGTATTGGGGGTCTCCCTTGGTCCCGGATCCTCATGGAAGTTTTCCAGATTGCCGGTGTATCTCGGACGCCGGTGGTGTTAGTGGTTCATGCTGGTGGGAACGACATACGTTCCCTGCGAGTCCCGGAAATAATCGTACTTATGCGTATGGATCTGGAGAGAATGGTTTGTCTTTTTTCCGAAATGATCATTGTTTGGTCGGAAATTGTCCCTCGGGTCACATGGCAGGAGGACAGGGACGCGGTGGGCATAGAGAGGGCGCGCAGGACCATAAATTCCCGTATGTCCCGTTATGTTAGGGCCAGGTCCGGGGTGGTAGTCCGGCACAGACAGTTGGAAGGAGATAATAGGCGGCTTATGAGCCAAGATGGCGTTCACCTCAACGACATCGGGATGGATATATTCTTATCCGGCCTTCAGGATGGCATTGAGCAGGCCCTGTATATTAAGGTTAACAAGTTCATGTTGTAATTTTAACAAAATAAAGCTGTGGCCGACCCCTACGTCCATTCAAGAATAAGTCGTTGTCAGTGTCTTTATTGTAGGTTACAATAAGGGGGTGAGACGAACAAATGGTTACGGTAAGGGGTTGTTCAATTAGTCTGGTTGACACCGGGCCAATTAGGCCTAGGTGTCACTGACTAAGTGAGGTGGTGGATGACAGGGTTAAGTGAGCCTCATCCCCCTCCCTTTCTCTACTGTAGGGGACGTCCCATAGGTTGGCAAGGGACCAATAGTTTTCTGGTTGGGGGGTAGGCCTAGGTGGGACAGAGGGTCTAAAAGGAGGGGTGACACCCCTCCCCACTTCCTCTTACCTGGACAGCGCCAGCGGAGAAAGCTTCCCGCCCTCCCGCCCCTATTTTCTGGAGTACCAGGTTTTTTTTAAAAAAAAAAAGAAAAACAATAAAGATGGATACAGCAAACAAAGGCGGGCTTATTTCGATATATTTATGTTTCACGGGTGTTATGTCGTTGGCCTGACAGGCCCTGGTTTATTTGCTTTGTTATGTATGAGTGTTTCTATTGCTTATTTAAGTCACAGCTGGCGGTACAGGAGAATAAAGCCATGGAAAGGAGAGGTGGAAGGCTATTATGCCCGTCGGCTTAGGCCGGCGGCTGGCTGTTGCTTCCCCTGGTGAGCAACCTTTGAAAGGTTGATTAAGGTTAACAAGTTCATGTTGTAATTTTAACAAAATAAAGCTGTGGCCGACCCCTACGTCCATTCAAGAATAAGTCGTTGCCAGTGTCTTTATTGTAGGTTACAATAAGGGGGTGAGACGAACAAATGGTTACGGTAAGGGGTTGTTCAATTAGTCTTGTTTCACCTGTGGTGTTTATATTGGTCCAGCAGCGCACCAACACCTTTGCAGCCATTGCGCTATATGCTGGGTGTTTGGTGTGCTCCTGTACCTTTAAGGAGGAAGGGCTACCCTTCAGTCCACCTGCCCCCATCTATCCATTAGAATGCATGTGCCTCCACTGTGGGGACGCTCATTGTTTAGTGTTAGGACCACAGATTACAGGGTGCCTTAGTGCGACTCTGTGGCTCACGCATGCGTTTGCAAATGCGTGCGGACAAAACCCCTGTTTTTAGCGCATACTGTTAGACAGGTTAATTTGGTTGTTCTGCAGGCTGGTCGGCAAGGAGGCTTGTTTTTTCCCTGGGCATTCCCCAGGTTTTGTTGTTATAGTTGTTGTCAGTAGACATGTCACCGCTGACATGCGCCGACCCATAGGGGTGAAAAGATGGTCCGTTCAGGTCCGCCTAAAAAACTGACAGCTCGTGTGAAAGGGGCCTAAATTTAAAAAGAAATCCCAGAGAGCTATATTAATAATATAAGCCTGAAGCTGTGTGATCTGTATCTTATAAACACGTGAACGCTTTTGTCCTTTGTCATAGTAAATAATCATTAGTGACCTAATTACATGGAAGAGCAGGAAAAAACTCAGAACACGCTGGTTGAGTCTTCTAAATTCTGCTAAGTCAGAATACCAGGAATTCTGGGAGGTTCAAGGTAAATCAGTTGGAAGGAATCTCCTGTGACACACTGGCTGGGCATGATGTTGATAATTAGGTTTTATTAGGATATGTCAGGAAGAATTCATTTGCTGCACAGAAATATATAACAATACTCTGCCCTGTGACAACAGCAGTAATGAAGCAGAAATGAAGTCAGCAATTTGCTGGCCTCGGTTTAAATCCCTAAGGCGGCCATACACCTTCGAAAATCGTATCAAAGAATTTTCGTACGAATTTCGCACCGTTAGTGGGCTGCAGCAACCACCAATTTTCGTGCGGCAAACAAATTTGAGAAATCCGACATGTTGGAATTTTTTTGAAAAGCAAATGATTTTCTGATCAATGATGGGAGAATCGTGCGAGAAATGTAATAGAAAAAAAATGCGCATGTGCAAGAAAAGAATATTCCGGGAGAGAGAAGAATATTCCCGTAGAGAAACGAATATTCCCGGCAACATGAAGGTTTGGTCGACCGAATTTCGAAAATCAATGGTGGCATCATCGGATCACAAAAAAAACGAACTTTCTGATTTTGTTCAACCGTGTATGGCCTGCTTTATTAAGCAGCTTTTCAAAACGAGTGACTTAGGCCCAGATTCACATAGAATCGCGGCGGCGTAACGTATCGTAGATACGTTACACCGCCGCAAGTTTTCATCGCAAGTGCCTGATTCACAAAGCACTTGCGAGAAAACTTGCGCCGGCGGCCTCCGGCGTAAGCCCGCGTAATTCAAAGGGGCGTGTGCAATTTAAATTAGGCGCGCTCCCACGCCGGACCTACTGCGCATGCTCCCTTTTGAATTTCCCGATGTGCTTTGCGCGAAGTGACGTCATTTTTTCGAACGACGACGTGCGTAACGTACTTCCGTATTCCCGGACGTCTTACGCAAGAAGGAAAAATTTTCAAATTTCGACGGCCATACTTTATACAGCACATACGTGTGCTGTGTAAAGTTAGGGCACTAAAAACGACGACTAACTTTGCGACGGGAAACTAGACTAGCAGCGACGTAGCGAACGCGAAAAACCGTTGTGGATCGCCGTAACTCCTAATTTGCATACCCGTCGCTGGTTTACGACGCAAACTCCCCCCAGCGGCGGCCGCGGTATTGCATCCTAAGATCCGACAGTGTAAAACAATTACACCTGTCGGATCTTAGGGCTATCTATGCGTAACTGATTCTATGAATCAGTCGCATAGTTAAGAAGACCCTAAAACAGAGATACGACGGCGTATCAGGAGATACGCCGTCGTATCTCTTTAGTGAATCTGGGCCTTAATTTCTAATATTTGCCTTCAGGTTTAAAAAAAAAAAAACACCAGAACCTTGCACTATTATAAATTGATCCGGAGCTTTAAAAAAAAGGAATACCATCCTATCTGACCTTTGAATCCCTTGACGATCGTCTGAGCACAGAATCTTCAGATTTGGGGTGTCTAAGTCGAGGCAAACTTTGCGCTCCCTCTGGTCCCTCATTTCTGGAAGAAAAAAAAAGATCAGATAAGAAGTAGTAAAACGCATCAGCTATTTTATCTCTGCAATTTCCTCTATCTGTGTACCTAACCAAATAAGAATTCACCTTCAAATAACACAGCCAATGTCTCTGTTTACAGAATGTGCTGGTGTCACATTTATAAAAGAGGTGTGTGTTTGGAATGAATAACTGCTGATTAAAAATCACATCTTAATCTATTTCAGCTAATCATAGCATGCAGGAGATACCATCTTAAAAATGAATCACCGTACTCTTCTAATTGGCCACTCTTCAGCTCTCTCCATGTGCGATTTTATAACTCATCTTCCTAAGATATGAGTAATTAAAAATGTATTTGACAAGCGTAATTTATTGACTTTGGATGTTATTAAGTATGCTAAGTAGTATTAAACCCCAAACAAATATTTAATATATTGCAGCTTACCAATCATTAGATGTGGTGGCTGCATTCAGTGGGGCAGATCCACAAAAGAATTACGCCGGCGTATCTCTTGATACGCCGCGTAATTTTTATATTTTGCGTGTCGTATCTTTGTTTTGTATCTACAAAACAAGATATGACTGCATCTCGGATCGATCCGACAGGCGTACGTCCTAGTACGCCGTCGGATCTTAGGTGAATTTTTTCGGCGGCTGCTAGGTGGCGTTTCCAATCAAATTCTGCGTCGAATATGCAAATTAGCTTGTTACGGCGATCCACAAACGTACGTCCGGCCGGCGCATTTTTTTACGTCGTTTGCGTTCATGCTTTTTGTCCTTTATTTTCACCTGGTGATCCAGCCAGTAGATCTGTTATATTTCAACTCCCTTTAAAAAAGTAGTAAACTTTGATTTGAAAGCGAAACTTTAAGCCCTGTACACACGAAAAACTGGCAAGAGAGCTTTTGGCCAGGAAAACCAGACCTGTGTATGCAGGGCCGGTGCAAGGATGTTTGCCAACTCAGGCGAAGGTGCATTTTGCCGCCCCCCCACCCCCGGCACGCACACGTGCACACGCGCGCACACACACAAACACCATACATTATATATGTATATATATATCAAACCCCCCTCCACTAACTACAGACCCCCCTCCCGCAGTATGGATCCCCCTCACTAAGAACAGACCCCCCTTCCTCAGTACAGACCACCCTCCGTCAGTATAGACCCCACACTAAGTACAGACCACCCTCCCTTAGTATAGACCCCACACTAAGTACAGACCACCCTCTGTTAGTATAGACCCCACACTAAGTACAGACCACCCTCCCTTAGTATAGACCCCACACTAAGTACAGACCACCCTCCGTTAGTATAGACCCCACACTAAGTACAGACCACCCTCTGTTAGTATAGACCCCACACTAAGTACAGACCACCCTCCGTTAGTATAGACCCCACACTAAGTACAGACCACCCTCCGTTAGTATAGACCCCACACTAAGTACAGACCACCCTCCGTCAGTAAAGACCCCACACTAAGTACAGACCACCCTCCGTTAGTATAGACCCCACACTAAGTACAGACCACCCTCCATTAGTATAGACCCCCTCCCTCAGTACAGACACCACATCAGTGTAGAATCTCCCCTCTTAGTGCAGACACCCCACCTTTAGTGCAGACCCCCCATCAGTATAGATTTCCCCCCTTTAGTGCAGACCCCCCACTAGTATAGAATACACCTTAGTGCAGACCCCCACAGTATAGACACCCCCCCATAGTGCAGACTCCCTCATCAATAAAGACACCCCCATGAGTATAGACACCCCCATCAGTTTAGACATCCCCCCTTAGTACAGACCCCCGCAGTATAGACACCCCCTTAGTTCAGACCCACCATCAGCATAGACACCCCTCTCCCCTCCCATAGCGCCCCCCCCCCCCCACATGTCCATCTACTTATAATAGAGTAATAAAGTGTACAGTACAGACCTCAGAACAGCGCAGCAGCAGACGTATACACACAGCGGTGTGTGTCCCTCGGCTCCTCCTCCTCATTGTATGTAAAGAGTGAGGAGTAGGCGCCGGCGGCTTCAGCCCGCTCCACCGAAACAGAGGGAGGTCAGATCAACAGGGCAGCGGGCGGTGATTGCGGTGCCGCTATCCGCGGGTGTCATCCGCACCCTCCGCACCCACCTAGCAACTCCTGTGTCGGGCGGGCGACTGTCCCAGTAAATTTTCCACCCTGGGTGGTGCTGGCACCGTAATGCAAGTGCCCATGTTGCCTTGCGCTAGCGCCGGCCCTGTGTGTATGCTTCCTCACAGTTTTCCCGACAGGAAAACAGCCGGGAATCCCAGAGGGAAAATAGAGAGCCTGCTCTCTATTTTCCCGTTGGGATTCCCAGCATTTTTTTTACACCAGATTTATTAATACTTTCCTATGGGAAACACTGTAAGGCAGTGCCAATGGAGCATACACATGGCCGGGATTCCCGGCCAAAGCTCTCATGGCAGTCTTCCTGCTGGGTTCTCGTTTTTCCCGGCAGGCGTTTTCCCACCGGGATAATCGAGCATGTGCACAGGGCTTAACTCTCTCAATCAACATTGACTATTGGTAATCCTTTTGCTGCTACAGTGTTTCCCCGAAAATAAGACCTACCCCGAAAATAAGACCTATCATTATTTTCCAGGAGGGCTGCAATATAAGCCATACCCTGAAAATAAGCCCTGGTTTAAAATGCTTGTTAAATCCTATAATCCACTCTATGACAGTATTATATAATGTACAATGTGTGTGTTTCTGTAATATAATTGTGGGGAAGAGAGCTCTGGCGGGTCACAGAAGCGCAGAGCATCGCTATAATGAAGGTATTTGGCACAATTTTATTACAGAAACACACACATTGTACATTATATACTACTGTAATAGAGTGGATTATAGGATTTTACAAGCATTTTAACTCAGTTCACACTGGGGATTCCTGTGAGGCAGGGACAGAGAGGGGGAGAGAAGACAGCACATTACATGGTATAGCCTACCCCGAAAATAAGCCCTACTGTGTCTTTTGTTGCTAAAATTAATATAAGATCCAGGTTTTTTTTTGGGGAAACACGGTACCATTAGTAAATATGAAAGCATATCCTATTTACTTGTTTAAACTTTTTTTACATTTTCTCAGTTACATCATGATTTCTATGCCTAGGAAAATGACATCATACATTCCAGGTGCCTTTAGAAGGGGGAGGGGTTTTCTCAGCTAAGCACACCTTCCTGCATGCATAAACTAAGGGCAGATGGATTCCAGGAAGAAGATGTTACATGAATCACCTGTCCTTACTCAAGATGACCACCGCCAGAAATTCTACGGGGGTGTTTTCAAAGTGATTTCTCAGCAAAATAAACCATGGAGACAAGTATTGATGGGTGAGTTTGCTTTTAATATAAAAAATGTATTTAATAGTGTTTTATGTGTTGCTCAAGTGCATGATAGTTCCGCTTTAAAACTGTATGTAAAAGGTAAGCTTAGATAAGTCTTCAAATCTAAAATCAGTACAATCAGCATGCTTGTTATACTCACTGTAGAACCTAAGGGATTAATCCTGTCTTCTCTGATCCACCTCCTGATAGTAAAGAGCCTTGGGGGCACTCTGCACATGCTCAGTTAAGTGTGTATTGTCAAATTTTTTGTATATAATTTTTTTGGGGAGAGTGCATGTAATCGGCACAGGGTCAATCAGCGCTGTCTAGACAGAGAGTCAGGGGTCATGCAGCATCATAGGACAGTCAGAGGAGAATGAAAACTTCTCCTACAAGCTTTAACCAGTGCTTGGCTGGATACAAAACTGATATATACTGCTGGTGAGAAAAGGTATTTAGCAGTTTATATTTACTAAAATAATTGCATTTCCATGTTCTGTGTACTGTGGGAGACAATATATAGTGAATTCAGGGTCCTGGGTTTAGTCAAAAATCTGGCCAAAATCGGTTGGTTCAGCAGGAACCAGCCAACTTTCGGCCCATGTGTACAGCTATCTGTTCTACAGAAGGCGGTTGCACAACTGGCTTCTATTAAAAGGGCATGCTGAAGAATCAGTATCCAACATGCATCCGAACCATGCTGGCAGCCAATGGCTGCCAGTGCTGATCAGTGTGTTCTAGCGGGGGCACAGTCTCCCGTCAGAATACAATAGCACAGCAGAGAGACCTCCACACCAACGTCATTTGTGTTGGTACAGCGATTTGTCTGTTTATTTCATTCAGGTTGAACAAAAAATAAAAAAACTGAGTGTGTGTACCCAGCTTACCTGAAGGTACCATGAATATCTAATAAACTTGCAACATCTAATAAAGAGTTTAAAAGAGCGTCGGACACCGGGTTGCCAATTTTTATTATCGGATGTCTGGTTCGAACAGCTTGTGAAGGCTGTGGTTTTGGCACAGGTGCTGGTCCCTCATTTTTGGTTTAGAATCCAAAGGGTACTAGCACCACAGTTTCTTGTTTTGGACATTGTATAGTGCCAAGCGGCTACCCTTCTGCATAGTAATCACTAGACATGTGCATTCGTTTTCGTCCGAATGCATTTTCGTCCGAATTTCAGGTATTTTGGTTATCGTTTTAACAAACGATAACGAAAGCACAGAAAACGAAAACTGAGACATAAACAAATGCTTTATTTTCGTTTTCGTTGCGGTCGAATGTGCCTAACCTTAACTCTATTAGTCCAATATTATTCTACATAGAGAGAAAAGATTCGACATAGAGAGAAAAGATTCGACATAGAGAGAAAAGATTCGACATAGAGAGAAAAGATTCGACATAGAGAGAAAAGATTCGACATAGAGAGAAAAGATTCGACATAGAGAGAAAAGATTCGACATAGAGAGAAAAGATTCGACATAGAGAGAAAAGATTCGACATAGAGAGAAAAGATTCGACATAGAGAGAAAAGATTCGACATAGAGAGAAAAGATTCGACATAGAGAGAAAAGATTCGACATAGAGAGAAAAGATTCGACATAGAGAGAAAAGATTCGACATAGAGAGAAAAGATTCGACATAGAGAGAAAAGATTCGACATAGAGAGAAAAGATTCGACATAGAGAGAAAAGATTCGACATAGAGAGAAAAGATTCGACATTATAGAGACATGAAGATTCGACATAGAGAGACATGAAGATTCGACATAGAGAGACATGAAGATTCGACATAGAGAGACATGAAGATTCGACATAGAGAGACATGAAGATTCGACATAGAGAGACATGAAGATTCGACATAGAGAGACATGAAGATTCGACATAGAGAGACATGAAGATTCGACATAGAGAGACATGAAGATTCGACATAGAGAGACATGAAGATTCGACATAGAGAGACATGAAGATTCGACATAGAGAGACATGAAGATTCGACATAGAGAGACATGAAGATTCGACATAGAGAGACATGAAGATTCGACATAGAGAGACATGAAGATTCGACATAGAGAGACATGAAGATTCGACATAGAGAGACATGAAGATTCGACATAGAGAGACATGAAGATTCGACATAGAGAGACATGAAGATTCGACATAGAGAGACATGAAGATTCGACATAGAGAGACATGAAGATTCGACATAGAGAGACATGAAGATTCGACATAGAGAGACATGAAGATTCGACATAGAGAGACATGAAGATTCGACATAGAGAGACATGAAGATTCGACATAGAGAGACATGAAGATTCGACATAGAGAGACATGAAGATTCGACATAGAGAGACATGAAGATTCGACATAGAGAGACATGAAGATTCGACATAGAGAGACATGAAGATTCGACATAGAGAGACATGAAGATTCGACATAGAGAGACATGAAGATTCGACATAGAGAGACATGAAGATTCGACATAGAGAGACATGAAGATTCGACATAGAGAGACATGAAGAGTCTAAATTTTTTTTTTTTTAAGACTCTGTCGAATCTTCTTTTTTTTTTCTTTAGAACATTCGACAGACACCATAAGCCTTCAATGACAGATTCAACCTTAATTTGGATTTTCGGAACGAATGCATTTTTTTAACGAAAAACAAAATAAATAAAAACGAATTTCGGGAGTAACTAAATAAATTTATTTTTCGGACGAAAATGAAATTACGAAACAAAATATTTCAGTGTGCACATGTCTAATAATCACAGGGGGTCACTTGCTTGCCACAGCGACCATTCAGATAAGGCCTTGCATTTTTTGAATAATAAATAAATAATACATAGTTGTGTACTGCAGGTGATACTTTTTTATTTTCAGTTCATTTATCAGTACTGCTTACTACTGAGGGAAAAATGTCGATCTTCTAAAAGCTCTAAATTAGCTTTCGTTGAAACTAATGAAAAAATGCTCATAACCTTTTATTGTCCTACTCAAGTGAACACCCTACCATTTCTTGCATGTGGCAAAGAATTTATGAAGTGTCAGTGACATTTATGACTGTCATCTCCCTGCTAATCCATAATGACCCCCAAGGTATACTGCAAATATTTCAAAGTTTCAAAGTTCTGAACCAAACTAGAAATACACAAGTGCTTGTCAGATTTATGTCAAGTTAGCAACAGTGCAAGCTTTTTCATTCTTCCTGCTAAAATAATTTTTACAAATAGTTTTAATGCATTGCAGACAAAAGGTGCAAATCATCGAAAAACAGCCAAACACAAATTTGAAATACAAATTTGAAATTTGCAGCATAATGAGTAATTCTGTTTAGCCAGGTTTATTATTATTATTTATTTAATGCCTTATGCTGCGTACACACACGACTGTTTTTCATGACGATGGCCATTAAAATGTAGAACAGGCCCTATTTTTTTCATTGTTTTTCACATCGTCGTTTTTCTCATCGTGAAAAGCGGTCGTGTGTAGGCTTTAACGACGGGGGAAAAAAGCGCATGCTCAGAAGCAGGTTATGAGAAAGGAAATTTGCATAATCAGCCCAAAGGGTGGCACCATTCGAATGGAACTTCCCCTTTATAGTGCCGTCGTACGTGTTGTACGTCACCGCGCTTTGCTCAAGCATTTTTTTTCACGATCGTGTGTATACAAGGCAGCCTTGACAAGAATCACGTCGAGAAAAACTTCGTTTTTTTCCATGACATGAAAAACAGTCGTGTGTACGCAGCATTAGGCCCCATTCACACCTCAGTGTTTTGTAGCTTGAAGCTCCAAGCTCCAATGTGCTGGAGGAGAAAAAGTCGATTTTTCTCTATGGAGATAGTTCACATCTCCACTCCAAGTCGCCTGAAGCTCAACAAAAAGTTCTGGAGCTTTTTTGTAGCTCGAATCGGGCAGATTTGAGTGTTTTTGGCGAGTTGTTATCCACATAGAAATGAATGGCAACGTACACACATTCTCGCGTTTTGTTTTTGCAAGATTTTGTGCTCAAATTAAATAATGTCAAAAATAATAATAATAGTAATCATTTATGAATGTATACGTGTAAAATAAATACACAAATAACTAAAAATTATCACAAATAAATAAAATAAATTAATAATATGTAATGAAACATAAATAATTAATAACGAACCCCTAACCTTAACAAATAATAAATTAATTATTATTAATTATAAAAATAACCCCCCCCCCCCAAGAAAAAGTGTGTGTGTGTGTATATATATATATATATATATATATATATATATATATATATATATACACATACATAGATAGATAGATAGATAGATAGATAGATAGATAGATAGATAGATAGATAGATAGATAGATAGATAGATAGATAGATAGATAGATATTATTTATTTTGTTAAGGTAAGGGGGTTATTATTAGTATTTTTGGTAGTAGTAGTAGTACTACTAGTTTTAAAACCCTAACCCTAAAAAAAACAAAAAATAATAATAATAAATAACCCTAACCTAACCTTAACACTAACCCCTTACCCTAACAAAAAAAAGAATAATAAATAAATGAATAATAATAATAAAAAAAAAAATAAAAGCTAATGAAAGAATTAGAAAAGCTGAAAAACCTAGCAAAAAACAATGCAACCGATAATAGTTTTCTCTTTTGGCCAAAAAAAAAAGCGTCAAAAGTCAAAAATGCTGTATAAAAAAGTACGAGTCAAGCATAAAAATGTGTCAAAATTGCACATAAAAACACGCACACAAAAAAACGCTGGAAAAACGTGTAGCACACTCTACCATAGGTAGGTGCTAGAGGTGAGGATTTTGTGTGCTAGCTGCCAGGCAGGTAAATTTAGGCAGGCCTATGCTGCATGCTAGGCCTGCTTGTTTTGATCTGGGGGCAGGGAGTGGTTAGTGTAGCAGTGAGCGTGACCACCTCTGCTTCAGTTCTTGGGCGCCTTCCCTGCTTCCAGGGAGAATGTTCTGGAAGTGGGACATGGTCAGGAGCTGGAGTGACAGGGAGCTCATCTGAGAAGCCCTGACCAATCTCCAACTAGAATTGGCAGGGGGCACCCCTCCCATATAAGCACAGGTACAGCCACTGGAGGGGAGTTGTCGGCTGGGAGGCGTAAAGCATGGAGTGCTAGATCGCAGCAGGAGGCCCATCCCTATCTGGGGGGGGGAAGGGTGCGTGCCTTGGCGGAGGAGCCCGGGAGCTGGGAGGGAGCCTCATCCTTACCGGTCTATTAACAAGTCAGCCGGTTCAGCCAGCATCTGGGATTATTCAGAGTGAATCCTTGTGTAATGTGAAGAGGATGGGACAAGAGGACTAATAGTATTATTACTATTATACAGGTTTAATATAGCGCCAACAGTTTGCGCAGTGCTTAACAAAATAAAGGCAGACATTACAGTTACATTACAATTTGGTACAAAAGGAATCAGAGGGCCCTGCTCATTAGAGCTTACAATCTAATAGTTTACAGTGGAAGTTTTGTGCAGGAGGAGAGGAGTCCTGGGAGAACAATCTGCAGAGGAGGAGCAACGATCTGCATGAGTTATGCAGGGTAAGTGACTGTGAATATTAGGGTCCATCAGTTCTTCAAGGCTCAATTAATGTAATCTATTCTGTAACCATGATTGCAAAGTGATCGTATCTATGGGCATCCTATATCCCCTTTCCCAAGTTATATCCCCCAAAAAACAAAACAAAGCAAATGACTGTTCATTGTCTCTGAGGCCCCGTACACACAACAAGTACAAGAACAAGTCCGCTGAAACTGGTCCGCTGACATGTCACATTAAAGTTGAGAAGTCACTGCCAACAGTGACATGACACATTAAAGATTAAAGTTGAGAAGCAGGGGGAGGGGGTGTTCTGCTACATTAAAGTGAGAAGCAGGGGGTACTGACTTCTTACCTCTTCTCCCATGCAGCCAGCAAGTTGAGAGGCCGAAAATTACTTCTCACCAGGCGGGGTCGCTAGTAATTTTGGGGGCCCTTCGCAGCTTTGCGGGCCCTAAGTGGCTTGCTTAGTGCGGCCCTGGGCAGCAGGGTGATATGGTGGATGTTAGTAACTAGTAGCAACCATCCGCTACAAACGCTTTAAAGACGCTATGCTCTGGTGTGAATGCAACCTCAAGAAGATATTTGAAGATACGTGCTGGCACTATTGAGCGCTTTCATTCATTTTAAGTTGACCATTTAGTGGGCCAGGATTTACCAAATGACAGTTATTTTTTAAAGTATACCTGTAATTTTGCTTTAGACAAAAAAAAAAATAGCTCAGTTTTCATTCTTTAACTTTTGTTTACTGAGTAAAAGCTGGGAAGTTGAATATGTTGTATTTAACTTAAATTTATTCAAAATTAATTATTTTTAGATAATAGAAGTGTCTACTGCAAATGACGATGAATAATACAGGCAGTTCGTATTACAGGTTCATTGTTAACTTAAGCCCTGTACACGCGATCGGTTTGTCTGATGAAAACGGACTGATGGACCGTTTTCATCGGACAAATCGATCGTGTGTGGGCCCATCGGTTTGTTTTCCATCGGTGAAAAAAAATAGAACATGTTTTAAAATTTTCCTATGGATAAAAAACCGATAGAAAAAAAACTATCGTCTGTGTGGAAGTCCATTGGTTAAAAATCCATGCACGCTCAGAATCAAGTCGACACATGCTCGGAAGCATTGAACTTAATTTTTCTCAGCACATCGTAGTGTTTTACGTCACCGCGTTTTGGCACGGTCGGATTTTTGACCGATGGTGTGTAGGCAAGACTGATGAAAATCAGCTTCATCGGATATCCGACGAAAAAATCCATCGGATTAGATTCCATCAGATATCCGATCGTGTGTACAGGGCTTTAGAACAACTAAGCAGCACAGAAAGAGGTAGGAAGGTATTCTCTGTCCCAGATTCTCAAAGGCGTTACGACGGCGCAACACCATTTGCGCCGTCGTAACTCCTCATCTGGCCTCGGGTATCTATGCGACTGATTCTTAGAATCAGTTACGCATAGATACCCATTAGATCTGACAGGCGTAAGGCTCTTACGCTGTCAGATCTTAAAAGCAATTTTTTTTCCCGCCGCTAGGTGTCGCATCGTCGTTTTCCCCGTCGTCTATGCAAATGAGGTAATTACGCGAGATTCCCGAACATACATGCGGTCGACGCTGAGAATTTACGTAGTTTCCATAGCGTACGCGACGCGTAAGGTTGCCCCTGCTATTAGGAGGGGCAACCAATGTTAAGTATGGCCGTCGTTCCCGCGTCAAATTTAAAAAAAATTACGTTGTTTGCGTAAGACGTCCGTGAATGGCGCTGGACGCCATTTACGTAAACGTCTAAGCAAATGACGTCGGGGCGACGTCATTTAGCGCAATGCACGTCGGGTAATTTACCCGACGGAGCATGCGGAGTACGCTCGGCGCGGGAGCGCGCCTAATTTAAATGGTGCCCGCCCCATTTGAATTGGGCGGGCTTGCGCCGAGCGATTTAATGATACACCGCCGCAAGTTTACAGGTAAGTGTTCTGAGAATCAGGCTGTAAACCTGTAAACCTGCGGCGGTGTAACGTAAATCACATACGTTACGCTGCCCAGGAGCAACGTAAATGTATGAGAATCTGGGCCTCTGACTTTATATTTATGTATTTTTTTCTTAACAACTTCAGCCCCTGATGATTTCACCCACTTCTTGACCAGGCCATTTTTTGCTATACGTGGGGAGGTCCGAAAGCGGTTAAAGGGAATGTGTCATAGTTTTGCACATATTTTCTTTTGTTATTTATCCAAACAAAAACATACTTTTTGTCTCTCTCTATATATAATATACTGCATGTGAGTAGCATGTAGACGTTTTTTTTTTTTTCAAGAACATGGAGCTCTAGGCACCTTTCATTGCTCCCTCCACCTATCATGTGCTAAAGGAAAAAATCTTGTTTATACAGATCATAAATCAAGGTAGAATTTACACACAGACTTGGATGAATCAGAGCAGTGACTCAGCCCTCATCACACAGCTCTGTACAAAGTTTCGGTGACAAACAGGAATGGAGGAGCACAGCATTGCGGAAACATTAGCTGAACTGAATGGCTTCTCCCTTGAGAAGAAGAGATTAAGGGGGGATATGATCAACATGTATAAATATATAAGTGGGCCATATAATAAACTTGATATTGAGTTATTCAATTTTAGGTAATCCCAGAGGACAAGGGGGCACTCTTAATGTCTGGAGGAAAAGTGATTTAACCTCCAAATACAGAAAGGCTTCTTCACAGTAAGAGCTGTGAAAATTTGGAATAGTCTGGTTCTGGACAGCTCAGCTTTAAAAACAAAGGCCTGGATTCTTTCCTAAATGCACAAAATATAACTGGATTATAACATTTATAGATAAAGTTGATCCAAGGAATATCCGATTGCCCCTTGGGGGGGGATCAGGAAGGAATTATTTTTCCCCTGCTGGAGCAAATTGCACCATGCTTTATTGGTCTTTTTTTTCCTTCCTTCCTCTGGATCAACTGTGGGTATGGAGCTGTGTATATTAGGGATGGTCCAGATGTTCGAATCGAGCGTAAGTTCAACTCAAACATCGAGTGTTCGTTTGTCCGCAGCCCAACTGAACATATGGGGCGTTCACGAAAAAAATTAGAGCACCGCCCCATAATGTACTACGAAATTGCAGTGCATTGACGGCTGCTGATTGGCCAAAGCATGCACCTGCCCTGCATGCTTTTGGCCAATCATGGCTCAGTGGGTTAAGCCCATGCCCTACACTATATAAGGCTGCTTACACGGCGGCCTTATGTAGTGTGATACATGGAGGAGATTAGGAGAACTTGAGCTTGATTAGCCTGTTTAGTGAGTGGCAATGGCGGCTGGTGATCAAAATTTTTGGGGGGGCGCAAACGAAAAAAAAAAAATTGCAGCTTCACTGTGCCCATCAAATGCAGCCACTGTGCCATCAATTGTCACCACTGTGCCATGCCATCAAACGCAGCCACTGTGCCATCAATTGTCACCACTGTGCCATGCCAAACGCAGCCACTGTGCCATTAATCATCACCACTGTGCCATGCCATCAAATGCAGTCACTATGCCATTAATTCGCACCACTGTGCCATGCCATCAAACGCAGTCACTGTGCCATGCCATCAAACGCAGCCACTGTGCCATGCCATCAAACGCAGTCACTGTGCCATGCCATCAAACGCAGCCACTGTGCCATGCCATCAAACACAGCCACTGTGCCATCAATTTTCACCACTGTGCCATGCCATCAAACGCAGCCACTGTGCCCCTTAATAGATACCTCTCACAGATACCAAGTCCTTTGGATAAGTGAAATAGAGTGCAGTGTTTATTGGTGCCATATACAAAGTCTATTTAAAGGTGCTGTACAGTATGCAGAGAAAACAAACAGAACAAAAATAGTTAAACAAAAACCATACTTGCCAACTGTCCCGTTTTTAACGGGGCAGTCCCGTTATTTGGGACCTAGTCCCGGCTAATTTAGCCTGCCGGGACTTGTCCCGGTTGTAGGGGACCCCGCGATCGATCCGCGGAGCGCTCCGGAGCCTAGGAAAGTCCCCGGCTTTGGCCTAGCTCCGGAGCGGCGGCCATCTTGCTCCACCCAGTGTGCTTGCCAGAGCCCAGAGCACAACGTGACACGCCTCCCCGCCTCAGCGTGTTGACTTCTGTAGTCAGTGCGCTGAGGCGGGGAGCCATGTCACGCTGTGCTCTGGGCTCTGGCAAGCACACTGGGTGGAGAAGATGTGCCATGCTGCTTCCCGGCTTGACTTGTGTGACACTAAGGTAGGGGAGTGGGACGGGGACATGGACATGGACATGGATGGATGGATGGACTGGCCATGGACTAAGTTATGACACTAATGTGAAATCTGTGCTACTCATATCAGTACAATTACTAAATAAATGTGAACACGCACACATATACTGTATATGAAATAAGGGGTTCAGATTAAACCACCAAAAAGAAAAAGTGAAATAAATAATGAAATAAAAAAAATGAATAAGTGAAATAAATAATGTTTTTTTTATTTCATTATTTATTTATTTATTGTTTCATTATTTATTTCACTTTTTCTTTTTGGTGGTTTAATCTGAACCCCTTATTTCATATATATGTGTGCGTGTTCACATTTATTTAGTAATTGTACTGATATGAGTAGCACAGATTTCACATTAGTGTCTTAACTTAGTGGTTCACATATACATATATGCTGCTCACCAGTTTTTCTAAACTTATTTATTTGTCTCATTTCTCCTTTAAAGATATTAGCAATTTCCTTCTAGGATTTTACCTAGGGTTTATTATACAATTACACCCTTGGTCTGATCTATATTCTCATCCCCCACCCTTCCTTATACATATAGGGATTGTAGAGACAGCGCCGCCACCCCCACACCCCGTTTTCTCCATTTTCTATATCTCCTCTGGGGAATACATAATAGGGGGGGCTGCAGTCTTATATTTATTATATTTTAACATCTTCATCCTAAGTGCGGGTTACCCCATATATACAGTCCATTCCTGGGCCACCCTGGGTGCCGCACATAAGAGGGTGTCAGTCCAGGGTGTGTCGGCAGGGGGCCCAGCGGTGCAGGGGAGGGGGCTGCCTGTCTCCCCAGTCATCCAATCAGGCAGGGCTGTTCCTCCACGATCTTCAATGCCTCCCGATTAAGCTGGAGTTGGTGGGCAGAGATGGGGGTGTGGCTGCCTCCTCTACTCCACCCAAAGGCTTGTTCATTGGCTGATCCTGGAGGAGAAGGAGGAGAGTACACAGGAGCCACGAATGTCTGTATCTGCAGCTACACAGTAAGTGAGCACATTGTCACTCACTTTATACAGCCGAGCCTTAACCTGCCCCTATGGTACATTATACAGCCCTAACTCAGTGTAGGTAGGTCAGTGTATACAGGTCAGGTCAGTGTATGCAGGTCAGTGTAGTCAGGTCAGTGTAGTCAGTGTATGTAGGTCAGTGTAGTGTGGTCAGGTCAGTGTAGTCAGGTCAGTGTATGTAGGTCAGGTCAGTGTAGTCGGGTCAGGTCAGTATAGTGTGGTCAGGTCAGTGTAATCAGGTCAGGTCAGTGTAGTCAGGTCAGTGTAGTCAGGTCAGGTCAGTGTGGTCAGGTCAGTGTAGTCAGGTCAGTGTAGTCAGGTCAGGTCAGTGTAATCAGGTCAGGTCAGTGTGGTCAGGTCAGTGTAGTTAGGTCAGGTCAGTGTAGTTAGGTCAGGTCAGTGTAGTCAGGTCAGGTCAGTGTAATCAGATCAGGTCAGTGTAGTCAGGTCAGGTCAGTGTAGTCAGGTCAGGTCAGTGTAGTCAGGTCAGGTCAGTGTAGTCAGGTCAGGTCAGTGTAGTCAGGTCAGGTCAGTGTAATCAGGTCAGGTCAGTGTAGTCAGGTCAGTGTAATCAGGTCAGGTCAGTGTAGTCAGGTCAGTGTAATCAGGTCAGGTCAGTGTGGTCAGGTCAGTGTAGTCAGGTCAGTGTAGTCAGTGTATGTAGGTCAGGTCAGTGTGGTCAGGTCAGTGTATGTAGGTCAGGTCAGGTCAGTGTAGTCAGGTCAGTGTAATCAGGTCAGTGTAATCAGGTCAGGTCAGTGTGGTCAGGTCAGTGTAGTCAGGTCAGTGTAGTCAGTGTATGTAGGTCAGGTCAGTGTGGTCAGGTCAGTGTATGTAGGTCAGGTCAGTGTAGTCAGGTCAGTGTAATCAGGTCAGGTCAGTGTGGTCAGGTCAGTGTAGTCAGTTTTTTTTAGTTTACAAAATGCATGCATGCAATGACAGTTGATAAGGATTAACCGTTTGCCAACCGTCGCACGGCACGACGATGTATGGCGACAGAATGGCACGGCTGCGCACATGGGCGTCCAGGTATGTCCCCTTTAAAATGCGGAGCCATTGGTCGCGAGCGCAGCGGCATGTTCATAGCTGTGCTGCAAAGTGTCCCTGGAATTTTTTTTCAAATGTTGGCAACTATGAAAAACCTAGCCATGTCTCGGCTCTAACTATACTATATATACAGGCCCTCACTACCAGGCTGAACAAGCCTACAGCTTGTCAGCTTCCACATCAACTACTCCAAAAGTATTCACCAATCTCCTTGCTCTCACAGACCAACACTATCTGTGTTTCCCAGGCAGAGCAAAGGCTGTCTGCTCAGGTGAGAGAGGACCAACACCTGAACTGGATCCTGGATCAGAGATCCCTGAACGTGTAAGAGAGGAGCCTGGGAGATGTATAAACCCCAAAAAGGACATTCCCAGGCTCTCTCTGGGATGCTCTGCTACAATATATATATATATATATATATATATATATATATATATATATATATATATATATATTTATTGTGCAAGATTAGCTCGTGGGGATCACCTTTTCTGAATGACCGTCCGCAAAGGGGCACTTTCTTTACAATCTGGCGCATGCCAGGTTTATTTGCAGGAGGATTGCAAATTAAAACAAAAGAGTAAATTAAATCCTTGCCGTCCGGCGCTAGACTAAACAAATAGTCTCCTCTCTATACCTTGAGGGGCTGGCCCCCGTCACCCACAGAACATGCGGTAGAGCAAACCTTTCAGTCCAACACACAGAGCTCCTTTCTCTCAGACTCCTTCCTAAGTCTCCAGCCAGAGCCCTGCTGTGCTCTCTTCCTGGATATTTAAAGTCCACCTGATTGTGGACTCCAGTGGACCCGAACATCCGGACCGGAACTCAGCCTGCCACAGAGGCTGGAAAAACCGGGCCGGATGTCGGTTCAGTCCCTTACAATAGAACAAATGCGAGGTTAGATGTAGCGATTATCATGTATCTCACCTTGCATACCTTTACAATATACACTGCTCAAAAAAATTCAAGGAACACTTTTGAATTAGAACTCCTGGGATATTAACCTCCCTGGCGGTATGATTATTTCAGAAAAAAGGTGCTGAAAGCGGTACCATTATTTGCAAGGGAATTTGGCGTTTTATACTGTAGGCCTGTAATTCTTAGGAATAACTCACTTAAATCTGACCAAACAAGAGTCTAGTAGGCATCCCGGGTATGAATTTTTTTTAAAAACAAAATGATAAATTATAATATAATAAATAATTATAAATAATTATAACAAATAATAATATAATTATAATAAAAATTATTCAATAATGTAATCAACTCAAAATCACTGAAATTTGCTCAGTTGCAGAATTGTCGCTGTCATTACTTTTATTTTTTTATGACGAATTTCCCCACAAATCGCTATCGCTTAATTCTGCAAGTGATTATAATTTATTATTGCTGTTTTCTAGCTGCTCTAAAACCATTTTTGACATAAAGGGACACTTTTGGTTGCTATGGACAATCTACAGTTTGCAGGCAGAAAGAACAGTTTTTATTATATAAAAGAACATGTAGGGCACTGGGCAGACCACTAGGGACAAGGGGGGGGGGTGTATTTTTTACATACAGTACTGTAATCTATAAGATTACAGTATACTGTATGTATTGTGTTTGTTTACCTTCTTTAATTTGTCGCCGTTCTCCGCACCCGTGCGTCGTAACGTCGCAGGGAACGGAGATCGGCGGGACACAGAGACACTGTGTGAATCGAGCGAGGTCCCGCTCGCTCACACAGCGCGGTGGCATCGCTGGATCCAGGGACAAGGTAAGTAAACCAAGCCTGTGGATTCAGCGAGGCGAGCCCGAGTCTGACTCGGGGTTACCGATTGTAGCCAAAAAATCTCACCCCGAGTCAGACTCAGGAACACCGCCAGGGGGGTTAATCTGGTCAGTTAAGTAGCAGAGGGGGAGGGGTGTATAGAGAGGGGGTTGTTAATCATTTTTAGTTGCCTTGCTGTTAATTTAAATTAACAACAGGTGCACCAGATGGGCAACAATGAGTGGGTCCTGGGTTCCTCCTGGTGCACGACAATGCCCGGCCTCATGTGGTGAGAGCATGCAGCCAGTTCCTGGAGGATGAAGATATTGATACCACTGAATGGCCCCCACGCTCACCTGACCTAAATCCAAAAGAACACCTCTGGGACACTATGTTTCAGTCCATCCGGTGCCGCCAGGTTGCATCTCAGTCTGTTCAGGAGCTCAGTGATGCTCTGGTCCAGATCTGGGAGGAAATACCCCAGGACACCATCCGTCGTCTCATTAGGAGCATGCCCTGGTGTTGTCAGGCATGCATACAAGCACCTGGGGGCCATACAAACTACTGAGGACCATTTTGAGTTGTTGCAATGAAATTTCAGCAAAATGGACTAGCTTGCTGCATAATCTTTTTACTTAGATTTTTGGGGTGTCTTTGAATTCAGCCCTCTGTAGGTGGATAATTTTCATTTACATCAAATGATGTGCCATCCTTTCAGTCCTAACACATTACCCAGTCCATATCAGTATAGATATCCAGCATGAGATTTTTGCCGTTGAGATCTGATATGTTTTCAAAGTGTTCCTTTAAATTTTTTGAGCAGTGTATATATACACAGTGCATTCAGTGTAGACTATATATACAGTGCAGGCAGTCTAATATATATATTCACAGTGCAGTCAGTGCAGCGTATATAATACAGTGTTGTAAAGGTTTGTTTTTTATTTTCTAAATAGGTTCCATTAAGCTAGTGCATTGTTGGTTCACTTACCTTTTCCTTCCATTTCCCTTCTAAATGTTTATTTTTTCTTTGTTTTCTTTGTCTGAATTTCTCACTTCCTGTTTCTCCTCAGTAAGCTGTTCTGGCTCACTAACCCCCAGCCAGAAAGGCTTGGATGATGGGGTCAAGCTTACAGAGGAGAAACAGGAAGTGAGAAATTCAGACAAAGAAAAAAAACATTTAGAACGGAAATCGAAGGAAAAGGTAAGCGAACCAACAACAATGCACTAGCTTAAAGGAACCTATTTAGAAAATAAAAAACAAACCTTTACAACCCCTTTAAGGGGAACCCTATAATAGAATTAAGAAAGAAAACGGCATGGGGTCCCAACCAAAATACATACCCTTTGGGCCTGGTATAAAAATATATTAAAAAAAATATATATATTTTTTATAAAAAATAAATAAAAAAAAGGGGTTGCCTGCGGGCCTCCGGGCCCCTGGGGACCTCCGGACCCCTAAAAAAAAAAAAAAAAATTCTTTTTTTAAAGGGGGTTGCCATCCGGGCCCCTGCTGGCCGGGGGCCCGCTACAACAGGGCCAGTTGTACTGGCTTATCAGCGGCCCTGTCAACCATTGGCAGCTTCCCCAACTCTTCTCTGTGGGCATCATGAGCAAGCTTCTTCCCCTGCTCGGTGGCTTCCGTCTCCTCCCTCCTTCTTGGGGGCCAATCAGAACACTTCTCCTTTCTGCTAATCGGGAAACGCGTCTCACACCCACACTTCCTGATTGGCAGAGAGGCGATTCAGTGTTAGAATAGCGAATTCGCTATTCTAACACACCTGGGTGGGCTCCGAGCGCAATGTTCTGCGTCTGGAGCCCACCCTATTTTGAAGCCTGGCTGCTAAAAAAACTGCCCCTAAAAGGGGCCGGACACATGAATAGGGCGATGGAAAGGGGAGGCGGCGCCCATGCACCCTTAATGCAAAGGCTGCCCCTGTCTTCATCCATACCAGATCCTTATCCTAGATGAGGGCCTTGTATAAATGGTAATGGGAACCTCACGTACAACAAAGTGTAAGGTTCCCCCTAAAAATACATTCTAGACCTTTATCCCTGATGAGGGACTTGTATAGATGTCAAGAGGGACCCCACGCAACAACAACAAAAAATAATAATAATAATAATAAAAAAATATATATCCATGCCAGACCCTTCTGGTTTGGCAGTCCACCTTGCCTCCATGTTGATGGGAACAAGAAATTGTTCTTCACAACTATTGCCTGTTGTTGTTGTGGGGAGGGGGGGGGGTCTGCGAGCAGGGGGTTTATGGGATTCTGGAAACCTCCTTCAAAAATAAAGGGGCCCCCAGAAATCCCTACTTGAATGAGTTAGTAGTAACAGTAACTCTACTCTTTCACAAAAGATTTTAAACTGTAAATAAAGACACCCAATTTTGAGAAAAACAAATGTCATATTTTGTAAATGTCATTGTCCAAATATGGCCCTTTGAACTTTGTTTTACAGCTCAATCATAGAGTGCAGGCCACAAAATAGAGCCCACAGCTTCCTTGGCCTTTTGCAGTAGAGGGAACTTCAACTCCATGATAAGAGGAGATCTGGTCACATGACTTTGACTTCAAGACTCTTCAACACTGATGTGTTTTATAAACCCGTGGTATATTTTTTTTTAGGCAGCATTACACCACTGTTTTTTTTAATAGACACCTCTCATCATAAACATACCCTGTGTGAATTCTCACATACATAGGTGCAGATTCTAGGGCTGTCCACGTGGCTTAACTTCCTAGACAGTCACTGATTTAACCACTTACCGACCGGCTCATGTACATATACGTCGGCAGTTTAAAGATGGATATCTCGGTAATGGCAGCAGCTGCTGCCACAACCGAGATATCCATCTTTTCAGCGGCCGGTCCTGTAAACGATAATGGTGGTCTCTGTGGCGGATTCGCCGCAAGATCACCGTTATCAGCGGCGGGAGAGGGGCCCCTCCTCCTGCCACTCTCCTGTTATATACGTATAAGGTCTTGTACACACGAGCAGACATGTCCGATGAAAACGGTCCGCAGACCGTTTTCATCGGACATGTCTGCTGGGAGCTTTTGGTCTGATGTGTGTACACACCATCAGACCAAAATCCCCGCGGACAGAGAACGCGGTGACGTAGAAGACACCGACGTTCTCTAACACGGAAGTTCAATGCTTCCACGCATGCGTCGAATCAATTTGACGCATGCGCGGGATTTCGGGCCGCTGGTTATACGTCATAACCAGCGGACATGTCCGATGAGTCGTACTAACTATCGGACATGTCCGACGGACATGTTTCCAGCGGACAAGTTTCTTAGCATGCTAAGAAACTTTTGTCCGCTGGAAACATGTCCGCTAGGCCGGAAAACTGTCCGCTAGGCCCTACACACGGTCGGACATGTCCGCGGAAACTGGTCCGCGGACCAGTTTCAGCGAACATGTTCGGTCGTGTGTACGGGGCCTAACTGGTAATAACCTGTCTTTATAGAAAACACAGACACAGGAGTTATTATGGCATATTTACTACTGCAAAGTGACTGTAACGATGAAGAAAACAGACAGCTCTAAGGTGTGTCCTGCAATGGCACTTCTCCTTCACGGAAGAGTCTAATGCCGCATACACACCATCACTTTATGTGATGAAAAAAAACGACACTTTCTGTGAAGTAAAAAATGACGTTTTTGAAACTTCAATTTTCAAAGACGAAGTTGCCTACACACCATCGTTTTTCTCACATAGATCTTGCAAAGTGAGGTTACGTTCCACCACGTTTTACCATTGAAGCTCGCTTCATAAGTAGCTTCTGGGCATGCGCGGATGAAAAAACGTCTTAGAAAACGACGTTTTTTGCTACACACGGTCAATTTCTGTGAAGTAAAAAGTGCACTTTTGAAAAACGACACATAAAATTGAAGCATGCTTCAATTTTTTTTGGTCGTTTTTTACAAGACATAAAACGACGTTTTCCCCCACACACAGTCAATTAAAGTGACGTTTTTAAAAACGTCATTTTTTTTCATCACATAAAGTGATGGTGTGTACGCGGCATAAGAATACCACACAATGCTTGAACATCTTAATCGGCTACAACCTTTGTGGAATCTGCGCCTGTCTATCTTCTTCCAGGTGTTGCAGACTGTAGCAGCGCTCTCCTACTTGACAGTTGTATCAACTGTTCCAGATATTTAGTATGTTGTAGTTCTGATCCACTCCACCATCTGCTCATTGAGAAGGTGCTGTAACCTTAAACCAGCCTAGAACATTTGTGGTCACCTTATACAATATTTGCTCTCCCTGAATATATGCATTACCTAGTCATATTTCCCTATAATTATAACTGCTTTTTAAACAAGTATTTTTTAACTCATTGCATGTGTGCTCTTGTCAACAGGATCAAATAAATTACAGTGCCTTGAAAAAGTATTTATACCCCTTGAGATTTTCCACATTTTGTCATGTTACAACCAAAAACGTAAATGTACTTTATTATGATTTTACGTGATAGACCAAAATAGCTCAAGTTCTGTCAGAATGTATAGAGAACTTCTGTAAACAGCAATTTTCAAGCCTTGCCACAGATTCTCAATTGGATTTAGGTATAAACTTTGACTGGGCCATTTTAACACATACATGTGCTTTGATCTTAACCATTCCATTGTAGCTCTGGCTGTATGTTTAGGGTCGTTGCCCTGCTGGAAGGTGAACCTCCGCCCCAGTCTCATGTTTCACGGTGGGGATGGTGTGTTCAGGGTGATGTGCAGTGTTAGTATTTGACCACACATAACGTTTTGCTTTTAGGCCAAAAAGTAAAAATTTGGTCTCATCTAACCAGAGCACCTTATTCTACATGTTTGCTGTGTCCCCCACATGGCTGTGAGGGGGGGGATGTGTCAGGCCAAGTCCGATGAAGGAGAGCAGGCTGCGTATAGCTAGAGAACTGACCACACTGTGCTCTTCTGTTTAGTGCGGTCAGTTTTTATTAGGAAATCCCAGTGATTGGCAGGATCACCAGAGATTTCACACAAGGAAGCAATACAAAGTGAACAGGATATTGTCATACAAGTACATGGTACAGCAGGCACATATCAGGATATTGAAATGTTGGGTTTACATTTACTTTAATGCCAGAACCCAGTAAATGTCATTTATCATTATTATTTTGATAAAAGAGCTCCTATTTTTGGATCATAATTTCATATGAATAAGTCATTATAAAAGAACAACTGTGTCAAAAGGGAAAGTTTTCTTAAGGGACCACTAGATGGAGACAAAGCTCTGGGCTAAAAGTATAAAATACTGTATATGGATACAACTTGGCCACAATAGTAACATGTGACTTATAAATAGAACAGAGTACAGTGGAACCTCAGATTGCGTGTAACGCTGTTAACAAGCGTTTCGCAATACGAGCACTGTATTTTTAAAAATCCTCGGGTTGCGAATGTTGTCTCCCAAATCGTGCAGGATTCAAGCCAAAGTGGTGTGCAGTACTGCGTTTGGCCCGGGGCGGGGAGCGCCGGAGCCGAGCCGATCGCAGCCGTTCGGAGCCGTTCGGAAAACCTCGGAAATACTCAGTTCCAGAGCCTTTCCGAGGTTTCCCGAGTTCAGCCAAGCCGTCCTCTGGCCTTTCCGGGTGTTTCTGCGGCTCTCCGGTCCCCCCCCCCCCCCCACCCCTGGCCACATGTGATATTGCATGCCATTGAAGTCAAGGCAGGACAAATTATTTTCGTTTCCATTGACTTCTATGGGGAAACTCGCTTTGATATTCGACTACTTTGGATTAAGAACATTCTCCTGGAATGGATTATGCTCGTAATTTGAGGTTCCGTTGTATTTTATTTCAAATACATACAACTTGTTGACTATCAGAACTTAGAGAAAACAAATAAAATAATTAATATACATAAAAAATCACAGAGGAATGAAAGCAACTCTGTTAAGGCCCCTTTCACACACGCCTTCAGTTTATTTCATCAGTTCAGTCACGTTTTTTCAAAGAAAAAACGAATGACTTTACATCAGATTTTACATTTCCTACAGTTCTTTACATCCAGTTAAGCACTTGGAGTAAAATTTGGGGTTTACATTAGAGATGCACGATTCTGGATAAAATGAGAATCACAATTTTTTTTTGCTTATAATAAAGATCATGATTCTCGTGGCGTAACATCATCTTTCACATTATACAGAAAAACTGAGCTAACTTTACTGTTTCTTTTTTTTTTATTCACGGAAGTGTATTTTTTCCCCCCAAAAAATTGTTTAAAAGACTGCGGCTCAAATAGAGCGTTACATAAAATATTGCACCAACCGCCACTTTATTCTCTAGGGTCTTTGCTAAAAAAAATGATGTATAATGTTTGGGGGTTCTAAGTAATTTTCTAGAAAAAAATACTGATTTTAAATTGTGAGCAACAAATGCCAGAAAAAGGTTTAGTCTAAGGCCCTGTACACACGACCGAGTTTCTCGGCAGAATTCAGCCAGAAACTCGATTGGAGCTGTATTCTGCCGAGAAACCCGGTCGTGTGTACACTTTCGGCCGAGGAAACCGACGAGGATCTCGTCGGGCCAAATAGAGAACATGTTCTCTATTTCCTCGTTAGTCAATGAGGAAACTTGGCTCGCCGAGATCCTCGGCGGCTTCACAAGGAACTCGACGAGCAAAACTATGTGTTTTGCCCGTCGAGTTTCTCGGACGTGTGTACAGGGCCTTAGGTGGTTAAACTGCCCTCATCTACAGACCGAAGTTCAATGTTTTTTTTTTTGTTTCTTTTTTTTTCAGCTCTGGCTCTGCACTGTTTACATAGAATCGGGGGAAATGTCAGTTTAGATGGAGAGGAGGGTTAAATCCAGATCTTGTTTTAATTATTAATCATGCAACTCTAGTATGCCTGTGTATTTGGGGGTGGGGAGGCTCAATTTATTAATATTTTTTTTAAATTTTCATGTGTTTTTTTTTTTTTTCATTATGATTTTATTGCTATCACATAGGGGACCAATTGTCCCCCATGTTATAGCAGATACGTGACAGGTCCTCTTTGGGGGGGGGTGTGCTAGGAGAGGAGAGAAGAAGAGCAGTATACACAGTGAGGAGGCAGTCTGCACAGACAGGCTCCCTCACTTTCTGACGCTTACTGTCACTGCAATTAATTGCAATTGTCGGCTCTTTTTTTTTTATACTTAAACCACTGAGAAGGAGCTGTCATTTGAGCCTGCCACTAAATGAAACAAAGGGATGGGACTGAATGACAGCTTCTTCCCGGCCGACAATTAAGCTGACAGTGACAGTCAGCAAGTAAGGGAGCCTGTCTGTACCCACTGCTCCCTCACTATATATACATCTCTTCACCTCTCCTGCCTTTCTCCAACTCAAACCAATGGATGGATGAAAAATGGTCCGTATGTGTGAAAGGGGCCTAAAGAATAGTACTGATACCTACTTCTTAATTTAATCCATTGGAGCACAGTGTATTCAACATGCAAATCCAATATGTTTCTTGGTTACAATGTTTTCTAAACCTCTCGACTAGGTACATAGTATTGGAAATGTGCTCAATAACAAGCAATGATAGACTTTGTAAAGTGATTGTAAAGTTTACATTTTTTGTAAACAACAAACATGTTATACTTACCTGTCCTCCGAAGGCATTCCTGGCTCCATAGGAATCTGCTTCCTAATGTGGCACACCTGCACGCTCAATCCCAAACTACATTGCCTGCATCTATAGGCACAGACAGCCCGCCACTCGCTCCCTTGTCACAGGTTTTGACCAACAGTAGAGGGTGCCAATGGTATGTGAGAGCGGGCAGAACCACTACAGATGTATAACAGGTGAAGGGTGAAATTATTACCTATACATTTTTTACCTTTAAGTGTCACTAAAGGAAAAAAAAAATTCATTTAAAATAACAAACATGTGATACTTACCTCCACTGTGCAGTTTGTTTTGCACAGAGTGGCCCCGATCCGCGTCTTCTGGGTCCCTCGGCTGCTGTCTCTGGTCCTCCCCGCAATTACTCACCACAGTCATGCGAGAGCTCCCCAAAAAGTGTCAAAAGTATCAGTTAGTTTCCCAACTGTCCACTGCAATATCCTGCTATAAGTCACTATTCGCTGCCATTACTAGTAAAAAAAAATGATGAAATAAAAAATAAAATCCCATAGTTTGTAGATGCTATAACTTTTGCGAATACCAATCATTATATATTCTTATTGGGATTTATTTTAACCAAAAATATGTAGCAGAATACATATTGGCCTAAATTGATGAAGAAATAAAACATTTTCAATTTTTTTACTGGATATGTTTTGTAGCATAAAGTAAAAAATATAGTGTTTTTATAGTGTTCTTTTTTTGTTTATAGTAAAAAAAAAAAAACACAGAGGTGATCAAATGCCACCAAAAGAAATCTCTATTTGTGGGGAAAAAAAAGAACATCAATTTTGTTCAGGTACAGTATTGCACGCCCACGCAATTGTAAGTTAAAGTAACGGAGTGCCATATCGCAAAAATTATCGTGAAGGGGGTAAATCTTCCGAAGGTCAAGTGGTTAAGTAAATCGACCCCAATAATTTCCATATTTCAGTTTTAATGCGTTACTGTTAAGAGAACTGATACGAAAAAGGCAGAAACTATTTAAAATTGCCTGTTATATTTTACATGCCTGGACCACTATTTAATTACCTCATGCATTTAATTATTTGTTTTCTTCTGTGAATTGAGTTTAATGCCTTTTCATGCAGTATTTACCGAGTGTTTTGAGCGTTTTGTGGTAAATACTGCAAAACGGAATAGTGAATTGACAGTTATAGGATCACATGCTATTTTTAGGCAGAATGTGTCAGGACATCTTCATACTGCATGCAAGTTGCTTTTGTGAATTGAGCCCACTTTTTTAAATTTTTTGGGGGCTTTTGATCCTCATATAAAATGTCTTAACTTATGCAATATCTAGACTTGAAAACATCCTGTAGTGTATTCTACCTTTCTATTGACTTAGCTTGATCTTTGTTACCAATATTCAGTTCTGATCTTCTGCCTGTATAACTGACTCTTCCGACTTCACACCTTCTTGTGGGATAATGAAACCCTGATCAGACCCTCAACTATTGGCCCCTAAATCCATTTATATGTCTGGATATCCTATTATACTTTTGTTGCCAAATTACAAAAGACTAGGGGCTGCCTAGTCCCCTAAATAGGACCTGTAGCTCTTAGTGGATCCCACTATGATAATAGGTACGACTAGAAAATGCATTTCCTGCAGAAAATGTGTGGGAATGCTGAATAGTTGAATTGCTAAAGCTAACTGGATGAAAAGCTTAAACTCGTAAGAAAAAGTTGAAGAAGTGAGAATAGTTGGAAAAGTAGGAAAAACTGAAAAGCTTTTTTTTTTAAAAGCTAACACTAAACTGAATTGTTGGCTTTAAAAGTTTGCAAAGAATAAGCCCAATACATACTCTGTTTAATTGATACCATTTCCTGAAATGATCACTAAACCTAAACAGCTTTTTCACAAAAACTGTAAAAGATATCAAACGGAAAAGATATATCCAGATAGCTGAATTTTTTGGGAACATTTTAAAGTTTGTTTGGCGTCTGTTGGTGAAAGTATGAAGGAGCTGAAACATTTGGGAGCGGAAGAAGATTTTAAGGATTTGAAGCATGCTGTCATTAACTTCAATGTTAAAAAAGTGTTAAAAAACTTAATATTTTAAAAAGTCATTAGCTGAAAGAGCTGAACATTTTAAAAGTTGAATGGTTTTAATAGCTGAAAGTAGGAAGAAGTTACGCATGGCCAAAAAACATAGGGAATAATAAAATTAAAATTAAAGATAAATAACAAAATGAATAACAATAGTGGGACTGCTGAAGCATTCCCACTAATTCTCTTTCAGTTAGTCAGCAGACCAATCTTCCAGAAATATTTAACCTGCTTCTGAAAGTTGCATTTATTACACAATTCTTAGGAACTTCTTTGAAAATCATATATCCAGCATACACTTGTTTCAGCCAGGGGTAGGCTGATTACTTGCGTATTTATTTAATGATGAATTATGTTTTGATCTAATATTATGGTGCACCGTATTTAATTTCTATAATTCCAATTCTGACTACATATTGTTTCAGTAATTTAATTTCCAAATAAAGTTTACACAAAGTATTTCCCATGGATCTAGTTTGCACTGGTAAAGCTTCTCACTGGTCTACACCCACTTATCAAAGCTCAGGCTATCCTTCACTTTAAATCCATGTTTGATGTCTTTATCCTACCTTGTATTGTTTCAGGACAGCCTGTTATACTGTGACTTCATAATCTGCTGCCATACATTTAGTAGGGTAAAACTAGAGGTGTGATGAGCAGGTATTAGGCTTCAATTATAAAAAGGTGGTGGTTATATGCTAAAGTAGTACAAAACACCCATAAAACATACTGTAAATATTCTTCTATCCAAGACACATTTATCTATAAGTAAAATTCGTCTTGCATCAACTGCCTTATAGTTCTGCTTAATATCTGAGTTGGATATTCAATTTCGGGGGGCCAAACTTCTCTTACAGGTCCTACTAGCAGGGCTGCTGTTAGAAATCACGGGGCCCCATACAGCCTACCTTCAGGGCCCCCCCCCTCAAATATGTATATGTATATATATATATATATATATATATATATATATATATATATATATATATATATATATATATATA
The DNA here is from genome assembly GCF_905171775.1 of Rana temporaria. NCBI lineage: Eukaryota > Metazoa > Chordata > Amphibia > Anura > Ranidae > Rana > Rana temporaria. The sequence goes on along the minus strand of NC_053490.1, from coordinate 391,464,673 downwards.
TATATATATATATATATATATATATATATATATATATATATATAAAATCACAATAAATATACTAAAATCATTCTTAGCGGACACACAGATAACAGAGAAGCTGTTGTGAATCAGCCCTTTTTTTTACATCGTTTTTAAAAAATTTGAACAAAAACCTTAATTTTTTTAAAAAGTTTAAATGTTTTAAAATTATTTTATTTTACAATTTTTACAAATTATTTTTTTGCAACTTTCTATTTTTATTCTTTTACAGGGGATTAAAACAATACAGGGTTAAAATGTGTTCTTTTTTTTTAACAGGACAAGGAAGCTAGCAGTTGTGTCTGTGTCTCTCCCTGCAACAGCTAAATGTCGGCGGGAGAGCTGCACAGGGCATCCTGTAATTGCTCTTCCTTCCCTCTGGTGTTTGACCCCCCCTGTGTTCCTGGGCCCCCTACAGGAGGCATGGTGGTCCCCCCCTATCAGCGGCCCTGCCTACTAGCTTACATGAACTTGAAAGCAAGGTTAAAGCTGAACTCTAAGCACAGACACATTAATTTCAATTCTGTAGATTCCTCAATGGCCATAATAGATATAAATACATTTTGTGTGCAAACCCAGGTTATTACCTTGTAAAATTAACAGCGACGCCATCACGGTGCTGTGCATAGCATGTGTAGAAAGTAGATCTGTGGGAGAGATCCAGCAGACTCACCCACTACAAGCTGTAGAAAGATATGGGGGGGAAACAATGCCAGTCACTCTGCACTATGAAAGACAGCATCAGTGATTGGTCTTTATTACAGCACGCTCCTGCATAGAGGCACAATTAAAGCACCATCTACATAAACAGTTAGAGATTTTACAGCACAAAATGACACAAAATAATGTCCAATATCAATAAAGAGGAACAAACATTCTTCTTGAAGAATAAAAGTCTTAGGCCTCATTCACACAGGCAGTGTCACGGTCTGGAGTCAGGCTCAGAGGCCAATTGCTATAGCAGTGACAGAACAGGTATACAGGCAGTAGAGTAGTTCAGGAACAGGCAGAGGGTCAATCACAGGTGGTTGCAGATTGGGATCAAGCAATAGAGAAGTCCAGGAACAGGCCGAGGGTCAAACACAGGTGGTTGCAGATTGGGATCAGGCAATAGAGAAGTCCAGGAACAGGCCGAGGGTCAAACACAGGTGGTTGCAGATTGGGATCAGGCAATAGAGAAGTCCAGGAACAGGCCGAGGGTCAAACACAGGTGGTTGCAGATTGGGATCAGGCAATAGAGAAGTCCAGGAACAGGCCGAGGGTCAAACACAGGTGGTTGCAGATTGGGATCAGGCAATAGAGAAGTCCAGGAACAGGCCGAGGGTCAAACACAGGTGATTGCAGATTGGGATCAGGCAATAGAGAAGTCCAGGAACAGGCCGAGGGTCAAACACAGGTGGTTGCAGATTGGGATCAGGCAATAGAGAAGTCCAGGAACAGGCCGAGGGTCAAACACAGGTGGTTGCAGATACAATGGCAGCAGAGCAGACAAATCGCAAGGCACTGGCTGGGAAGGCACAGTAACCTGGCAAAGAGGAAGTGCAGAGACAAGGCTTTTATAGGGAGTCTGTGGGAGGAGCCAGGGGTTCAAGCTTCAAGACACAAGGCAGGAATGTCCAATGGATCAGAAGTCGGGTCAGAAGTCGGCCAGATGGAAGAAACTATCCCTGCCCTTTTGACTTTCTGTGAAGGGGAAGCTCCGGTGGATGGATCCCATCACCTGCTGCAGCCTGGCCGACTGCCCAGAGAGAACGTGAGTACCCGGCCGGCCACTCACTTTCCTTTGATGCTGTTCCACTGTAAACAAAAGTGCGCCATTCTCCATTTGCATTAAAGAAGAACAGCAAACAGGGATCCATTTTGTGGACTGAAGGTGTACCAGGAGTTAAAATTCATCAATTCTTTATTCCCAAAATGAGGACATGGTTTTCCTATCCCTTTGGATTACCATCTGTTTGGTCCACTTAAACACAAAATTAAGAGATTGTCAATTTGCCAACATGTGCTAGATATAGGGGGTTATTTACAAAAGGCAAATACACTTTGCACTGAAAGTGCAATTGGAAGTGCAGTTGCTGTAGATCCGAGGGGGACATGCAAGGAAAATAAAAAACAGCATTTTAGTTTGCACATGATTGTGTAGCGCTACCCCCTCAGGAGCCGCTGGTTAGAATTGGGATCGGCATAATTATGTTACCTCTGTGATGTGTCTAGGGATGATGATGATAGTGAGAAGCAATAACGAAATGTCCAGATAGTAGGGTGACGTTTTCTGTGCTTTATTACTGGTCCAACATGACCAACAGTCAAACTGAGGTAGATAGAAGTAGGTTGGTGAAAGGAGAACTTGCAGATTCAGGCCTATGGATAAACAGAAGCAGTCCTGCCTCCAATAGCAACTCTTGCTTCGTCGCCACTTCAGCCGAAGTGGGTAAAGTGCCCCTGGACAGGTCCCTCTCACAGGCCTGGCAGCCAGGGTGTCACTCGGAACCGCTGAGAAGGAACAAGTCTCTGCCACCGACTTGGCTCTATTAGAATTAGGATTAGTGATGAGACCTCTGCCACAGGCCTAATACGCGAGAACATAAATGGTAGAGCGGATCCTCCCAGTCAATAATTTGCCTGAATCTCCCTCAGGTAGACTTTGTATCTTTGGGGTCACCGACTGACAGTTTGCAGCATACAACCTGTTAGTGTCCGGTCACCCAGATCCCCAATGGTTCGTCTAAGCCCTATTGGATCACCTGCCTTCGGGTTCACCTCAGACCGACTCCCCACCGAACAGCACAACTCGCTTGGGATCTTCTTAATAAGAGATGGGGGACCCAGTAAGTCACTGGGGCCCCTTGGCAGCATCAGTCACTCTGGGCCATGAGGGCCCAGAGTCAGGAACTCCGCGTGGCACGTGCGCCCCGGCCTGGTAGGCCATATCGCCGGGGCACGTGATGTGCGCACACCCTGATGTGCGCACACCCCGCACCTGGAACCAGGAACGGGCGAAGAACCCCACAAAATGGCGTCTGCCACAGAAATACCCTCCCCCAGCATGCCCCACGAGGGAAAAACTCATCTCATTGGCTGCTGGACCCCTCTGGCACCACTTGCTATCTAAAGATGGAACAGCATCCTTGGAACACACAATGACACTACAGGACAGCCCAGGGCTGGCAGCAGCCCAATTTAACAGATCAATATGAATGAGAGCAAGTAACTCTCTCATTCCCCAACTAAATTTGACATAGCACCTGTACTGAAAAGTACACAGGCGCTACAATTGGATGATAAAATCAGCAGAGCTTCCCCTCATTTCAGATCTACCCCTCAAATTTACAGTGACTGCACTTCGAAGTGCAATTTCAAGTGCACTTTACACTTGTAGTTTGCACTTGTAGTGCAAAGTGGATTTGCCTTTAGTAAATAACCCCCAACGTGTATACATGGCTGAGGGTCAAATACATTTTTTTTTCGAGGGTATATACCAGCTTGTGGAATGTGGAGAAAGTGTGTGCAAATCATTATTGACTCACACTTGTAGAAATTACTCTATAATGTTTACAGCCCTTCTATAGCATACTGAATGGTGCACTGTCATCAAAGAAAAAAGTGTCCAAATCTCCTTACAGCACTCTGAACAGTGGCGGCCATTCCATAAGGGGCGCAGGGGTGCCGCCCCCCTAAAGTTCCCAAAGTTACGAAAGGTAATTTTAGAGCGATTTATTTTTAAATACCTTATATGACTAACATTGTTTAAATCGGGAGTTCACCCGAAAAACAATTTTTAACATTAGATCGAGGCTCATTTTGTCAAGGGGAATCGGTGTTTTTTTTTAAATCGAAGCAGTACTTACCGTTTTAGAGGTACATCTTCTCTGCCGCTTCCGGGTATGGTCTTCAGGACTAGGCGTTCCTATTTGATTGACAGGCTTCCGACGCTCGCATACATCGCATCACGAGTAGCCGAAAGAAGCCGAACGCCGGTGCGGCTCTATACGGCGCCTGCGCACCAACGTTCGGCTACTTTCGGAAAATCGTGTCGCGATGTATGCGACCGTCGGAAGCCTGTCAATCAAATAGGAACGCCCAGTCCCGCAGCCCATACCCGGAAGCGGCGGAGAAGATCTCTCTCTAAAACGGTAAGTACTGCTTCGATTTAAAAAAAAACACCCGATTCCCCTTGACAAAATGAGCCTCGATCTAATGTTAAAAATTAAGATTTTGGGTGAACCTCCACTTTAACATCCTAAAGTTAAAAAATGTTATTCATATTATAATTTACTTCAAAATGAATTGTTCTATGTTCTATGCAAACTCAAAAGGCTAAAAATGTATATTGCACAGTTATTTATAGAGGTCTATATGTTTTGGAGGGAAGAAGGACACAGGGATTTGTCTCCAATAGAGGGACAATTGAGAGCTAAGCATATTGAGGAGAAATTTCTATATTTCAACTAACTTGCGCATGTATAGGTGTTTGAAAATAAACAGTTCTCTAGGCAAAGTGAAAAAGTTACTCCTTCAGTAAATCAGCTCCATTGAATAGGTCAAAGCAAAAGTTGAATATATAACAAACTCTATATCCACCACTAGAGGGAGCACCACTCCATCTTTAAACCATTGCAATCCAGTGTTTGATTTCAGATGCTGCCAGTTTAAGGGATACCTGTTTTAAGAGAATATGAAGGCTGTCGTTGCTCATCTAATCTCTCTTTTAAAACTGCCATTTACTTGGCTGTGCAGGCACATATTTGTAAAAACAATGCAGATGAGAAATTCTGACTTTACTCTTAAAGGGGTTGTAAAGGTTTGTTTTTTATTTTCTAAATGGGTTCCTTTAAGCTAGTGCATTGTTGGTTCACTTACCTTTTCCTTCGATTTCCCTCTTTGTTTTCTTTGTCTGAATTTCTCACTTCCTGTTCCTCCTCAGTAAGCTGTTCTGGCTGACTAACCGGATGATGGTGGAAAGCTTACTGAGGAGAAACAGGAAGTGAGAAATTCAGACAAAGAAAAACAAAATTAGAAGGGAAATGGAAGGAAAGGGTAAGTGAACCAACAATGCACTAGCTTAAAGGAACCTATTTAGAAAATATAAAAACAAACCTTTAACAACCCCTTTAATGGCTGGTCCTTATCCTTTTTCCAGGCCAGTAACAGCCAGAGAACTAGTATTTTTTGGAGGACGCCAATGCAAGTTCCAGGAGCTCTTTCATTAAAGGTTTTCTTGAAGCACAGCAACTGTCTAGTTTTTAATCAATAATTTTTTTTTATATAATTTATCCTGCTACAACTATGAAAAAAGTCATAACTCGTAGCCAGTAATCTAGGGTCATGGGAAGTAACACCATACCTCAGCATTTACAAATTCTTCTGGCCACTACTAGCAGTTTACAGATAAATTACACAAGACAACTGAGGGAAAAGGAGGTGCTGAATGAAAAAAAAACTTGTGTAAAAATATGTAAAATAAAATAAGAGTTGAGTCTAAAGAAATTAATAGTTGTAATAATTCCAAAGTGATCAAAGGAATTTTTTTTAATAGTGTTCCCACGTATGATTCTTCACACAAGATAACAACAGCATTGTATTCCACCACCACGTGTCCCATGAATGTGCTTACCAGAACAAATAGACTCTAAATGCACATTAATTTCTCAATCCAAACCATATGCGCTTCTTCTTCAAGAGCAGATATTGTATATATCGGTAAAGCCTTCGATTGCCATCACTCGGCAAAGTATATAAAAGAGCCAGAGAGGCACCATGGGGTAAAACCACAAAATATCAAATTCTTAAAAAAAAGCAGAACACTTACAAGATTAAAATGCATATGCGCCAAAGAAATATACAACCAGTCCTGGGGTCAGGCAGGCCGCTTCTTAGTATCGGAGGATGTGATGATGTCACGAGCGTTGGCTCCACCCAGCGTGTTTTGTCACATTTGATGTCGACTGAGGTATGGCAATATGGATATATTATGGATATCTCATACCTCCGACAACGTCAGATGTGATGAAACATGTTGGGTGGAGCCAACGCTCATGGCAGCCCACCTGACCCCCGGGACTGGTTGTAGATTTCTTTGGCGCTTATACATTTTAACCTTGTAAGTGTTCTACTTTTTAATAAAGTTGGTATTTTGTGGTTTTACACTGTGGTGCCTCTCTGGCTCTTTTCTATGCTTTGCCGAGTGATGGTAATCTGAGGCTATACCAATATATGATATCTGCCCTAGAAGAGGAAGCACATATGGTTTGGATTTGAGGGAGACACTGAAGTGCATTTAGACGCTTTCAAAAATGTTAGAGTCCATTTGCTCTGGTAAGCGCATTCATGTGAAGCATTGTGGTAGATTACAAGGCTGTTATCGTGTGGAGAATCGCATTAGGGGACACTATTGAAAAATTCCTTTGATCACTTGGGACTATCACAACTATTCAGGGGACAGTTGCAGCATTGGTTTGATGCTCCATCCACATAGGCAAGTATGAATCCAAAAAAAAAAACATACTTCTCTTTTAAGGGCACTTTCACACTGCAAGCAGGATTTTTTTACACCGCAACGGAAGCGCACCACCCCAGTGTGAACACATTCATAGATTTTAAAGAGAAGCATTTTTCTTGCGCTTTTCAGATGCTTTTTTTAACGCAAAAGCGCTTGAAAAACTCCTCAGTGTGAGCCCCGGTTCACATTAATGCTACTTTGAAATCACGATTTCAAAGTAGCAAGGTCAGCACAATTTTAGGTGCTACTTAATAGACATCAGATGTTTATTGAAGTCGCACCTGAAATCGTCAAAAGTAGTACAGAAACTACTTTTGCAAATCGGTGCGGTGCCGCAAAATCGGTGTCGCACCAATTGGAACAGTGCCATTGCCGCCGATAGGCTCCGACTTGTCATGCAATTTGATCTCACAAATCGCTAGACAAAACGCTGCAATGTGAACTTAGACTGAAAGCAGCCTAACTCTACATTCTAGCATCAATTTTTAATAGAATAATCAGGTGACACATAAAACAGGGTTTACACAAAAGAGAGTCAATTATTTGGTGTTTTCTGAAGGCAGAATGCTCCAAATCATTTATTCTCAACTAGGGTTCATTGAAATCTTGGGGTTCCTCCAGAGGTTGCTAGGGTTTCCTCGAGCTATGGCTGAATGGCCTCCCATTTGATGGTGTCTGCATAGTTCTGAAGCCTACACCACTTGGCAGAGCCAGCAGCACGACACCAGAGATCTTTTAGTTGTCTGTAATGCCGCGTACACACGATACATTTTCGGGTTGTAAAAAACAACGTTTTTAAAAATGTCATTTAAAACGATCGTGTGTGGGCTTCAGAGCATTTTTTGGGTTCTGAAAAACGACAAAAAAAAAATTCAAACGTGCTCTATTTTTTCACAACGTTTTAAACAATGTCGTTTTTCGGGTTGTAAAAAATGATCGCGTGTGGGCTTTAACGATGTGAAAAACCCGCGCATGCTCAGAAGCAAGTTATGAGGCGGGAGCGCTCGTTCTGGTAAAACTACCGTTCGTAATGGAGTAAGCACATTCATCACGCTGTAACAGACCGAAAAGCGCGAATCGTCTTTTACTAACACGAAATCAGCTGAAGCTGCCCCAAGGGTGGCGCCATCCGAATGGAACTTCCCCTTTATAGTGCCGTTGTAAGTGTTGGACGTCACCGCGCTTTGCTAGAGCATTTTTTTGTTCACTATCGTGTGTAGGCAACATCGTTTTAATGATGAAATTACAACTCGAAAAATAATCGTGTGTACGCGGCATAAGGGTAGCATTTTTACCACCGCTAAGGCGAGCACTCTTCCTACTTACCACAAAAGTAAGGGACATTTTTCCCACTGACTCCCAATGAATTGGTTTTGCCAGAGGTTTCTTGAGATCTGGAAATCATTTTAAGTGTTCCATTGGGGAGAAAAAGCTGAGAAATGCTGCTCTTAAAGAGGGGGTTCAATATTACATCTAGCAGAGCCAGCATAGTAAGGGCATTTACTTTCGGCGTTTTTTTTTTTTTTTCTCCGTACATACCTTTATATTCTGTTTTTGTCCAGGGCTTCCCGGTTCCGATGACTGCGGGACTGGGCGTTCCTATCCTTCCGTTCGATGATTGACGGCTTGTGAAACAGGTGACCTGTCGCACAACGCGCGTCACCAGATGTCGGGAAATAGCCGAGCTGCCAGTTGGCACTATACGGCGCCTGCGCAGTCAGCTCTACACGGCGGGTGCAGGCGCCGTATAGTGCCGACTCGCAGCTCGGCTATTTCCGGAAATCTGGTGACGCGCGTTGTGCGACAGGTCACCTGTTTCACAAGCCGTCAATCATCGAACGAAAGGATAGGAACGCCCAGTCCCGCAGTCATCGGAACCCTGAGGCAGGGATAGGAAAGCCCAGTCCCGGAGTCATCAGAACGCGGAAGCCCTGGACCAAATCAGAATATAAAGGTAAGTACGGAGAAAAAAAAAACCTGACGAAACTATATGCCCTTACTATGCTGGCTCTAATGTTAAAAAATTCGTTTTTAGGGTGAACCTCCACTTTAAGCACCATACACACGATCGGACCTTTGTCCGACCAAAATCACATCGGAATTTCGACAGAATTCCATCGGAGTAAAATAGAACATGTTCTCTATCTAAACTCCGATGGAATTCATCGGAATTTTCGATGGAATTACTCCGATGGGGCAGACACACGGTCAAAATTCCGATCATGTGTACGGGGCTTAAGTGAAGCCCTTTTAAAAGTTACATGAGAGTAAAATGTTACAAATTTAAAATGAGTTTATTCTGAAGCAAAACCCTGCGTACTGCAATACTAGAACTCTACTGCTTGAAAAACAAACCTTTTTCTTCTGTTAGTTTTAGGTTATATATATATATGTTTTTTTTTTATATATTCATATCTAGAATGTGCACTTGTAAAGTGTGCATTTCTACATGTGATCAAGCAAGATCAAGAAGCAAAAAAAGGTGGCAGTGCACAGCATTGCGAATGCGTCGGTGGCCATCTTGCGCATGTTGCCACCTAGGGGGTGGCATTGGGTGTTTTTTCTCTTAGAGGGGTATTTAAGATCGCGGCCTGTTTCATTCAGTTTCATCAGGTGGGCTGATGTTATGGTGGCAAGGTAAGACACATTTAACTAGGACTCTTAGGCTGATTGTATTATTTGCATTGGTTCTTTAACATGACACCCTCTGCCAAACCTACCCCCCCCCCCCCCCCCCATAGATCCACATAGATGATGGGCAGTAGTAACCAGTGTTATACTTCTGTTGACGGAATGGGCTGGAGACAATCGGCTCCCCGGGAAGGCACCCCCCCCCTTCTCCCTCACTTCCTCCCACCTTCTTTGAGTCCTTTTTCTTTCTTCCCTATTTTTTAGTTTCCCTTCTTTCCTCCTTCTCTTCTGCCCCTTTTACTCCCCCTTTGTTTTTCCCCGTTACCCCTCCCCCATTCCCCTTTTCTTCACCCTCCCTTCTCTAGTTGTAGGGCTTTTGAGCCACTAAGTTTATTAAGTAGCATTGCTATGTTTGTCTTGTTTGTTTATAGTATGACACTCTGGCTGCCGCCTTGCATTGGTCCCACATCTGCCCTCAGGATGTATTGACACACGCATCTATCCACAACTTTGGGCTTTCCCTTTTTGTTGTTTTTTTTTGCCTTGTAAGACTTGTGAGTGTTATGTTTAGGGTTTCAATTAGTTCTATAAATATTTATCATGTTGTTCATTATATATACTATTTTTGATATTTGAGTCCGCCCTTACCTCAACAGACATTTTGAGGAACCAAGTTACTGCCTGCTTATGATGGACACCTATCTAGCAGTAATGATCTTATAGATAAGTAATTGTTAATTGTGAGTTGGTGTCTTGGGAGGATTTCAAGAGAGGTCTGCTATGTTTGATGTGTTTTATCAATTATGATTTTATGCATTATGTGATAATAACATTTATATTTTTACACATTGTTGCGTTAAAGGGGTTGTAAAGGTACAATTTTTTTTCCTAAATAGCTTCCTTTACCTTAGTGCAGTCCCCCTTCGCTTACCTTACCCTTCCATTTTGCTTTAAAATGTCCTTATTTCTTCTGAGAAATCCTCACTTCCTGTTCTTCTGTCTGTAACTCCACACAGTAATGCAAGGCTTTCTCCCTGGTGTGGAGTGTCATGCTCGCCCCCTCCCCTGGACTACAGGAGAGTCAGGATGCCCACTAACACACAGCTTCTTTCTCTATCTGCAACATAGAGAGCGTCCTGACTCTCCTGTAGTCCAAGGGAGGGAGCGAGCATGACACTCCACACCAGGGAGAAAGCCTTGCATTACTGTGTGGAGATACAGACAGAAGTCCAACTGCTTCAGAGTTGTTGTAGGTCTCTTGGCAGCCTCTCTGGCCAGTTGTCTCCTGGCTCTTTCATCCAGTTTGGAGCGACGTCCTGATCCAGGAAGGGTCTGTATTGCACCAAATACCTTCCTCTTCTTAATAATATACTTCATTGTGCTTTTAGGCATTGATAAAGTCTTTGAATTTTTTTTATCCCAGAGATCTTTTGACAGTGTCTTGCCACCCATAGTTTATTGTTTGCTTCAGCTGCACTACTACCAGGGACTGAAATGCTCCAGGAAAGCTCTTTTCATGCTGAGCTAATCAAAATGACCAGAGCTGATCACAGTTGAAGGTAAAATTGCTTTGTGTGCCATTCAGAAGGTGATTTGCTACACTTGACTTGACTGAGTTACAAATCATTTTTAGGAGGGGGCTGATCCTTTTTTTAAATCAGTGATTCTGTTTTTTAATTATTATTTTTTCTGACATGTTGATGTTATATTTTTCACTTGCATGTTGCACTGAGTAAATACAGCTGGATAAAACAAAAACTGTGCCTGTCTTAATTTCAGGCTGAAAAGCAACAAAATGTGATTATTTTAAAGGGGGGTGATTCTTTTCTATACCCACTGTATATCTCCATGTGGGAGATGTTTTTCCATTTCTTGCCTTGATAACACCCACAAGCCAGGGGTGTGATAGCAACACAAAGCACAGGTGGAATTTCCCTAGTGGGGACACACAGCAATAAAATCCAGCCACTGGTTCTAAACTTTCCCTGCGTTTTTTAAAGCAAAAACAAATTTTGTCGGAAGGTGAGCCTAAATCAACAATTTAGCTACTCCATACTTTGACAACTGTAGTAGCTGAAAGAAAAGGAGAAAATTGTCCTTCACTGGTACCCTACAATTTTAAAGTATAGACACAGGCAGCGGGCCTTCTAGTGCGAGCTCGCATGAGTGCCCCCATAGGAAGCGGATTCCTATGGGGGCACTGCCTCAAGAGGAGAAGCAAGCAGTGCTGGCCAGGGACACGAAAAAAGGAGGATCAGGGCTGCTCTGTGAAAAATAATTGCACAAAGCAGGAAAGTGTAACATGTTTGTATTTTTATTTTTAAAAAGCTGAAGCTTTACAACCACTTTAAAGGTCTATGGCCTGTGAAATGCATCAAGAATATTACACAGTCATTCTTCTGTAATTACTGCATTCAAAGTAAAAAAGATTTTTTAGACTTACAGCAATTTAGTCACATAGGCCCAGATTCACAAAGCACTTACGCCGATGTACAACACGTTACGCCAACGTAAGTGCAAATGTGCGCCGGCGTATGTGTGCGGCAGACCCACAAACCAACATGCGCCTAAAAACAGGCTACACCCCGCCGACGTAGCTTGCACACGCCGGTGTAGGGTGGGCGCACATATGGGCTGGGCGCATGGTGCTGCTCCCATTGATTAGTCATTCAAACATGCAAATGAGGGAAATACGGCGATTCACGAACGTGCGTGTGCCCGACGCATGCTACGCGAGATGCGCGTAAGTTGTACGTCCCGCGTAAAGTTATTCCCCATAAATTAGGTGCAACCCGGCAACAGACATGCTCAGGTCTGCACCAGGGAACACAAGCCGGCGTATTGTGCGTTGGACGTGTGTCTGGCTGGGCGTACGTTATGTTCACGGCGTACGCGTGATCCTGCGTAGCTTAGGCAGTTGTGCTGGCGTGGTTGTGAGCAGGCGCAGGGGGGTGCTGTGCATGCGTCCACGTCACGGCGCATGCGCAGTTTGTGATATGTACCTGTCTGGCGCTCGGCCCATCATTTGCATGGGGTCACGCCTCATTTGCATGGGTTCACGCCCACTTCCACCTACGCCGGCGTGCGCCTTCTAAACCCACGCCACGCTGGCACAGTGTTGGGAGCACTGGCTTTCTGAATGCAATGCTTGCCTCTCCGCACTACGTTGGCGTGGCGTACGGTGTTTGCTCTATGGCGGCGTAATGTGCGCCTTGCTCTCTGTGAATCTGGGCCATTGTCTTTAAACTTGTGTACATTAGAACAATAAAGTAAACAGGCCATTTAGAAATTCAGAAACAAAAGAGCTTTATAGTCAAAAACTTTCTTTGTCACTTTATTGTCAGCCCTTCTAGATCATTAACAATGGAGGATATGATTACACAGTATGTTCCAAAGATTTTCAGTTATGATCAACATTCCATTCATGCAGGTATGTTGCTGCCAGGGATAATAATTGCAGTAAGTTTGTTAACCACTCAAGGACCCCTTTGCGCCGATATACATCGGCAGAAGGGCACGGCTGGGCACAGGCACGTACCTGTACGTTGCCTTTAAGAGCCCAGCCGCGGGCTCCTCCACTCCACCTGGCTGCTCCCACTCTGTCCTCCCCCCCACCTGGCTGCTCCCACTCTGTCCTCCCCCCACCTGGCTGCTCCCACTCTGTCCTCCCCCACCTGGCTGCTCCCACTCTGTCCTCCCCCCACCTGGCTGCTCCCACTCTGTCCTCCCCCCCACCTGGCTGCTCCCACTCTGTCCTCCCCCCCACCTGGCTGCTCCCACTCTGTCCTCCACTCCACCTGGCTTCTCCCACTCTGTCCTCCCCCCACCTGGCTGCTCCCACTCTGTCCTCCCCCCACCTGGCTGCTCCCACTCTGTCCTCCCCCCACCTGGCTGCTCCCACTCTGTCCTCCCCCCCACCTGGCTGCTCCCACTCTGTCCTCCCCCCACCTGGCTGCTCCCACTCTGTCCTCCCCCCACCTGGCTGCTCCCACTCTGTCCTCCCCCCACCTTGCTGCTCTCACTCTGTCCTCCACTCCACCTGGCTGCTCCCACTCTGTCATCCACTCCACCTGGCTGCTCTCACTCTGTCCTCCACTCCACCTGGCTGCTCCCACTCTGTCCTCCACTCCACCTGGCTGCTCCCACTCTGTCCTCCCCTCCACCTGGCTACTCCCACTCTGTCCTTCCCTCCACCTGGCTACTCCCACTCTGTCCTCCTCTCCACCTGGCTACTCCCACTCTGTCCTTCCCTCCACCTGGCTGCTCCCACTCTGTCCTCCCCTCCACCTGGCTGCTCCCACTCTGTCCTCCCCTCCACCTGGCTGCTCCCACTCTGTCCTCCCCCCACCTGGCTGCTCCCACTCTGTCCTCCCCTCCACCTGGCTGCTCCCACTCTGTCCTCCCCTCCACCTGGCTGCTCCCACTCTGTCCTCCCCCCACCTGGCTGCTCCCACTCTGTCCTCCCCTCCACCTGGCTGCTCCCACTCTGTCCTCCCCCCACCTGGCTGCTCCCACTCTGTCCTCCCCTCCACCTGGCTGCTCCCACTCTGTCCTCCCCCCACCTGGCTGCGCCCACTCAGTCCTCCCCTCCACCTGGCTGCGCCCACTCGGTCCTCCCCTACACCTGGCTGCTCCCACTCATTCCTCCCCTCCACCTGGCTGCTCCCACTCTGTCCTCCCCTCCACCTGGCTGTGCCTACTCTTTTTGGGGGGGGGCAGCATTTCATTCTTGGTACCAGGCAGCACAATGTCTTGGGCCGGCACTGGTTCTTTTAGCTTAAGGGTAGATCTAACAGTGAGCTGAGACATGCCAGACATGCAGTTTAAGGGCTTTTTGGCCCACGTTTATTAAACAAAAAGAAATATGTCCATCCAGGAGTGTCCACCCAGGGGTTTCAGCTTTACAGCAATAATCAAACAAAAAATACCAAGACACCTGGTTCTTTAGCAACACCGCTGATCAGGCTTATGCTTCAGCCCTCTTGGCTCTATAACAGAGTTCTTGTACAGGCACTGTACCTCTTTTCCAGCGTCCTTGCTGCTTAACACACAGGCTAAGGCCCTCTATCTGCTCTGACGGCACTGTGCAGACATGCACACTTCTCCCTTGCTCGCCTGGACTCCTCAGGGTGGGGCCCAGAACCATGGTCAGGTGTCTACAAATAGGGCAGCACACACCTGACCAGCCAGTGTGCTGGTGGATCACAAAATAACCCCAACCAGACCGCTACCAAATCCCCGGGCTCCAGGTTTCAAAACAGATTTTCCTATACAACAAGGAAATTGAAAAGCCAGTTTCCTTCCAAATTAGCAAATTCCCTGGAGCCCCTCAATCTGCCTGGTTGAGAACCCTGCGTCCTTCCGCTGGTGGGGTACCACACTTACACTTATATATATATATATATATATACACATACACACACAGTATTGTGACGCCTGCCTTTACACACACATGAACTTTGATGGCATCCCAGTCTTAGTCCATAGGGTTCAATATTGAGTTGGTCCACCCTCTGCAGTTATAACAGCTTCAAATCTTCTGGGAAGGCTGTCCACAAAGTTTAGAAGTGTGTCTATGGGAATGTTTGACCTGTCTTCCAGAAGTGCATTTGTGAGGCCAGGCACTGATGTTGGATGAGAAGGCCTGGCTCTCAGTCTCCACTCAAATTCATCCAAAAGGTGTTCTATCGGGTTGAGGTCAGGACTTTGTGCGGGCCAGTCAAGTTCATCCACCCTAAACATGCTCATCTATGTCTTGATTTATATGAATTATATGTGTGCACTAGTGCGCAGTCATGTTGAAACACAAAGGGGCCATCCCTAAACTGTTCCCACAAAGTTGGGAGCATGAAATTGTCCATAATGTAACTGTAGTGCATTATGACTGAAGCGCTGTTCGCTCTGATTGTATACCTGTGACACTGTTTGTTGTGTTTTGTGAAACAATAAAAAAAAGTTAAGCTTTAAAAAAAAAAAAAAAAAAAAGTTACAAATCCTGGCATTCCAGGTATGTAAGTGTTTCTTTAAACCGTAAAATCGAAGGGTTTATTTCTGCTTTATGATTTACTGCTGTTCAGGGGCTCTGGGCTTCAGCAAAATGGCAGCATCCAGCAAGAAGAAATAGGAGAAATTCGGGAGGCAATTTACAGCACACACTCATTTTGGTAGCATAATTATTAATGTGGAATGTATGTTCCTTGCTAAAGAACATTATTTATTAGCAAATTGTTATGGGTGAAGTTGTGCTTTAGGCCCCTTTCACACTGGGGCGTTATTTGAGTGTTTTTTTAGCGTTATTCGAGCGTTATTGGAGCGAAGCCTCATCTGCAATCCCAATGTGCTGGTAAAGCACCGCTAAGACCCTAACGTTTTAGGGCGTTTTTGCAGTGCCTTAGTGTGAAAGGGTAACGCGTTTTTACAGTGCTTTCAATTCATTTCAATGGAGAGGGGCGTTTTTGGAGCGTTTTTTTTAGCGCCCAAAAACTGCTCCAAAGATGCTGCTTGCAGGACTTTTCTCAACTCCCCGCCAGTGCAACGCCTCAGTGTGAAAGGGTAAGGCATTTTTACAGCGCTTTAAATTCATTTAGATGGAGAGGGGCGTTTTTGGAGCGTTTTTTTTTCAGCGCCCAAAAGCTGCTCCAAAGATGCTGCTTGCAGGACTCAGTGTGAAAGGGTCCATTGAGATGCATGGAGAGTGTTTTATTAGCGATATTTTTAACACTAAAACGCTGTAAAAACGCTTCAGTGTGAAAGGGGTCTTAAAGAGGAGGGGGGCGAGGATGTAAACAAGCGGAACTTCCACTTTTGGGTGAAGTTCCACTTTAAAAACTGGATGTATAGAATTCTTATATGGTCCTACAAATTTTTATCTGAATTTAGAGAAAGTATAACTATACAGTACTTTTTTTGTGAACAGATAGAATTTTTAATTATGCTTGATGCGTTAATTAAATGCTTTCTTTGTTAAAGCTCTCAAAACTGTATTAAAAAGATTGCAAATGAAAATCATGCTTTGTGTCATTTCTTAAAAGCACAAAGATGAAATACCGTAATATATTTATCTGATGAAAATAACCTACAGATTTTTTTTTATTATTATTTCAGATAATCATGGCTGGGCTGTTTACATCATTTGGAGATTCTCTTGGTAAGTTTACAATATAAAGTTTGTCTTTGCTTCCTTTCATGAGAACATAAATATGGGAGCCTCATTTATATGTATATTCAATACATTTTGGTGGAACTGGGCATTCTGGTCACTAAAGTCCCCTAGAGACATAAGCAAGCATGTGATTTTAATTATGAACAGCCACTTAATTCTCTATTTATTCACGTTTCTTTTCTTTTACTACAGATAATACATCTTAACAGCACTTTTTATATGATTGTTACTAAGGATTATTATTAGGGCTGTGGAAATTAACTATTAATTCATCGATTAATCTTTAATTTTTTTGATCGATCAACATTTTTTTGATCGATCAAAATTATTTTGATTTGTACTCACCTCACCGCCGGCTTCAGGGAGTTCCGTCGGAGATTCGGTGACGTCAAGGCCACAGGCGGGGCTTGCCGTGTCCATCTGAAGGGCTCCTTTGCTGTGCCTTCATATCTGAATGTCGGCAGGACCTTACCATCTGCCACACGCAAGGGCTGTTACACTTCCCTCTATCACTTCCCTCTATCAACCTGGGATTCTACAACCATCCACGGGGAGTTGTGATAGTTCCCTTCACGGGACATCTACATGCCGATGGACTGATGTTAACTTCTCCTCATCTGGATTCAGCAGTAGCATCGTTGTACACATTTTTATACCAGTATCATACTTAGCTACATGTTTTTATGACTGCTTTTGTTACCGTTTGGTATTACTCGCACCCTTTTTACAGTTGATGTGGCTACATCGATTTTATCTCCAGTGCAATATTTATTTTGTTACCTACTTGAAGACTATAAATGTTTTAATGCTATTCCCATCGAGCGTTGCCTTTGCGTGTTTTTTGTATCCTGCTATCCATTTTTTCAGTGGTTGGTAGCTGCATTGGGAATCAGCCTGCAAGGAGGAGATCCGCTAAAAGTAGTTGGATCTGTATGTGCGCTATAATTAATCGAAATTAGTCGACAAATCGATTAAAAAAATAATCGATTAATCAAACACAAATATTTTGATCAGTAACAGCCCTAATTATTATACTTTATTGTAGGTCCTGCTTTTATTTGTATTACGTGGCAGCCCTGTAAATGTAATTCTTCTTTTAGGCCCGTTTACACCTGAGTAATTTTCAGCTTGTAAAGCACTCAGCTCTGAAGCCTCGTACACACGACCGAGGAACTCGACGGGCGAAACACATCGTTTTCCTCGTCGAGTTCCTTGTTAGGCTGTCGAGGAACTCGACAAGGCAAGTTTCTCCATTCCCGTCGAGGAAAAAGAAGACATGCTCTCTTTTTGGCTCGATGGGATCCTCGACAGTTTCCTCGTCGAAAAATGTACACACGACCGGTTTCCTCATCAAAAAAAAAAATCCCAGCAAGTTTCTTGCTGGTTTTTGCAGAGAAACTCGGTCGTGTGTACGAGGCCTGAAGCTCCAAAAGGCCAACAAGCAAAATGTCATTTATTTAAATGGCCCCTGTTCACATTTGAGCATTCTGTCACCTGAAGAAACAAGCCTGAAGCTCAAAAAAGTACATGAGCTTCTTTTCGGCAGATTAAAATCGTTTTTGGCCCCATAGACTTCAATATGTAAAACACTCCAATACCAGCTCTCCACCTCTAATTTCCTCTCCATCTTCTCCCCTTAGTGCTTGCTTTCTTTTGGCTAAACAAAGATGCCTAAAGCTGTAAAACGCTTGTAATACACTTCTAAAATCCTTTAAAAAAGCTTGGAAAAAGCTGCAAAAAAGTAAAAACAAATACCCAAATCGTCTCTCACCAAACTTTTACTAACACAAGGATCAGCAAAAGCAGCCCAAAGGGTGGCGCCATTTGAATGGAACATCCCCTTTATAGTGCCGTCGTACGTGTGGGACGTCACCACGCTTTGTTCAAGCGTTTTTTTGACTGAACGTGTGTATGCAAGGCAGGCTTAAGAGAAATCACGTCGGAAAAAAAAACATTGGGTTTCGGCATGTCAGGAAAACCGGTCGTGTGCATCACTGGCGAGTAGATATCAAGAAGGAGGCTATAAAATCCTTACGAGGTGGTATAGAATACCGGCAGAATTGCATTGAATATTTCCTCTAGTATCGGATGTATGCTGGAGATGTCAGGAATCGGAAGGCACCATGATACATATTTTTTGGGAATGTCAAATGTTGAGGGAATTCTGGAAGATGGTTGAGGAAACCGTGGAAACGATTACGGGTGTGTCTCTTGGAGAGAATCCGGCAGCCTTTGTCTTGCATGACACCTCATTGTCAAATGAAAAATATAAAAGCGGTGGGCGGAGCCTAGCGGAGCGGTAATGCTGGGCTAGATCTCTGCTCCGTGCAGGAGATAAACCCGCAAATAAACGACGGAACGATCCGTCATAACGAACGGGGACACCGGAACGGACTATCGGAAGGTGAGAGGCACCGAATGATATAAGATGGTGCTGGGAGGAAGCAGGGGAAAAAACAAAAACGGCAGCACAAACGGCGCTCAGCATCCTAAGAGCGCAGCAGTGAAAAAGGCGCCGATTACCTCAGGTGAATTCTCCTCAGAGGTAGTGAGGAGGAAAAAACCATTATCAAAGCCAGAGAAGCAAATGGCTTCCCGCAGTATTACAGCAACTGATAGTGAAGGAGAGGACACGTCAGAGAAACCCTTATCTTTATTAAGACAGGATGCAGCGGTCCCCTCAGGTCTTTTACAGCAATTTGAAAAGATGCTTCACAGAGCGCTGCAAGTTACCTCAGACAAGATAACAGCCAATCTCACCAAGGAGATTAGGGACCTTGGGGGCCGCACAGAGGCCCTTGAATCAAAAATGGACGAAATTGAGGTATTCACACAAGAGTGTTTGACTGAAATTGATACCCTTAAGGAAGAAAATTTAACCCTGCAAAACAGACTGGAAGATTTCGAAAATAGAGCCAGGAGGTCCAATATAAGGTTTAGGGGACTGCCCGAATCAGTTATTGACCTGCCCGGAACCATATTGGCACTTTGTCAGGAACTGCTGCCTGGTATACCCGTAAGCAGACTGGAAATGGACAGAGTCCACAGGGCTCTTGCCCCCAGGAAAGCGGATGGACCACCTAGAGACATCATAGCCAAATTCCATTTTTACAAAACCAAAGAATTAATAATGGAGGCCACTAGAGAAAAAAAGAAATTATCCTTTCAGGGGCATGACTTTCAGATTTTTGCGGACATTTCCCAGCTGACGATAAATAAGAGAAGGGCTATGAAACCCCTCCTTCAAGAATTACAGCATCGCCAAATTAAATACCAGTGGGGGTTCCCCTTCTCCCTGAGGTTCACTTTTCAAGGTACCAAAATAGTGTGCAGAACCCCGGATCAGCTTCACCAAGCACTTATTGATTTCAAAATTATTGAAAAACCACCAACAGCGCATGCTGCACGCAGAAGATCTGCATCCTCCTCTCCTCACAACACTTCACCTAAGCAGGACCACATTAACGGCATCCATCAAATACACAAGCGTGGTAGATTTGTGGCTCAAGAGCAAGCACAAGACCAGGAAGATACTATGGACTGATTCCTCAGAGCAAGATTCTACTTTTTTCCCTCTACCTTAGAGCAGGAACTTGTTCACCTGCAGTTTGCAAAACACATGGCAATTACAAAGACCAATCTTTTTTTTTCCTCTCTTTTCTTCTTTTTTATATATATATTTTTTTTTTCTTAATACTCTCTCCTACGTTTCTACCATTGTTATAACCAATGCCCTCATAGGAGGGACCACTAACATGCATGGGATTTTTCTAAGTGGCTCAGCTTCCTCACACCACAAGATTAGTCACTCCCCCCCCCTATACAGGGGACCAATTAACCCAACAGCCAGATTGTATATTACCTACACTACTTTCTGTCTTTTACCAATCTCTCACTAGGACATTTCAATCTAACCCATCCTCTCCTAGTACCCCACATGTATTCTATTACCTTTATGTTAATTCTTCCCTGCCTAACGGGCAAGAGAAGCCACCATCCAGGTTTTACACTGAATGGAGTTTCGCTTTACTCTCTATCCCCCTTTTTCCTTAAATAACCAATAGTTCTTCTTATATTACACAGTACAGTTACCCCGTAATTAATAGGAGTTATTAGTAATGTTGTACATTCAGTACCTGTTATGGGTACTTACAGGATATCTTTTTGGACGCGGGTCTCCATGGCACGGATAATACATGTGCCACATTTGGCTCCCCTCTGATCCCCGCAATAATAAGCGGGGGCCAGACGTGGGCCCTTTTTCCCCTGACCGGGTATTTCCCTCCCGGTCACGGGCCAGTTCGGAACATTTTTTATACATTCTGATGCTTGTTTGTTATTTTATCAGTAACATTTTGTTTTCTTTTTTGAAGGTGATTACTTTCCTGAACCCCTTCTTTCCTCTTCTTCCCCCCTCTGCAAGGACTAGACCGGGTAATCGTTGTACAGGCTCATATGGTAAGAAGTGCGGAATGGTTTGGCTACCATGGCTCCTTTGAATGTACTTTCATTAAATGTGCAGGGTCTAAATGTTCCACAAAAACGAGTGAAGGCTTTCAGATATTTTCAAGCCAAGAAAGCACATGTAGTATGCTTACAGGAAACCCACTTCACCCCTACCACCACTCCAAAAATTTTTCATGCTTCCTACCCTCAAGTTTATACAGCGTCCGCTTCATCTAAAAAACGGGGCACCCTAATTGCCTTTCATAGGTCTACACAATTTACAGTAAAGTCTGAAATAAAGGACCCAGAAGGTCGCTATATCATACTAACAGGTCATATAATGGACGCTGCAGTAACTATTGTGTCATATTATGCTCCCAATCAGAACCCACTCCCATTTATGTCACACTTATTTCAAGTGGTAAACACACACAAATTTGGCTCCCTCTTTATTTGTGGGGATTCTAATCAGGTTCTCCTCCCTTTTTTGGACAAAACCCCCTACTCCCCTCCGAAAAAACAGGTCAAATGGTCCCTCTCCAACTTACTATCTAAATACAATCTAGTGGACTCCTGGAGGGAAATGAACCCCACCAGGCGCTCTTACACATATTTCTCGAATCCTCATCAATCGTCTAGCCGTATTGATCACATTTTCTTGACAATAGGTATGCTGCCGGAGGTACTTGACTCCGGCATCGTTCCTATTCCTTGGTCGGACCACAACGCAGTCCTTACCACTCTAGCCTCGACTATACCCAAAAAGCAAGACTCCACATGGTACCTGCCAGATATAATTCTCAAACACCCATCTTATAAAATGGTAATAGAGCAAAGCCTAAAGGAATACCTGACACTTAATGCAACCCCGGAAATCTCACCGCTAACACTGTGGGAAGCGCATAAACCAGTGCTGAGAGGAATAATACAAAAACAGTACGGTATCCTTAAAAGGGAACGCAAGCAACTAGCAAATAAACTTGAACTAGAACA
Source organism: Rana temporaria (assembly GCF_905171775.1). Classification (NCBI taxonomy): domain Eukaryota; kingdom Metazoa; phylum Chordata; class Amphibia; order Anura; family Ranidae; genus Rana; species Rana temporaria. Next base: position 391,442,921 of record NC_053490.1, on the reverse strand, counting down.
CAATTTGGCATTCATGGCCTTTCAACATAATCACTCGCCCAAAACAAAAGCCCGTCTTGACAAGGCACGAACGGAATATGACCTATTCCTCACGGAATCTGCCAATAAATCTTTGTATAGGACGAAACATTTTTTTTACAAACATGCTAACAAATCAGGCTCACTCCTTGCAAGATCACTTAATTCGATGAATAAGACATACAAACCCATTCATTTAAAAATTGCAAATAATAACATTTCTAGTAATCCGATCAAAATAGTGCAAAAATTTAGTACACACCTTAAAAAATTGTACTCCGAAAATAAGGTATTCAACTCACAGGAAGCTGATACCTTCTTTTCCGATTTACAGTTACCGCGATTGAGTGACTCCCAAAACGCACTTTTAGAAGAACCTATAACACCAACAGACATTTTGGCGGCCATCAAAGACCTCAAAATAAATAAAAGACCAGGTCCAGATGGGTTTACTGCGCGTTACTATACAACGCTAAAGGAGCAGATCTCCTCCACAATGGCTGACGCCTTTAATGATCTATTACACCATAAATCCTTTAGACAAGAATCCCTCACGGCCACGATTTGTATGATACCCAAACCGCATTCAGACACTACCCTTAGCGAAAACTACCGCCTGATATCCATGCTTAACACGGACATTAAAATACTTGGCAAAATCTTAGCTAGCAGACTGAACAAAATTATCGGATCACTGATTCATAGGGATCAAGTGGGTTTCATGCCCAATAGACAGGCTGGGGACAACATTCGGAGGGCTAGTCTATTAGCACACTTTGCAAGAAAGAGGAAAATTCCAGCATGTTTCTTATCACTAGATATAAGACAAGCCTTCGACTCTGTCTCTTGGTCATACCTAGAGTACTCATTGCTGAAATGGGGCTTTGGTCCTAACTTCATACGATGGGTTCTACAATTATACAAAAATCCGAAAGCGTATGTTAAATACGCAGGATATAAATCAGATGCATTCTCCATACAAAGAGGCACCAGGCAAGGCTGTCCATTATCCCCTTTATTGTTTGCCCTCCTCATAGAACCTCTGGCCCAAAAAATAAGAGCAGACCCCAAGGTAATGGGTATTGAATTGGGCGGTGTAAAACACAAATTATGTCTATATGCGGACGACATCTTGTTGTTCCTCTCATCTCCCCAAGTTTCCGGTCCCAACTTAACCCCAATTTTGCACCATTTTGCGTCTTTCTCGGGTTTAGCGATAAACCCTAAGAAATGCCTGGCCCTCAACGTTTCACTTTCCAGCACAGAATTGAATGCGGCGAAAGTGGGTCTTCCCTTCGAGTGGCCAGCCAAAAGCATCCCTTATTTAGGAATACACCTCACAGCTGACATATTAGATCTATACTCATACAATTATCCTGCACTTTTGAAACACATAACAAGTCTTTTACACTCGTGGGCCCTACTCCCCTTATCCTGGTTCGGTAGAATTAATGCAACAAAAATGACTATATTGCCCAAGCTCCTATACCTCTTTAGGGTACTCCCTATACCGATTCCTGCGCATTTTCTTAGAACTGTACAAAAACGGGTCTCCACCTTCGTCTGGGGTTCTTCCAAGCCAAAAATCAAATCACAAGTCTTACATCTCCCCAAGACGGCAGGTGGACTCGGCTATCCCAATTTTGCCCGTTATTACCAAGCAGCGCAACTGGCAACGTTAACAAAATATCATGCCAAAACTGAGGTGCCACTTTGGGTTTCAATAGAAGCAGTGGAAAGCGACCCTATTTCTATATCTAACTTGTTGTGGATCTCTCCAAAGTTACGTAAGCATATTACCAACCCAGTCACGAAACACTCGCTTTCCTTATGGGATGCACTTAAATCCAAATCTATTGTCTCCTCTAACCCCGTTACTGTCCTTTAATAAAAACCCGGCATTCTACCCAGCTTGGGTCTTTCCCAATTCCTTTAAAGAATGGGTGGATAGGGACTGTACACTCAAATACAAATTTTTTGATTCAATGTCAATGACCCCCTTTCCATCTATGTGTACAACGTATGGAATACCACCGAAGGAAATCTTTAGATATTTACAGATTAAAAATTTTTTCCAACCCCCTACTAACTCAGCATACTTGCCGAACAAATTCACAGTCTTTGAAAATGTATGTGATAAGAATCCCCACGCTAGAAAAGTGATTTCAACCCTATACTCGCAGCTACTTTCGCAACCAGACAAAGGGAAACTACTATATGTTCGTAAATGGGAGGAGGACTTGGGCATAGAATTGAATGAGAGGGAGTGGGAGCAAATATGGACCAATACTAAAACAGCTTCTTCTAATGTGCTAGCAGCGGAAACGAACTATAAAGTACTATCTAGGTGGTACTTGGTGCCGGCTAGAGTGGCTAAATTCGCTAGTAATTATTCTGATCAATGCTTCAGGGATTGTTCTGGTACGGGAACATATATTCATATATGGTGGTCGTGCCCAAAGGCACAGGTATTTTGGTCAGAAGTTTTCCAAACAATAGAAGCCCTCACTAAATCTTCCCTTCCTATGGATCCAAAATTGGCACTACTTAATTTAAAACCACACAATATGTCACACATGCAATTCAACCTGATTAGACAGCTCCTCACGGCAGCAAAACAAACAATAGCGAAAGCATGGAGATCTCCTAACTTATTCATGAGCGAAGCTGCCAATAGAATGAACACAGCAATGAAGTTTGCCAAAATGTCGGCCATTGAGTCGGATACGATCGCCAGATTTGAATGTATATGGGAACCCTGGATTAATCTCACAATGCAGAACACATTTGTTAATGCGGTAATGATGCCATGGTAGTCCAGTCATTGTATAGGCAGCCTGATTTATCTAACCAAAATGCAGATGGATCCCCGGTCTGGTCCTGCAGAGACCCCCATCCCCTTCTCCTTCCCTTACCTTCCCTCTTTTAATTTAATGTTTTATAATTTTCCTTTTTATTTTTACATTATTACCTCGCATCTGCGACTTCTATTTGCCTAAGCTATTAGGAAAATACAACACTAACTAGATGCCTCTAACGTCTTGGAAGCAGTACAATGCATTACAATGCCTGGAACGAAGTTCATATGTTAAGCTGCAAGACCTCTGTTATCCAGAAATATGTGTTGATGGACTTATTTGTTTATCTTTCAAGTTTATTTTGATCAAATTTTCATGAACGGAGTTCAGATGTGATGTGGATGTTATGCATCATTATATAGTATTTCAGTATTTTCCTCTGTATATGTTTATACTATCTGAAATTTCTTTATACTTGTTGCTACTTTTACACAATAAAGATATATTGACACGGAAAAATATAAAAGCTCACTGCAGCAAAGGCTTGTATTCCAGTATTGTGGAAAAGTAATGTATCCCCAACGGGATCACAGTGGATGGCAAGGGTTTCGGAAATTCAACAAATGGAAGATCTGACTATTACACTGAAACAACAGGAGAAAAAATATTGGAGGATCTGGAATCCCTACTTTCAATATAGGGAACAGACTCTCCTATCTGAGTAATATTGGTCAATCCTGAGATAGTTATTTGTAAAATAATAGTTAGAGACTGGGCAGTGAATATGGCAGAGTTGGGCCTTATGGGGGAGGGAGGGGGTAAGAGGTGAGGGGGAGGAGGATTTAATGTTTTTTTTCCCTCTCTTTTTTTTTTTCTTTCCTTGTTTATCTCTCTGCCTATAGAGGCAAAACCAGGACTTGTTCTTGGAAAGGAAAACTAAATGGTGCTAAATGGTGCTTATTTTAATAAGAGATTGAGTATGTAACATTAGGACTAATATAAGAAGAAAAACAAAAGAAAACAAAAGAAAAAGAAAAAAAAATATATATATATATACATACTGTGGTGTGGTGTTGTGTACTATGAATCCTTATTTGATATGATTGTATAATTTAATATAAAAAATTTAAATAAAGGATTTATAAAAATGTAGCGCCCCCTTACTTTCAGTGCGGGCGCTACACTAAAAGTTAGTGGGGAATGGAAGGGTTAGTTTACTTCCATTCGTCATTTATGGAAACTCAGGCTGCTGCCCGCTTTGGAATCGGTCCTGTGGGTCGGTCTGCGCTCCGGGGATGTGTTGTCACCCCTGGGCAGCAGTTGGCACTAGAGGGGTTCTGACAGACCCACCTTCTCCCAGCAGCCAATCAGAGGAGTTCTTCCCTCGTTGGGCATGCTGGGAGGGGGATATATCTGGGGCGGCCGTTTTTGGCGGGTTGTTTTAATGCGGGACCCGTGTTCAAGATGCGGCACCCACCTTCAGGGTACGCACATCCATGGGCCCCGCCACCATGGCCTGCTTTGCTGAGGTTGTGCACCATGCAGAGCCTTATCCTGACATTGAGAGGGGCCCCAGCGACTTGCTGGGTCCCAACCTTCTGTTGAGAGGATCCTAAGCTGGAGGCTGTGCGATGGGGGATCGGCTCGGGGGAACCTAGAACTAGAGGTTGTCCAGGAGGCCTAGACGAACCATCGGGGATCCGGTCACCACACCATATGACAGGTATGCTCAAGCTGTCAGTGGGTGACACTGATTGAACTAACTGGGAGGATTTGCTCAAATTGATCTCACAAATCCCAAGTTGTCCGGCCTGTGACAGAGGCTCTGAGTCAGGCCTGTGGCAGAGGTCTGTTTCCTCCCAGTGATCCGCAAGTGACGCTCCGGCTGCCAGGCCTGAGATAACCGCCTGTCCGGGGGCACTTTACCCACCCTGATTGTGGTGGCGACGAATTGAGGTATATCATTGCTGAGAGCAGGCTTGCTCTCTCTTCATATCCAAGGCCTGATACTAAAGTTTTCTCTACGCTCATCAACCTTTCTCTGTCGTGTGCCATGTTGATGTTGGCCGTGTTGGGCCTTGGAATAAAGCATTGAAAACTGAATTGATGTCTGGACACTTGCTCTTTATTCACACTCACAGAAATCACCCCTAGACAAAGTCAAGAAGATAACTCAGTAAGCCGATCCCAAACTAATCAGCGGCTCCTTCGGGGGTGAGCGCTACAAAAAAAAGTAGAACTTTATACAGAAAAAAAAACATAAGCACTGCTTCCGTGTCAATCACAAAATTGCAAAAAATAATATTTACAGCCAACCTTCCCCCTCCAGCGCCATTATGCAACAAGACACCTGGAAACCTCAGGCAACCTTTTTTCCCTAGAGATGGAGAAAGGTTTTTTTTTTTTTTTTTTACCTTAAACACTTTATTAGATTAAACAAGTTAACTCAAACAATTATGGCAACATTTGACTGTAATTAGGTCAAATCTACCCTTACATCATGCATCCGGGACCCAAAGCACCTTAACCACTTCAATGGCCAATTTTCAGCTTTCAGGGCTGTCGCATTTTAAATAACAATTGCGTGGTCATGCAACACTGGACCCAAACAACATTTTAATCATTTTGTTCCCAGAAATAGAGCTTTCTTTTGGTGGTATTTGATCACCACTGGGTGTTTTATTTTTTGCTAATCAAATAAAAAAAGACAGACAATTTTGAAAAAAAAAAGTGTTTCTTTGTAAATAAGTAAGTTTTCTCCTTCACTGATGGGCACTGATGAGGCTGCACTGATAAGTCGGCACTGATGAGGTGGCACTGAAGATGAGGTATTAATATGCAGCACTGATAGACGGCACTCATAGGTGCCACTGTTATGCAGCACTTATGATAGGCTTATGATAGGCGGCAGTGATGAGCACTCATAGGTGGCACTGAAGAGCACTAATAGGCAACACTGATCGGTACTGATAGGCGGCACTGATGGGCATGAATAGGGCACTGATAGATGGCTCTGATAGGCAGCACTGATGAGGAGGCACTAGTAGGCATTACTAACGGGCGCCTCTAATGGGCACTGATTGGTACCTCTAATGGGCACTGATTGGCAACCCTGGTGGTCCTGGGTGGGCACCCCTGGTGGGCATAGGTGGAAATCCTAGGTGGGTTGCGCTAATAAAATAAACAGTGCAGACGATGGGAAAAAAAACGATCGTTAGTAGGCACAACCATCGGTTAAAAATCCACGCATGCTCAGAATCAAGTCGACGCATGCATGGAAGCATTGAAGTTCGTTTTTTTCAGCACATCGTTGCGTTTTACGTCACTGCGTTCTGACACGATCGTTTTTTTAACTGATGGTGTGTAGGCACGACGGACCATCAGTCAGCTTCATCGGTTAACCTATGACAACGGTCCTTCAGACTGTTCTCATCGGATGGACTGATCGTGTGTACAAGGCATTATACAGACCAGTCACTGCTGCTCTCTCTACTAGTGCATGGTCATTGGTCTTGTCCCCCCCAACCCAGTGTTGCCAATTTACCAGATTGAAATTTACTGACACCCAAATATTTACTGGCACAGCCAGGTTTTTACTGGCATTTCCAAAAGTTACAAAATTACAGTGAAAATTTCAGTATTTAACTACTTAAGACCCGGACCAAAATGCAGCTAAAGGACCTTGCCCCTTTTTGCGATTCGGCACTGCGTCGATTTAACTGACAATTACGCGGTCGTGCGACGTGGCTCCCAAACAAAATTGGCGTCCTTTTTTTCCCACAAATAGAGCTTTCTTTTGGTGGTATTTGATCACCTCTGCGGTTTTTATTTTTTTGCGCTATAAACAAAAATAGAGCGACAATTTTGAAAAAAATTCAATATTTTTTACTTTTTGCTATAATAAATATCCCCCAAAAATATATAAAAACATTTTTTTTACTCAGTTTAGGCCGATACGTATTCTTCTACCTATTTTTGGTAAAAAAAATCGCAATAAGCGTTTATCGGTTGGTTTGCGCAAAATTTATAGCGTTTACAAAATAGGGGATAGTTTTATTGCATTTTTTTTTTTTACTACTAATGGCGGCGATCAGCGATTTTTTTCGTGACTGCGACATTATGGCGGACACTTCGGACAATTTTGACACATTTTTGGGACCATTGTCATTTTCACAGCAAAAAATGCATTTAAAATGCATTGTTTACTGTGGAAATGACAGTTGCAATTTGGGAATTAACCACAAGGGGGCGCTGATGGGGTTATGTGTTCCCTGAAGTGTGCTTACAACTGTAGGGGGGTGTGGCTGTAGGTGTGACGTCATCGATTGTGTCCCCCTATAAAAGGGATGACACGATCGATGCAGCCGCCACAGTGAAGAACAGGGAAGCCATGTTAACACACAGCTCTATCCGTTCTTCAGCTCCAGGGACCGATCGCGGGACTCCAGCGCCGATCGGGTCCGCGGGTCCCGGTGCTTCGGACCGGGTCGCGGGAGCACGCGCAGGCACGAGCCCGCAACCCACGGCTGGGTACTAGTACAGGACTTACCTGTATGTACATGTGCCCAGCCGTGCCATTCTGCCGACGTATATGTGCAGGAGGCGGTCCTTAAGTGGTTAAGCTACAAGCAAGTACAATATGCAATTAGCAATGTGATTTAAGGTAGATATTAAGGCAAAAAGCATATTTCTTATTTTATTTTCTATATAGTAAGTAAGTATCTCAGGGACAGGACTCTAGAATGGGCAGCACATACACATGAAATCGTGCCCTGTACACACGATCGTTTTTTCCGTCGGAATAAACTCAGATGGAATTCCGCTCAAGCTGTCTTGCATACACATGGACACACCAAAATGCTTCCGAGCATTCATGTTTTTTTTCTCCATCGCAATTCCATATAGACAAACAGAATTTCCGTTCTCTTTTTAACTTTGTCGGAATTTCCGAAGGAAAAAGTCAGATAGCGCATACACATGGTCGGAATAACCGATGAAAAAATTCCGTTGGACTTTTTCCTCACAGTGACACTGACAGCAGCACGGATGATAATGACAACTCACTGACCCAACATGTCCCTTCCTGACTCACAGTGACAGTTTCTCTCCATGCCAGGTGGTCCCTTCATCCATATCAGTCCAACAGCACTGACAGTCCCGCTCCCGGCTTTCCTTCCTCCCATCCCACAGACACACACAAGGCACCGGCTGCTCTGCTCAGCTCCCTGGTACCATGACATAACATGCTCAGGCACCACCTGTGCCAGACCTTTCCCCCAGACCCCCACCGCCAGCACTGCCCAAACACACTGTTGCAGGCACTTGGATGGTTCTTGGCTCTTTCCGAACTGGTACTTCACATGCGCTTAGGCGAGCGTTACAGCCATCTTTTTAACTGGCAACCTTTTCCTTTCACTGGCACTTACTGGCAGGAGAAAGGTGCCCAGTTTTTGCCAGTAAAAATATTGACGCTTGGCAAACAAATTATTCTCTTGGCAGTCTGTAATAGGCTGCTGTACTCCTCCCACAGCTCTGCTCTCTGCTTAGGCTATGTTTAGCACAGTGATGATGTCACTGCTACTTTTAGAAGGAAAAATCTGGGTTTGCAAAGGAATTTGGTGCATAAAAAAAATGATTTTTATACTTTGTGCCTAACAAGAACAATATGTATATGGGTTTGTGCGGCCAGAGTTGTATGTGAACCCTTACCTTGTAAAAACAACACATTTCTATTTCTCAGCTGCATAAGGAGCTTAGAGAGGTGGGGTGGAGAATGAATTGGGGGGGGGGGGGAGGTGTCCGCAGCAGACAGAGAAACAGCAGTACACTTATCTTCTCAGTGATTAGCTGTGCAGATGGGCAAGTCACCAATAAGCAGAAAAAAAAGCAAGCAGTACACTGATCACGGATCTTTTCAGTTAGGCCCCTTTCACATTGAGGAGTTTTTCAGGCGGTAAAGCGCTAAAAATAGCGTTGCTATCCCGCTTGAAAAACTCCTGCACTGCAGACTCAATGTGAAAGCCCGAGGGCTTTCACACTGAGGCGATGCGCTGGCGGGAGACAAAAAAATCTCCTGTCAGCGGCATCTTTGGAGCGGTGAGAGGAGCGGCATGTATACCGCTCCTTCACCGCTCCTTCCCATTGAAAACAATGGGAACCGCGGCAATACCGCCCGCAATGCGCCTCTATAGAGGCGCATTGCGGGCGATATTAACTCTTTATCGGCCGCTAGCGGGGGTTAATACCGCACCGCTAGCGACTGATACCCGCGGCAATTCCGGCGGTATAGCGCCGCTATTTTTAGCGGCGTTATACCGCCACCGCAGCTCCCGCCCCAGTCTGAAAGGGGCCTAAAGAGCTTTGCAGGGTGGGGGCAGCTTGAATCTGATCACTGGAGTACAGGCAGACTGCTCCCATGTAGAATGCAAAGAAGAAAACTGACCACTCTGGGATTGATGTGCTTTGTGTGGTCAGTTTTAAATAAGAAAGAGCAGAGGAACGGGCAGGATCACCAGTTATTACACACAAAGGAAGGAACGCAAAGAGAACAGGATAGTTTTATATACAAGTACATGGTACAACAGACACAGGAATATGAAATGTTGGGGTAACATACTTTAACCACTTAAGACCCAGACCATTATGCAGGTTAAGGACCTTGCCCCTTTTTGGGATTCTGCACTGCGTTGCTTTAACTGACAATTGTGCGGTCGTGCAATATGGCTCCCAAACAAAATTGGCGTCCTTTTTTTCCCACAAATAGAGCTTTCTTTTGGTGGTATTTGATCACCACTGCGGTTTTTATTTTTTGCGTAATAAACAAAAATAGAGCGACAATTTTGAAAAAAATTCAATATTTTTTACTTTTTGCTATAATAAATATCCCCCAAAAATATATTAAAAAATAAGTTTTCCTCAGTTTAGGCCGATACGTATTCTTCTACCTATTTTTGGTAAAAAAAAAAATCGCAATTAGCGTTTATCGATTGGTTTGCGCAAAAATTATAGCGTTTACAAAATAGGGGATAGTTTTATTGCATTTTTATTAATTTTTTTTTTTACTACTAATGGCGGCGATCAGCGATTTCTTTCGTGACTGCGACATTATGGCGGACACATGGGACAATTTTGACACATTTTTGGGACCATTGTAATTTTCACAGCAAAAAGTGCTATAAAAATGCACTGTTTACTGTGAAAATTACAATTGCAGTTTAGGAGTTAACCACTAGGGGGCACTGTAGGGGTTAAGTGTGATCTCATATGTGTTTCTAACTGTAGGGGGGCAGGGCTGGACGTCATTGATCGTCTTTCCCTATATCCGGGAATAGACGATCACTGACACTGCCACAATGAAGACCGGGGAAGGTGTGTTTACACACACCTCTCCCCGTACTTAAGCTCCGGTGACCGATCGCGGGACACCGTCGGTGATCGGGTCCCGCGGTCACGGGGCTTCGGACCGGGTCACGAGCGCACTGCCGGCGGGGCTTAAAGAGACACGTACAGGTATGTGATTGAGCCTAGCCGTGCCATTCTGCAGACGTATATCGGCATGAAGGGGTCCTTAAGTGGTTGTAAATTTCAGACAAGTAAAATCAACGTGTATCCCTCTATAGTGTGTACTTGTCTCAATTAGGAGCACTAATGCCTCGTACACACGGTCAGACTTTTGACCATGCAAAAGTCCGCTGTGAGTCCGTCGGAAAGAAAGAGAACAGGTTCTCTATCTAAGGTCCGTCGGACTTCCGAGAAAAAAAGTCAGATGGAGGCTACACACAGCCGGACTTTCCGTGAAAAAAAGCCTGTCTGACTTTTTTCTCTGAAAGTCCAGTCGTGTGTACGAGGCATAAGTGTCATTTTCTGCAGTTTTTGTCCTCTGCTATCAGCATGAACCACTTCTGACAAGTTTTCCTGACACCAAGAGAAAAAAGGTGACAGGGAAGGGAGCTCCAGCTGATTGACAGCCTCATCTGTGTTCCTGTGTGTTGTGTGAAGGCAGGTTTGTCCCTTTCATCCAATCAGCTGTCACACTCGGCAGAGCTCAGTGAGGAGAAGTCTAACTTCAGCTCTCTGCCCCCTTTTTTTCTGAACTCTCAGGCCTCGTACACACGACAGAGATTCTCGGCAGAATTCGCCGAGAAACTCGGTCAAAACCCGGATTCTGCCGAGAATCTCTGTCGTCTGTACAGTTTTGGCTCGATGGAGCCGCCGAGGAGCTCGACGAGAAAATAGAGAACATGTTCTCTATTTTCTCGTTGGCCGCGTTGTTCTATAGGAGAAGGCGGCCCGCCGAGCTCCTCGGCGGCTTCATCCCAAAACGAGACGAGGAACTCGACGTGCCAAGCACGTCGAGTTCCTCTGTCGTGTGTACGGGGCCTCAGACAAGCTTTATAAATTCTGGACTTTAAATGGATGTTGAGAAGAGATGACTGCAGATAAAACAGGTACAAGGTAAGTAGGAGGATTGGTTTCATCTCTATGTATCACCTGAGGCCAGTCACTTCACCGACTTTCATTTGTTTACCTACATATAGGTCTACAAATTCTCAAGAGGAAGTTTCAGTAATGTTGCAGGTAATTTAACATGACAATGAGAATCGGGAAAAACAAAGCTGTAGCTTGTTTACATACTGGGGTGCATGAATCCATACACAAATCTAATCAAACAAATACAACTCTTCTGCACATAATGTTTTGAGCGATTCACACAGAAGAGCACAGACCGCAGTTTGCCTTCCCACAATCGAGTTGTGTGCTTAATTGCTGCTGACTAATAGTAAGTAAAGTATGAAATTGTGCCCAATAGTTTCATATTGAGTTTAGACATACAGGCACGACCCTGTCTCAAGCAAGATACTTTGGGCCAGATCCACAGAGCAAGTACGCCGGCGTATCTACTGATATGCCGGCGTAATTTCAAATTTCCCGCGTTGCATCTTTAGTTTGAATCCTCAAACCAATCCTCAAACCAAGACGGCTTCTGGGTTCGATCCGACAGACGTACGGCTTCGTACGCCTTCGGATCGTAGGTGCAATACTTCGGCGCCCGCTGGGTGGAGTTTGCGTCGTTTTCACGAACGTACACGCGGCCGTCGCATTTTCTAACGTCGTCTGTAGTCGGCTTTTTTCCGGCTGGTATTTTGCGGCGTATAGATAGACTTGCCATGTTAAGTATGGCCGTCGTTCCCGCGTCGAAATTTGAATTTTTTTTTTTTGCTTAAGTCGTCCGTGAATAGGGATGGACGTAACTTACGTCTAAGTTTAAAAAATGACGTTGTTGCAACGTCATTTCGCGCAAAGCACGGCGGGAAATTTCTGGACGACGCATGCGCAGTTCATTCGGCGCGGGGACGCGCTTCATTTAAATGAAACCCGCCCCCAACCCGCCCAATTTGAAATCCGCCGCCAGAAATACACTACGCCGCTGTAACTTACGGCGCGAACTCGCTGAGGATTCGAATATACGCCAGGTAAGGTACGGCGGCGTAGTGTATCTCTGATACGCCGCGCAGATCCAAATGTATGTGGATCTGGCCCTTTGTTGTTGGGTACTTACTGCATAATATGACAACTATTTCTGTATATACCAGTGTTTTAATCCCTTTCCATCCCAAAAAAATAAAAAGTGTAGCCTTTTTATACTTTAAAGTGGAGTTCCACCCAAAAGTGGAACTTCGGCTTTAACCAGTTCCCGAACCCCGCATGTACATATACGTCCACAATATGGCACGTACAGGCACATGGGCGTACATGTACGTCCTTGCCTATTAGCGGGTGGGGGGTCCGATCGGGACCTCCCCGCTACATGCGGAGGTCGGGTCCGCTCGGGGAGCGATCCGGGACCACGGCGCGGCTATTTGTTTATAGCCGCTCCGTCGCGATCGCTCCCCGGAGCTGAAGAACGGGGAGAGCCGTATGTAAACACGGCTTCCCCGTGCTTCACTATGGCGGCGCATCGATCGCGTCATTCCCTTTATAGGGAAGACACGATCGATGACGTCATTCCTACAGCCACACCCCCCTACAGTTGTAAACACACACTAGGTGAACCCTAACTCCTACAGCGCCACCTGTAGTTAACTCCCAAACTGCAACTGTCATTTTCACAATAAACAATGCAATTTAAATGCATTTTTTGCTGTGAAAATGACAATGGTCCCAAAAATGTGTCAAAATTGTCCGAAGTGTCCGCCATAATGTCGCAGTCACGAAAAAAATTGCTGATCGCCGCCATTAGTAGTAAAAAAATAAAAAAAAATAAAAATGCAATAAAACTATCCCCTATTTTGTAAACGCTATACATTTTGCGCAAACCAATCAATAAACGCTTATTGCGATTTTTTTTTACTAAAAATAGGTAGAAGAATACGTATCGGCCTAAACTGAGGAAAAAAAATGTTTTTATATATGTTTTTGGGGGATATTTATTACAGCAAAAAGTAAAAAATATTGCATTTTTTTCAAAATTGTCGCTCTATTTTTGTTTATAGCGCAAAAACTAAAAACCGCAGATGTGATCAAATACCACCAAAAGAAAGCTCTATTTGTGGGGGGAAAAAGGACGCCAATTTTGTTTGGGAGCCACGTCGCACGACCGCGCAATTGTCTGTTAAAGCGACGCAGTCCCGAACTGTAAAAACACCTTGGGTCTTTAGGCTGCATATTGGTCCGGGGCTTAACTGGTTAAGCACTCCTCGCCCCCTGACATGCCACATTTGGCATGTCATTTTTTGGGGGGGAGGGGGGAGTGTGTACCCTATTTTTAGTGGGACTTCCTGTGCCACCTCCTCCTTCCTTTTTTCGGCCACCTAGGCGACTCCTCCTCTTGCCCTAGGCGGCCCCTCCCTGCCTTGAGATCTTCTGGGACACAACTCAGGTCCCAGAAGGTCGGCTGGCCAATAGGAGAGCGCAGCGCCGGCTGGGTGCCCACAGTTACTATGATGGCACAGAGGAGAGGAGGGGGAGAGGAGCGAGCCTCCGGGTGGCCGCATTGCTGGACCGTGGGGCAGGTAAGTGTCGGTTTATTAAAAGTCAGCAGCTATGCTTTTTGTAGCTGTTGACTTTTAATAAACTAAAACACGGGTGGAACGCTGCTTTAATAAGCATTAACCCTTTCACTGCCAGAGTCTTTTCCCTTTTTTTTTGCACGCATGTTAAAATTATAGACCAGCAGATTACATTTTATATTTTCTGAGAGCAGAGACCCTGTAGAAGAAAAGCAGTGGCAGTTTATAAATGTTTTATGTCACACAGTATCTGTTTATCAACCCCCTATTTTCAGTAAAGAAAACACACGAAGGTTAATTTTAGTGCATTAAAACACACTAAATCACTTTTTGGTTAAATATAAAAAATAAGGTGGCATCAGGTAAAAAGATATCAAATATGTCAAGCTTTGAAATTGCGTGGATCTATGAAATGGTGACAAACCACAGTACCCAAAATTGGCCAAAGGTGACACTTTTAAAGCCTTTTAGAGCCATTTAGAGGTTTAACTGTGAATAATGGCCCTAAAACTTTTGCTTTTACTCTGGCATGCACAGAAGTACCTAATATGTGTAGCGCAACTGTTGTTTTGGTATGTAGGTGCACAGAAGTCAAGTCCTGGGGAAAAAAGTGTGGGAACTCACCCAAGATTCTACCCCCCCCCACCTCAAAAATATATGTATCCCCATCCCCGCCCATAATTATCCACATCCCTTTCCACAATGTATCCCCTTCCCCGCCCAGCATCATCCATCTACAACCATCAACCTACTTTTCCATCTGTCTGGCTGGTCAGATGAACACGGACAGACGGTCCGTGTTCATCCGATCCCCCCATAGGGGAGAGCGGAGAAAAGACAGGGCGGTCCCTGCACAGTGTGCGGGGACCGCCCTGTCATCCGCCGGCTCAGCGGGGATCAACGGAGCAATCCCCGCTGAGCAAGCGGAGGTCCACGGGGCAGATTATTACTGATCTACCCCGTGTGAAAGGGGCCTAAGGGTGGAAACACATGTTTCCGATCAAATGCCATGTAGTAATGGGTGTGTCAATGTGCGTGTTACCACTACATGTGTTATGTGCTTTAACATTTTGCAGTGCCATTCAATTTGAATGGCACCCCAACTCATTAAGACTTTACAGCTTCATAGTACATTTATTGCAGCGCACCACAATGCAGTGTAAGGCATCTATGTGCATTGGGGTGCGCTGCTTTGGAAAAAATGCTGTCTATTTTTTTTATTTTCTCGTGCATTGGCAGCCCATTCAAAATGAATAGGCTGCCATAATGCAATGCACATTAACGCTTGACACAACATGTCTTAAAGTGGTTATAAACCCCACTTTTTGACTTTTACCTACAGGTAAGCCTTTCAATAAGGCTTACCTGTAGGTATAAAGAATATCGCCCAAACCTGTACCTGATTGCAGCGGCGCATGCGCAGGGGGGATCCTCGGCTAAAGGGCCGGCCCTTGCCGGAATGAAATATCCCGCGCGCATGTGCGGGAGTGACGACATCGCCGCTTCAGCCAATCACAGCGCTGGAGCGGCGATACCCGGAAGACACGCCAGAGCAAGATGACATCTCGCTCGGCGTGGACCAGGTAAGTTCCCTACACCTCGTTTAGGTAAGTATTTCATAATGAGCTAGCATGCGGTGCATACTAGCTCATTATGGCTTTTACTTTTCAGGTGTAAAAAAAAAAATGCGGGTTTACAACCGCTTTAAAGTATATGTGAACCCTTACCTGTTAAAGAAAAAAAACGGTCAGTTTAAAATGGAAATGCTAGGCAAAATATTTGTGTGTGTGTATATATACACAGTATATATCACATGACCTCTGTTCTCTGCTGCATAAAGGGCTTAGAGACTGCAGGGGGAGGTGGAGAAAGAGCAGTACCCTGATCTTCCCAATGAATGGCTGTTTAGAGGGGCGTGTCAGCACAAGTGTATTCATTGAAGGACAGGAAGGCTGAGCTCCCAGCACAGCCAGAAACTGACCATTCTAGGATGAATGTGTTCTCATGCCTAGCATGGTTAGTTTGAAATAGAAAAGTAGCGGAACTGGCAGGATCACCAGAAATTTCACACAAAGAAAGCAATACAAAGACAACAGAATACTTTAGTACATCGTACAACAGGCCCATATCAGGAATATGAAATGTTGGCATAACAAACACTTTAACATATGGGCATTAATAGATTATATTCCTTTTGCACACCATATCGCAATCAATTATATGGTAAAGAAGGTGCCCCAGGAGAGCCATTATCAAACACTGCCATCCCTCCATCCATTGCATATGCGAAAAGTGATCTACTGGGACTGCTATGGAAGGAAAAAATTAGACACAGCCCTGTCTCGCATTGGTTTCTCATCTTGTTTCCATAGCAAGTGGGATCAGTATATTGCAAGGGTATTGCCAGCCTCAGGGGCACCCACTTCCCGCCTCCCACCTCCTAACTCCAGGATGACTCGGCCCCTTACTCCACCTCTTCAGGTTTGACGCCACTGGTTCCTCTCTTCGTTCCTCTATCTCATACCAATATTGGGCTTCAGTTTGCTTTGTGTCAAATTGGGTTTGATACGTTGTGTCTATTAAGCCTCGTACACACAATACGATTGTTGGCAGGGGATTGTCTGTTGACAGACTGTTGTCCTAAAATCTGACCGTTAGTACGCTCTTTTGACCATTGTCCAACTTTCTGCCAACAAATGTTGGATGACATGCTAGTAAATTTTCGGCGGATAACGGTTTGTTGTCAGATTTTCTCATGGTCAATACACAAATCACACAAAAGTCGAAAGTACAAACACGCATGCTCGGAATCAATGCTCGCCAAACACAAAATTAGCAGAAGGGGCCCAAAGGGTGGCGCTCAAGAGCTGAAATTCCTCGTAGTACGTCACTACATTCGTGTTTGTTGCCCGACAATTGTGTACTGTTAGGCCCCGTACACACGACCGAACATGTCTGCTGACACTGGTCTGCAGACCAGTTTCAGCGGACATGTTCGGTCGTCTGTACGTCCGACCGGACAATTTTCCGGCGGATCGGACAGGTTTCCAGCGGACAAATGTTTCTTAGCATGCTAAGAAACATGTCCGCTGGAAGCCTGTCTGTCGGACATGTTCGGTCGTCTGTACAGACTCACCATACATGTGAAAGCCCTCGCATGCGTCGAAGTGATTCGACGCATGCGTGGAAGCATTGACCTTCCAGGGCCGCGCACGTCGCCGCGTCATCGTCGCGGCGATGGCGCGGCCACGTCACCGCGTATCGTGTCCGCGCGGATTTCTGTCTGATGGTGTGTACAACCATCAGACAGAAATCTCCGAGCGGACATGTCCGCTGAAATCGGTCCAGCGGACCGTTTTCAGCGGACAGTCCGTTTGTGTGTACGAGGCCTTAGTGTGCAAGACAAGATCCTGGCACACGCCCTGAAGACAGAAATCAGACGCTCGGTTGGCCAACAATTGGATCGTGTGTACGAGGCTTTAGTCGATATTGGTGGCAACAACGACCTGTTTTTCTGAACTGTTATTATACTTCCAAGTGTTTGAAAAAACCCTGAGTGCACTGACATCGTATGTTAAATTGGTAGGGCAAGCTATCCCCCCTCCCCCTTCCTCCCCCTTTTTCACTGATCCCCTCCACCTACCTCCCCCCTATTTGATAAAATCACGTTGCATGAAAATATTTTACACAATTTTTTTGTTTATGCAACTGTAGTAAACGCTCATTCTGTAAATTGAAAAACCCAATAAAGTTTCTTAAAAAAAAAAAAGAAGGGGGGTGCAACAACAACTCCCTACTGATCAGCTTTTCGGGACAGTGCAGGGACCCTGTGATGAAGGTTACCTGTGCGGTCTTGAACCATTGTCGTTCTATGTGATCAAGCAATAAAGAGCTTTTCACTTTGAAACAAGCTTGTTGGTGTGCTGATAACAAATTGTATCCAATATGTGTGCATTACCACAATGCATGAGAACGGGGGAGTGTGAATGAGCCCCAAAGCAAGTCTGTATTTTGCCTATGCGTTGCAAAACAACAGATTTGCTTCAATCCCCCCTCACTAGCAAGTGTTTTTCCAGTTCTTTGTAATAATACTGCTAAGCACCTCTTAGCATATCAGCGGCGTTACTATTAGACCAATTTATCTATGACAGAAGAGATGGGAGGGCAACCAGATGCCAAACCTCATTCTTCTCACTGGTTGCGTTTTAAGAACTGTACCAATGCTAATAAACCAGGGTCCAGGGGCGGACTGACAACTCATGGGGCCCCCTGGGCAATAGGAGATTATGGGGCCCCCGGCAATAGGAGATTATGGGGCCACACAGTATATACACACATACAGTATACATACACAGTATACACACAGACACACAATATATACACACACACACGCACAGTATACATACACACAGAATACACATACACACACTGAAAAGGTACTGAAGAGGCGGGGCAGCTAAAATCCTGGGATTTACAGATTTTTAGATACTGTCCCTGGTTTTACTGAGGCTGGCAGCCCTGATGGGGCCCCCTAGTGGCATGGGGCCCTCGTGCAGCCCCCTCATGCCCGAATGGTCAGTCCGCCCCTGGCAGGGTCTTTTAAATAAATAGCAGAAACAGGAGAATGACACAATTATATAAATGACAACTGTATTTCTTATTCACACTTCCATATAGAACAAACAAACTCATCAAAAACAAAAAAAGAAGCATTATGAATATAATAACTTAGAAACAGAAAAGAAAATGATAAAAACGACCAAACTCAAGAATGTACTGTAGGCTTCTTTCCGGTTCATACAGGTATACGTGCTTACATGTCCTAATGGAATCTCATGTGTCTCTGTACAACTGCCTGTAGTGCCTTCTAAACAACTACAAGTGCCAGCATGCCCTACATAAAGATTTTCGCTTGGATTAAACACCCCTCCCAAAAATATCAGCCAGATTTATAGAGCATCATAAAAAATATATTTGTTATGCCTTTCTTAAAATCTGAACATATTTTACCCTCTATCCTGTTCGTTCAGCAGAAATACAAAAATAAGCAGATATACCTATCTGTCGTAAACAAATATAATTAATATTTTGGAAAAGAACTCAATATAATAGAAACATTTCTCTTTCTAAGGAAATAGTGATAGTGTCCCATATTCCAACATGGATACAGTACATAATGCACAGCTGTAATGTCAGTTCAATATGTAAAGAAATATGTAACCCAGCTTGTAAAGCATGTTTATATTCTATACCAGCCTTTCATAACCTGACCTAGCCAACCCCCCCCCCCCCCCCCCCAGAAACCCTTACAATGATTTTCAGGGCTCAGAGGACCCCTCAATTAATCAGGAACCATTGGGAAAATGTCCCCTAGTTTGGTGCTCAGTGAAGAATACTAAGCATTACAGTGGTGGTCATAATGTCATTCTTACAGACAACTCATCAAGATCATCCCTGTCTTGCAGCCGACTCTATCAAGTGCTGTTGGACATGGAACTATGTAGGCACCATCATATGGAAGGTCAATCAGCAACAGCTCAAGGAACCTTTAAGCCTGTTTTTTTTCCCATTTAACCCAGTGGGCCAAACGAAAAAGAGTTAAGGAGGAGCTGCTGTACTAACGATGCAATGTTAGTGCAGCAATCTTCCCCGTTGAGCTATTATGTTCTGACAGGGGGCAAGATGCTGATCAGCAGACCTTTTTCAGTCATGCTCCTTCAGCAGAAATCGTCTGGCTTCTGTTGGACCAGCTGCTGTACACAGTGGCCGAATGATGGCCAGTTTTTATTGAACCAGCTGGTGCTGCCCGGCATTTTGCCCGTGTGTACAGCCCTTTAGAAACCCCTGGAGAAACCTTAGGGTACTCTGGTTGAGCATGGCTGTGCCATAATAGCAGAAGGCTGGTTGTTTTCTAAAACTGTTAAACCACTTCCTATCCGGCCATTGACTATTGACGGCCACAAGGTGGCTCTACAATGCCGGGAGGCCATCAATATACGGCCTCTGGCCTCCCCCCTGGTGGGGGGCTCGCGCCCGCCGCGTCACTCAGGTGCCGATGCGTGTGCCTGGCGGCCGTGATGTCCGCCAGGCACCCACGATCGGCAGTCACAGAGCCAGGGACGTGGGTCTCTGTGTGTAAACAGATCCACTTCCTGTCAGGGAGAGGAGACCGATGGTGTGTTTCTTGTACATAGGGACAACCATCGGTCACCTCCCCCAGTCAGTCCCCTCCCCCCACAGTAAGAATCACCTAGCAGGGAACACGTTAACCCCTTGATCGCCCCCTAGTGTTAACCCCTTCCCTGCCAGTCACATTTATACAGTAATCAGTGCATATTTATAGCACTGTTCGCTGTATAAATGTGAATGGTCCCAAAAAAGTGTCCGATGTGTCCGCCGTAATATCGCAGTCCTGACAAAAATCGCAGATCGCCACCATTACTAGTAAAAAATGGCATAATACTATCCCCTATTTTGTAGGCACTTTTGCGCAAACTAATCACTATACGCGATTTTTATTTTTTTACCAAAAATATGTAGAAGAATACATATTAGCCTAAACTGAGAAAAAAAATGTTTAAAAAAAAAAAATGGATATTTATTATAGCAAAAGTAAAAAATATTGTGTTTTTTTTCAAAATTGTAGGTCTTTTTTTGTTTATAGCACAAAAAATTAAAACCGCAGAGATTATCAAATACCACCAAAAAAGGGAAAAAAGGAACGTCAATTTTGTTTGGAAGCCACGTCGCACGACCGCACAATTGTCATTCAAAGCGTGACAGTGCTGAAAGCTGAAATTTCACCTGGGCAGGAAGGGGGTATATGTGTCCAGTAAGCAAGTGGTTAAGAACTATAGGTTCCAATGTGATTTGATATTTACACAGTATGATGGTTCATTCATAATATGATTTTATCACAATTGTTCTTGTTAAATATATTTATTTACAATGCCAAATGGAGGCTATTTGTGTTTCTGATGATGAAGAGCTTTAAGTCCAAGTTTTTATGGAAGTCCGAAAGCGATCTTGTATTTGCACAAGATGACAGGTGGCTCAGCCATAAAATGTTTTTTATCACTTTATTGTTTGCATAGTATATTAATATTCTATACCAAACATAAGCTAGTTATTCTCTCGCTGTTGGAGAATTATACGGTATGTCCCAGCTTCTATGGAACAATGGCCCCTGATGCCCTGTACACACGATCGGTTCATCCGATGAAAACGAACCGATGGATTTTTTCATCAGATATCCGATGAAGCTGACTTTCATCAGTCTTGCCTACACACCATCGGTTAAAAATCCGATCGTGTCCAACGCGGTGACGTAAAGCACAACGACGTGTTGAGAAAAATGAAGTTCAATGCTTTCCGAGCATGCGTCGACTTGATTCTGAGCATGGGTGGATTTTTGACCGATGGATTTCCCCACAGACGATCGTTTTTTTTTTTCAATCGTTTTTTTTAACCATACGAAAATTTTAAAACAGGTTCTATTTTTTTTCACCGATGGGGAAAAAAACTGATGGGGCCCACACACGATCGGTTCGTCCGATAAAAACGGGTCCGTGTGTACAGGGCATGAGAGATCTCAAGCAGGCCACTCACCAGTAGAATTTCATTCAAAGTTTATATGGAGATTCAAAAGAGTGTACCATAGTTCCATTATAGACTCACCAAATTTAGCATGAGAACCCTGAATTTTTTAAGGTTATTTGCCATGTCAGCGTCTCAAATTCTATGTTTGATTTTGGGATGCAAATACGCATTACAATAAGTAACATTTTTCCTGAATGAAAACTTCATCCACTGTTAGAATTATGTAAATTCAAGAACATTTTTCCATTCTTATCCTTCAATATTCCTCATGACTATGGTTGCTTTGACTATTAACTATTAAAAATCAGACAAAAGTTCAGAAAACGATTTTTTTAAACCATATTCTACTGGCGTATGACCTGCTTTGAACAAGATGATGGAATGTTATCATTTCAGTGTAATGCTATGCAGCTGTATCTATGCAGAGGCTATAGCAGCATGGCCCCATGAGGTGCCCCCTTACCTGTCCTTCCTCCCCCTCTTCTCGCTCCAGCTGCTCCTGATCTTCTTCTCCACATGACTGTCCCCAGCAGGGCTCTTGTCCCCCTCACTGCGGCTCCTTACTTTCTCCTTTAAATTTCCCTCGCTTCTGGAGAAGAACCTCAGCAGTCGTTTCTTCAGTCCCTGCTTCTTGTTAGAGAGGGGTTCCACATTTGACGATGACATACTGACAGGGGGCACTTGGTGTCACCTCACAGAAAAACAGAGACTTGGGGCACAGTCACGAGACCCGGCTGAGGTGGGGGTGGAGGTCTGCCTAAACCCCGGGGCTGGAGGAGGACTAGGGGAGGAATGGAGACGCTCACCTGTCACCTGAGGCTGTCACAGTCACATGGGACGCCAATGGTTTGCAGACAGGTGTGAGAAGTGCATATGAAACCAGAGCTGAGCCTGGGACACCCTTTCATTGCTGCCTCCCAGAAAAGTTGAGAAGACTGCGAGACTAACACAGGGTGTGTACACAGCAGTTGGTGTGCGAGCAGGACAACAAACTTTGTTACAGTACTAGAGTAGTTAGCAGATTATGTCTTTGACTAAAAGGTTATTATTTAGGTTTTTCTTTATCTGGGTATGTAAAGGCCAGCAGCTAAAAGTTCACCAATTAGAGGGAGGTGGGGAATATTTGAATGTTTCCGGCTGTAAGCCGGAGATTCAATAACAAAAGAGGGTTAATCCAAGAAGAAGGATTGCACTGACGTGTAACCTTTCAAAGCACATTTTTTAAAGCAGATGCTACATTTCTTCAGGCATTTCTCATTCATTTAGGGTTACTACCAGTGCTGCCAACCGTCCTAATTTTTACCGACAGTTCGTAAAAAACGGGCACTTTTTTCCCCCGTTCGTAATTGTTTGTGGTTGCGAGAATGTGCCAGTTAAAATAGCCGAGATTGGTTCGGCTTGGAACTGGAGGCAGGGGGTGATGGTGGCTGCGTTGGCACTGCAGAGGGGGATAAAGGCAGGGGGCAGTG
Source organism: Rana temporaria (assembly GCF_905171775.1). NCBI lineage: Eukaryota > Metazoa > Chordata > Amphibia > Anura > Ranidae > Rana > Rana temporaria. Next base: position 391,420,028 of record NC_053490.1, on the reverse strand, counting down.
GAGGCAGGGGGAGATTGGAGGCAGGGGGTGTTAGTGGCACCGCAGAGGGGGATGGTGGCACCTCAGAGGGTGGTGGATGGAGACAGGGGTTGTTGGTGGCACTGCAGAGGGGGATGGAGGCAGGGGGTGATGGTGGCTGCGGTGGCACCGCAGAGGGGGATGGAGGCAAGGGGAGATTGGAGACAGGGGAGATTGGAGGCAGGGGGTGTTGGTGACACTGCAGAGGGTGGGGGATGGAGACAGGGGTTGTTGGTGGCACTAGCAGAGGGGGATGGAGGCAGGAGACGATGGAAGCAGGGGTCCTGGGGAAGATTGGAGGCAGGGGTAGATTGGAGGCAGGGGGTGTTAGTGGCACCGCAGAGGGGGATGGTGGCACCTCAGAGGGTGGTGGATGGAGACAGGGGTTGTTGGTGGCACTGCAGAGGGGGATGGAGGCAGGGGATGATGGAGGCAGGGGGTGATGGTGGCTGCGGTGGCACCGCAGAGGGGGATGGAGGCAGGGGGAGATTGGAGACAGGGGAGATTGGAGGCAGGGGGTGTTGGTGGCACTAGCAGAGGGGGATGGAGGCAGGGGTCCTGGGGGAGATTGGAGGCAGGGGGAGATTGGAGGCAGAGGGAGATTGTGGCACCGCAGAGTGGGGTGTTGGTGGCAGAGGGGGACGGAGTCAGGGGGTGATGTGACTAAATAATTTGCCCTTATTATATTGAAAATAACAAAAATATTTTTTTTACCTTAATATCTACCTTAAATCATATTGCTTTTTGCCTAGCGTAATTGTTTGTAGCCTAAATACTGAAATTTGCGCCTAAAAATGTAATTTAGTAACTTTTGTGAAATGCCAGTAAAAACGTGGCTGCGCCAGTAAATTTCAGGTGTCGTGCCAGTAAATTTCAATCTGGTAGGTTGGCAATACTGGTTACTACTTTCTTTGGCATTACATAAGCTGTAGTTTACACACAATCAGAAGGGTTAACCATCCATACACATCTATCTCTCCGCTCCACTGTGCAGTGCTGCTCCTCACTATATACCCCTTCCCACTACTGTATTTACACAACTGTTGTAATGGGGTACGTGTTAGAATAATTTTTAACTCAGCACATTGGCAAAAGTGCTTAATTATTTTGGTGCACGATATCAGACAATAATAGAAGCTTAATAGCACTTTTAAAGTGATTTAGATTTTTCTGGGGGGCAACAACACATAGATAATTAGCAAGATTCACAAAGAGTTACGCCGGCGTATCAGTAGATAAGCCGTCGTAACTCGGAATCTAAGCCGTCGTATGTTTAAGTGTATGCTCAAACTGAGATACACTTAAACCTAGCTAAGATACGACGGCCTACGCCGTCGTATCTTAGCTGTCTAGTTCCGCCGGCCGCTAGGGGCGTGAACGCTGATTTACGCCTAGAATGCGTAAATCAGCAAGATACGCCGTTTACATAAGGCGCTTCTCGGCGCAAAGTTAGTCGAACAAATAGCTGGCCTAGTCAATGTTAAGTATGGCCGTCGTTCCCGCGTCGAAATTTGAAAAATTTACGTTGTTTGCGCAAGTCGTCCGTGAAAGGGGCTGGATGTAATTTACGTTCACGTCGAAACCAATACGTCATTGCGGCGTACTTTGGAGCAATGCACACTGTGATATGTCCACGGACGGCGCATGTGCCGTTCGTAAAAAACGTCAATCACGTCGGGTCACAAGTAATTTACATAAAACACGCCCCTCTCATCCTCATTTGAATTAGGCGCGCTTAGGCCGGCCCATTTACGATACGCCGCCGTAACTTAGGAGGCAAGTGCTTTGTGAATACAGCACTTGCCTCTCTGACTTACGGCGGCGTAGCGTAAATACGATACGCTACGCCGCCTCAAAGATGCGCCCGGCTACCTGAATCCAGCTAAGAGTGTTGATTTGGAGAATGGAAAATGCACCAATACACAAAAACAATTAAGTACAGTGGAACCTCGGTTTAAGAGTAACTTGGTTTGAGAGCAACTTTTTTTTTTAAATTCTGACTCGGTTTGCGAGTGTTGACTCGCAAGACGAGCAGAATTCAAGCTAAATAGGCCTGCAGTACCTCATTTGGCCTGAGGTACGTGGGGGTGCAGAAGCCCAACAGAGCCGAAAATAGGCCTGCAGTACCTCATTTGTCCTGAGTTATGGGGGGGCGCAGGAGAAGAGAAAATCCGAATCTTGGCCTGCAGTACCTCATTTGTCCTGAGGTATGGGGGCGCAGGAGAAGAGAAAATCCGAACCTTGGCCTGCAGTACCTCATTTGGCTTGAGGTACGGGGGCTCAGGAAACGAGCTGAAGTGTCCTCGGGCCTTTTAGTCCGTTTTCGGCACTCTCTGGCGCCCCCCCACTTCTGGCCACATTTGGTATTGCATCCCATTGAAGTCAATGCAGAACAAATTATTTTTGTTTCCATTGACTTCAATGGGAAAACTCGCTTTGATATGCGAGTACTTTGGATTACGAGCATACTCCTTGAACGGATTGTGCTCGCAATTGTATTTCCCTTTGTTGATCCCCCCAATATGTATATCTGGTAGCTTTTTTCTGGAAAACTGCAGTTTTAAACTGAGAGGACATATGTCAGACAATAAAACTCAACTCCCCATATATTTATCTCCTTCCCATTGACCCGACATCCGTGAGGTTCCTCGCTGGCATTTTCTCCAATGTGTAGTCCATTTTGGTTGGCTGGAGTGAGATGACAAAGCTTCGGCACATGAGCAGGACAGTTCATTCATCCCACCACCAAAACAATGTGCTGAGAATGTAAGCTGAGCAGCGCATGCACAACTTGGTGTACTTTTTACAGAAGACTGCAAGTAAGTTCATTTATAATATAATAATATAATACAGAAGAGATATAGCATGTCCCTTCTGCCTGCTCGCATTTGTTATTGATTTACTTTAGTTCTTTTTTTAGTTGGTTTTCATTAAAATTACACTGGGTACAGTAGGTGTATCTCAATATGCTAATAAACCCGTGGATATACAGTGGGGAAAATAATTACTTGATCTCCTCCAGATTTTGGAAGTTTGCCCACTTACAAAGAAATTAAGGGTCTATATTTTTTATCATAGGTGTATTATAAATTATAGAGACAGAATATCAACCAAAAATCCAGAAAAAAACACACATGATACAAATGTTACACATTTAGGTGCAGTTCAGTGAGAAAAAAATTTATTATTTGATCCCCAAGCAAAACATGACGCACAGAGGTAAGATGTTTCTTGTAGTTAGTGACCAGTTTGCATACATCTCAGGAGGGATTTTGGTCCACTCTTTACAGATCTTCTCTAAATCCTTAAAGCGGTTGTAAACCCGCGATGATTTTTTTATTTTTTTTCCCACCTGAAAGGCAAAAGCCATAATGAGCTAGTATGCACCGCATATTAGCTCATTATGAAATACTTACCTCGGAACGAGGTGAAGAGAACTTACCTGGTCCACGCCGAGCGAGATGTCATCTTGCTTCAGTGTGTCTTCCGGGTATCGGCGCTCCAGCGCTGTGATTGGCTGGAGCGGCGATGTCGTCACTCCCGTGCATGCGTGCGGGAGACTTCAATCCGGCAAGGTCCGGCGGCTGCCTTGAAAAAGTATTCATACCCCTTGAAATTTAAAAAAAAATTTTCATGTTAGGCCCTTTTCACACTACAAAATAAATCCGTTTTAATAATCCGTTTTAAAATCCGTCAGATAATGTTAAAAAACGGAAGTTATACGTCCTTTATAAAATATCATTAAAGTCTATGGGATTTTTTTATGTTCCGTAAAGATCCGTAATAGTCCGTTATAACATACGGACGTTAGTTATAACGGAATATGTGACGGGTCTTGCACTATTTTTTGTAAATTATTTGTCCGTTGCAAGTAACGGATATATTAACGTCCGTTATATTTTAACATTGAAGTCTATGGCACATGGACGTTAGTAAATGTCTCCGTAAATGTCCGTTATGTTAACGGACGTTAATTTTACTGAGCATGGATATTCAGGGGAACCCCGCTGTCAATTTAAAACAAAAATGACGTGCGGTTCCCGGTAAATATCCATAACCAGACCCTTCAGGTCTGGTATGGATATTCAGGGGAACCCCGCCGTCAATTTAAAACAAAAGTGACGTGCGGTTCCCGGTAAATATCCATAACCAGACCCTTCAGGTCTGGTATGGATATTCAGGGGAACCCCGCCGTCAATTTAAAACAAAAATGACGTGCGGTTCCCCCTAAATATCCATAACCAGACCCATTATCCGAGCACGTTAACCTGGCCGGCCGCAGAAAAGAGGGGGGGACAGAGTGCGGCCCCCCCTCTCTCCTGAACCGCACCAGGCCACATGCCCTCAACATGGGGAGGATGTCCCCATGTTGATGGGGACAAGGGTCTCATCCCCACAACCCTTGCCCGGTGGTTGTGGGGGTATGCGGGCGGGAGGTTTATCAGAATCTGGAAGACCCCTTTAACAAAGGGGACCCCCAGATCCTGACCCCCCCCCTGTGTGAAATGGTAATGGGGTACACTGTACCTCTACCATTTCACGAAGGAAGTAAAAAGTATTGTAAAAAAACACACTGACACAAAAGAATAAAGTCCTTTATTTAAAAAAAAAAAAAAAAACTCCAGCGCTGAAAAATCCACTCGTTCCCGGCTTCCAGCGTTGTCCTGATCCTGCGACGGGTGCGGGTGATCTCCCGCGATGAGAAGATCCAGCGTCGGGTGATCTCCGCTCCGGCGATGTGAAGATCCATCCAGGAGGTCCGGGATGCTGCGCTGGATGGATCTTCACATCGCCGGAGCGGAGATCACCCGACGCTGGATCTTCTCATCGCGGGAGATCACCAGCACCCGTCGCAGGATCAGGACAACGCTGGAAGCCGGGAACGAGTGGATTTTTCAGCGCTGGAGTTTTTTTTTTTAAATAAAGGACTTTATTCTTTTGTGTCAGTGTGTTTTTTTACAATACTTTTTACTTCCTTCGTGAAATGGTAGAGGTACAGTGTACCCCATTACCATTTCACACAGGGGGGGGGTCAGGATCTGGGGGTCCCCTTTGTTAAAGGGGTCTTCCAGATTCTGATAAACCTCCCGCCCGCATACCCCCACAACCACCGGGCAAGGGTTGTGGGGATGAGACCCTTGTCCCCATCAACATGGGGACATCCTCCCCATGTTGAGGGCATGTGGCCTGGTGCGGTTCAGGAGAGAGGGGGGGCCGCACTCTGTCCCCCCCTCTTTTCTGCGGCCGGCCAGGTTAACGTGCTCGGATAATGGGTCTGGTTATGGATATTTAGGGGGAACCGCACGTCATTTTTGTTTTAAATTGACGGCGGGGTTCCCCTGAATATCCATACCAGACCTGAAGGGTCTGGTTATGGATATTTACCGGGAACCGCACGTCACTTTTGTTTTAAATTGACGGCGGGGTTCCCCTGAATATCCATACCAGACCTGAAGGGTCTGGTTATGGATATTTACCGGGAACCGCACGTCATTTTTGTTTTAAATTGACAGCGGGGTTCCCCTGAATATCCATGCTCAGTAAAATTAACGTCCGTTAACATAACGGACATTTACGGAGACATTTACTAACGTCCATGTGCCATAGACTTCAATGTTAAAATATAACGGACGTTAATATATCCGTTACTTGCAACGGACAAATAATTTACAAAAAATAGTGCAAGACCCGTCACATATTCCGTTATAACTAACGTCCGTATGTTATAACGGACTATTACGGATCTTTACGGAACATAAAAAAATCCCATAGACTTTAATGATATTTTATAAAGGACGTATAACTTCCGTTTTTTAACATTATCTGACGGATTTTAAAACGGATTATTAAAACGGATTTATTTTGTAGTGTGAAAAGGGCCTAAAGCTAAAGATTTTGTAATCTAAGTTATATTATTAACCTTACATTTATGTAATGGAGCTAAACAAATGTTCTATAAAACTCAGTTTTGTCAAAATTTGGGAAATTGTTCTTGTGTTCATTGTGGTATTGATTGAAATCTAATTTGTAGATACAAAAATGAATACACCCTACAACAAAAATGATATCTAGTATTTTGTATGACCCCCATGATTTGTAAGGACAGCACAAATAGGTAGATTCAGGTAGAGTTAGGCTGGCTTATCAGTAGATAAGCCGGCCTAACTCAGAATCTACGCTGCCGTATGTTTAAGCGTATGCTCAAACAGAGATACGCTTAAACATATCTAAGATAGGACGGCTTGCGCCGTCCTATCTTAGATTGAAATTTTTCGGATGGCCGCTAGGTGGCGCTTCCATTGCGACCGGCGTAGATTATGTAAATTAGTTCGTATGCCAATTCACGAACGTACGCCCGGCCGCCGCAGTCGAATTACGTCGTTTCCGTAAGGCCTTTACAGGCCTAAAGTTATTCCACCTATTAGGTGGAATAACAATGTTAAAGTATGGCCGCCGTTCCCGCGGCAAGGTTCGAAATGTTAACGTTGTTTGCGTAAGTCGTCCGCGAACCGGGATTTACGTCATTTACGTCCACGTTGAAATCAATAGGCCCGTGCGGCATACGTAACCGCAATGCACACTGGGAAATGTAGTCGCCCGGCACATGCGCAGTGACAAAAAAAAATGTCAAAAACGTGAGGTCAAGCCTCATTACCATTAAACACGCCCCCCCCAACCCATTTGAATTAGGCGCCCTTACGCCCGCTCGTTTTAGGCTACGCCGCGGTATATTAGCAGGCAAGTATATAGAGAATCATTACTAGCCTAGCTAATTTACGGCGGCGTAGCCTAAACAGGCTACGCTACGCCGACCTAACTTTCAGCCATTGTACCTGAATCTACCTAAAAGTCTTTTAGGCATGGAATAAACAAGCTGGCAACATATTGCAACATCTATCTTTTTGCATTCTTCAAGTAAAGGTGGAGGAGATGCAAGGATATACAGTATGTATATAGATATATATATATATATATATACACACACACACACATATACACACATATATATATATATATATACACACACACATTTTTGAGCTCAGGGGAGCACACCCTAATGCAATAGGCTGCACACATATGAGACACATCAAAGTAAGGGCACCCTGAGCAAGCTGTCATCAGTGATCATTTGCCATAACGCTGGCTTCCACCGCTAACATGAATTCGGCCATGAGATGGACTGAACTCAGGTGCATTAAAGTAAAAGACCTGTGATGTGCACTCGGCAGGGGAGAAGAGGCCGGACCACTGGCAGGGGACCCAAAAATAAGAGGATCGAGGCTACTCTGTGCAAAACTATTGCACAGAGCAGGTTAGTATAACATGTTTGTTATTTTAAAAGGGAACAATCTTTCCTTTAGAATCAATTTAAAGTGTTTGTTCATCTTTACAGAAAAAAAATTGTAAAGATGAACCTTACACCATCTCTAACCCCCCCACCCAGTCCCTGCTATACTTACCTCCAGGGATGCTGGGCTGTACACATGGAGCTTTGAAATCCCAGCTCTTTCCCTCTTCCCAGCTCTTTCCCTCTGTGATCCATCTTGGCAGCTGAACTTCAACTGAACATTTCAGTGCGAGTTTAGGGGCGATTTGAAAGACATCTGCGTAGGTTCATGTACAGGTGTCTATTGAAATCGCCCCCGAGGTCACCAAAAGTAGTACAGGAGCTACTTTTGGAAATCGACTGCGATTTGGCATACGATTTGACATGTCAAATTGCGCCGATTTGACCGGGGGCTCATGGTGACAGGCGATGAGCCAAAAAAAAAAACGGTACGGTTCGCAGCAGAACATACAACCAGGCAAAAAATGTGTTCGAACGCACGAACACACGAACACCGTTAAAGTCTATGGGACACGAACATGGAAAATCAAAAGTGCTAATTTTAAAGGTTAATATGCAAGTTATTGTCATAAAAAATGTTTGGGGACCTGGGTCCTGCCCCAGGGGACATGTATCAATGCAAACAAAAGGTTTAAAAACTGCAGTTTTTTTGGGAGCAGTGATTTTAATAATGCTTAAAGTGAAACAATAAAAGTGAAATATTCCTTTAAAATTTTGTAACTGATGGGTGTGTATAGTATGCCTGTAAAGTAACGCATGTTTCCCGTGTCCCTGCACAAAATGAAATTTCTAAAAGAAAAAAAAGTAATTTAAAACTACTCACGGCTATAATACATTTTGTCGGGTCCCAGGAATACAGATAAAAGTCATTGAAAAAAAACAGGATGGGTTCCCCCCCAGTCCATTTGGGAACCCCAAACCAAAATTGAAAAAAAAAATGTGTGGCGGTCCCCAAATTCCATATCAGGCCCTTCAGGATATTAAGGGGAACACTGTGCCAAATGTAAAAAAAAATAAAAATAGCGTGGAGTTCCCCCCAAAAATCCAGACCAGACCCTTATCCGAGCACGCAACCTGGCAGGCCATAGGAAAAGAGGGGGAGGCAGGATCGTGTCAGGGTCGTATCCTCACTGGAGATCGAGACTGGATTACATCGCTGGAATTATTTTTTCTTTTTTTTTTCTTTTTTTAATAAAACTGTGTACTGTGATTTTAAAAAATGTTGACACTTTTTTTGTGAAATGGTAGGGGTACCTTACCATTTCACATGGGGGGGGGGGCGGGATCTGGGGATCCCCTTTGTTTTTTTAAACATTTTATTTATTGATTTTGTCATGACAAATACAAACACAACAAGGCCCAACGGGCCGTACACACAAAGGGCCAGATTCACATAGAATTACGTTACGCTGCGGCGGCGTAACGTATCCCATTTACGTTACACCGCCGCAAGTTTACAGCGTAAGTGCTTGATTCACAAAGCACTTACCTGTAAACTTACGGCGGCGTAGCGTAAATCCGCCCGGCGCAAGCCCGCCTAATTCAAATAGGGCGGGGACCATTTAAATTAGGCGCGTTCCCGCGCCGAACGTACTGCGCATGCTCCGTCTCTAAAATTCCCAATTCCGTCTCTAAAATTTCCCAATTTTCGACGTTAACGTAAATGGCGTCCAGTGCCATTCACGGACGACTTACGCAAACGACGTGAAATTTTAAAATTTGACGCGGGAACGACGCCCATACTTAACATTGGTTAGTCCACCTAGAGGGCAACCTTAGTTTTACCCGACGTATCTCTACGGAAACTACGTAAATTTAGAACGGCCGGGCAAAGCGGACGTTCGTGAATCGGCGTAACTAGTCATTTGCATATTCTACGCCGCAATGGAATCGCCACCTAGCGGCCGGCCTAGAATTGCAGCCTAAGATCCGACGGTCACTTACACCTGTCGGATCTTAGGGCTATCTATGCGTAACTGATTCTATGAATCAGCCGCATAGATACGCAAATCGTATCTCAGAGATATGACGGCGTATCAGGAGATACAACGGCGTATCTCTTTTGTGAATCTGGCCCAAAGAAACTATTAGTGTTGAGCGGAATACGCCATATTCGATTTCGTGATATATCACGAATATATAGCCGAATATTCGTGAAATATTCGCTAAAATCGAATATTCGGGATATTTTATAAAAAAAAAAAATTTGCGAAATTTCGCTAATGCGAATGCGAAACTGATTGTGAAATTTCGCTAATGCGAAACTGATTGCGAAATTTCGCTAATGCGAATGCGAAATTGATTGCGAAATTTTGAAACATTCAATTTCACCTGCCCTTTGGAAAAAGTGTGGTTTTACGTAATGGACCCTGCAACTAACAAGGTATTAATAAAATAAATACATTATTATATAGATTTGAGGGTTTACTTTGACCAATTTGTATATTGATTAGTTTAATAAATATTGAATAACCATAAATTTGGAAAATACAAGTAAACCGTTTACGTTGACATCTCTTAAATGTCTTTATGTTAAACAGTTATTATTCTCATTAAAGAGGTGAAATGCAAATGATGATGACACGGGACAAAAGATGGAAAATTCTTTGAAGATGTGATACACTGGAAAAATGCACAGAAACACTCCACTCTCTCCTATGACAACTGTGGTAGGAGAACTCTGATAGGCTCTGATGCAAAAGAAGGGTGGAGAAAGTATTTGCGAATATTCGGAAATCGAATATTCGCGATTGCGAATATTCGGCAACATAAAAGGATCGCCTCAGCTTAGCTACTCGGCCCAGGGTCTCTAATCATACCAGCAATGCTTTTAGACGTCGATGGAGATCACTAGGATGTGATCTGTTTTAAAAATAAAATTGAAAAAATACGAATATTCGGAATAGCGAATATTGGCCGCGAAATTCGAGTTATTCGCGAATATTCGAATATGCCATATTCGTAACACTAGAAACTATATACAATTCTTCAGCATTAACTCCTGCCCCCACCCACCAGACCTCACACAGTGATCAGGACAATACAATTAGAAAGGCCACCAACTCTCAGTTATAATCAATATTCCAAACAGACACGTCAAGCAGTTATAGACATATTACACACATAACAACTCCTGTTACAGGTGCACTCTATTAGGGGGTCCCCTTTGTTAAAGGGGGCTTTCAGATTCCGATAAACCCCCGCCCACAGACCCCCACAACCACCGAGCAAGGGTTGTGGGGATGAGGCCCTTGTCACATTTTTAAAAAAATTTTGGTTTGTTTTTTTCAATGACTTTTATCTGTATTGCCGGGACCAAACAATTCATTAGAGCCGCGAGTAATTTTATATGACTTTTTTCCTTTTTATGCAGGGACTGTTATAAACACGGGAAACGTGCGCTACTTTACAGGAATACTATAGACACTCCCCAGGTACAAAATTTCAAGGAATATTTCACTTTTATTGTTTCACTTTAAGCATTATTAAAATCACTGCTCCCGAAAAAACTTCAGTTTTTAAAACTTTTTTTTGCATTTATACATGTCCCCTGGGGGAGAACCCAGGTCCCCAAACACTTTTTATGACAATAATTTGCATATAAACCTTTAAAAATAGCACTTTTGATTTCTCCCATAGACTTTTAAAGGGTGTTCCGTGGCTTTCGAATTTGCCGCAAACACCCCAAATGGTTCGTTATTCGGTGAATGGGCCGAACATAAAGCTCTTCCCTACCCTACAGTTGTTCAAAATCAATATCCATTCTATTCAAAAATGTTCTATTTAGTTATACTTTAATTTATTTACTGTGGACTCCCTACGACTGCAGGAAGTTTGAACTTTGCTATTACTAGTCTGAGGTCATGAGGACATTTATGTGAACTATTTAACCAGCAAAAATATCTGAGATGACTTCACTTCCACAATTAAAGAATACAGTGGTGCCACGTCTCTGCCTTGGGCAATAAAGGAGCAGCGACACACAGAATGTGACTATTCCTGTACTCTTCCCACCTCTAAGCATTTCTACAGTATTTGGCAGCCCACACATTCATCATATTTTTGTTTAACCACGGCCAGGGCCGGATTTGCTCTCCCTGCCGCCCCAAGGCCAGGTTCCGCAATGCAGCCCCTCCCCGCCAACCAAACTACCCCCACCCCCCCAAATCAACAAAGAATGGCAACCGGATGGCAGGGGTGGCACGGTTAGTTCAAATATTATTTTTTTTTACTTTTTAATCACTTTTTTATTTATTTTTTATTTGTAGCTTGTCATTTACTTTTTCTTATTATTGTATAATTTTCTTATTATTTTTAATATTATTTTTCTTATTCTTTACTTTTTAATTACTTTTTTATTTTATTAATTTAATTATTATTTCTTAGTATTTCCCCCACACTACATTTAGTCCTGCTAGAAAGCAACTTACCGCCATTAACTGTATGTTCCGGGCGTCGGGGGACTCCATGCTGCTGCCGCCCCTTGGCACCCTGCCGCCCCGAGGCCTGGCCTTGGTGGCCTTGTGGGAAATCCGGGTCTGACCACGGCATTGAACAAAAAAATAAAAATAATTATTCGATTCCCCCATCCACATTGAATGTCCTTCCACTGTGCCATTGTGTTTTGACTGTGGGAAGCCTTCCCCACTGTCAAAATACAATGATAAGTGCTGCCAGCTAAAATGATCGATGCTGACACCACTGATCAATCGGAAAAATCTAGCAGGCTGCTTGTACAGAAGTCAATTGCTAGATCAACTTGTGTACAAACAGGGTGCCCGTACATGGATCAAAATTTGGATGGTCCCTGCTGAACCGGCTGAATTTTGATCCATGTATGGCCAACTTTAAGCCTCGTACACACGATCAGATTTTCCTCTGACTTTTGTCCTAAGGGCGTTGGCCAAAAACTTGTCTTGTATACAAACGGCACACAGTTGTGGCCAGCAAACACGAACGTAGTTACCTACTACACACTTTTTAAGCTCTTTAGCACCAACCTTTGAGCGCCTTCTGCTAATGTTGTATTTGGTCAAAATTGCTTCAGAGTATGCGTGTTTTTACTTTGGACTTTTGTCCGACGGACTTGTGTACACATGATTGGAAAATCCGACAACAGACAATTGTTCGCGGAAAATGTTAAAGCCTACCATCCAACATTTGTCCGCAGAGAGTCCAACAACAATTGTCCGATGGAGCATACAAACGGTCAGATTTCCCGCCAGCAGCCTGTCAAACAATTTCCGTCTGAAAATCCGATCATGTGTACGAGGTTTAATCGCTGCTGTACAGTTAATCACAAAAAGCTGATATAAAAAGACATTAAAAGGTATTTGCACCTGCTGTATTTAAAATATACAGTATTATTATTACATATCTGTCCAGAGTGCAGTATTTCTTTGTAATAATTACCGTATATACTCAGGGCCGGATTCCAGGCAAGGCCACCAAGGCCAGGCCTCTGGGTGGCAGTGGGTGCAGGGGCGGCGCTGCAGCAACAGGGGGCAGGAATGGCCTGGCCATCGGGACTATCAGGAGTTTCCCGGTGGGCCGGCCTTGGGGCAGCATAGGGAGTAAATCCGGGCCTGTATATACTCGAGTATAAGCCGAGTTTTTCAGCACATTTTTTGGTGCTGAAAATGCCCCCCTCGGCTTATACTCGAGTCACTTTTTGCTCCTGATCTCCTGGAATTTGGGGACCCGGTATTGGCACACATGTAGCCTCACTCTTCCTATATAAGTGTGCAAAGTTTGTTGTCCAGGGGACCTATGGCCTGGGAGCACCGATTTTTCAAAGCCTGGCACCCCTTCCATAGACCCATGTTAAATGGTAATTTCTCCAGTGATTTTGGGGACCCAGTACTGGCCGATCCTAGGTCCTCTGGACCCAGAGCTTGGCACACATGTAGCCCCATTTCTCCTCTACAAGTGTGCAAAGTTTGTTGTCTAGGGGACATATGGCTTGGGAGCACCGATTTTTAAAATCCTTCCATAGACTCCCATGTTAAACAACAGTCTAATCATGGACACAGGGAGGCATGGGCACAGTGAGGCATGCACATGGACACAGTAAGGCAAAGTGAGGCACAGTGTGGCATGAAGATGGACACCCTAGGCTTATACTGGAGTCAATAAGTTTTCCCATTTTTTTGTGGTAAAATTAGGTGCCTCGGCTTATATTCGGGTCGGCTTATACTCGAGTATATACGGTAATAGTAAATAATATTATATTAAATAGACTCTTTTTGAGCAGCTTGGTAGTGGGTGTTTTCTGGTAGATGTAACTGGTACGATGGAATACATGAGGAATAGAGTACATAGGGATGTGTACAAGCTGAAATTACTATTTTACTGTGATGTCATAGGAAGTTGTGTTTCCGACTCCCTAATCTATTTACAAACTGGTTTCTACACACATATTTGGCATATTTTAGCAAAGGTTAAAGTGTTATTAAACTTAAAACCAAAAATTTAACCACTTAACCCACCATATTGCTGCCCAAAGACCAGAGCACTTTTTGCGATTCGGCACTGCGTCGCTTTAACTGACAATTGTGTGGTCGTGTGACGTGGCTCCCAAATAAATAGAGCTTTCTTTTGGTGGTATTTGATCACCTCTGCGGTTTTTAGTTTTTGCGCTACAAACAAAAATAGAGCGACAATTTTGAAAAAAATGAATATTTTTTACTTTTTGCTATAATAAATATCCCCCAAAAATATATATAAAAAAAAAAAATTTTCCTCAGTTTAGGCCGATACGTATTCTTCTACATATGTTTCATTAAATAAAATCACAATAAGCGTTTATTGATTGGTTTGCGCAAAAGTTATAGGCCCGGATTCATAAAGCACTTACGCCGACGTATCTCGAGATACGCCGCGTAAGTGTAAATATGCGCCGTCATATCTATGCGCCGTGCCCACAAAACTAGATACGCCTGAAAATAGGCTTCATCCGACCGACGTAACTTGTCTACGCCGGCGTATCGTGGGCACATATTTACGCTGGACGCATGTGGCTCTCCCATTGATTTTCTATTAAAATATGCAAATGAGGGAGATACAGCGATTCACGAAAGTAGGTGCGCCAGCGCAGGCTACGCGCGGTGCGTGTAACTTCAACGTCCGGCCTAAAATTATTCCTCATAAAGCAGGTGTAACTCAGCACCAGACGTGCACAGGTCAGCTGGACAGCAGCTGCAGCAGCACCGTTACGGACGAGCTGAGCAACCACACTTGCAGGACAAAACATCTGTATGCCAACATGCCAGGCAGGGCCGCCATCGGGAATTATGGGGTCCCTTACACAGCTTCAGGCATGGGCCTGGGGGGGGGGGGGGGTGCTGCCGGCGAATTGAGAAAGACTAAATAAAGAAAAATATATATAAAAAAGGGAACAAAAAAAAAAAAAAAAAAATTTTAAATCTAAAAAAAAAATCTAAAAAAAAAAAAAAAGGGGTCCTGCTATCTGGGGTCCTGTGCTCACACACACCACATCCACTTCACATTGGTTTAGCCCAAGTCCACCATGCAGGACTTGGGAGCAGCAACGCCACGCCAAGGCCCCAATGGTGTTGCTGTCCATTCATACCACATTCACACGGTCGTGGGGATAACCTCTCCCCGACGACCCAAGGTGACACACCTTGCTGGCAGGAATGTCACCCACATTCACACACCAGTCACACTGTAGCCTGCACTACTGACCATGTGCAGTCACTACAAAAATAAAAAAGCTCATAATCTGAGCAAAGAAAATAAAAAAGCTCATAATCTGAGCAAAGAAAATAAAAAAAGTCACTAATTTGCCCTGTCGTGGGCCAGGCATGGTGCCACGGCTCCGGCTCCTCAGTTGTCTGGGGGGAGCCTCGGGTGGGGGGGGTGGGGCATCAGGAGGAGGATCATCCCCTGGTCTGTCCCTCCTGGGAGATGCTGGCTGGCTGCCTGCCCTCCAACGCAAGGGCAATGCGGGTGAGCACAGTGTTCGTCTGCGCCTGCATCCGCAGCTGGTGGGTGGTGGTGTGCCGCTGGTGGCGCCTGGTCTGCCGTCCCTCCACCTCGATGGCAGCCGTGTTGGCCTGTATAGCCACTCCAAGGCTCTTCACCTCTGCCACGAGGCCTGATTTTGTGGCCTGCAGCTCCCCAATGCAGGTCACTATAGCAGCGCAGTTGGCACTCACATCCTGTAGGCTGTCACAGATTGAGGTGCTCTGCTCAGCCTGCTGTGTGAGGCACTGCTGCACAGTGGCTGCGGTGCCCTGCACAGCCACTGTGCATTCAGCCTGGGTCTTAGCTGAAGAGGCCAGGCTGTCCGACACACGGCGCAGGTCACAGGCAATAGCACCCATGTGGGCCTGTTCCCTCGCAAGCCCTTGTTGGAGGGATTCCGGAACACCCCTTGTCTTCCGCGTAGCCTTCCTGGGGGCAGGAGAGGCTTGGGGGCGTCTGTACGGGGAGGCCCTTGAGGGGCTTCCCCTGATGGGGGAGGAGGGTGAGGGGCTTCCCCTGATGGGGGGAGGGTGAGGGGCTTCCCCTGATGGGGGGGGTGAGGGGCTTCCCCTGATGGGGGAGGAGATTTGGGAGGGTCCAGGGTGATGTTATCCTCCTCGAGGTAGACACCTTCCTCAAGATCACCATGCTCCTCCTCAACTTCCTCTAGAGGAGAGGTGCGGGCACACTCCTCCGGGGATGTCGTGGGTCGTCCAGCAGCTGACAATGGTCCCGCTCCCTCCAGCACATCTGTGGATGACACAAAGCATTCACATGTTGGTGGACCCACACACTTGTCACATGTTCCCTTGCACCCCCTCACATGCTACACACTGGATAGGGGATAAAACACACTTACCTGTCCTCAAGGCCTGGTCACTGGAGTCAAAGCCCTCCATGCCCTCCACCTGCTCCCGCTCCAGACAGCTGGCGATGACCTCCTCCTCATCAGTCAACCGCAGAGCAGAAGCTGGTCCTCCTCCCGTGCCCCTGGCGTGCCTCCTCATGCTGGCCAGCTTATCACGGACCCAACGTCTCATGTCATTAATCTTCTTGTTGACATCGTCGGGGGTCCTGGTCTCATGCCCAAGGGCATTGACCTCCAGGGTGATCTTCTCCAGGATCTCCCTCTTACGTGCCCTGCTGGTCCTGGCACTGTGGGCACCATGGAGGTACATATCAAATTTGGCTATTGCCGAAATCAGGATAGCCCTCTCCTCTTTAGAAAAATTCCTCTTCCTCCTCTCCTTAGCAGCTGCCATCGCTCAGCAAAAGTACTTTGCTTCAGGAGGGAAAACAAGCAGGATGTACTTTTGCGCCGGACTGGCGTATGGCTGGGCGTATTTATGCGCTCGGCGTAAGCCGGTGGGCCGGCGTATCCTAGGAAGTTGCGCCAGCATAGTTGTGAGCATGCGCACAGAGGTGAGGTCATACGTCCGCGTCACTGTGCATGCTCCGTTCATGATACGCCGGGCGTAAAACACTGCTCCACACTCGGACCATCATTTGCATGGGGTCACACCCACTTCCACCTACGCCGGCTTACGCCTTCGAAATCTAAGCCACGCCGACGCAGCTTGGGGAGCACTGGCTTCCAGAATTCCATGCTTGCCTCTCTGCGCTGCGTCGGCGTAGCGCAAAGGAGATACGCTACGCCCGCATAAATATGCGCCAATGTATGTGAATCCGGGCCATAGCGTTAACAAAATAGGGGGTATTTTTTATGGCATTTTTTTTTTTTTTTTTTTTTTACACTAGTAATGGCGGCGATCAGCGTTTTTTTTCGGTACTGCGACATTATGGTGGACACTTTTGACAAATTTTTGGGACCATTGGCATTTTTATAGCGATCAGTGCTATAAAAATACATTAGATTACTATAAAAATGCCATTGGCAGTGAAGGGGTTAAAGTGGAGGTTCACCCTAAAAATGTTTTTTTTTTCATTAGAGCCAGCATAGTAAGGACATTTCATTTCGGCAGGTTTTTTTTTTTTTTCTCTGTACTTGCCTTTATATCCTGATTTTGTCCAGGGCTTCCGCATTCTGATGACTCCGGGACTGGTCATTCCTATCCCAGCCTCAGGGTTCCGATGACTGCGGGACTGGGCGTTCCTATCCTTCCGTTCGAATATTGACGGCTTGTGAAACAGGTGATCAGTCGCACAACGCGTGTCACCAGATTTCCGGAAATAGCCGAGCTGCGAGTCGGCACTATATGGCGCCTGCGCCCGCCGTGTAGAGCTGACTGCGCAGGCACCGTATAGTGCCGACTCGCAGCTCGGCTATTTCCCGACATCTGGTGACGCGCGTTGTGCGACAGGCCACCTGTTTCACAAGCCGTCAATCATCGAACGGAAGGATAGGAACGCCCAGTCCCGCAGTCATCGGAACCCGGAAGCCCTGGACAACATCAGGATATAAAGGTATGTACAGAGAAAAAAAAAATGACCTGCCGAAATGTAATGTCCTTAGTATGCTGGCTCTGCTAGATGTAATTTTTTTTTTTTTTTGGGTGAACCCCCGCTTTAACCACTGGGCACTTAAACCCCCTTCCTAACCAGACCAATTTTCAGCTTTCGGTGCTCTCACAATTTGAATGACAATTACTCAGTCATACAACATTGTGCCCATCTGAAATTTTTGCCCTTTTTTCCCCACAAATAGAGCTTTCTTTTGGTGGTATTTGATCACCTCTGGGTTTTTTATTTTTTGCTCCTCTATAAAAGAAAAAACACTGAAAATTCGGTAAAAAAAACAAACAAAAACAAATCTTGTTTCTGTCATATTAGCAGGTATTGCGGAGTATTGGGGGTATTGCAGAGTATTGGGGGTATTACAGAGTATGGTGGTATTGCAGAGTATTGTCGGTATTGCAGAGTATTGGTGAAATTGCAGAGTATTGGTGGAATTGCAGAGTATTGGTGGTATTGCAGAGTATTGGGGGATTGCAGAGTATTGGGGGATTGCAGAGTATGGGGGGTATTGCAGAGTATGGGGGGTATTGCAGAGTATTGGTGGTATTGCAGAGTATTGGGGTATTGCAGAGTATGGGGGGTATTGCAGAGTATGGGGGGGGTTGTTGCAGAGTATGGGGGGGTTATTGCAGAGTATTGGTGTTATTGCAGAGTATTGCGCAGAGATGGATGGCTGGATCTGTGACTGCATTTGTCACAGATCCAACCCACAGCAGCTGCTGCTGCTGCTTCCGTTCTCCCCCCTCTCCTCTCACACTGTACCGATCGGTACAGAGAGGAGAGGGAAGAACGGGCGTCATCACATGAAGCCGGTTTGTTTACAAGTGATCGCTCCGTCATTTGACGGAGCGATCACGTGGTAAACGGCCGCTATCTGCGGCAATTTACCGCGATCTGTGATGCGCCGGGTCTTCTAGACCCGGCGCTCACAGATGATTCCGGGAGGAGAGGAGGATTCTGGGAGGACGTCCCAGGGACGTCCTCCCAGAACAACTCGACCGCGCTGCTACATTGTATGAACAGAGGATCAGCATTTCCCCCCCCTAACAGGACCTGGAGCTGTGTGTTTACACACACAGCTCTCGATCCCCGCTCTGTAACGAGCAATCGCATGTGCCCGGCGACAATCGTGCCCGCCGGGCACACGCACGGGAGTCGGGGGCGAGCGGGGGGCGGGCACGCCCCTAGTGGCCTGCGCAAGAGCCGACATTATACTACAAACTCTCGCGCAGGGGAGCCGACTTGTCAAGTAGTTAATATATTGCAGCTTAACAATCATTATATGTGCTGACTGCGTCTGTTGTCTTTTTTTTTTTCCTCTGTTTTCACCTGGTGATGTGGCCAGTAACATATAATAAATGTTTGATTTTGGATTTAATACTGCTTTAAGAATAACCTAGCAAAACCTACCTGACTTTTTCACCATTTGTTATTCAAACATTTTTTCACCCTAATCCAGGAATGAAGTGAAACAAAATATAATTATATGGTGACTTTTAAAGAATATCTTAAGCCAATTAACAAAAAATGGATAGAAAATGGAACAGCTGAAGTGGAACTAATTGCTACCCAGTGGCGCAGCGTGGGTTGTCAGCGCCCGGGGCAAGGCAAGTACCGTATTTATCTGGGTATAGCGCGCAACCCAAGTCTAGAAGGGAAATTTCAGGAAAAAAAATGAATTACTTACAGTTTAAATGCCCCTCGTCGGTGTCTTGCCCGGCGTCCATCGGCGGCCTTGTCCGGTCCGGCGTCCATCTGCGGCCTCCCTGCTTCTCCCGCGCTGTCTCTGAGCACCGCCGCCGACATATACCGAGCGCAGTACACTCGGATACACTCGGCTAGGCTCGGCCATGCTCGGCTCCTCTTGCATAAAGACTAGGAGGCGGCACAGGGTGTGACCGCGAGCGGAGCCGAGCGTGGCCGAGCCTACCTGAGTGTACTGCGCTCGGTATATGTCGGCGGCGGTGCTCAGAGACAGCGCGGATTGGCGTATAACGCGCACCCACGATTTCCCCCTGATTTTAAGGGGAAAAAAGTGTGCGTTATACGCCGATAAATACAGTAATTTGCGCCCCCTAACCTGCAGACTTTTAGCACTCCCCGAGTCCTGTCCCTTCCCTTCCTACAATATTATTGACCAGCCTGATTCCTACACTGACCACTACACTAACCTACCCGATTCCTACGCTGACCACTATACTGACCACTACACTACACTGACCACTACACTACACTGACCACTACACTACACTGACCACTACACTACACTCTATACTAACCACTATACTATACTGACCCCTACACTAACCACAAGACTACACTGACCACTATACCATACTGACCACTACACTATACTAACCACTATACTGACCACTACACTATACTACACTACACTGACCACTATACTACAATGACCACTATACTACAATGACCACTATACTAAACTCTATACTAACCACTATACTATACTAACCACTACACTATACTGACCACTACACTACCCACTACTCTATACTACACTGACCACTACACTACACTGACCACTACATCGACCACTATACTGTCCACTGACCACTACACTATACTGACCACTATACTACACTGACCACTATACTACACTGTTCGCTATACTAACCACTATACTATACTGACCACTATACCATACTGACCACTACACTACACTGACCACTATACTGACCTACCTGATTCCTATACTGGCCACTGCTACACTATACTGCATGACTCTAGCTGCTCTTCTACTCTCTCTCTCTGGCTTCTCCATCTCCCCAGACCGTGTCCACCCTCCACTTCCCCGGGCCAGCAACACCAACATGACACTCACGATTACGAGAGAGTCTTACCTTCTCTCCCACCGCCCTGTGATTGGGCGGTGGGGCTGTTGCTCCTGATGTCCCGCCTTCACCCAATCCCAGGGTGCAATAAACTGAACATGGGCGGAGGCGGGACTCCAGGATCTACCCCGATCGTGGACAGGCTAGCCCCGCCGCCACACATGACCCCATACACCCAATCACATGGCGCCTGAGACTGAACATGGTGGCAGAGCACAGGAAAGGACATTTAGGAGGAGGCAGCCAGGCACTGTGACACATACTGGCGGGCGTCCCCCTAAAATGTTGCGCCCAGTGCCACGCAACCCCCACGCTACGCCAGTGTTGCTCCCTACTCTATGCAAAACTTAGAAAAGGTTTTTGGGTTATATGCATTCCTCTACTCCATAGAAAAATATTAGGTATCAGTGTAGCACCCTCTAGTGTGTTCTACTAGAAGTGTAGTGCAGTGTAGTGCTCTCTGGTGCCCCCCCCGGTTTTTAGAACGTTCTAGAAAATAGTGGGCGGAGGCAAGGAGAGGCAGTGGAGAGAGCAAGGAGAGACAGTGTGTAGATTGTGGAAGTGCCTATCAGAGCCAGCGATAGCTGACTACAACCTGAGGGCTGTACTCGGAAAGCCTTCCTGAATGCTTATCCTCGGGACGTACCGGCGGTGCGTTCCTTGGATAAAACTGACAATTGTCTCAGCCAATCAGGTTCACCGGTTCTGGTTACCGGTAACCTGATTGGCTGAAGCGTCATCGAGGGTGGGAGAAGACATCGAAGGACGGTAGAAGCACGGCTGACCCCAGAAAGGTAAGTGCCAGGCGGGGGGGGGGGCATTTTCAGGTCACAGTGGCAGCATTTTACTGGGCACAGTGGCGACAATTGCTGGGCACAGTGGTAACAATTGATGGCACATACAGGTCACAGTGGCAGCATTTTATTGGGCACAGTGGCGACAATTGCGGGGCACAATGGCTACAATTTCGGGGCACAATGGCTACAATTGCTGGGCACAGTGGTAACAATTGATTGTCACAGTGGTAACAATTGATGGGCACAGTGGTAACAATTGATGGCACAGTGGTAACAATTGATGGGCACAGTGGTAACAATTGATGGCACAGTGGTAACAATTGATGGCACAGTGGTAACAATTGATGGCACAATGGTAACCATTGATGGGAACAGTGGTAACAATTGATGGCACATACAGGTCACAGTGGCAGCATTTTACTGGGCACAGTGTCGACAATTGCGGGGCACAGTGGCTACAATTGATGGGCAACGTGGAAACAATTGATGGCACACTGGTAACAATTGATGGGCACAGTGGTAACAATTGATGGCACACTGGTAACAATTGATGGGCACAGTGGTAACAATTGATGGGCACAGTGGTGACAATTGATGGGCACAGTGGTGACAATTGATGGCATAGTGGTTACAGTTGATGGCACAGTGGTTGTGTTTGATGGCATGGCACAGTGACTGCGTTTGATGGCATGGCACAGTGGTGACAATTGATGGCACAGTGGCTGCGTTTGATGGCATGGCACAGTGGTTGAATTTGATGGGATGGCACAGTGGCTGCGTTTGATGGCATGGCACAGTGGTAATAATTGATGGCACAGTGGCTGCATTTGATGGGCACAGTGAGGCTGCAATTGTTTTGTTTTTTGTTTTTTTCATTTGCGTTCCCCCCAAAAATTTTGAGCACCAGCCGCCACTCGTGATATGCTGTTTCACTCCATATGTGCTACTTTTCAAGGGACTGAGAGTTCCTGCCTGTAATGGGCCATTGCTGAACTGACAAAAAGCCTTCCTTCAGGAGTGAACCAGCAGAAGCTGTGCAAAGAGAAACAAAGTTTGTGCAGGTGGAAGGAAGAAGAGAAGTAAATAGGGAGGACATGACCCTAAAATTTAATTGTTGTCACACTGGGCATCCCATAATCCCTGACCCCATCCAAGTTACCATTGCCTAATAAAACTACAAAAACAGGCCAAAGACTGATTTCTGTGTCCGGATGAAGGAGGGAAATGCTGAGTGATAGACTGTGCAGCAGTGAGGAATCCCAACTTCACAAACTCATACGGGGGTAGTGCTACATCAGTAACAGGGACTTTATTCAAACAATTGTGAATAGCTCTCTGTGTGAAGAGTGGCTCCCACCACCACAGACATTCGCTATTGTCCTTTCAGTAGGTAAGAAATGATTTAGTCATCACAAGCATTGTTCAAAATAAAAAGCATCACTTGTTATTCTTGGAACGTTTATGGTCACCTTTATAAATGAGCTGGTATGTGTATTCCCCAGGGTTCATGTTAGGTGGTTTTCGAGAGGTTATTGCTCCTCTAATATTGGAGGCTCCTGATAACAGTCCATTGTTTTACTACACAATATTGTATATTATATATAAGACATCAAAGCAACTTCCTCTTCTACTGCATTATTTCAGCATGGGACAAGTATTATATTTGTAGAAAAATAGGTGTTAATAGTTGGGGATGTTAAATGGTAAACGATTCACTTTTGGAGTTAGATAAAGTGATAAGAATAGTGTTCAGGGTTTAAGGTTGGCCATACATTATGCAATTTTCAGCGGCTGTGGCCGCTGACAATAATCACATGAACAATCCAACAGGCTGGTTGCACCCAAGCTGACCGAAGGATGAACTTGGGTACAATCAGGCTGCCCATACATGGTTTGAAGTCCTTGCTGGGGCGCTGAGATTCAAGCCGTCCATGGCACATCAGTCGCATTTTTTAAAATCTTATTGCTTCTATGTAGGACATATTGTTCCAAACTTCAAACCGTAGGCACAAAAAAATGGGGACCCCTATTTGATAGCTTTAAATTCTTCAACCCACCAGATCCCATGTTCCTAGCTTGATTGATTAAAATCATTTGGCGACTGGCTGCATCAAGTTACATCTTATTCCACTCTTGAGATTTTCAAGAAATGTTCTCAGTCCATACAAGGCTTGAGTTGACAGGATAGATTATAGGATTAGATTGCTATAATTGTGCATACAGGGGAAAATCTGCAAAGCATATAACATATAACATAGCATATAACTTGTCCTACACAGATAAAAAGAAAACATGACACAGTAAATTGACTCTGTTATTAGTAAAGATTTTCAATTGGGTGCATAACAAAGCAAACTAAATCTCATGTAAACATTACTTTTCAAATGCTGGGAAACGACAGTTTTACCACAATTGGTGCATAACATAATAGTTCAAGACGTAATCTACAGGCACCAGTTAAACAGGCCTATCCTGTTCCATAGCTCACACAATCTATCTATGACCAATTTAACGCACTAAGGCCCCATGCACACGAGACGCTGCTAAACTCGAGTTCAGAGGCATTTGGGCATTTTTTTCAACTGCCCCTGAACACATTTAATGTTATCCTATGTGTCCATGCACACAATCACGTTTTTTGGCGTTTCAAAGCAGTTGGGTTTAGGGCCGTTTTTCCAAACCCAAAATTTTGGGTTCAGACGCTTTCAGCTTTCGTGTTTTAGACGCAAATCGCGGCAAATCGCGGTACCGGCTTTTTGCCTCGATTTCGTTTATAGGCGTTTTTAAAGGTGACCTATTTTTTTACATTAGAAATCTCAAAAATGATGGCAAATGATGAAAAAACATAAAAAAAACATAAAAAATGTAATTGCTTGCATTGCATTGTGGACAATCCACAACTTGTGGCAGGTGACGTGGCCAGTGGACAATCCACAACTTGTGGCAGGTGACATGGCCAGGTGACGTGGCAAGTGGACAACCCACAACTTGTTGTAGGTGACGTGGCCAGGTGATGTGGCAGGTGACGTGGCCAGGTCATGTGGCCAGTGGACAATCCACAACTTGTGGCAGGTAACATGGCCAGGTGACGTGGCAAGTGTACAATCCACAACTTGTGGTAGGTGACGTGGCCAGGTGACATGGCAGGTGATGTGGCCAGGTGACGTGGCAGGTGACGTAGCCAGGTGACATGGCAAGTGGACAATCCACAACTTGTGGCAGGTAACGTGGCCAGGTGACATGGCAGGTGACGTGGCTTGGTGACATGGCCAGTGGACAATCCACAACTTGTGGCAGGTGATGTGGCCAGTTGACGTGGCAGGTGACGTGGCCAGTGGACAATCCACAACTTGTGGCAGGTGACGTGGCCAGGTGATGTGGCAGGTGACGTGGCCAGGTGACATGGCAAGTGGACAATCCACAACTTGCAGCAGGTGACGTGGCCAGGTGACGTGGCCAGTGGACAATCCACAACTTGTGGCAGGTGGGGTGGCCAGGTGACATGGCAGATGACGTGGCAAGTGGACAATACACAACTTGAGGCAGGTGACGTGGCAAGTGGACAATCCACAACTTGTTGTAGGTGACGTGGCCAGGTGATGTGGCAGGTGACGTGGCCAGGTGCCGTGGCCAGTGGACAATCCACAACTTGTGGCAGGTGGCGTGGCCAGATGACATGGCAAGTGGACAATTCACAACTTGAGGCAGGTGACGTGGCCAGTTGATGTGGCAGGTGACGTGGCCAGTGGACAATCCACAACTTGTGGCAGGTGACGTGGCCAGGTGACGTGGCAGGTGATGTGGCCAGGTGACGTGGCAGGTGACGTGACCAGGTGACATGGCAAGTGGACAATCCACAACTTGTGGCAGGTGACGTGGCCAGGTGACATGGCAGGTGACGTGGCAGGTGGCGTGGCCAGTGGACAATCCACAACTTGTGGCAGGTGGCGTGGCCAGGTGACGTGGCAAGTGGACAATTCACAACTTGGCAGGTGACGTGGCCAGTTGATGTGGCAGGTGATGTGGCCAGAGGACAATCCACAACTTGTGGCAGGTGACGTGGCCAGGTGACGTGGCAGGTGATGTGGCCAGGTGACGTGGCCAGGTGACATGGCAAGTGGACAATCCACAACTTGTGGCAGGTGACGTGGCCAGGTGACATGGCAGGTGACGTGGCAGGTGGCGTGGCCAGTGGACAATCCACAACTTGTGGCAGGTGGCGTGGCCAGGTGACGTGGCAAGTGGACAATTCACAACTTGGCAGGTGACGTGGCCAGTTGATGTGGCAGGTGACGTGGCCAGTGGACAATCCACAACTTGTGGCAGGTGACGTGGCCAGTTGACGTGGCAGGTGGCGTGGCCAGTGGACAATCCACAACTTGTGGCAGGTGACGTGGCCAGGTGACATGGCAAGTGGACAATCCACAACTTGCGGCAGGTGACGTGGCCAGGTGACGTGGCCAGTGGACAATTCACAACTTGTGGCAGGTGGGGTGGCCAGTTGACGTGGCAGGTGACGTGGCCAGTGGACAATCCACAACTTGTGGCAGGTGACGTGGCCAGGTGATGTGGCAGGTGACGTGGCCAGGTGACATGGCAAGTGGACAATCCACAACTTGCAGCAGGTGACGTGGCCAGGTGACGTGGCCAGTGGACACTCCACAACTTGTGGCAGGTGGGGTGGCCAGGTGACATGGCAGATGACGTGGCAAGTGGACAATACACAACTTGAGGCAGGTGACGTGGCAAGTGGACAATCCACAACTTGTTGTAGGTGACGTGGCCAGGTGATGTGGCAGGTGACGTGGCCAGGTGCCGTGGCCAGTGGACAATCCACAACTTGTGGCAGGTGGCGTGGCCAGATGACGTGGCAAGTGGACAATTCACAACTTGAGGCAGGTGACGTGGCCAGTTGATGTGGCAGGTGACGTGGCCAGTGGACAATCCACAACTTGTGGCAGGTGACGTGGCCAGGTGACGTGGCAGGTGATGTGGCCAGGTGACGTGGCAGGTGACGTGACCAGGTGACATGGCAAGTGGACAATCCACAACTTGTGGCAGGTGACGTGGCCAGGTGACATGGCAGGTGATGTGGCAGGTGGCGTGGCCAGTGGACAATCCACAACTTGTGGCAGGTGGCGTGGCCAGGTGACGTGGCAAGTGGACAATTCACAACTTGGCAGGTGACGTGGCCAGTTGATGTGGCAGGTGATGTGGCCAGAGGACAATCCACAACTTGTGGCAGGTGACGTGGCCAGGTGACGTGGCAGGTGATGTGGCCAGGTGACGTGGCCAGGTGACATGGCAAGTGGACAATCCACAACTTGTGGCAGGTGACGTGGCCAGGTGACATGGCAGGTGACGTGGCAGGTGGCGTGGCCAGTGGACAATCCACAACTTGTGGCAGGTGGCGTGGCCAGGTGACGTGGCAAGTGGACAATTCACAACTTGGCAGGTGACGTGGCCAGTTGATGTGGCAGGTGACGTGGCCAGTGGACAATCCACAACTTGTGGCAGGTGACGTGGCCAGTTGACGTGGCAGGTGGCGTGGCCAGTGGACAATCCACAACTTGTGGCAGGTGACGTGGCCAGGTGACGTGGCAGGTGATGTGGCCAGGTGACATGGCAGGTGACGTGGCCAGGTGACGTGGCCAGTGGACAATCCACAACTTGTGGCAGGTGACGTGGCCAGGTGACGTGGCAGGTGACGTGGCCAGGTGACATGGCAGGTGACGTGGCCAGGTGACGTGGCCAGGTGACGTGGCCAGGTGACGTGGCCAGGTGACGTGGCCAGTGGACAATCCACAACTTGTTGCAGATGACGTGGCCAGTTGACGTGGCAGGTGACGTGGCCAGTGGACAAAACACAACTTGTGGCAGGTGACGTGGCCAGGTGATGTGGCAGGTGACGTGGCCAGGTGACATGGCAAGTGGACAATCCACAACTTGCGGCAGGTGACGTGGCCAGGTGACGTGGCCAGTGGACAATTCACAACTTGTGGCAGGTGGGGTGGCCAGGTGACATGGCAGATGACGTGGCATGTGGACAATACACAACTTGAGGCAGGTGACGTGACCAGGTGATGTGGCAGGTGACGTGGCCAGGTGACGTGGCCAGTGGACAATCCACAACTTGTGGCAGGTGACGTGGCCAGTTGACGTGGCAGGTGGCGTGGCCAGTGGACAATCCACAACTTGTGGCAGGTGACGTGGCCAGGTGACGTGGCCAGTGGACAATCCACAGCTTGTGGCAGGTGGCGTGGCCAGGTGATGTGGCCAGTGGACAATTCACAACTTGGCAGGTGGCGTGGCCAGTTGATGTGGCAGGTGACGTGGCCAGTGGACAATCCACAACTTGTGGCAGGTGACGTGGCCAGGTGACGTGGCAGGTGATGTGGCCAGGTGACGTGGCCGGTGACGTGGCCAGGTGACATGGCAAGTGGACAATCCACAACTTGTGGCAGGTGATGTGGCCAGGTGACATGGCAGGTGACGTGGCAGGTGGCGTGGCCAGTGGACAATCCACAACTTGTGGCAGGTGGCGTGGCCAGGTGACGTGGCAAGTGGACAATTCACAACTTGGCAGGTGACGTGGCCAGTTGATGTGGCAGGTGACGTGGCCAGTGGACAATCCACAACTTGTGGCAGGTGACGTGGTCAGTTGACGTGGCAGGTGGCGTGGCCAGTGGACAATCCACAACTTGTGGCAGGTGACGTGGCCAGGTGACGTGGCAGGTGATGTGGCCAGGTGACATGGCAGGTGACGTGGCCAGGTGACGTGGCCAGTGGACAATCCACAACTTGTGGCAGGTGATGTGGCCAGGTGACGTGGCAGGTGATGTGGTCAGGTGACATGGCAGGTGACGTGGCCAGGTGACGTGGCCAGTGGACAATCCACAACTTGTGGCAGGTGACGTGGCCAGTTGACGTGGCAGGTGACGTGGCCAGTGGACAATCCACAACTTGTGGCAGGTGACGTGGCCAGGTGATGTGGCAGGTGACGTGGCCAGGTGACATGGCAAGTGGACAATCCACAACTTGCGGCAGGTGACGTGGCCAGGTGACGTGGCCAGTGGACAATCCACAACTTGTGGCAGGTGGGGTGGCCAGGTGACATGGCAGATGACGTGGCAAGTGGACAATACACAACTTGAGGCAGGTGACGTGGCCAGGTGATGTGGCAGGTGACGTGGCCAGATGACGTGGCCAGTGGACAATCCACAACTTGTGGCAGGTGACGTGACCAGTTGACGTGGCAGGTGGCGTGGCCAGTGGACAATCCACAACTTGTGGCAGGTGACGTGGTCAGGTGACGTGGCCAGGTGACGTGGCAGGTGACATAGCCAGGTGACGTGGCCAGTGGACAATCCACAGCTTGTGGCAGGTGGCGTGGCCAGGTGATGTGGCAAGTGGACAATTCACAACTTGGCAGGTGACGTGGCCAGTTGATGTGGCAGGTGACGTGGCCAGTGGACAATCCACAACTTGTGGCAGGTGACGTGGCCAGGTGACGTGGCAGGTGATGTGGCCAGGTGACGTGGCAGGTGACGTGGCCAGGTGACGTGGCAAGTGACACGCTAAATACACGTACACTGCTGCTCTCTCAGCTGCTCTGGTCTCACAAAATAGCTGAAATGGTTAAATAATATTGCTTTTGAGCTTAGGGAGGGTCTTATGATGTTTCTTAACCAAATGCTTATAAACGCAAACGCGGTAAAACGCGGTAAATCGCGGTAAAATGCTGTGAAATTCGCGGCAAAAACGGGCGTTTTAAACGCCGGTTTTTGCGTTTGAAAACTTGTGTTTAGATGAGTTTGCATTTGCTTCTCGTGTGCATGGGGCCTAAGAGGTTTGATATTCATGTTTCACCTGATTAAACTCTTGCAAGATAATTTTACAACAATATACGACTCCACTGTGTAAAGGGTGCCCTGCTCTGTCTCCAAAGAACAATTAGTATTACCAGAACATTGAATGTTGAATCCAACTCGCAGGTGGAACGCAGGGGCGAATCCAGAGTCTTGTCTCGGGAGGGGCACTGCCAGAAAATACTTTTTTTGTGGGCAATATATCGGGGAAATGGCTGGTGTTAGCGCTTCAATCATCCGGGCACCATGGTTGTTATGGTGTCAGGATGATTGAAGAGAATTATTTCTATTATTACACTGTAATAAGAAATGAAATAGTTCAACTCACCATAATGCAGAATCAGTGGGAGCCCTGAGCATGTAACTTGCCATACGTTGCGGATTGTCTCTTGCCACATCACCTGCCACACGTTGCGAATTGTCACTTGCCACATCACCGGCCACACGTTGTGGATTGTCACTTGCCACACCTTGTGGATTGTCACTTGCCACTTCACCTGCGACACCTTGCGGATTGTCACTTGCCTGCCACCAGATGCAGATTGTCATTTGCCACGTCACCTGCCACATTTTGTGATTTGTCACTTGCCACGTCACCTGCCACACCTTGCTGATTGTCACTTTCCTGCCACCAGATGCAAATTGTCACTTGCCACGTCACCTGCCACAATTTGCAGATTGTCACTTGCCATGTCACCTGACACATTTTGTAGGTTGTCACTTGCCACGTCACCTGCCATTGCGGATTGTCAACTGCCACACGTTGCGGATTGTCACCTGCCACAAATTGCGAATTGTCACTTGCCGCGTCACCTGCCACACCTTGCGGATTGTCACTTGCCACGTCACCTGCCACACCTTGCGGATTGTCACTTGCCTGCTAAGGTGGTTTTTTGGTTCTCTTGCTGTGTCCCAGACTCCCAAAGTCAGGCATCAGAGAGATAATGTAATCTCTCTGCTGCCTGCACAGTGAACGCGGAAGTTAATGCAGGGCAGGTACAGGCAGTAAGAGATGATCTCATCTCTCTGCTCCCCCGCCCCCACTTAGCTGATTGGCCAGCCCGAGCCCGCTCTCTCACTTTCAACGGCCAACACACTGAGCCACCTGGCAGCCCGGTCCGCCCACAAACCGCGCCGAACGCCCACCCACAAACTGCGCCGCCTGGTCCCCCTGCTATCTCACCCACCCGCGGAGCTGCCCGCTATCGCACCCGCCCGCGGAGCCGCCCACTATCTCAACTGCCCCCAGAGCCGCCGGCTCTCTCAGCCACCTGGCAACAAAATATCTTGGGGTGGCAATTGCCCCCCCACGGATCTGCCCCTGGTGGAACGGTGACATGGCCAACAATTTGGGTTTAGGCCAATTATGGTGGTTGATGGTTATGGCATAGACCTCTGATGCTGGTTTATTAGGGGAGTAACAAAAGCAATCATACAAGTGGTGAGTTCTTCTTTGGATGCCCATGTTACTGCCTGGTGATGTGAACACTTCTTAGCTGACTCTTGGTGGGGTTTCTCACAAGTTTCTGAAGACTCCACTGTGAGGATGTCACTGCCTCGCCTCTCTGCCTCGTCCAATCAGAGAACACTTTGCATTGATTGAGAATGTGCAAAGCGCTCTCTGAATGGCGACCAAGAAGCTAGTGAAGATCACTGTAGGAGCCATGGCTATTGTAGAGATCCCACAGGTATGGTAAATAAATGCATAGTTAAATTGATCCAGTCTGCAATTATTCTTCAACATTGGACTCCAGTAAGGAAATAGGACTTTGGAAGTGCATTTTATAGAACACAATTACTGAATTAAGTAAGTACATGCATGAGTGTATAACACCAGTCCTCACCATCCCTTATTTTGGTAATGTGGTTATATAGAACCCCTTCTGATTATCTATTTTTAAATTGGGAGGGGAATTCATACAGTAAATACACTGTAGTGGAATACCTATTTACTCACCATATACATATCTTGGACCAGAGTAGTTGAGTTTCTCTGCTTCCCTCCCTCACCCTCAGTAGTCACATCTGATGAGGCAGAGGTAGCTGAGCAAATTATCTGAACCTAGGTAAGAGGCCCTCTATTGTCAGCACCAGGGTGTGGGCAGCTGGGCAGGGAAGCCGCACGGTTTCTACATAAGTCCCAGCTACTGTGGGGAGTCCTTTCCAATTACTACCAGAGTACTGCAGATCTTTCACATTTAGAAGGCCTGGTGCATTCAAGTGTCAGTATTAAGAAATTCCTCACAGTAAACAATCAGGTCCAAACTTGTCCTGAAAGTTTGAATAAGATTGATTATGCTACCGTTAAGAAAACATGGGGGAAAAAAACTGCTACAAAATAATAAACAAAATATAAACTGCAAAATGTATATGTGACATATTGGACTATGGCCTCATTCACACGAGGCGGATCCGTTTCAGCGGAGTCTGCCAGCTCAGCAGGAGATCTCTCTGTTGATCTCCGCTGAGCTGGCAGATGACAGGTCCGTCTCTGCTCACTGAGCGGGGAGGGGCCTGTCAGAGCACTGCTGATTCCTATGTAGAGATTGGATGAAAACGGACGGTGTGTCCGTTTTCATCAGAGCTAATCCGAACCACCAAGATGGATGGCGAACGTATCGCCATGCGTCTGTCTTCAGCGGATCGGATGGCAGACGGATGTCAGTGGACACATCTTCGCTGACATCCATATCCTCATAGGAGTCAATGAAGGCCCGCTCAGATCCGCCTGAAAAATGGACAGGGGTCTTACAATATTTTATTCTCATCTCATTTAGAAATCTAGGAGTAAGCTTTTACATATGACCTGTCAAAAAGTAATGCAAGAAGTGCATAAAATACCCACATCTATAAATATTCATAAAATTATAATAAATCATACATAGTAATGGGGAACATTCCACCTATTTTACATCCAAAAAGATTTTTCACCCTCAAAAAAAGGACTATAGAAAGCTACTGTAGATATTCAGGAAAGCCTGCAAAAGTACTAATCCATACACCAGTATGTTTATGAGCTTTTTTGGACCACTGGCTCGTGTATCTAGTTTAAAATTAATGGAGGTAAGTATTTCTTTAAAACTACAGTTTAAAGGCTAAATTCATATTTTGGGAAAAGGAATAAATGCACATATTTTTGCAGGAAAAAAAAAATGTGCATTTATTTTTTTCCTGCAAAGCATTGCACTCATGATCAGTGGATCAGTCAAGGCCTAAAGCTTTCAGCCATGACTCAGTAGAAAAAGTTATGCTACAATTGTTTGCATTTTTGGACACTATATTACTCTGTGTTTAGTTTAGTTCACTTTTGGACACTGTTATGAACATTGGTGGTTATATATACTCGTATAATTCTTTGAAGCGATATTAGTACACAATTTCATTTAAGAGAGATTTTTTTTCTGTGGCACACTATAAGGCTTCGTACAGACGACCGAACATGTCTGCTGAAACTGGTCCGCTGACCAGTTTCAGCAGACATGTTTGGTCGTGTGTACAGCCGACCGGACCGGATTCCCGGCCGAGCAGACTTTTTCCAGCGGACAAATGTTTCTTACTCACCGTACATGTCCGACCGGCCCCCATTCCTCGCATGCGTCGAAGTGATTCGACGCATGCGTGGAAGCTTTGAACTTCCAGGGCCGCCCACGTCGCCGCATCATCGTCGCGGCGATGGTGCGGCCACGTCCCCGCGTATTGTTTACGCGCAGATTTCTGTATGATGGTGTGTACAACCATCATACAGAAATCTCCGACCGGACATGTCCGCTGAAAACGGTCCAGCGGACCGTTTTCAGCGGACTGTCCGGTCGTCTGTACGAGGCCTAAGAAGCTAAAATAGTGGTATGAATATGCACTTAGTGCTGTATTGAACTGGAATATTTTTTTTCTGCTTTATTTGTATTTTACTATAAGTTCCTTTATACACGTTATCTATGGCTTCTGAATTCCAGATAAAATCTAGTATCTAGAACCTCCCACCAGATCTTGTAACTGTTAAATAGGTTTTGCTAATACATCTAGCAATGAACAAATAAACGGAAAAAAAAAGACAAATAAACGTAGTTCCTAACAGAAAATGTGGAATAAAAATATTTGTAGAGAATGAACTGTATGTTCACAATTTGGCCAGAAGTAAATAAAAAAATTGAAAATTAAATGTTGAAATACAGCGGGTAAAGTAAATATTAAACACGTCACCATTTTTCAACCATTTAACAACCCATGCAATACATACAAAGAAACGAAAACAAATAAACTATGTGTAATAAAATGGAATGACACAGTGAAAAAGTATTAAAAACACTAACTGAAATGTATTTAATACTTGAGACCCCTGTTACTGTATCGCTGGGACTGGTAAGAGGACACTGCTCCCTGTTGGTGCTAGCAGAGACTGAGCACATAACAACTGGCCACCTAACTATCAGCGTTGTTTACTGCATGAAACCTTTACTGGGGCTGTACTTATGTGCTCCACTGTAAAGACTGGGTCCCAATGTTAGCTGGCGGAAGAGCTAGGGCTAAAGATTGTTCACTCATATCGCTGCTTCACAAGAACATTGTCTATTGTCCATAGTAAGAGGTACTTCTTTAGGCATATCTCCCAACTTTTAAACTTGAAAATAAGAAACACTTGAGGGAGGTAGAGACAAAAAGTGGGGGTGGCTAAAATTTACAGTTAGAGAGACTTAAGGGGCATGGTTAAAATAAAACCAGGGTACGGATATGTGCCGGGGGCATTTTGGGAGGGGAGAGAATTTGTGCTAAAAGGTGGGATGGGGGGGTCACATATGTGCTGGAGGGGGCGCTTTAGGAGGCGAGTAAACTTTTGTTAGAAGGTGGTGTGGGTGGATGGATGGATATGTGCTAGGTGGTGCATTGGGATGGGAGTGGACCTGTTCTAGAAGGTGGGGTGGGGGGCGAATATGTGCTGGGGGTCTTTGGAAGGGGAGAGGACCTGTACAGGAAGGTGGGTTGAGGGGATTTAAAATCCTTCCTTCCTCCTTCTAGCGCAGTAATACAAAGCACATCCTCTTACCCCTGCCCCCCTCCAAATCTCTCCACCAAGTGTACAACCGTGTTACCTGCCCCCCTCCACCCACCTTACTGGTCACTGTGGGAAAGATTTACTAAAACTGAAGGCTGAAAAATCTGCACAGAAACCAAGCGCCCATGTTTTATTTTCAAAGATTATTTGAACAAGCTGATGTTTGAAGCTGATTGGCTACTATGCACAGCTGCACCAGATCTTGAGTGATCCAGTTTTAGTAAATTTCCCATGTGTCTCCCTCCCCTGTAAGTCCCCATCCATAGTAAACCCACTGCAGACCTTAGATAATTAGTGTGGCTCATGCAGAGCGGTGTCCCTCCTCCCTGGCTTCTCCTGCATTCTGTTGTATAGGCAGCTGGCAGGGGAGATGTCGACTGCCAAAGATGGGCAGATAGTGGAACCCCAGGACACCCTGCATGAGATGCAGGGCAGGTGTCCCAGGTGCCCACGCTAACCCGCACTGTCAGGTCAGTTACGAGTTCCGATGTTCCAGCACTGGGCTCAGGGATTCAGCATGGATATCTCAGGGCAGTTCCAGCGAATCCGGGACAAATGACAGAGTTTTTAATTTCATTACTGCCATTCATATAAAGTGCACCATAAAGTGGATATAGCCTACTGTTTAGAGAGGAATTATCACAGTATTGATTATCATTAATATACTTTTTTCTAATGCCATTACTTATTGCTGATTTTGTGGATTACTACGTTTATGATCATTTAGCTGCATAGAACTCCATTCTATGCTGCTATAGCCTAGTTAACATATTATTGACTAATGAACTATGATTGAACTAATCCTTTATTTACTCAATTATGTGCATACTGCTATTTACTCCAACCTGTGGCAATATATTGGGTTAATTAACCACTTAAGACCCAGACCATTATGCAGGTAAAGACCTGGCCCCCTTTTGCGATTCGGCACTGCGCCGATTTAACTGACAATTGCGCGATCGTGCGACGAGGTTTCCAAACAAAATTGGCATCCTTTTTTTCCCACAAATAGAGCTTTCTTTTGGTGGTATTTGATCACCTCTTTTTTTTTTTGCGCTATAAACAAAAGAAGGAGCGACAATTTTGAAAAAAAATCTATATTTTTTACTTTTTGCTATAATAAATATCCCCCAAAAATATATAAAACATTTTTTTTTCCCTCAGTTTAGGCCGATATGTATTCTTCTACTTATTTTTGGTAACAAAAAAAATGCAATAAGCGTTTATTGATTGGTTTGCGCAAAAGTTATAGCGTTTACAAAATAGGGGATAGTTTTATGGCATTTTTATTCCTATTTTTTTTTATTAGTAATGGCGGCGATCAGCGATTTTTTTTTTTGTGACTGCGACATTATGGCGGACACATCAGACACTTTTGACACATTTTTGGGACCATTGTCATTTTCACAGCGAAAAGTGCTATAAAAATGCACAGATTATTGTGAAAATTACAATGGCAGTGAAGGGGTTAACCAGTGAAGGAGTTAAGTGTGTCCTATTGTGTGTTTCTTACTGTAGGGGGCGTGGCTGGACGTGTGATGTCACTGATCGTCGTTCCCTATGACAGGGAACAGACGATCAGTGACAAGCCACAGAGAAGAACGGGGAAGGTTTGTTTACACTCACCTCTCCCCGTTATTCAGCTCCTGTGACCCGATCGCAGGATACCGGCTATCGGGTCTGCGGGTCCCGCGGTCACGGAGCTTCGGACCGGGTCACGAGCGTGCCGCCGGCGGTGTGCGTGACCCATGGCTGGGCACTTAAAGGGCAACGTACCTGTATGTGCTTGTGCCCAGCCGTGCCATTCTGCCGACGTATATCGGCTTTAGGCGGTCCTTAAGTGGTCTTTCTGCTCTAAGCCTCAGCTCTAAAAATGCCCAACAAGACAAATCCCTTTAATTTCAATGGCCCCTGTTTACATCTGAGCATTCTGTCGCCTAAAGAAAAACGTCTGTCACTCAAAAAAGTACATGAGCTTCTTTTTTGGCAGATTACAGGCGTTTTAATTCTTTTACATTGGTGACCTTTTGAACTTCAAAACGTCTGTACAAAAACACTACAAAAATGACCCCAAAAAGACGACACTGTGTCACCCTGACAATGGAAGTCGGGATCCACCAGGTGCCTGGATTAATACCCGTCTCAACCTCTCGGCGAGCCGCTGAGAGCCTGAGATGGCACACTCCGCCCCCTCCACAGCCCAGTGCTCCAATAAGCGAGAAGGGAGAAGCGCAGAGAGATGTCACTGACAGTCTGTAGCTCTCTATTCATGGAGCTGTGAAAACCGAGCGATCAGTGGTTTTGTATAGTTTGGTTCTCAGTGCAGTGACGCCGGGGGATAGATGCAGCATTGGACCGATGCTGCATTCACCTAGGTAAGTAAGAATAGGGGGAAAAAATGAAGGGCCAGATCCACATAGAACTGCGTAAATTTAAGCAGGCGTAGCGCATCGTAGTTACGCTACGCCGCCGCTACTTTGACAGGCAAGTGCAGTATTCTCAAAGCAAAGTTGCGGCGGCGTAGCGTAAATAGGCCTGCGTAAGCCCGCCTAATTCAAATATGGAACATGTGGGCGTGTTTTATGCTAATGTATTGTGACCCCACGTAAATGACGCTTTGTACGAACGGCGCATGCGCCGTCCGTGAAAGTATCCCAGTGCGCATGCTCCAAATTAACCCGCAAAAAGCCAATGCTTTCGACATGAACGTAAATGACGCACAGCCCTATTCGCGAACGATTTACGCAAACGACGTAATCGACGGAAAATTTTACGCTGGCCCGGCGTCCATATTTAACATTGGCTACGCCTCATATAGCAGGGGTAACTTTACGCTGGAAAAAGTCTAACGTAAACGGCGTATCTGTACTGCGACGGCCGGGTGTACGTTCGTGAATTGGCGTATCTAGCTGATATACATATTCTAGGCGTAAATCAGCGTACACTCCCCTAGCGGCCAGCGTAAATATGCAGTTAAGATACGACGGCGTAGGCGACTTACGCTGGTCGTATCTTAGCAAACTTCTGGCGTATCTTGTTTTCTGAATACAGAAAAAAGATACGCCGGAGCATCCTAGAAGTTACGCGGCGTATCGATAGATACGCCAGCGTAACTTCTTTGTGGATCTGGCCCGAAATCTATAGTTCTCTTTTAACTTACCCACTACTTAAAACAACCATTATTGCACAAATGGAAAGAAGCCTAGCACTTTCTAGAGTTAATGACATTACCCTGGGGTATTTATTAGATCTCACAGTAGTTAGTACTAACTACCTTATGTCAATATTAATTTTGCCTTTGTTTCTGCTCTTTTTTATTTCAACACTCATGACACGGTGCTTGAATACAGTCTCATGCTTTTATAATTTACAAGTATTTCTATTCATAGGGAATAGATAATCCCCAGGGAATTAGCACCCTATTTATATAGTTAACACCCTTTATTAAACCCTTTCTTCTGAAAATTTGTTTACAGAGGAAAGGTTGTTAAATGTTTTTTACAAGACTGTAAATACCAATATATCACTTTGGATTCTTCTTGTAAGAAGGGAGGAACTATAAACTGGATTTATAAGCAGTGTTACTGATGTGATGCTAGGCAAACCCTGCATTAAAGCAAGTAATGGAGTACAGACCTAAGGTTTACTACTAGCTTTTTTAACCTACATCTCCGTCTAACAATGAAGGAACCCTGGGCCAGATTCACAGAAAAAGTACGCCGGAGTATCTGCTGGTACTCCGGCGTACTTTCAAATTTGCAAATATTTTGAATTCTCAAACAAAGATACGACGGCATTTGGCTAAGATCCAAAAGGCGTACGGCTTCGTACGCCTTTGGATCTTAGGATGCAATACTTTGGCGCCCGCTGGGTGGAGTTTGCGTCGTTTTCCGCGTCGGGTATGCTAACTAGCTGTTTACGGCGATCCACGAAGGTACGTGCGGTCGTCGCATTCTCTTACGTCATCGCTATTCGGCTTTTCCCGAAGTAAAGTTGCGATTGCTATTTAGATGGTGTAAAAATAGACAGGCCATGTTAAAGTATGGCTGTGGTTCCCGCGTCGAATTAAATTTTTTTTTTTTTTTGCGTAAGACGTCCAGGAATAGGAAAGGACATAACGCACGTCGCCGTTCAAAAAATTACGTCGGTGCGACGTCATTTCGCGCAAAGCACGGCGGGAAATTTCAAAACGGAGCATGCGCAGTACGTTCGGCGCGGGAACGCGCCTAATTTAAATGATACACACCCCATTTGAATTAAGCGGGCTTGCGCCGGACGGCTTTACACTACGCCGCCGCAAGTTTACAGACAAGTGCTTTGTGAATCAAGCACTTGCGCTGAAAACTTGAGGCGGTGTAACGTAAATGATATACGTTACGCCGCCGCAAATGTATGTGAATCTGGCCCCTAGTGTTTCTTTTTCCCCATACACCTGGGCTTTGGATTCAATTTACTAAAATGGAGGTGGCATGTTAACGTTACTTATTTTATCAAATTTTTACCAAAAGACAATCAATTCACAAACATAAATATTACTTAATGCGTATTTAGCATTGCAAAAATAGATAAAAAAAAAAAACCTGCAAGACAAAGCCATAAGAAGCTAGTATGACTAGCATACTAGCTCATTATGCATTACTTACCTTAGATCGAAGCCCCTGAAGTCGTCCTAGTCTCCCCCTCCGGCCGCAGACATCTCTCTGGAAGGTCGCTCTAATTGGCATGGCATGCTGCCGGAGGAGTGGCGGGCCTGAAACACTTGTATATACAAAGTACATTATGAATACCGTCTTGGTGGAAGCAGGGTAAAAAGTATTCGCTAGATGGTACTTGGTACCAGAACGACTTGCTAAAATGTACCAGGGCACCTCACCCTCCTGTTTCCGGGGTTGTGGTCAAGTGGGGACAACCCTTTATATTTGGTGGACCTGTCCTAAAGTCATGTAGATATATTCGCCAGCACACCAAGGATCGTTTAAAAAACGTCCAAAAAAATGTATTGCATAGAAACGATCACAAAAAAAAGCAACGTTTCGAAGTCGCACAGGACCTCTTCGTCAGGCAAGTGACGAAGAGGTCCTGTGCGACTTCGAAACGTTGCTTTTTTTGTGATCGTTTCTATGCAATACATTTTTTTGGACTTTTTTAAACGATCCTTGGTGTGCTGGCGAATATATCTACATGATTGCTTTTCCAGTTCCCAGCTGGTGATCGCTTCAGCACCCTCTTTTCTCATTGGCCGCTCTCCAGGAAGGTGTGCAATTGGAATATTTTTGAGACTGTCCTAAAGTCAGGCGTTTCTGGATACGCGTCCATTCCTTAGTATTATCTGTCACCATTGTCAATATTACTAAAGATGCTTGGATAGTGTTGTAAAATGAACCAGTTGAAAATATCCCTAGACACACACACAAACTTTGATTTATTTTATGTTTTTGGCAGCCAAAATCGCAATAGCCACTGCATAGAAAAGTCCAGTGGTAGATATCGCTTTGCTGCAGTGCGACCTGGATTATGCTCCACAAAAAGATGGTGAGTGTCTTAAGAGATAAACAACTGATATTTGATAATATATGTAACCCCCGGCTTTCTTATTTACAGGTCCCCGATACCTAGAGGTGGTCTCTTTGGCGAGATGGTGTCAGACTCCTGGATGGACATTCCTTGCCTCCCTTTTTCCCCCCTTCTTGTCTTTTCTCTTCCTGCTTTTTCTCTTTTGAGATTTTCATTATAAATAGTTTTTGATAATTTTGGGTTTGGTACCCTGACTCCTGATCCTATCGGAGGTTTATCACAGTATGGATCCTGTCATATTTTAAATTTATATTGTTGACATTTTGATGGGTTCACTTTGGGTTTATACCCTAGAGTTAGTCCCTTTCATCTAGTAGCCTAACGGCTGCAAATATTACCTGCTTGTAATGTGGGACTATACCACTATCCCTTGACTTGATACTACTGTATGCCTTTACCATTCTTTATAGCCTCAGTAATGAAACAATGCCTACTAAATTGTATTACTCTCTTTTGTAAAACGAATAAAAACAATTGAAACAGAATAATGGGGTGGGAGGTTTAAGAGACTGAAGGACCTTTTAGCTTCCAGTTTTACCCCTTTAGTTAGAACCTCCCTAGATATAGGTACAAACACACACCTTCTATTGGTATTACATATGTTGCTCTGTAGTGAGTATTTCCCCAAATAAATCTTCTTTCTTTAGCATTGATTGATCAGGTGTCATTCTCATCTGGAAACAGGGGACCCATCTGTTGGCAGGTGTTAGTGTCCTTTTACTTTTTGTCCATACAATGGTGATGTAATGGGGGAGATGGTGCTTCTTTATATGCCAGCTGTGGGCAGGGTAATGCACTTGGAAAAAGACAGAGATCTGTTCTGGATCTGAACTAAAGAGCTCTATGCAGGGTATAACTGCCAGGGTGGTAAGTAAGGACACTTTGGGGCACAGAGAGAAACCTTGACCTTCACCTAGTGGGTTGATTGGTTTAGAGTGGCCCCTGAGCCTATGGAGGATCTCCTTTGTATGAGTGAAAGGACACCCTGAATAAGTAACAAACTTTGTAAATGGACTGTGACATCTGAGGAAGATGTCTTTGTAGCGCCTGGTTTCTTCAAAGTACCGGTGCTATTTAAATTTAGAGGGGGATCAGAGTGTAGTTAAACTCTGATCTGGTTAAGATGTTTAAATTGGGTCTCTGTCTCAGCTTGCCTGTACTGTGGGCTCATTCTGTTGTACTGGGGTGTTCTTCCCACCCCAGTGCAGTAGATGGCAGCAGTGGAGTCAAGGTTTGGGTGCTCTTCCCCGGCAGCCAATCAGGAGGGTTGAGCCTCGCTGTGCATGCTGGGGGAGGGTATTTATGGGGCAGACGCCATTGGTTCTTCTTCATCCAGTGTGGCACCCACCTTTAGGGTGACCACATCATGGCGCCCCGGCGTTATGTCCTACCTGGCCGGGGCGTGCGTGCCACGCGGTGTTCCAGGTTCCCGGACCATGTTGGTCCGGGACATTTGAGCAGCGACGGGGACCCCGTGATCGACTGGGTTCCCACCTCTGAGGATCCCAAGCGGTA
Organism: Rana temporaria; assembly: GCF_905171775.1. NCBI lineage: Eukaryota > Metazoa > Chordata > Amphibia > Anura > Ranidae > Rana > Rana temporaria. The sequence continues at coordinate 391,378,542 of NC_053490.1, read as the reverse complement.
TAGCTGTTCGGTGGGGAGTCCGTCTGAGGAGCGCCAATGAGAGGCTGGCGGTCCAAAAGGATTTAGACAAACCACGGGGATCAAGGTAGCCGGACACTGAAGGATTGATCACCTGTCAGTTGGTACCTGGGCGACGTTAAGAAGGAGATCCAGGCGTAATTCACCTAAGGAGGATTGCCTCTGTAACTGCAATCAGAGAGGGCCTGTGGCAGAGGTGTCTCCCTGACGTTCATTCTAAAGAGGGTCTGTGGCAGTGACTTTTCTTCAAAGGTTCGAGTGATACTCTGGCTGCCAGGTCAGTGAGAAAGGCCTGTCCAGGTACGCTATTCCCACTCAAGCAGGAGTGGCGCAGAGAAGTGTTACACTTGGGAGCAGGACTGTTTCCCTATTGCTACGCCTGAATTTGCTATTCTCCTTTTTTTCCTTCAACTCTACTTTCCTCACCACAAGTTTATTTGTTTTTACCCGGCTGGGTAATAAAGAGCACAGTAAAAGATACTTGTTGCGGTCATTCCTTTAGTACTGCTATATGCACCATTCACCCCTAGGAAATCGGAAGAGCCACGAGGTAAATGTGCCACCCAAAACAAACCAGCAGCTCCTCCGGGGGTAGTGCTACATCTGTATCAAGTGGAAGAGTTCGGCACTTGTATGTTCACTGCAGGGAAAGTAATGAAATGAAGGAGAGTGTTCTGCACTGTGAACTTCTATCAGTGAGAAATGTACGGTTAATGTACTGCAATGCACATGAAGAATAGTGCTGGAGTGATGTTTATACAGTAAAGCAGGGAAAATGTAACTTGTCTGGACATTTGTTTTTTTGGGGTAACCGGCCTCACACCAGAAAAATGTATGTGGCGGGCTTTAGGTCAGAAGAAAGTAACACAATATGGCAGAGTTTCTCTAAAACAATAGGTGGGTGACTATTCCATGGGAGAAGAAGTGGGGCGGGTCCAGGGTCCACATGGCGCCAAAAGCCAACCAATGCAGGCCCATCTTACACATCCATCGATGGCTCCTTCGGGGGTAAGTGCTACATGTGCATGCATCATTTGCAAGGGTTCAGCGCCAGGGCCTGAGTAATCCTCGTTGAGCCCCTGCAAGGGTCAGCATTTTTCAACAGGGATTTTTGTTTGTGCCAATATAGGCGTAGTAGAAGATTAGTGTAGACATTCTTTGTAAATAATTAGTGTATGTATGGGCCATCACACAATTTTAAGGCAGAGCCCTACTTATACAAATATCAAAAGGGATGGAATCTGTGACTATTCAAGGACTGTATTAGCAAGCACATGCAGCCTTTAAAGTATCATTTTTTTATTTCCAGAAAATAAATCAAAAATGGCCCTCAAGGGATGACAATTGAATGGCAATGGAACTGTAAACAATATAGGACATGATGTATGATAAAGTAGTTCTTGTTGCAGAAGGAAGTTTAATTACCACATTAACACTTTAAATGTGGTAACCTGTTTGTTTTCCTTTTACAGAAAGGAGCAATGTTAACCACTTCATTACTGGGCACTTAAACCCCCTTCCTGCCCAGACCAACTTTCACCACTGACGCATTTTGAATGACAATTTCGCGGTCATACAACACTGTACCCAAATTATATGTTTGTCTTTTTTTCCCCACAAATAGAGCTTTCTTTTGGTGGTATTTGATCATCTCTGCGATTTTTATTTGTTGCGCTATAAACAAAAAAAAGACAGAAAATTTGGAAAAAAAACAACAATATTTTTTACTTTTTGTTATAATAATATCCCTTTTTTTTTTTAATTTTCCTCAGTTTAGGCCGATATGTATTCTTCTACATATTTTTGTTAAAAAAAAAAAATCGCAATAAGCGTATATTGATTGGTTTGTGCAAAAGTTATGGTCACCAGTACAATTAAAGGGGGTTAACCTCCTCAATGAGGACACATACAACAATATCAGGGTTGCCAACCACCAGTAAATTTACTGACAGATATCAAGGGCTGATCATTTCATGTTGTGTTAAATTTTTAAGTGTAAATCAAGCAAATTACTTTGTTATAGGTATTGCCAGTGTTTCCTTATCATGTTTATATTGTTGAAATATTCACTGTGTTAGTTTTCAATAGGTGGTCTGTAATATCTCAGGTTGTCAGTAAAAAAATGTGCTCTGCCAGTATATTTCCCATGTTTTGTCAGTAAAACACGCTTGGCAACCCTGAACAATATAAAACTTCACATATTGCTCCCTTCCTATCCAAAACTAAAAAACTAAAAAAATTCCTTGCCCAACAGTAGTACTGTTAATTAACCACAGGGTGGCAGCCACATACACACAAAGAAGGTATAAACTACAAAACCACTGTATAACGTAAAGGCTAAGTTCACCTTTATGAAAAAAATAATAAACACACATATTTTTGCAGGAAAAAAACTGTGCATTTATAATTTTTTTTAACATAAGCATGCAAAGCATTGCACCAGGTATCAGCGGATGGTGAGGGCAATGCCAGGCTCCTGCACACACTGCCTGCAGCTCTGTTGCCTGTACCTCCAAACAGACTGTCATTTTTAGAGCTGTAGGCAGTGTGGACTATGAACTATGATCAGGCTTATCGGCACACTTGCAGCACAGTAAGGCCCCGTACACACGGTCGGACAAAACCGATGAGAATGGACCGAGGTTCAGTTTCATCGGTCCAAACCGACCGTGTGTATAGCACATCGGTCTGTTGTCCTTCGGTCAAAAATTTTAAAACCTGCTTTAAAATCGAACCGATGGCCCGCTGCCCGATCGGTCCAAACCGATGGTTAGTATAGAAAGCATCGGTTCAAAATCTGCGCATGCTCAGAATCAAGTCAACGCATGCTTGGAAGCATTGAACTTCGTTTTATTCAGCACGTCGTGTGTTTGACGTCACCGCGTTCTGACCCGATCGGTTTTTGGAACGATGGTGTTTACGCACATCAGACCACTTCAGCGGTGAACCGATGGAAATGGCCCGTCGGACCATTCTCATCGGTTTGGAACGACCGTGTGTACGAGGCCTAAAGCTACAAGTTTTTCTGCTGCAGTGAGACTGTGTGCCTTTCAGAAAACAATTAAAAGGTGAACACCATATACCTTCCCACCCCCTTGACCACTCTATGGGTATTGAGCTGTCAGTGCCCAGTGCCCACCAGTGCAGCGGTTTGGGGATTTGAGATCCTCGCTCTTCTTCGACTTCTTTCTGCCGTGCTTTCAGGATGTGTCAGAGCGGTGCTCTGTGCCAGTGCTGACCAATAAGAATTGCCTCGATCCATCCTGGAAGTGCTACAGAAAGAAGAGCGAGTAGAGCAGGGATTTCAAATCCCCTAACTGCTGCACTGGCTTCGTGGGTACTAAAAGCTCATCTTTCATGGGGGTAAGTACAGCAGGGACTGGGAGGGATGGGGAGATTGTACAGTGTTAGTTCACCTTTTCATTTTTTTCTGAAAAGGTGAACTTACATTTTAACTAAACCCTAGCATAAAAATGTATTACAGCTTGCCCAGTCATTTGATAGAGTGAAGTGACTAATTTGTTTCTTTTTTTTTTTTCCAGGAGTATATTTTTTGCACATACAGGAAAACACATGTTGATCCTACCAAAAACCCATTGTCCTTGTTACTGCCTGAGAAATATGTTCACTAGCACCTCAAACAGTTATAATACCGTGGAAAATTTGATGACACTGCTGTTAGGGTTTACAGTTGTGCTCATAAGATCACATAAGATTTGTTTTCGTTTTTTCAGCGGACAAATGTTCGCTGTGAATGCTCTCAAACTTTCCGACAACAAATGTCCAATGGAGGATCATCCGACCATATGTACACAAGTCCATCGGACTAAAATCCAAAGTTCAAACACGCATGCTTAGAACCAATGCTAAACATCAGACAACAAAAGCAGAAGTTGCCCAAAGGGTGGCAGTAAAGAGCTAAAAAAACACGTGGTTTGGTGAATGTTGGCTAAAAAAAATTCTACCATGTGTATGCAGAACAACTTCACTTGTGTGTTTTTTGTTTTAATGTCTTTTAATTAGAAATATTTCATAATTTACAACAAAGTAAGGTACATTAAACTCACATTTATTTCAAAGAAAATAAATGCAGTATGTCTGAATATAACTACAATGTACCGTATACTCGAATATAAGCCGACCCGAATATAAGCCAATGCACCTAATTTTACCACAAAAAACTGGGAAAACTTATTGATTTGAATATAAGCCTAGGGTGTCCATCTGCATGCCTCACTTTGCATCACTGTGTCCATGTGCATGCCTCACTGTGTGGCAGGCGCAGCACTATAAAGTGCCCCATGCGCTGTAGCATTAGAAGAATTGTGTTATCTCTGACTTTTCAGTCCAACAAGACTGTCTAATACTCTGAAAATTCCTCTATTGCCGTTCTATGGAAGCAGTAAGGTTTAAAGAGCACACCAAATGCTTAAATAACTTATTTTCTTCATAGATAACACTGCTGCTTTGCAGCAGACAGTCCATGTACAAACACGTTGTCACGTACCTGATGGGAGACTGAGATGACGAGGTCGGCCTCTCTTGTATCTCCCGCCCTGGCACCGCTGGAGATGAAACAGAGGACACCGAGGGACAGGAGGAACACGAGTGCCTGCAGATGAAGACTCCGACAGCAGTAGCGGGAGGTGCGAGCCGGGATGAGTAGGAGGCACTCCGCGGGAGCAGCGACACTGGATATCAGAAGAGGTGTAGTTCCTGGAAGACTTGTAGCAGGAAGTTGCAGGAAGTCGCAGGAGCAAGTCGCAGACACTGGGGGGTTGCCAGGGCTCAGCACAGGAAGCAGATGCAGGGTCATACAGAAAGCCGGGTCAAGTGGAAGGCGGGCAGCGAGGTACCAAGCAGCAGGCGGTAGCAGCGTCAGGTGAATAGCCAGGATCAGAAACCAGTAGTCAGGGGATAACAGAGTTCAGGAACGGGGTCAGGGCAAGCCAGGTTCAGCAACAGGAGATCAGCAAGGTAACAGCAAGATTCAGGGTATCAGGGTACAAGCTGAAGACCAGTCAGCACTGCCTGATGGTCAGAGCTCTCTTTAAATAGGCATCAGGAAGGATCTTCCTGTCACATGATGAGCCTATGGCTCCCATTTCATCTACTGGCAAGATTGCCAGTACTTCTCCTATGGCCATTTCTTCTACTGGCAAGATTGCCAGTACTTCTTCTCTGGCCATTTCTTCTACTGGCAAGATTGCCAGTACTTCTACTACGGACATTTCCCTGACACTCCGTCCTTTCCTTACATTGCCCCCCCCTTACGGGCAGCCTCTGGATGCCCCTCAGGGCTCTCTTTTCTGGGTGGCGTTGAAAAAAGGCTTGCACCAATCTTGGTGCATGTATGTTAGAAGCCGGTTCCCAAGAATTTTCTTCCGGACCGTAGCCCTTCCATTTGATTAGAAACTGGGTTTGACCCCTTCTCTTCCTGCAATCCAGAACGGTTTCGACCACAAATTCCTCGTTTCCTTCGACAAGCACAGGGGCTGGGGCTTTGGGTTCACGATCAGGGAAGGGGTTAGCAACGGATCGTTTCAAGAGGGAGACGTGAAACACTGGGTGAATCCTCAAACTTCCCGGCAGGCTAAGCTCAAAGGCAACAGCATTAATCCTCTTCTTAACAGGAAATGGGCCAATGTACCTGGGTCCTAATTTCTTAGAGGGGCAAGCCAACTTTAAATTTGCAGTGGAAAGCAACACTTTATCCCCTGGTTGAAGGTCAAGGTTACCTCTCCTCCTCCTATCGAAGAACCTTTTGTTGCTTTCTTGGGCTTTAGTGATGGTTTCCTGCAAGAGTTGGTTGTTGGACCTCCAGAAGTCCAGACGATCCTGTACTGCTGGGACTGAGGATTCCTGGGGAACATCAGACAAAAAGGATGGGTGGAACCCATAGTTAGCAAAAAAGGGGGTTTGTTTGATTGCAGAATGAATAGAGTTATTGTATGCAAACTCTGCTAACGGCAAGAGAGAGGCCCAGTCATCTTGTGCGAATGATGAAAAACAACGCAGATACTGCTCCAGAGTCTGGTTTGTCCTCTCTGTTTGCCCATTAGTCTGAGGATGATAGGCAGAGGACAAACAGTGTTTAATGCCCAGAGCTTCACATAGGGACTTCCAAAATCGGGATGTAAATTGCACCCCACGGTCAGAGGTGATGTTAGCAGGAATGCCGTGTAGGCGTACAACTTCTCTGATAAAGGAAGAGGCAGTTTCCGCTGCAGAAGGGGTACCTTTCAGGGGCACAAAGTGGGCCATCTTAGATAGCCGATCCACAATTACAAAAATGGTGGTAAACCCTTCGGAAGGGGGTAACTCGACAATGAAGTCCATAGAGATCATAGACCACAATTTGTCAGGAACAGGAAGGGGTTCCAATAGGCCCCAATTCTTAGCCCTATCAGACTTATTCCGAAGGCACGTTGTGCAAGATTTAACATAGTCCCTGCAGTTTTGCAACAAGTGGGGCCACCAGAAGGAGCGCAGGACCAAATTTGAGGTCTTATAGGCTCCAAAGTGCCCTGCCAAGGGATGGTCATGGCACATGTAAAGAACTGCCGTTCGTAGGTGCTCAGGAACAAAAATTTGCTCACCGTGGTAGTAGAGCCCTTCCTTACATTGAAGATGGAGTTCCGGAGGTGGAGGATGGTTCTGGACTGCTGACTTGATTTGCGAGATGAGATCACTCTGTAACAAAAGAAAATTTTTAGCAGGCAAAATGGTATCAGGTTCAGGAGGAACCTCAGTGTCTTGGAACATACGGGAAAGGGCGTCTGGCTTCCCGTTCTTAGACCCTGGCCGATAAGTAATATGGAAGCAGAATCTTGCAAAAAAGAGAGCCCATCTAGCCTGGCGGGGTCTTAGTCTCTTGGCTGTTCTTAAATACTCAAGATTTTTGTGATCGGTGAACACAAGAATAGGATGGGCCGCTCCTTCGAGAAGATAGCGCCATTCTTCCAGGGCAGACTTAATAGCGAGTAATTCCCGATCACCAACGTCATAGTTCCTTTCCGAGGTACTTAGTTTCCTAGAAAAGAAGGCAACAGGGTGAAGTAGGGACTTTGTCCCCAGTCGTTGAGACAATATGGCTCCCACAGCAATTTCGGAGGCATCAACCTCAAGAACATAGGGCAAAGCAGGATCAGGATGTCTCAAGATGGGTGCAGAAGTAAAAAGGCCCTTCAATTTTTCAAAAGCAGCTTGAGCCTCTAAAGTCCATGAGAAGGTTGTGTGTGATCTGGTTAATTGTGTGATGGGAGATATGATACCTGAAAAGTTCTTGATGAATTTCCTGTAAAAGTTGGAGAATCCCACAAACCGTTGTACAGATTTTTTATCAGTCGGGGCTGGCCATTCGAGAACTGCAGAGACCTTTTGGGGGTCCATAGCAATCCCATCCGCGGAGATAACAAGACCCAGGAACTGAATGGTGGACTTATCGAACTCACATTTTTCTGCTTTGGCATAAAGATGGTGTTTCCTTAGTCTGTCTAGTACCTTCTTAACATGGACTCGATGACGCTCAAGGGAAGTGGAGAACACCAATATGTCATCTAAGTAAACGATGGTAAACACATCAAGAAAGTCCCGAAACACATCGTTCACAAAGTGCTGGAAGGTCGCTGGCGCGTTACAAAGCCCAAAGGGCATCACCAGGTACTCAAAGTGCCCAAAACGAGACCTAAAGGCCGTCTTCCACTCATCCCCTTCTCTGATTCTGATCAGGTTATATGCCCCTCTTAGATCCAACTTGGAGAAAACACGTGCTTCACGCAGTCTCTGAAACAACTCAGGGATGAGGGGTAGAGGGTATCGATTTTTAATGGTAACCTTATTTAAGTCCCGATAATCGATACAAGGCCGAAGCGTGTGATCTTTCTTTTCAACAAAGAATATCCCCGCTCCGGCAGGGGAAGAAGAAGGCCGGATAAAACCCTTGTCAAGGTTTTCGTTGATATACTTCTGTAATTCCTCAAGTTCAAGTTCAGAAAGGGGATAAATTCTGCCAAAGGGGATCTCAGCGCCAGGTAGCAGTTCAATAGGACAGTCGTATGGTCTGTGAGGAGGGAGAGTGTCGGCATTCTTTTTATTGAAAACATCTAGGTATTCATGATAGACGGAAGGCACAAGTTTAGCAGTCTCAGGATCCACAGTGATGCAGAGGAATGGTTCACCCTGGCTAGCTCATCCTTGATAGCTTCCGACAAGCCGAGACGAAAATGGAAACATAAGGCAGAATTGTCCCATTTGGTATCAGCGCTCCATAAGCGAAAGTCCGATACATAGTCCTCAACGGGCCTGGAGCCCTGTTGCAGGTGACTCAGAGTAGCTTCCGCTGTGTGATGACGGAAAGGGTCAGCATATAGTTGAGCCATGGCCGCAAAAAAGGAGTTCACGGAAGCCAAGACAGGATCATGTTGCTCTCGAAGCCGGTGGGCCCAAGCCTGGGGTTCATCCAGCAATAAGGAGATAAGGAATCCCACTTTAACTTCTTCCGTAGAGAAGGTGCGGGGTAGCAGAGAGAAGTAAAGTTCACAGGCACTTTGGAAAGTTCTGAATCTTTTACGATCTCCAGAGAAACGTTCAGGTAGGGGCACTCTTGGCTCAGGGGAACAGGAAAGTTCAACATGGTTGCAAGTCAAGGTTTGAGCAGCAGAATGCCTGATTCCCAAGTCCTCAGAGGTAGAAGCCAGGCTGGGTGCAAGCTGCAATTGGTCGTGAAGCTGAACAAAGTCCTTATGTAACCCTTGCACCGTTTGAGAGAGTGCGGTAACAGTCCGACAGAGGGTTTGTAGAAGAGAGACCTCCCTTTCAGACTCCATCACTGGCTGACTGGTACTGTCACGTACCTGATGGGAGACTGAGATGACGAGGTCGGCCTCTCTTGTATCTCCCGCCCTGGCACCGCTGGAGATGAAACAGAGGACACCGAGGGACAGGAGGAACACGAGTGCCTGCAGATGAAGACTCCGACAGCAGTAGCGGGAGGTGCGAGCCGGGATGAGTAGGAGGCACTCCGCGGGAGCAGCGACACTGGATATCAGAAGAGGTGTAGTTCCTGGAAGACTTGTAGCAGGAAGTTGCAGGAAGTCGCAGGAGCAAGTCGCAGACACTGGGGGGTTGCCAGGGCTCAGCACAGGAAGCAGATGCAGGGTCATACAGAAAGCCGGGTCAAGTGGAAGGCGGGCAGCGAGGTACCAAGCAGCAGGCGGTAGCAGCGTCAGGTGAATAGCCAGGATCAGAAACCAGTAGTCAGGGGATAACAGAGTTCAGGAACGGGGTCAGGGCAAGCCAGGTTCAGCAACAGGAGATCAGCAAGGTAACAGCAAGATTCAGGGTATCAGGGTACAAGCTGAAGACCAGTCAGCACTGCCTGATGGTCAGAGCTCTCTTTAAATAGGCATCAGGAAGGATCTTCCTGTCACATGATGAGCCTATGGCTCCCATTTCATCTACTGGCAAGATTGCCAGTACTTCTCCTATGGCCATTTCTTCTACTGGCAAGATTGCCAGTACTTCTTCTCTGGCCATTTCTTCTACTGGCAAGATTGCCAGTACTTCTACTACGGACATTTCCCTGACACTCCGTCCTTTCCTTACACACGTGTTGAATAAGTATCACAAAATGGTGGTTCAAATATTCAATCTTGTCATTCAACATAAAATGGTGGATATATTTCTTTCTTCAGTATTTATACTCTCTCTCTCTCTCTCTCTCTGTAAGTTATCAAAGCATTCTCTGATTTCTCTGAAAGGTATAACTGTGGTTTGCAACTTGGTTTGCAGTGTTGCTTTAGTTCGGTAATGAGTTTGGTGCAGTTAGCTTGTTAGAGTGGATGGATGGATGTGACTTAGTTCGGTGACTTAGTTTGATGGCTTAGTTCGGTGGAACTACAAGTGAACACACAACTAGATCAGTATACAGTTCTGATCACACTATATACAATAAGAACATATATATATATATATATATATATATATATATATATATATATATATATAACTTGTGTAACATACCTATTTAGGCCCTTGCTTCCATAAAACTGAATGAGTCACAAAAGCTTAACTCTATGCTTTCTGGTATGAATTCTACTGTGTAATTTGAGCTTACCTTCACTGTCATATAAATAAATGATTCTTAAAGGCATATTTTTCTTTTGCTTCTGTGAACACAACATACAACTGTTATAGGACATTCAAGCATAAATCACAGTGAATAACTTTGCTCTTTGTCTCTCACATATAAACATGTGCATTACATGTAGGTTCTTAGCAGGTTTAGCTGTATATACATGTAGGTTATATTAGCTACCTAGGACAGATTCTAGCTGGCCAGCTGCACACTGTGGCCATGCCTCACTGTGCTCATGCCCCCCTGTGCCCATGCCTCACTGTGTCCATGACTAGACTGACGTTTAACATAGGGTCCCCAAAGTCAAATTACCGTTTAACATGGGAGTCTATGGAAGGGGTGCCCGGCTTTGAAAAATTGGTGCTGCCCGGCTGTAGGTCCCCTGGACAACAAACTTTGCACACTTGCAGAGGAAGAGTGGGGCTACATGGGAACCTACGGCCGGCCGATACTGGGTCCCCAAAGTCTGGGAGATCAGGCGCAAAAAGGTGACTCAAGTATAAGCCAAGGGGGGCATTTCCAGCACAAAAAAATTTGCTGAAAAACTCGGCTTATATTAGAGTATATACGGTACCTTCTATATCTTTCTTTCCTTGTTTCATCTCCTAAATGCAAGCTTGCGCAGGACAAAAAAAGAAGCCTGAAAACAATGATAAAAAAAGCCATGGTTTATGTGATATTTTAGAAAATAAGCCCAGCATAGGAACAACCATGTTTACAGTGAACAGGATTGTGACTTGACAGTTCAGTTACAAAAAGAAAAAGCAGTCAGTAATGCAGTGATTATCAACAACACTTTGCCAGATATGCATGACTCAATAGCAACCTCGTCACCCCCCCCCCCCCCCCCCAAAGAAAATTACGACACAGGAGGTCACAATTAGTTCTCCAAGGGAGTCATTCAGGAATAGTACCAATGAAATAACACCAGCAATTTATTGCCTGAGCCCTGGCTATAGGCCAGAAAGATAAATATAGCTAATTGGTGTTTGAGACTAAGAACAGCAGGACAGATGAATAGTAAGATTCATCTAATTTTGAGAGTGAGAGGTTGTAAACAAAGGCAGAGGTAAAAAGGTAAGCGGTAAAGCGAAATGGGAGAGAGCATAACATCCAACTGGGGAAGGCATCTGGGAAGTAACCCAGACACAGATTCTACAGGGAGGCATCTAAGCAGACCCATGTATCCCACACACGCTTAAAAGTAGTCATGGTATTATTCATTCTAGCTGTGAGGGCCTCCAAAGGTTAACTTTTGAATATGAGAATGGTTGATCTGTGTGTCCACCTCCAATGAAAGGCGATTAAGCATTTGGCAGAAACAACCTTTTGGAGTCTTAAAGCGGGAGTTCACCCGAAAAAAAAAAATTTAACATTAGATTGAGGCTCATTTTGTCAAGGGGAATCGGGTAGTTTTTTTAAAATCGAAGCAGTACTTACCATTTTAGAGAGCGATCTTCTCCGCCGCTTCCGGGTATGGTCTTTGGGACTGGGCGTTCCTATTAGATTGACAGGCTTCTGACAGGCTTCCGACGGTCGCATACTTCGCTTCACGAGTAGCCGAAAGAAGCCGAACGTCGGTGCGGCTCTATACGGCGCCTGCGCACCGACGTTCGGCTACTTTCGGAAAATCGTGACGCGATGTATGTGACCATCGGAAGCCTGTCGGAAGCCTGTCAATCAAGTAGGAACGCCCAGTCCCGCAGCCCATACCCGGAAGCGGCGAAGAAGATGCATCTCTAAAACGGTAAGTACAGCTTCGATTGTAAAAAAAACACCCGATTCCCCTTGACAAAACGAGCCTCAATCTAATGTTAAAAAAAAAGGTTTTTGGGCGAACCTCCACTTTAAGCTGACCATAGGTGGATCAAAACTCAGCCAGATCTCAGGGACTGGCCAAATTTCAAGCCATTTATGGCTGCTCTTGTTCCAGAAAAGTTAATCTAATGATCAACTTCTCTCAAACCGGCTTGCTGGAAATTTGCCCTTGTGCCCTTGTTCCCTTGATGCTACAGTGGTAGCTGGCTGTAGTACTGATCAGTGTATTCTGTCAGCTGAGGAGTCCCTGCTTTCAGAATACATGTGAGATTTTTTTATTTTATTTTTTCTTGTTTTGTTTTAACATTCTGCCAAAAAAAATTGTGAAACAGTACTGCTTGGACCTTGAAGAAGGGGTAACACCCCGAAAGCTTGTCCTGAAAAATTGTATGTTAGTGCAAATAAAAAAAGTATCACGGACAGTACTCAATTTTCTCTATCACAATTGCACTAATACGGCTACAATCACGTCAAGTAGAATACATGTGTCAAACACAATGCACACTGTGATGTAAGTGAGGGTGGGAGACTCTTGGCTTCTGAAGATGGGGGAGTTCTCGACATTTGATGTAAGGGGGGTGAGGTGTTCTGGGCATCTAGTCTTGCAGATACTGTACAACTGACCCTATTCAGGGCAACCATAATGCTGAAGTGATAGTGGTAAAAGCTGCGCTGCAATGTGATGTGAGAAATCAATATAACAATCAGATTATAAAGAATATGATGCACACAAAACACTAGTGCAATGTGAAATGATCAAGTGAAGGTGCAAAGTCCATATGAATGGATGTATCTCAGGGAAAATCAGGATGACAGAAAGTTCTCCGAGTATGTGAAAAGGTATCCAAACTTATCCAGTGAATCTGTATAGCAGATAGAAAAGTCCTCCACCGTTAAATCCTAACTGCTTACCACAACGATAAGTAAATCAAGCATGTAACCGTGACTGCCAATTCCAAGATTCCAGGGGAAATTTTTCACTTTATCTTTGTTTCAGATATCAGACTATTCACTTTCCAGAGTATGACCCAAAAGAGAAAAGGCTGACATAGCGTGATACCGTAATAAAATTCGTTTATTAGTAAAAGTGTTCGTTTACTAATAAACGAATTTTATTACGGTATCACGCTATGTCAGCCTTTTCTCTTTTGGGTCATACTCTGGAAAGTGAATAGTCTGATATCTGAAACAAAGATAAAGTGAAAAATTTCCCCTGGAATCTTGGAATTGGCAGTCACGGTTACATGCTTGATTTACTTATCGTTGTGGTAAGCAGTTAGGATTTAACGGTGGAGGACTTTTCTATCTGCTATACAGATTCACTGGATAAGTTTGGATACCTTTTCACATACTCGGAGAACTTTCTGTCATCCTGATTTTCCCTGAGATACATCCATTCATATGGACTTTGCACCTTCACTTGATCATTTCACATTGCACTAGTGTTTTGTGTGCATCATATTCTTTATAATCTGATTGTTATATTGATTTCTCACATCACATTGCAGCGCAGCTTTTACCACTATTACTTACAATTTATGTTTATCTGACATTTTGAGCAGCAGCAGCTTTTTAGTTTCATATTTGTTATTTTATTCATTTTTATTTTTTGTTTATTATTTTTTTTCACTGTTTTTGAACCAATTCAAGTGGTTTCTCACTATACAAGATTGTTTAGACCTGCGCAGTATTTATTTTTATACACATAATGCTGAAGTGGCCCAAGATTAAATTGAGCTTGACTCCCTTGGATTACGATAGCACAGTACGGAGGACTCCTCTATCCACCTTGCTTGTGTGGCTGTGGGAGCCCGTTCACTTTGTTTTTCATTAGCCTGAAGACTGATGGAAAAAACGTATCTGTGCATGATTAGACTTTCCAGTGCAGTCCCTCTTGAATCGCATTTCCCCTTTAGAATGGCAAAATACAAGTTGAGAAGCGGGGGGGGGGGGGGGGGGGCATGTTAAAGATTACAATTTTAAAGTTGAGAAGCGGGGGGAGGGGTTGTTCTGCTGTCGGAAATTACATCTTACATTAAAGTGAGAACCGGGGGTGTTGACTTCTTACTTCTTCTCCCATGCAGTCAGCAAGTTGAGGAGCGGGGTGAGGGGCCGAAAATGACTTCTCACCAGACGGGGCCTCTAGTAATTTGGGGGGCCCTCCTCAGCTTTGCGGGGCCCTACGCGGCTTGCATAGTGAGCCTGTAGGGCGGATCGGCCCTGGTTGTAACCCTTTCTAGCGGGGGGGAAAGCGCCACGCTAGCGGCCGAAAAGCGCTGCAAAACTGATGGTATAGCGCCGCTAAACATAGCGGCACTTTACCGCCGCCCCCGCCATAGTAAGAAAGGGGCCTTACAGTTTATCCCCCATTACATCACAATCCCCCTTAACAGTGGACTAAAGGGAGGGTGTGTGTGTGTGTGTGTGTGTGTGTGTGTGCAGAGGAGGCTCTGGACTAGAAAAGGGGAAATTGGTGTGACAAAGACCCTGGATTAAGAGGGGGGAATGCAGAGGAGACCCTGGACTAGGAGGGAAATGCAGAGAAGGCCCTGCACTTGAAAAGGGGGGTTGGTGTGGCAAAGAACCTGGATTAGAAGGCCCTGGTCGAGGGTGGGGGGAGGGGGGTTGAGAAGAGGAAGCCCTGGATTAGGAGGTAGTGTCTGTCACCCACTCGTTGGGGCAGAGTCATTAAAGCATATGTCCCTTTAAGCCCCTCCCACTGTTGATGCAATATGACCACACCCGCAGCTTTGGGGCGGTGTGCCGCTATATCACCACATTATATATTTTTTTGGGGGTCAAACAAAATGACCCGGTCATGTGTACGAGGCATTAGTTGAGTTTCAGTCACAAAACAATTTTCAGACCCTAAAAAGAGCAGTAGCGAAGGAATACAAATCGGAATTGTCTTGGTACCATAGACCCCATATAAACTGCAAGGCTGTATTCACACTGTTGCAGTGCATTAGCGCATGTGTGCATTAGCAGGCTAAATAGGTTTCCTGATGTAGCAAAACATGCACACCGTTTTTTGTGTAGCGCCATGCTCCCATTGAGTAGGCGCTATGTGTTAAATTTTAGTTGTCTGAGCTGTAGTTTAGCTCAGAAGGATTATGCTAAATTGTTGGTTCTGTTTCAGTTCAGTTGGGTTGCACGAATTTTCCCTTGACGGTGGGTGTCGCTGTTACCACAGGTCAAGGTTGGAAAGGCAGCAGGCTGGATGCATTGGGTATCTCTTTCCCAGAAGCAGCTCAGGGGGCGTGGTCAACTTGCTGTGCATTCTGGGGAGGGGTACTTAAGGGACAGACACCGCTTTGGCGGGGTCTTCCGATCCTGACCTGATGGCCCTCATGGCCTCACAACTGAGAGTAGGCCCAGAAGTTTCTGGGGCCTACTAATCCAAGGATGGTCCTTCGCAATCTTACCTACGGGAGGAAGCTGAACCAGTGGGATTCAATTGAGGGACGTATCCTGGCAAATTTACCTCACTGTGCTGCTGGCCTGGCTGAAAGTTTCTTGGCACCGTGAGTTGTGTACTTTATTGGAACTATACAAAGTGTGCGAGTGGTTACACGATCTTGTGGCAGAAGATCGCGGCACGGCTTGACAACACTTATCAAGTCTGTGGCAGAGACTTAAACGAGCTTCGCACCAGCTGCAAGGACAGTGAGAGTAGGCCTATCTGGTGGTTGCTGAAATCCAGTGTGGAACTGAGTTAATCCTCTGGATCCAAGTTGTACCCGTGATCCGCAAAGCAAAGTCTACCCGAGTCTTCCCCCTATTCCTCTACCCCTCTGTTAGAGAACTTTGTTCAATAAAAACCTTGAAAGAGACTTCGTGTTTGGTGCAGACATTTTTGTGGACAACTCTTTAAGTCGAGCATATTGAACAGTAAGGTAAGGGCAGGCCCAAATCTAAACCAGCAGCTTCTTCGGAGGTGGTGCTACATTTGTAACACACCAACATGCCCAGTAGTGTAATATTGTTTGGTATCTGCAGTTTCCTAAAACAAGTAATTCTTTGCCGTAGGAGCTGGCAATGAACTATGAGAGCGCTCACCAGTGTCCTTGCAGTTCATTGAAAATTACAAGCCGTGGTGGAACACAGGACTTGTGGTTCATTAATTCACAGGAATCTGACCCATCCCCTGCACAGCTGCACTGTTTTTAAATTGATACAGTGGGTGCAGGGAGAAGAACCTCCACTTGCTGTCATTGGGGGGGATCGGGGGCATGCAGGCAGGTGCTGTATAGTAACGTGTTACATGTTACACCTTAACTATGGGTTTCACACGGGTCCCTCCGTTGGACGGACTCCGCTGGCTCACCGGGGGATTGCTTCACTGATCTCTGCTGAGCAGGCAGATGATAGGTCCGTCTGCGCTCACTGTACAAAGTGAAATTAAATTAGGGAGAGCCACATATTGTAGTGTCTGCTATTATGAAGTACTTTGAGACTCAAAAGGTAATGCCGTGTACACACAATCTGAAATTCTGACAAGAAAACCGTGGATTTTTTTCCGACGGAATGTTGACTCAAACTTGTGTTGCATACACACTGTCACACAAAATTCTGACCGTCATGAACGCGGTGATGTACAACACTACAACGGGCCGAGAAAAATTAAGTTCAATTATTCCAAGCATGCCTGTTTTTTTGCACGTCGGAATTGCATACAGACGATCGGAATGTCAGACAAGAACTTTTCTTGTCGGAAAAATTGAGAACCAGCTCTCAAATTTTGCCTTTGGAAATTCCGACAAAAAAAGTCAAATGGAGCCTACACACGGTCTGAATTTTTATTTTCAAACTTTTCTTGTCGGAATATCCAATCGTGTGTACGCGGCATTAAAGCAGTATTAAACAAAAAAAATAAAAATAATTAAATTGCAGCTTTCCAATTATTAGATGTGATGGCTGAATTTTTTTTTTTTTTTTTTTTGGGGGGGGGGGGGGGGTGGCTTTCTTTCTTCTATTTTCATTTGGTGGTCTGGCCAGTAAGTCTGTTGTTTTTCAAAAGAACAAGCTCTTCTACAAATGCATCAGTTAACACTGTTGAGACAAACCATTTACCACTGACAGGGACACAAATAAAAAAACAGCACCTGTAACTGCGTGTGCAATTACAGTGTGGGCTTGAGTCTGGCTTCAATTTGTCAGTGTACTTAAATATGCTAGTACATCTAGCACTCCTCTCTCCCAGACTAACAATGCTACTGTTTGCTGTGCCCCTGTGCTCTTTCATCCAGAGTGGAGACACTCAGAAGCCGTGTTACTGGCTGGATCACCAGGTGAAAACAGAGGGGGGGGGGGGCCTAAAAGAAAACAAATGCAGTCACCACATCTAATGTTTGGTAAGCTGCAATATATAATATTTTTGGTTTTGGGTCTATTACCGCTTTAAAATAAAGCTGAACTTCACATGAAGAGGCTTCTGTATTCATTCTTAGCTGTGTATCATCTTCTGTCTTTTTCTGCTCTAATTATTGTAATAATTCAGGTAAACACAAATGTAAGAGCCGGTTCACACTAGGGCAACACGACTTCCAGTGCGACTTTCACAGGCAACTTGGAGACGACTTGAGCACGAACAGTCGCTTCAGTCAAGACAGTGATCCGACTTTGGAGGCGACTTCCATTGAAATCAATGGATACAAGTCGCCTTGAAGTCAGATTGAAATAGTACAGGAACCTTTTCTGAAGTCGGAGCGACTTCAGTAGTGTACATTAAGACGGCTCTCATTCACTTCCATTGAATTTCTAATGTTGCGCCACTTGGGGCGACTTCAAGTCGGATCCCAATTCGCCCCTGTGTGAACCGGCTTTTATCGATGATGGTACCACTGCTTTCAAATCCAGATCACTTTCTTTGTATGAAGTTGGTTAGTTTCCTGTTCAGCACCCTGGACAGAGTATTTCCTATTCACTGTAAATTACAGTAATTTATAAAAAATATTTTAACAGTAGCACACAAGAGAAAATAAAGGAAACATGGTTTAACTGCTTTTTGTTTCAACTTCCAAAGAAAAAAAACAACACAAAAATGTAATTTAAAGGGGTTGCGGGTCTCACATCTATGGATACTTCCAGATTCCTCTGAATGAGAGGGGAAAAGGTAATGAAACTTGCAGTATATAGTATATATAATATAAATACAGTATAGACAGCATTTGTTTTTGTTTTTGTTTATTGAAGGTTTGTAAGAAATGTACAAAAAACTATGGTGGCCTGCAGGGGTGTATCAACCAACTGAAACAAAACCAAAATGGCACACAGTACCCAGAGGAAAAAAAAAACAGAAAGCACAAATGTAGCATAATCAAGTGGAACACACTATAGAATAATCCACAGCAAGCATGTATGGCTTGAACTGTACAAAGATAATAGTTAACATACTAAGCCCACGGAGAGGGTCAAACAACCAAAATCAGACCATGGTAAAAAACACGTTGTGTGTACTAGCAAGATGGAAGAATTACAATAAGCATCAATTATGCAGAATCAGGCATCAAGGCAGTAGAGTAGGGTGACCAGACATCCCCAGTTTCAGGGCACAGTCCCCTGATTGAGGACACTGTCCCCGGACCAAGTCTGTCCCCGGGTTTGTCCCCAGATTGGATTTAATAGGGGGCTGGGGCAATTTCAAAGACAGTCAGTGCAGAATTGAAATAAAAAAAATTGAATTACACACCCCCGCTCCGCCGTGCCTACTAGCATAGGGGGGTTGTATTTTCCCATTATCTGTGCCCCTTTCTGATGATCATGTGCTTGTCGGAGAGGAGGGAATATTTTTTCCGTTTCGGGCGCATGCCCATTCAGCTCCGCTCGCATGTTCTTCTGCCTTGGCTCAAATCCTGGCCAGCCACCTGCCTGTCTCCTTGCCTTCCCTGGCAGAGTGATCTTCCTCCGCTCCCCATCCAGTAGTAGCCGGGGCCCGAAAGAGTAACACTTGAGAGGCTGTGAGGCGGGCGGCGACGGGCAGAGAGTCGCTGATTGTTGCCATTACTAGTAAAGAAAAAATATGTCCCCGGATTTCATTTTAAAAATCTGGTCACCTTAAAGTAGAGGCACTATTTAACCAGCTCGCCCACATGTTATCAAATTTCTTCAAGCAAGCTCTGTTAGTATATGTATCCTTGTAAATGGGCAAAGTGGTGTTCATCAACTGCAGCCAGTATTGAACTGAAGGAGGAGAAGATTTTTTCCTACATAAAGTAATTGCTTTTCTGGTGTAGAATAGCATAGCAGTAAACCTAGAAGAGTCCTCCCACCATGGTAGGGACTAGGTCTGAAGTCTGCTCTCTGCTGACGTCACTGTCATCAGTCGGGGCAGCACATCATCACGACTTCCAAGTCGGGATCCGCCAGCTGCCCTGATTGATGGCAGTCTCAGCGAGTCACTGAGACGATGAGACAGCCTCTCCCCGCCCCACCACTGCTTGGCGCTCCAATGAGTGCTGAGAAGTAGAGCAGAAGCCATGCTGACTGACAGTCAGTATGGCTCTGCCCAGGGAGGAGTGAGAACCGAGCCATTGCCAGTGTTCGGTGACTCGGTTCTCAGTGCCAGGGCCATCTAAATAGCATCATGGGCCCCTGGGCAATTTAATGCTTTGGGGCCCCTACAAGGATGACAGTGCAGGTAAACAGACATCAAGTAGGTAGGAAGCAGACTGCCTCCCCTATGTATCTATCACTCTCAGTGCCATCATGGGGCCCCCAATTTCGGGAGAGCATGGGCTTAAAGACCAGCTGCTTTGGGGAAAGTGCAGGGGCCCCCCATGCAGCTGGGGCCCCTGGGCAGTGCCCAGGTGTGCCCTCTCATTAAGACAGCCCTGCTCAGTGCAGAGACGCCGGGGGACAGCGGCAGCATCAGTCTGATGGTCCATCCACCGAGGTAAGTATAATAGTATAATAGCAACAAAAAACAAAAAAAACATACTTCTCTTTTAACATGAAATACCAGGGCATGCCCAAAAAACATGCCCTCCCAAAAGATGATCACATTTGCAGCAGGCCGGAGAAATCATATACAGCATTAGTTAGTGACAGTATGCCTTTAAAGTTGCCCAGAATGCCTAATCTAGCACTAATGTTCTGGTGATTGAAGCATTCATTTGTTTGACAATTGTTCTGATTGCACTACATATTTTTTTAAAGAACTCTGATATACTTAGTAAACAAAAATGTCATAGTTTTGAGGTCAACAATCTCGTATATGCTTGCCCCTGTTGTTGATTTTAACTAGCTGCTCTGCTAGCTGAGGGTTGGGTGGGTGTTAGAGCCCTGGAACCTTAGCAACTATCATGAAAAGGTGTTTATCCTGTGCCCAATAGGCAAGCTTTTGGAAGGTCCATTCTTCTTTGGGGACTACCACACAATGTTTGAATTTTACTGAACGAGACTTTTAAATTTCGCACAATGGGCTTTCCCCACTGGCACAAACAGGAGGCAGAAATAAAGAAAGTCAGCATTCAGTATGAAACAGATGGCAGACATGGGTCAGATCAGGAAATATTCAGGCAGGGGTATTACCGTGTTTCCCCGAAAATAAGCCCGGGTCTTATATTAATTTGGGCAACCAAAAAGACACTAGGGCTTATTTTCGGGGTAGGTCTTATCATGCCGGGGGCTGTCTTCTCTCCCTTCTGCCTGTCAGAAATCCCCTGTGGAACTGTGTAAAAAAGCTTGTAAATTCCTAAAATTCACAGCACCACATATTGCAAAATGTGTATGTCTGCAATTCAATTGTGCCACATACCTTCTTCAAGTGCTGGGTGCATCTGTAACCCCCTGGAGCTCTCTTTCCCTCTTCGAGCACTGCTGACAGCATGCAGAAGAGCAGAGCAGCATGACATCAGCTGAACCCTGCTCGGCGCTTCCATGGCCCACGGAGGACTCTTCCCAGCTCTAAGGAATGCAGAGGGAGGGGGGCCCAAATTCCCCACTGACAGCTTGCAGAGAGCAGAGCAGCGTGACATCAGCTGAGCGCCGCTCGCTCAGCGCTTCCATGGCCCGCCGGAGGTCTCTTCCCTGCTCTAAGGAATGCAGAGGGAGGGGGGCCCAAATTCCCCACTGACAGCTTGCAGAGAGCAGAGCAGCGTGACATCAGCTGAGCGCCGCTCGCTCGGCGCTTCCATGGCCCGCCGGAGGTCTCTTCCCAGCTCTAAAGAATACAGAGGGAGGGGGGCCCGAGATCCCCCCTGACAGCTGAGAGGAGAGGAGAAGAGGAGAGCCGCGTAAGATCAGCTGAGAGGAGCGGGAGGTCAGCGATATACCGAAGGTATTTGGCACAACTAGATCATATAAACACACACACACACACGCAGTCTACACTATATAACACTGTAGTATAACACTAGTATTTCACCAGCACTTTAAACTAGGTCTTACTTTCGGGGTAGGGCTTATATTGCAGGTTTTTCTGAAAATCGGGGTAGGTCTTATTTTCGGGGTAGGTCTTATTTTCGGGGAAACACGGTACAGGTGACAGGCAGAAAAACAACAGGAATTATGTGACAAATTAATGTAATAACTGAAAAAGGAATTAGGAACTCATGTGAACAGGTGTTGAGACAATCTCCTATAAAATACACCCGCAAACCAGGAAAGGGGCCCTTGTGTAGCACAGGTCTACTACCAAAGTTATTATTTAACCTCTTCCATACAGGGCAGTTATACACACATCCATACCAGGCCTATTCTGGTACTTCTTTCCTACATGTACAAATCATATTTTTTTTGCTAGAAAATTAGGCAGAACCCCCAAACATTATATATGTTTTTTTAGCAGACACCCTAGGGAATAAAACGACGGTCATTGAAACATTTTATCTTGCACGCCATTTGCGCAATAATTTTTCAAACGCCTTTTTTTTGGAAAAAAATTGTTTCATGAATTAAAAAAATAACAAAACAGTAAAGTTAGCCCAATTTTTTTGTAAAATATGAAAGATGATGTTACACCGAGTAAATAGATACCTAACATGTCACGCTTTAAAATTGCGCACATTCATGGAATGGCGCCAAACTTCGGTACTTAAAAATCTCCATAGGCAACTCTTTGACATTTTTTACAGGTTACCAGTTTAGATTTACAGAGGAGATCTAGTGCTAGAATTGTTGCTGGCACTCTAACGCACGCGATGATACCTCACATATGTGGTTTTAACGGCGTTTACATATGTCGGCGGGACTTGCGTGTGCGTTCGCTTCTGCGCACAAGCTACTGGGGACAGGGGCGTTAAAAAAAATATTTTTTATTTCTTTTTTTTTTTTTTACATATTTATTTATTTTTTTACACTTTTTTTTTTTATTTTATTTTTTTTATTATCACTTTTATTCCTATTACAAGGAATGTAAACATCCCTTGTAATAGGAATGTGTGTGACAGGTCCTCTTTATGGAGAGATGCGGGGTCAATAAGACCCCACATCTCTCCTCCAGGCTGGAAAGCATGAAATCGGTGAAAAAAAATTCACCGATCTCATGCTTACGGTTGCTTAGCAGCCGCAATTGCGGCTTTGTTTACTTACGGGGACCCGGGCGTGACGTCATCACATCGCGCCCGGGTCATCCGACAGGTCATAGAGATGACTGGTGACCATCTGGTCACCAGTCATCTCTATGCTTCCTGCCAGCGCCGGACGATTCGTTCTCCGGGCCCCCGATGGCACGGGAGAGCCCGGAGAAGCACCGGATGGCGGCGGGATGTCCCCTCCCGCCGTCTGTAAGAACGATCTAGCGGCGGAATCGCCGCTATGATCGTTCTTACGTTGTGCAGAATCGCCGGCAGGAGAAAAGGATATCTGAATGATGCCTCTAGCTGCAGGCATCATTCAGATATCCACCAGGAAAGCCCAGGACGTCACATGACGTCCTCCTGGATCGAGGAGGGGTTCCTGCCGCCGTCATTTCACAATGACGCGGTAAGGAAGTGGTTAAGAAATGTATTGTTCTTTAGAAATGGTTTGGCTCCCTCTAGTGGCTATTGAAACTTTATCAGGATATTTCCTTCTGGTTAAGAAAAACATTTGCATTGTGGGATATTTGGACAATGAGGAAGCACTCATGTTGTTAAATTAGGCTGGGAACTACAATCCCACAATGCCAAGCTACAAACCCACAATGCCAAGTCACAGCACAGCCTGCTGGGTAGGCAGATACAAGGACATGCGTGGCATGCTTTCTCTCTCTCTCTGGACGCCATTCAACAACCAGCAAGAGGCCTGTGTGTGCCCAGGGCTGGGAGAGCCTGCGGCCTATAGCAGAGAGCGGATCGCCTGCTCCAGAAGGATCCTTGTGAGCAGCCCTGTTGTTCGAGCAGGAGAATCAGCCAGCGCTTCAGAGCTTTTGAAGCCACCTACCTTCCAGCTTACCGGGAGGAGAAGCATGGCGTGGAGGTGCCATCTACACAGACGGAGTCCACAGCCAGCTTGAATCCAGAGTGGTGAGAAGGCATTTGCCTATCCATGTAGTGACTGTCCTTTTGCTAAGTGATTGCCTGCTATACAGACTGCCACTGAGACCTGTAGTTCCACGACTGTGGATCTATTGAACTTGAGTATTCTATAGCTGAATTCTGGGGTTTTCAGTAATCAATCTCACCATATTCTACAGTGAGGCCTCGTACACACGACCGGATCTGCCTGTTGGGATTTATCCGTGGATCAGTTCCAGCAAACAAAACCGGTCGTGTGTACGGCCTAGCGGACATTTTTTGGCGGAGATTTCTCCAGCCGACGGTTTTCAAGCGGATAAAAATTTCTTAGCATGCTAAGAAATCTATCCGCTGGAAACCTGTCCGTTGGACTGATCCGGTCGTCTGTACAGACTCACCGGATAAGTCCAAGCGATCCCCATCCCTCGCATGCGTCAAAGTGATTTGACGCATGCGTGGAAGTATTTAACTTCCAGGGTCACGCACGTCGCCGCGGCACGTCACCGCGTATGTTTTCCGCGGGGATTTTGATCTGATGGTGTGTACAGCCCATCAGATCAAAATCGGGAGCAGAAATGTCAGCTGGAAATGGTCCGGCGGACCGTTTCCAATGGATATCCTCTCGTCTGTACGAGGCCTGACTGTTTCCTTTGCTATTTTGGATTACAAATACGTGCACTACCTCACACTGCAGTATAATTAAGCTAGCTGAAGACAAGAAAACTGGAACTGGAGGAACTTTCAATACTTTATTATTTCACAGGGCTTTACTGCTATACAATTGTGTATCACTCTGAACTGCACTCTAGGGGGAGCCATTTAAGAACATACAGTTGGAACTTGTACTTTTATTATTGTGTTCACTGTTGTGTATTCTGCATGCAGTGGTCTGTGTGCTGAGGCCTCAGTGGGGAGGTGCTTCAATACAGGTATTAAAGTATTGAGGATCTATTCCACTGTGCACCTGTTCACATATACCCTTATCAGGTTGCTATTGGATACAGCGGTGTAACGTTATTGCTTTGAACAAATACCTCTGCCAATCAACACTTGTGTTATTCATCTGTTATTCACACCATTTCTTTATGTTATTCTTCACCATTTTTCATCATAGTAAGTGTTAAACGTTGTTCATTGATACCTTGTGTGAGTCTCTATTTACTGCAACAACTGATGAAGTGACGGAACCCAGGGTCTTGGTAAATATACTATATGCTCTTTCATTATTGTGTCACTTTCTGTTGCTGTGTTCTACACTAACATTGTTAAGCAGTTGTGCCAGAGGGGTTAAGACAGTTCTTGGGGTTGAGCGACAGAGTGCAGAACGAAACAAATATTAAGCGGCTCCTACGGGGGTAGCGCTACACTTATATACCCTTAGGGAGTGATCACAACAGATTCAGGTAATGTCAGGAAGGTCAAACCTCTCTGGACACATGCATGTGCATGATGCAGACCATGGCCTGACCTTCAGGGTGATTACCAAATAAACATGCATCTCATGGTGAGTGAGCATGTTCAGTACTGGCATTGACAACAAGCATTCTATTTAAATATCTGCATTGCCTGGAAACATTGGTGAGTGCAGGGTTTGACAAATTTGCTTGGAATCTAGGAGCCAGCTAAAAAACATAGGAGCTAGAAAACGAGCCCCGTCCCGCCGAGCTCGTGCGCACAAACGAACGCATACGTGAGTAGTGCCCGCATATGGAAACGGTATTCAAACCACACATATGAGGTATCGCCGCGATTGGTAGAGCGAGAGCAATAATTCTAGCCCTAGACCTTCTTTGTAGCTCAAAACATGCAACCTGTAGGATTTTTTAAACGTAGCCTATGGAGATTTTAAAGGGCAAAAGTTTGTCGCCATTCCACGATTCCACAATTTACTCGGCGTAACATTATCTTTCACAATATAAAAAAAATTGGGCTAACTTTACTGCAATTAATTTATTTATTTTTTCCCCAAAAAAGTGCGCTTGTAAGACCGCTGCGCAAATACGATGTGACAGAAAGTATTGCAACGACCGCCATTTTATTCTCTAGGGTGTTAGAATAAAAAATATATATATAGGTAGATTCACAAAGAGTTAGGCCGGCTTATCAGTCGATAAGCCAACCTAACTCCGAATCTACGCCGCCGTATGTTTAAGCGTATGCTCAAACAGAGATACGCTTAAACAAAGCTAAGATAGGATGGCTTGCGCCGTTCTATCTTAGCTTGCAATTTTTCGGATGGCCGCTAGGTGGCGCTTCCATTGCGACCAGCGTAGATTATGTAAATGAGCTTGTACGCCGATTCCCGAACGTACGCCAGCCCACCGCAGTCGAATTACGTCGTTTCCGTAAGGCCTTAGGCGGCCTAAAGTTATTCCACCTATGAGGTGGAATAACAATGTTAAAGTATGGCCGCCGTTCCTGCCGCGAGGTTCGAATTTTTTACGTCGTTTGCGTAAGTCGTCCGCGAATCGGGAGTTACGTCGTTTACGTCCACGTCTAAATCAATAGGCCCATACGGCGTACTTAGCCGCAGTGCGCCATGGGTAATGTAGGCGCCCGGCGCATGCGCAGTGTAAAAAAACGTGAGGTCAAGCCTCATTACCATGATACACGCCCCCCCTCCAAGTCATTTGAATTAGGCACCCTTACGCCCGCTCATTTGAGGCTACGCCGCCGTAGATTAGCAGGTAAGTAGATTGAAAATCACTACTAGCCTAGCTAATTTACGGCGGTGTAGCCTAAACAGGCTAGGCTACGCCGCCCTAAAGATATTCCAATCTACCTGAATCTACCTAATAGGGCTAGATTCATAGAGAGTTACGCCGGCGTATCAGTAGATACGCCGGCGTAACTCTGAATCTACGCCGTCGTAAATTTAAGCGTATTCTGGAAACCAGATACGCTTAAATTAGGCTAAGATAAGAGCGGCGTAAGTCTCCTACGCCGTCGTATCTTAGGGTGCATATTTACGCTGGCCGCTAGGTGGCGCTTCCGTCGATTTCAGCGTAGAATATGCAAATGAGCTGGATACGCCAATTCAGAAACGTACGTGCGCCAGGCGGATTTTTTTACGTCGTTTGCGTAAGGCTTTTTCCGGCGTAACGTTACTCCTGCTATATGAGGCATAGCCAATGTTAAGTATGGACGTCGGAACAGCGTCGAATTTTGCGTCGTTTGCGTAAGTCGTTCGCGAATAGGGCTTTGCGTAAATTACGTTCACGTCGAAAGCATTGACTATTTGCGATTAGGAGCATGCGCACTGGGATAGGTTCACGGACGGCGCATGCGTCGTTCGTTAGAGACATCATTTACGTGGGGGTCATGTTTTATTTACATAAAACACGCCCACCTCTTCTCAATTTGAATTTGGCGCGCTTACGCCGGCAGATTTATGCTACGCCGCCGTAACTTAGGGTGCAGGTTCTTTGTGAATCCAGCCCCAGCCTCACTAAGTTACGGCGGCGTAGCGTATCTGAGATACGCTACGCCCGCACAAACTTACGGCGGGCTGAATGAATCTAGCCTAGCCTATAATGTTTGGGGGCTCTAATTAGAGGAAAGGAGATGGCAGTGAAAACACTGTCGAAGCTCCCTTAGAATTGCTGGTTTACTTGTCATGCCAACGGCCACCACAAGATGGCGCCAGATCACAGAAGGAAGCTTGGGCCTGCAGAAGGCTGCAAAGCTGCGGCCTCAATTACCGGCCGGCGCAGCCCGCCGCGATTGGGAGGTGGGGGCGCACAGAGACACAGGATGTGTCTCCGTGCGCCCCAACCTCCCCTGCCGCACGATCACGGTTGGCAGCGCCGGCCGGTAATTGAGGCCGCGGCTTTGCGGCCTTCTGCAGGTCTAAGCTTCCCCTGGCGCCAGGTCGCTAATTCTAGTCGCAATTGCAACCGGGCGCTCAGATTTTGTCGAACCCTGGGTGAGTGGTTGTCAGCTATTCCAGTGACCCGTGACCTGACCTGCACTGTTCTTCCATTGATGACTTCTCTTACCTCCTGACTCCTCTTGTACCTGTATCTCCCATTGCTGATTCTGGCTTCTGTTTCCATTTTTGCTATTGCCTGCTTTCTAGGGAAATTTGCTATAAATCTGATTGTGACCTTAGCTTAGACATCAAGTTTGATACTGCTCTGTGAATTGGTACCTCTGCTGTCTGGATGTTGCCGACTCCCGATCATGCTGACTACGATTCTGCATCCTATCCTTTATTCATTCGCTGTTACAACACACCTTGGTGAGCTCCGAAAACAATGCTCTGCGCTCCGAGCCCACCCTATTTCGAAGCCGCAACAGCGAATTATCAATCCGATGCTGCATCTGTCCCCCGGTGCCCCTGCACTGAAAACTGAGTGGTTGACAATCGACGATCGCTTGGTTTTCAGAGCTCCATGAGCAGAGAGCTGCAGACTGTCAGTCACAGCTCTCTGCTCTTCTCCTCCTTCGCTCATTGAAGTGCTGGGCTATGGAGGGGCAGAGCATTCGTCTCAGGCTCTCGGCGGCTCGCTGAGAGTCTGAGATGGGTGTCAGTCCAGGCACCTGGTGGATCCGGACTCCCATTGTCGGGATGACGCGGTGCCTGGGCCGACATTGGTCATCATTGGACATTCAGTCCGCTCTGAAAACGGGTCACAGAAGTGCAAAACACACAGGAGAAGTACAGCCAAACGAGCGTTCGCTAGACTTCTCCTTTAAAGGCATAGGGTGGTGACACTAAATATTGATTTGGTTTGGATTTCTCTTCTGTTCATTTACTTTTCATTTTGTTAATTGATAAAAAATAAACTATTAATACTTCTGTTTCTCTTCACAGCATTTTTTTCCACACCTGCCTAAAACATTTGCGCAGTAGTATATTTAATTTTTTTTTTTTCTGCATGAAAGTCTACTTATACAGGATCTTATCAAAGCCATTCTAAAGCTGGCCATAGATGGATCAAAATGTGTCTGGTTCAGCATGGGGCTTGACAGAATTTCCATCTATGTGTGACCAATCCTGAATCCTGCACCACAGAAGTCAATCTAATGATGGGTGTCTGTCAAACAGGCTAGTTCAAAGATGGGCAAACTTTTTAACTCGAGGGCCGCAATGGGTTCATATATTGGACCCAGGGGCCGGACCAAGAGTAGATGGACGGTGTGTATGTGTGAATTAATATAAATTAAATCAAATGCAGCCACTGTGCCATGCCATCAAACGCAGCCACTGTGCCATGCCATCAAACGCAGCCACTGTGCCATGCCATCAAACGCAACCACTGTGCCGTGCCATCAAACGCAACCACTGTGCCGTGCCATCAAACGCAGCCACTGTGCCATCAATTGTCACCACTATGCCATCAAACGCAGTCACTGTGCCATGCCATCAAACACAGCCACTTTGCCATCAATTGTCACCACTGTGCCATGCCATCAATTGTCACCACTGTGCCCATCAATTGTTACCACTGTGCCCATCAATTGTAGCCACTGTGCCCATCAATTGTAGCCACTGTGCCATCAATTGTAGCCACTGTGCCCATCAATTGTAGCCACTGTGCCCATCAATTGTAGCCACTGTCCCCCGCAATTGTCGCCACTGTGCCACACAATTGTCACCACTGTGCCCATCATTTGTAGCTACTGTGCCCCGCAATTGTAGCCTCTGTGCCCCACAATTGTCGCCACTGTGCCCAGTAAAATGCTGCCACTGTGACCTGTAAAATGCCCCCCCCCCCCCCCCGGCACTTACCTTTCTGGGGTCAGCCGTGCTTCTACCGTCCTTCGATGTCCCTCGTCCTGTCCTCGATGATGCTTCAGCCAATCAGGTTAACGATTACCAGAATCAGATTACCTGATTGGCTGAGACGCTGGCTCTGATAGGCACTTTCACACAGCCAACCAGCTGCCGTTATTCAGCTGGCTGGTGCTCAACATCCGGCCAGCTGAATGCATGAACCTATATATTTTAGTGGCTGTGCGAGAGCCAGAGGGGGTGGCGCCCTCTATGGACGAACCGCTCCTGACACAGACACACGGCGGTAAAAAAAAAAAACTCGGTCAGTTTTCCGCCCTGCTCCACGGGCCGGATTAAAAGGTCCGCCAGGCCATCTACGGCCCGTGGGCCGTAGTTGGCCCATTCTTGGGCTAGTTAAAAGAAAATCTTGATCAGCAGCTGCAGCCACTGATCAGTGTATTCTGAATACTATTGTTTCACCGGGGAGGATTTCTCTATCCATCTTTATTGTGTGAGATGGAGGACTGTGTTTGTTTTTTTCGTTCAGCCAGGAGGCTGCACAAAAAAAAAATGATCTATATATAGCCAGCCTTAGTACAGCCATCTTTAGCACAACTTGTACCCCCTATCTGACACCAAATAGGTAGAGTGCAAGCTGAAGCTGTACTAGCACACAGAAGCTATCAAAATTATTTTTTATGTCTTTAAAAAAAAAAAAAAGAAAGAAAGAAAGAAAGAAAGAAAGAAAAAGGACACTGCAGAGGTAAATAAATATTAGCACAGTGGTCTCCAAACTGCGGCCCGAGGGCTGGATGTGGCCCCTTGCTTGCTTTTATCTGGCCCTTATGGCACTATTTCATGCACTGACACCAACTATGGGGCACAATTCCACCCAATGACATCAAAGATTGGGCCCAATGACACCAACAATGGGGCACAGTTCTGCCTAATGACACCGATTGACACCAATTTCATCCACTCATAACAAAGAAGAGGCACAATTCCTCCCAAAAACACCAACGATGGGGCACAATTCCTAATGGCACCAACAAAAAGACCCAATAACACCAATTTTATCCACTGATAACAACAAAGGGGCACAATTCCTCCCAATGACACCAACAACGGTGCCCAATGACACCAACGATGGGGCAGATTTCCTCCCAATGATACCATTGATGGGGCACAGTTTCTCCTAATGACACCAACAATGAAACCTAATGACACCAATGATGGGGCACAATTTCTCACAATGACACCAAAGAGCTGGCACTGTTTATGCCCACTGATGCCGGGACATTTTCTACTTCTGATAGCCACTATCAGGGGCAGAGCCATGACCATTGGTATGCTGCCATGGAGGCACCAGGAAAATAAGCCAGCGTCAAGTACCGTATTTATCGCGGTATAACGCGCTCCCGCATATACCGCGCACCCCCAAAGTTGACCCGAATCCTGTGGAAAAAAAGTTTTTTTGTGTTTTTTGTACTTACAGTTTTGGTGTCTTGCACGGCGTCCATCGGCGGCCTTGTCGGGTCCGGTGTTCGTCTGCGGCTTCGGGTGTCCTCTTCGGCGGGTCCGGCGTCCTTCTGCGGCTTCAGGTGTCCTTCTGCGGCTTCGGGTGTCCTTCTGCGGCGGGTCCGGTGTCCTCTTCGGCGGGTCCGGTGTCCTCTTCGGCGGGTCCGGTGTCCTCTTCGGCGGGTCCGGCGTCCTTCTGCGGCGTCTTCGCGTCCTCCCCGCTCGTTTCCCGCGCCGAGTTTGAATACTGCGCCGACATATACAGAGCGCAGTACACTCGTGTATTGTCGGCAATGCTCGGCTACCCGCGCTGACGTCCTGTACGTCCAGGACGTGAGCGCGGAAGGAGCCGAGACTGCCCGACTATACCCGAGTGTACTGCGCTCGGTATATGTCGGCGCAGTATGATTTTCAGGGCAAAAAAGTGCGCGGTATACGCCGATAAATACGGTATGTCTTTCTATTTTCCCTATTCCTCCCCCATAGGCTCAAAAGGCAGTTTTTATTTATTTCTTTTTAAATTCTGTAAAAAAAAAAAAAATCAAATGCTTATAACTAAGGGCTTTGATCCCTAAAAAGCAATCTGAGTTTGTCTCACTCTTCAGAGAACATTTGACAGGTGGTGAGAAAGCCTTGTATCTCCTCCTCACAGCCTTCTTTAACCCCTTGAACCAGTGTGTTGCATGTGCTTTGCACGAGGTTGTGGGGGCTTGCAAAGCAGTCCCATTCACTTGAAAGCGTCAGGGACTATAATCCCCTGTGTACACCCCCAGCCGCTGCCTTTGCAGCAAATGGGGGAGCAGTTGGGAGAAGGTATAAACATAGCTCAACCACAGGGGTTTTACTGTTTTATATTTTCAGAGGAGTAAATATTAAATGTTGCATTATCTTGTGTGTTCCAGGCTAAATTCAGCTGATATGAACAGAAGAAAAATCCATTGTTTACAGCTCAATAGGCTGAGCTCTAATTTAAGATATCCACACAAGTAGCAATTTGTGATCAATTTCGATACCAGCAATCTGTTGTTAGTTAAATTGTGAATAATGCAACACAGGTTACTATTATTATTATATTACAGGATTTATATAGCGCCATCAGTTTGCATAGTGCTTTTCAACATACTATTTACAATACAATTCAATACAGGAGAGATCAGAGAACCCTGCTCGTTAGAGCTTACAATCTAAAAGCGAGGTTGAATCCTTGGGATGTTCAGTTCCATCCCCTCCTTTCCTCCTTCTCTTTCCCCTCTTTTTCTTTCTTTTTAATGCCTAATGCCGCGTAAACACGCGGTCGGAATTTCCGACAACAAATGTACAATGTGAGCTTTTGGTCGGATTTTCCGACTGTGTGTATGCTCCATCGGACGTTTGCTGTCGGAATTTTCTACAACAAATGTTTGAGAGCTGGTTCTCAATTTTTCCGACAACAAAAGTTGTGTTATCGTAAATTCCGATCGTCTGTATGCAATTCCGACGCACAAAAATCCTACGCATGCTTGGAATCAATTTGACGCATGCTCGGAATCACTGAACTTAATTTTTCTCGGCTCGCTGTAGTGTTGTACGTCACTGCGTTTTTGACGTTCGGAATTTCCGACAACATTTGTGTAACCGTGTGTATGCAAGACAAGTTTGAGCGAACATTCAGTCGGAAAAAAATCCACGGTTTTGTTGTTGGAATGTCAGATCGTGTGTATGCAAGACAAGTTTGAGCGGAAAAAAAAAAACCATCCAGTCAGAAAAAAATCCATGGTTTTGTTGTTGGAATGTCCGATCGTGTGTGCGCAGCATAAGTCTCTGATTTATTAAATTATTGGACTAGAGGTATGGGCTCCTCTCGTTACATTCTCATTTTCCACTTTTATGTGCCCCCATTGGGGTGGCTTTTTGGGTGCCCTCACGCCTCTCTACTTCTCAGGATATATTTGACTATTATTTTTACTTAAACTCTCCCTTACATCACAGTACACCCCCCTTTCCTTATGCTGCTGCTGGGAAGAAGCTGGATGCATTGCTTGAAAGCAGAAAGTAAGGGTCTGGAAGAGAACCAGAGGAGGGCAGGAGCTCTCCTGCAGCTGCAGGAGAGGTACGAGGGCCACATGAAATGGCCTGGAGGGCCGGATTCAGCCCGCGGGCCTTGTGTTTGACACCTGTGCTCTACATAAAGATAGAGAAAACTAACATGGGTGTGCCACATCCCAGTGAATAGTCAATACAAAAAGGGGGAACTCCTGGGGTGGGAATTTGTGGGTGCTACCAACAAAAACAACATATAAATAACACATGTACATGTGGATACAATTAAAAATGTCAATGAGAAATACATTTTCCTGAACCAGACGCGTTTCGGAAAATCCTTTTCTTCATCAGGGTTCTTACAGAAAAATGTATCTAAAGAATTACAAAAGTACAAGATAGTTAACAATACATATATATACAACCATCTTCAGTGTGAACTTTATCAAAAATACGGTTCACTTACATTGTATTCATTGACTAAGACATGTAGGTATCCACAGGTTAAATTGAGAGTTGAGCAACAACACGCCTGGTCCCCCATGCTCATCAAACAGTCAGTCGGTCGACTAAGAATGTCAAGATGGTTATAAAGACATCCTGACGGGGGATCAAGTCCCCAATGGCATCCAACCCACTGTGTCCTGAACCCCGGCACAGTGCAAGTGTGTGTCCTGGGGTCCAAGAGAGGGAAAACCTGGAAAAGGAGGCTTATCAATGAAAGGACTAGTAATAAAAGATTGTATTCTAGTATATAAGATTGATGACACCTACCTACCGTAGGATCGCTTGTTGCATACCATTGATGGTACTATTAATCGTCTCAACCGAAGATAACTGTAGTGTCAAGGAGGCAGGTAAAGGGAGCCACAGGAATGGTGTGCACGAGGTGGAGAAAAAGGTAAAAAGAAAAAATATCGGCACCGCAACACGGGTGATATCAACCCTTTTTTTGGCCGCTAGCGGGGGTTAAAAGTGCTCCACTAGCGGCCGAGAAGCGCTGCTATAACAAAACCTTTACAGCTAGGGATGAGCCCGAAGTTCGAGTCGAACATAAGTTTGACTCGAACATCGGGTGTTTGCCTGTTTCGCCGAATAGCGAACAATTTGGGGTTCTCGCAGCAAATTCGAAAGCCGCGGAACACCATTTAAAAGTCTATGGGAGAAATCAAAAGTGCGAATTTTAAAGGCTAATATGCAAGTTAGGGCCCTTTCACACGGGGCGGATCAGTAATGACCCGCCTCCGTGTGTCCGTAAGCTCAGCGGGGATCGCTCCGTATATCACCGCTGAGCCATCGGCTGACAGGGCGGTCCCTGCACATTGTGCAGGGACCGCCCTGTCTTTTCTCCGCTCTCCCCTATGGGGGGATCAGATGAACACGGACCGTCTGTCCGTGTTCATCCGATCCGCAGACGGAAGAAAAAATAGGACATTCTACACCCGCAATCACATAGGGACCAATGCATGTCCCTTTTTCATTCGCAAACGGATGGATGAAAAAGCAGACATACGGTCCGCACGTCTGAAAGGGCCCTTATTGTACTAAAAAGGGTTTGGGGACCCGGGTCATGCCCCAGGGGACATGTATCAATGCAAATAAAGTTTTAAAAACTGCATTATTTTCGGGAGCAGTGATTTTAAATAATGCTTAAAGTGATACAATAAAAGTGAAATATTCCTTTAAATTTCATACCTGGGGGGTGTCTATAGTAAAGTGGCGCAAAATTACAGCTAAAAGTAATTGAAAAAAAACGGCATGGGTTCCTCCATGGGAGGCGCCCGCCGAATGACGCTACACCCCCGTTGCGTCAGAGGGGGCGGGGTCACCCGCGCACATGGTGGCGGAATCGGATCGTGGCGGCGTGTTTTTCCATATCCTGGGTCGAGATTGGATTACATTGCTGAATTATTATTTTTTTTAACCACTTTGCATCCGCAGGCCGTATAATGACGTCCTGGGCTTTGTGCTGTGATATCTGAATGATGCCTGCAGCTACAGGCATAATTCAAATATCGGCATTTTCAGCCGGCGATTCCCTACACCATAAGAATGATCATAGCGGCTGTTCCACTGCTTGATTATTCTTACGGGCGGTGAAAGGGAACGTCCCCCCCCTCCCGCCGCCCTCCGATGCTTCTACCGACTCACCTGTGCGATCGGTGAGTCGGTGAAGGGATCCCCTGGCCCCAGATGCTGATCATAGAGAGCAGCGCCGTTTTTTTGAATGCAGAGGCCGGGCGTGACGTCATAACATCGCGCCCGGCCTCCGACGATCATAGAGACTCCGGCGGACCAGATGGTCGCCGGAGTCTCTATGATCGTCGGAGGCCGGGCGCGATGTTATGACGTCCCGCCCGGCCTCTGTATTCAAAAATATTGCGCCGCTTCGGCTAGGAAGCGGTGATCGTTTTGGTTTTTTTTATTGTTAGAGAGCAATAATTCTAGCCCTAGACCTCCTCTGTAACTCAAAACATGTAACCAGAAAAAAAATGTAAAGTGTCGCCTATGGGGATTTTTAATTACCGAAGTTTGGCGACCATTCCACAAGCGTTTTACAAGGAACTTCTTTCATATATTTTCTCTCTATATATTTATTTTACCTTTATTTTGTAATGCATTTGCTTACTGCTCCCTGATCAGTCATAAAGGATACAATGCTTACAATGTGCAAAAAAAACATGACCCAGCAATCGCAGAGACCATATATGTACTACTATTTACATATCAGAGCCTGCCCCTTTGTCTCACAACAGAGGAAAGGGGAGGAGGGAGGATTGTGCACAGGAATCTATGAGGAGAGAGAGGCTACCAGCCAGGCTGTGATTACAGGTGAGGGGGTTTAAAGGGCCAACAATGTTTAATGATGGGGGAGGGGTAGAGGTGGTGGGTTTAAACTACTTGCTACCCGGGCCAATTTTGACACTTCTCTCCTACATGTAAAAATCATAATCTTTTTTGCTAGAAAATTACTCAGTACTCTCAAACATTATAAAAAAAATAAAAATAAAGTAAAGTTAGCCCAAGTTTTTTTGCATGATATGAAAAATGATGTTACACGAGTAATTAGGTACCTAACATGTCACGCTTTGAAATTGTGCTCACTTGTGGAATGGTGCCAAACCTGTTTGGAGTTAGAGAGGAGGTCTAGTGCTAGAATTATTGCTCTTGCTCTAAGGCTGCTTTCACACTGAGGCGCTTTGCAGGCACTTTTGCGCTAAAAATAGCGCCTGCAAAGAGCCGCTCATTTATATCCAGTGTGAAAGCCTGAGGGCTTTCACACTAGAGTGTTGCGCTGGCAGGACGATAAAAAAAGTCCTGCCAGCCGCATCTTTGAGGCGCTGTAGGAGTGGTGAATATACCGCTCCTTCAGCGCCTCTGCCCATTGAAATCAATTGGGCAACGCCTCCAAACCGCCCGCAAAGCGGGGTTTTTGCGGGCAGGTTTAACCCTTTTTCAGCCGCAAGCGGGGGTTAAAACCGCCCCGCTAGCGGCCAAAAATCGCTAAAAATAGAGGCACTTTACCGTCAACGCCCACGACGTCTCAGTGTGAAAGTACCCTAACATTCGCAGCAATTCCTTACATGTGTGGTTTGAATGCCATTTACTTATATGGGGGTGCGACCTACGTATGCGTTTGCACGCAAGCACGTGGGGACGGCGGGCGCATACATTTTTTTTTTTTTATTACTATTGTTTTTTTTACGTTTTGTTTGGTTTGACACTCTTAACTTTTTTTTTTATATCACTTTTATTCCTATTACAAGGAATGTAAACATCCCTTGTAATAGGAATAGTGTGTGCCAGGTCCTCTTTATAGCGAGATCTGGGGTCTATATAAGTCCACACATCTCGCCTCTAGGCTGGGAAGCCTGTAAAAAAAAAAAGATCCTGGCTTCCCAGCAGAGGCAGCGAAATGTTTTTTCAAATGTGCAGAGGCCGGGTGTGACGACGCAACATTGCGCCCGGCCTCCAAAAGATCATAGAGATTTCCGGGGGACACCCTGCCCACCGGAATCTCTATGGTCAACTTATGGCATTGACCGATTCCTTCTCCCTCTCGCCGATCATAGGAGGGACGTTCCCTAACGCTGCCTGTAAGAACGATCAAGCGGCTGAAGCTGCAGGCATCATTCAGATATCCCCACTCAAAGTTGATGACGTTGCTGGGTGGGAAGTGGAAATATTTTGGGGAGAGGAGGGTTATTGTGTTTATCCATCTATCCATTGCATACAATGCAATTTCAATAACCCCCCAGAGAACTTTCTTTCCTGACACCTCCATGTCAGCCTACTACTGAGTATGCTCCACCCATATCCCCACCTGCAGGACCTAACTCATAAATTTGACTTCCGCCCTCAGGCCGCTGTTCCTCTCTTTTGCTCCTCACCTAGTAGGACCAAGCACCCCTTACCTGGCGGCAATAAACTTGTGGCCGTCCACCTGTTGCTCCCCAGGTAGAAACCCTGCTGTATGGACCCTTAAATTGGCTTCCTGTGTGGGTGTTATGGCTGCCATTGGGATTAATGCTCTGCTAAATGCACAGCTGTTCCCAGAGGGGACAACATGGCCGCAGCTATCTGGTATGTAACTCTGCCTGATGCATGCTGCATCTTCCTTCATTCAGTGATGTATCTCTAGGTTGGATGGATTCCCCATATGACAGCTAGGATGCCTTTTTGAGCTCCATAGCAGCCTGGGGTTGTAAAAGGCACCTGCTTTGGGCTATTTAGGTGTACTTCACATTTGTTAAAAGGTGCAATGGTGATATTTACTATTCCCTTGGGTGATCTGTGTACAAAGCAGATATAATAATAATTTTTATATATATATATATATATATATATACATATATATATAATCTCATAAGGCTCCATTTACACTAATGCGTTTTTTGATGCTTTTTTAAGAAATGCAGGGACATTTTTTACAATGGGTTCCTATGAAACATGTTCACAAAAAAAATGCATTTTTTTTTTACCTCTGCGTTTTTGGAAAGGGATGGGGACTCTAATTTTTTTTATGCAGCGTTTTGCATGTAAAAGACTTCAATGGACCCACATCCAAACCGGTACCGGTACCGGTAAGCCAGCCGCCATGTCCTTAACAAACAATAGTCATCAGCTGTTAGTAGACTTCCCCGCTGAATGTAAAAAAAAGAATTGTCAAAAAAAAACAAAAATCTGTGGGGAAAAAAAAAAAACATTATGAGGTCTCCACCAACCGCCCCCCGAATCATACCATACCAGGCCACATGCCCTCAACATGGAAGGGCTTCTTCTTCTCCCGCTTCTTCTTCCGCTCTTCTTCTTTGTCCTGTCTTTGTCTGGTGTGCTTCTTCCTCTTCCGATGCTACGTCCTGCTGATCTTACCGCTCCGATGTCAAGCATTTCTTATATAATGATGGGGGCGTGGGCATTGGATGGTGTTCCTTGTGATGTCATGGACCCATCATGCCCCGGGCGGTGATGTCACAAGGGGGCGGGGCCTCTAGATGACTTCATCCTATGGCCGCGCCCCCATCCTTATCTAAGAAATGCTTGACATCGGCGTGGACAGATCAGCGGGATGCAGCATCGGAGGAGGGTGCAGAAGAAGCACACCGGACAAAGCAGACAGGAGGAAGAAGAGTGGTAGGAGGAAAATGCAGGAGAAGATGCAGGAAGACCGATGGAAGAAGACATTTTTAATAAAAGACTTGTCAAAAACTGTCTACTGTATTTTTTTTTTGGTGAATGGGTAGGGGTAAAATTTACCCCATACTCATTCACATGGGGGGAAGCCGGAATCTGGTGGCCCCCTGCCTGCAGACTCTGACAACCACTGGGCAAGGGTTTGTCGGGAAGAAATCAACGTGGGGACAAAGGCCTGGTATGGTTCAGGGGGGTGCTCGCATGTCCCCTCCCTTTCCTGACCTGCCAGGCTGCATGCTCGGATAAGGGTCTGGTATGGATTTTGGGGGGGACCCCATGCCATTTAAAAAAAATAGAATTTGGCGTGGGGGGGGAGGGGGGAATCCATACTAGACCCAAGGGCCTGGTATGGACCTGGGGGACACCACGCTGTTTTGTTTCACAATTTATTTATTTTTTAACATTCAGCTGTCAGTGGGGAAGCCCCGCTGACAGCTGATGACTCATCAGTTGTTAAGGATGCTGTGGCCCCCTCCTTGGCAAAAAGCTATATACAGTTTTAAAAAAAAAAACACAAATCGCGGTAAAAACGTGTGTCCAAAAACGCGGTACCACGAAAAAAATAACTCTGCAGAAACGCTCAAAAGCAACATCTTCGTTATCTTAAAGTGGTTGTATACCCACTTTTGTCCTTTTTACCTACAGGTAAGCCCATAATAAGGCTTACCTGTAGGTAAAATGAATATGTATGGTTTAGGAGATATTCCCTTTGCATGCAGCCGCAGATGTCGGCAGCGCATTCGCTCTGAATGCTCAGATGCTGCCGAACCTTGCCAGGAAGGAAACACATGCGCGGTAGTGATGTCATCATGGCTCCAGCCACTCAGTGTCGGAGACGCGAACCCGGAAGACACGCCGAGGGCAAGATGTCAGCCCCCTTTGCGTGGACCAGGCTCCGATACGGGGGCTTCGTTTTGAGGTATTTCATAATGAGCTAGTATGTGGCGCATACTACCTCATTATGCCTTTGCCTTGCAGGTTTTTTTTTTTTTTTTTTTATGTGTTGATATACAACCGCTTTAAGTTTCCAGATGACTTGGGTAGCATTGTACATGTTGTATTTTATTTTATTGACACTTACACTTTTTTTTTTTTTGACTGCGACATTATGGCGGACACTTTTGACACATTTTTGGGACCATTGTAATTTTCACAGCGAAAAGTACTATAAAAATGCACTGATAACTGTGAAAATGACAATGGCAGTGAAGGGGTTAACCACTAGGGGGCGCTAAGGGGTTAAGTGTGCCCTAAGGGAGTGATTCTCAGTGACAAGCCACAGAGAAGAACGGGGAAGGTTTGTTTACACTCGCCTCTCCCCGTTCTTCAGCTCCTGTGACCCGTTCACGGGACACCGGCAGCGATTGGGTCCGCAAGTCCCATAGGCGCGGTCACGGAGCTTCGGACCGGGTTGCGAGCGCGCGCGACCCATGGCTGGGCACTTAAAGGGCAACGCACCTGTGCCCAGCCGTGCCATTCTGCCGACGTATATCGGCATTAGGCGGTCCTTAAGTGGTTAAAGAAGATGAGAATGTGTGCTGCATTTAGAAATTTCATTAATTGCAGCGTCACGAATGTTAATTCTCGATCACGAACAGTAGTTTACAAGACCAAACTCTTCCAAGTTGTTCCTTGATTCCGAGCATGGGTTTTTGTACTTTCGACTTTTGTGTGACGATTTCTGTACTGACTATCCGACAATCAGACATTGAGTTCACATCAGACAAGAATTTTATAGCCTGCACATCCAGCTTTTGTTTGCCGAAAAAGTCAAATCGGCTGTTGAACTAACGATCCGAAAATTCGCAGACCGCTCGTCTTACGAATTTTCCCTTCTGATTTTATCATTATGTGTACGAGGCCTAAGGCCGGTGTCTTGTCGAGCTGGTTCCCCTAGGTCCGGCCTCGACCGCGCAGGCGCAGTCGGAGGCCACGGAAATCTCTGAGCCTGAATACAGACCTGTTAGTCAGCTGTACACACGCTCGCTCCCGATGATACACGCTGCGCAGCAAGGGGCCGAAAAAGGGGCGGAGATTGATGTCACATTGACCAGTGCTTTGATGCTTGGTTATACACACCGCTCTATACTACACGCTGCTCTATACAGAAAGGACCGGATGTGATATTGAGCAGTGCTTATTAGGGGGATGGTTTTCTCAATAAAATACACGTCTCCCATCCGCCCCTTGTTGTATAGAGCGGTGTGTATAACCAAGCAAAAAAGCACTGCTCAATATCACATCCGCCCCTTGCTGTATAGAGCAGCGTGTATAAACAAGCATCGGGAGCGAGCGCGTCTACAGCTGACGAACAGCTGATCAGGCTCGCTGATTTCCGTTGGCTCGGATTGCGCCTGCGCATTCAAGGGGGAACCATATCGATAGGAGGAACCCTATAGTTAGAACACCGGCCCTACACGTGGTTGCGGGAAAGAAATTTGCTTGATTTCTCCATCAACAGTGTTGATGCAGCAATCCCTCCTGCCAGGCCATTGTCTTCCCCCAGCGGGGGGAGGGCGGGGGAAGCCGACCCCACCGGGAGATGACCAGTGATTGTTGCTATAACAGTTACTAGTGATAATCTTAAGAGAATATGGAAGGTTGTACCCAAGTTGATTGATTTATCTTGGTACATTCAGCCTGCCAATTAACAGTTTTGAATCCTGGCCAGTTCCTGCTGAACTGGCCGAGATTCCAACTGTGTATGGCCGGCCTTAGGCTGGATTCACACCTTTTCATTTTTAGTGCTTTTTGCATTTTGCAGATTTGCACTACAGTCCATTTAACATGGTTTCCTATGGAACACGTTCTGTAGTGCAAATCTGCAAAATGCAAAAAGCACAAAAAATGCATAGGTGTGAATCCAGCCTTAGAGAGATTTCCCCTTATTTCCTGTCCTTTGTACATTTCCCAGACAAGAAATGAGGAAAACTCTCCAATGTCAGGAATAAAAACATTTTTTGGACCTAAGCGCTAGATGCATTTAGTGCTTGAGCATTAATACATTCCAATGACCAGAATAAATGAATATTCTGTTCAATAAAATCCATCAATGCTCAAATGCTTGACACACCGAAACGCATGTGCAATACGCAGCTTTAGGTGCATTTTTTTTTTAACCAGCTTTTCTCCTGCCAGAGGTTCTGGTGTCCAGAGGAGAAAAGCAATGTATGAGGCCTTAAAGTGGAGTTCCACCCAAAAATGGAACTTCCGCTTATCCCACTCCTCACCCCCTTACATGCCACATTTGGCATGTACTTTTTTTGGGGGGGAGTGGGGGCTTCAGGAGAAGGGGACTTCCTGTCCCACT
Source organism: Rana temporaria (assembly GCF_905171775.1). Taxonomy (NCBI): domain Eukaryota; kingdom Metazoa; phylum Chordata; class Amphibia; order Anura; family Ranidae; genus Rana; species Rana temporaria. Next base: position 391,336,870 of record NC_053490.1, on the reverse strand, counting down.
TCCTCCTTCCGCCGAGGGGCCGCAAAGGCGATTAGCTTAATCGCCTTTTGGCAGCCCCTCCCTGTAGGCGATCGCCTAGGACACGTGACAGGTCCTAGGCGATCGCCTGTCCAATGAAACAGCGCCGGGCCGCTCGCGCATGCGCAGTGGGTGCCCGGCCGTGAAGCCAAAAGCTGTCATGGCCGGGTGCCCACAGTGACAATGAAGACGCCGGCCGGGGAGGGGGGGAGAGGAGCGGAGCCCCGGCCAGCGCGTCGCTGGAACGCTGGAGCAGGTAAGTGTCTGTTTATTAAAAGCCAGCAGCTACACTTTTTGTAGCTGCTGACTTTTAATAAATATTGGCTGGAACGCCCCTTTAAAGTGGAACTAAGGCCTGGTTCACACCAATATGTTTTTTTTTTGTTTTTTTGTTGGGCTTTTTGCAGAAACGCACTACAGCCCACCATTTAACACGGTTTCCTATGGGGCATGTTCACTTCTATGCTTTTTTCAGCTGCTGCGTTTTTGGAAAGGGTCACATTTTTTCAAATGCAAAACGGTACGTTTATTACACTTCGGAGGAGAAGCTGCAGAAAAGCATGTAGTGCGTTTTTTGCCACCATTTTTAATCTGCCAACCAACAAATTGGTGCTGGCTGTCTTGGTAAAATAGACAGCACTGGAGATTTACCTATACTAAAGCTTTGTACACACAATCCAATTGTTGGCAGGGGATTGTCTATTGACAGACTGTTGTCCTAAAATCTGGCTGTTAGTACGCTCCTTTTGACCAACTTTCTACCAACAAATGTTGGATGACATGCTAGTCATCCATCATGGACAACGGTTGGTTGTCAGATTTTCTGATGGTCAGTACACAAGTCCATCACACAAAAGTTGAAAGTACAAACACGCATGCTCGGAATCAGTGCTCACCGAAATTAGCAGAAGGGGCCCAAAGGGTGGCGCTCAATAAATGAAATTCCTCATAGTACGTCACTACGTTCCTGTTTGTTGCACGAAAATTGTGTACCATTAGTATGCACGACAAGATTCAGGCACACGCCCTTAAGACAAGAATCGGACGCTCGGTTGGCCAACAATTAGATCGTGTGTACAAGGCTTTACTGTAGTATGGATGTGGGAATCAAGTGACTTCCAAAATACGCCCCTTTCTAACCAATGACACAACAAAACTCTTAATTCACTCCCTGGTCATCTCTCGCCTTGATTACTGCAACTCCCTCCTCATTGGCTTACCTCTGCATATTCTATCCCCCCTTCAGTCCATTATGAATGCTGCTGCCAGACTCATCCACCTTACAACCAACGCTCTGTCTCTGCTGCTCCTCTCTGTCAATCCCTCCACTGGCTTCCGCTCACCCAACAAATTCAATTTAAAATACTAACAACTACCTACAAAGCCATCCACAACTCTGCCCCCCAGCTACATCACTGACCTAATCTCTAAATACCAATCTAATCATTCTCTTTGTTCTTCTCAAGACCTCCTGCTCTCTAGATCTCTCATCACCTGCTCCCATGCTCGTCTCCAGGACTTTTCCAGAGCCTCTCCGAGCCTATGGAACTCCTTACCCCAATCTGTCCATCTCCTTCTCTATTAGCTTTTAGAGGATCCTTGAAAACCCTCCTCTTCGGAGAAGCCTATCTTACCCACACCTAACAACTGTATTTTTATTTTGTCCATCTGATTATCCCCCACAGCTATTACCCTTTGTTTCACTTGACCCTCCCTTCTAGACTGTTGGCGCTATATAAATCCTGTATAATAATAATAATAATAATTAATAATAATAACTTCTTGTTCATTTGGGCTGAATGGAAGAAATCTGATGGTGTATAGCTAGCTTTAGACAGTTCTCACCAGAACAGGAACATCCATCAAGAAGAGTTCCCCCCCCCCCCCCCATTACTGATCTGATGACGACTGAAAAAAATTTGGATTTTCCATCAATAGGCCAGACAAAGAGGATAAATCTATGGGTCAGGACACAGACAGAAGTAAACACCTGACAGAAGTTCTACCCCTTCATTACTCCATCCAAAAACCAAAATGAAAACTTTTGAGTTTAAGCCCAGGTTCACACTGGGTACGATTTGAGATGCGATTTCATATGTCAAATCGCATCTCAAATCGGCGGCATTTGCCGGCAATTGTCGGCAATGGCACCGTCCTAATCGGTGCGACGCCGCATCTGCGGCGCTGCACCGATTTAAAAAAGTAGTTCCTGTACTACTTTTTGCGATTTCGGGCCGCGATTTACATTGACATCTGTGCAGAAACCTGCACACATGTCTCTTAAATCGCGGCCGAAATCGGGACTGCCAGCGGGAGTGAAATCGTGCGAGTTCAGCTGAACTCGCACAATTTCACTCCCGCAGCCCAGTGTGAACCTGGGCTAAAACCACTTTCGAATAAACATAACGAGATGTTGCCACATACTAATATTTATTACAAAGATTGTAAATTCTAGAAAAAGGACCAAATTACTACACCCATAATAAACTATTTTTTTTTGTTTACAAAAGTTTGTTGATATGCTCTTTTTTTGACTTTACATCAAACCTAGGACTGCACTATTTAGTTATAAAAGCACACTGATGGCATAAATCCTACATTAGGATTGATTGAACCTTCAGGTGAAGCTGCGTATTCCCAATACTTCAAGGCGGCCATACACGGTTCGAATTTTCGAAATAATTTTCTTTCGAAAATTGCATCAAAGAATTTTCGTACGAATTTCGCACCGTTAGTGGGCTGCAGCAACAGCCGATTTTCGTGCGGCAAACAAATTTGAGAAATCCAACATGTTGGACATTTTTTTGAAAAAACAAACGATTTTCTGATCAATGATGGGAGAATCGTGCGAGAAATGTAATACAATGTGCAAGAAAAGAATATTCCCGGAGAGAAACTAATATTCCCGGCAACATGAAGGTTTGGTCGGCCGAATTTCGAAAATCAATGGTGGCATCATCAGATCACAAAAAAAATGAACTTTCTGATTTTGAAAAGAAAATTTGTTCGAAATTCGACCGTGTATGGCCTGCTTTAGTGATCTTAGCAGATACAATTGAGTGTCTTCCTAGTGGGTTATCTAGCAGTAGACCAAAGGTGAATTGTAGGCAGGGACATTAAACATCATCTTCCCCCCACTGGAAAGGGGCATTACATTGCCTATTAGGCTGGAGAAAACCAATTGCTATAATCTCCTCTTAAATGCCTGGTTACGGACCACCCATCAGTTGCTCTTGTTGGTCAATGAATGAACCATGGGAAATTTTGGCAGGCTGCTTGCTTCCCCTCCCTGTAAATTGCCAGGAATCCCAGCTATGTTGGGTATATTTATCTTCCTTTCTGCCCCCACTACTCTTGTTTCCGTTGCCTAAAAAGGTGAAAGCAATCGGAAGCTCTCTCCATCCCTCCCCCACCCTCATGTTGCAGCCAGAAGAGGTGATTGTGACCAGCTTCCCACCCACTGTTGGCCATGCTGGACCCTATAAACCCAGTGATGACCCTACATGCCATTAAAGAGACATCACTGCTATGAGCCATCTTGTATTCATCAACTGTATACTGTCTCAATCCCAGTGTCATTACCTTTCAGCAACTGATTTACATTCACGTCGCCTGTGCAGCATTTCGGTCCCATTCACATAAGTGTAGCACTTATCACATCGGACTTTGAACATATGTATGCTTTTTTTTTTTTTGTGCGCTGCTGCCCCATGCGAGTAGGGCAGCTTATCGTTTTCAATAAGCTGCCCAATACACGACAACTGCAGCAACAGAGTTCATGTACCTTCTTTTGAGCTTTGTTCATTTTGCACTTTTAGTACCACACGTTCTTGCACATTTTTATTTTTTTGTACGCACAAGAACTTGCGTCTTACTTGGTGCATTTGAGGTGCCACTAACAGTGAACGGCACTGAAAGCATGAAAAGAGTGTTTCACATATGCGCAAAAAATTGTGCAAATTTTGCATGCATTGTCATGCTACGTTCGTGTGAATAAGACCTTAGTAATGTCTCCACTCTATCTGATATCCTAAAATTGATAGTTTGTATCATTTACTTTTGTATGTCATTAAAAACGATCGTGTGTGGGCTTCAGAGCATTTTTCGGGTTCTAAAAAATGGGCAATTTTTTTTCTTTTTTCGAACATGCTCTATTTTTTCACAACGTTTTTAACGTTGTCGTTTTAGGGTTGTAAAAAATGGTCGTGTGTGGGCTTTAACGACGTGAAAAATCCGCGCATGCTCAGAAGCAAGTTATGAGACGGGAGCACTCGTTCTGGTAAAACTACCGTTCGTAAAGGGGTAAGCGCATTCATCACACTGTAACAGACTGAAAAGCGCGAATCGTCTTTTACCAACACAAAATCGGCTAAAGCAGCCCAAAGGGTGGCGTCATCCAAATGGAACTTCCCCTTTATAGTGCCGTTGTACGCGTTGCACGTCACCACGCTTTGCTAGAGCATTTTTTTTCTCTAGACCCTGAAAAACTTCATATTTTAGAACCCCAAAAACGCTTGTGTGTACGCGGCATGAGTGTGCGTCCATATAGTATCACATAGTTTCGCAGCAGTATTCACAACAAACACCAACTAAATCCTATATATTAAAAAAATTGTGGTTGCATACTTACATTGTTATCCTTCACCTCGTTCTTTGCATTTTTTTTGGGGGGGGGTCAGGGGGTTTCGAACAATTTGAAACCATTGCGCTTACCTACAAAGGCTGGGTTCACATCAGTGCCACATGTGGTTTCAGGTCCGAAATTTTCTGGGTCCCGTTATGAGGGGGGACCATATCAAGCTAAGAAAAAACATTATGTATAGTAGACAGCGCAGGGAAGATAATTATTTGGTGGCATCACAGCAAGAGCAAGAAACCCTATGTAAGAACAAAACTTTTAGGCTGGGTTCACACTCTCGGGGCATGCGGCTCACAGAAGGTGTCCGGTGCGTCCTGGTTCAACATTTCAGGTCCGATTTCAGCCTGAATTTTTGGCTGAATTCGGACCTGAAACAGACCAAAAGACGCACAGGACTCCTGTGCAAATTCTCACCGGCGCTGCAGCGGAACCGGCTCCATAGAGAGCCAGTGAAAATCTCCTGCTATCCAATTCACAATAGCAGATTTTAACCAGCTCTCTATGGAGCCGGTTCACATATCTCCGATGCGAATTTGCACAGGAGCCCTGTGCATCTTTTTGTCCATTTCAGGGCCGAATTTAGCCCAAAATTTGGGCTGAAAACGGTGAACCAGGACCCCTGCTGTGAGCCGCATGCAGTGATGGTGTGAACCCAGCCTAAAGGTTTTGTTCTTGCATAGGGTTCCTCGCTCTTGCTGTGATGCCACCAAATAATTATTTCCCCTGTGCTGTCTACTATACATAATGTTTTTTCTTAGCTTGATATGGTCACCCCTACATCGTCGGTCCTGACAACAGGCATTACGGGACCCCCCGGATCCCATGTGACCTGCTTTACATGCCCACAAGCAACATGGAACCGGCCATCGACAATTTTTATAAGTTCATTTTAGATATGAAAATGGATATCGGGGGAATTATTACACCAAACACGTGAGTGTTATATTGTTATTAGGCAAGTGTCAGAATGCATGAAAAAAATTAAATAAATGAATGGTCGGCGGACCTCCGCTTTAAGGATGCAAACATGTGCATCCTATTCAATGATATGATCTTTGGGTATTCGAGACATTCCAGGCAGCCCACCTCCCAACCATGGTGTCAATGCAGGCATTAAAGAGTTAAAGGTTTCAAATAAAGCCAATGGCCAGGACCAGTTTAAACTGACCACCGGAAACTGCAGACTGGTTGCAGGGCCTTTGTCCCATGCATGGGTGTGACACATAAGCATGATGGCCTTTTTAAACCTCTCAATGGGGGATGAAGGGTGTTATCACCTTTTAAACAGAAGCTTCACAGAAGACTCTTGGAGCCAGCAGCACACAGGGAGTCTGACCCTGCTGTCTCCTGATCAGTGCATTCCTAATGAAAGCAACACCTAGTAACAAAAGACAGCCAAACACTTTAGCAGCTCCAGCTGATATGTGGAAGCAGACATCAATGTAATTGGTTTAATATACACAGTCACAATGTAAACCCATACATGTGTGCAGGATGCAAGAGAACTCTGAAAAACAGTACCTATAACTGCACTGGGATATTTAACACAGGTAAGATACCTCAATCATTAGTTCTAGACATGTTTCCTAAACTCACTTAAAGGTGTACTTCTATTTACTCAGATCATTTAAAACCCTATATCATAAGCATCTGCATCATATCTCTATGAAACACTGCCCATTCAACTTCAAATGTTCCTTAACACCCCCCTCCCTTCTGCTCTCCTGTGCCCTGGGGGAGGGGGACTGATTGAAGAGGAGATGGAATTGGGAAATCATTTCAGGTCAGCTCAACCCCTGACTGGTCATCTTTCAGCTACATTTGTCCAGGGAGGTGGGCTTCATATGGGAGGTCTTAATAGTGTGCCCAAGTGTGGTAGTCATTCATTGCTGTCCTGGCAGGTGGTCTCGGCTGCTGATTGGATAGTTTGGGTACCCAGAACCACAGGGTGCTCTTATTTCGAGAGAGAGTCATTTTTGAATCTTTCTAGACGAGGAGCATGTGAGTGTGACAACATGACAACATATCGTCATGAGGACCTACGTGGGAGCTCTGCTTGACCTCTGATACAGGACCACCACTTAACCTTAAACTCAGCATGGCACAAGGTGATCGGATTGAGGGGGTAGGGGCGGGCCATGGAATTTGAAGGTGATTTTGTCAAAATTTTGGAAATTTTCTTTGAGAGGAGAGGGGGAGGGCAGCTTTGCCAGTTGACCTACCATTGTCTTGCAAAATTTTGGATCTTTTCAAAGGCAATTGCCCTCCCATCTCTATTGTCCCAAGAAGATGTAGCAAACCTTGTTGTCTCTTTTGTGCATTTAATTTCTTTATTCGAACTAGGGGGAGGGTGGGTGATTTTGAGAAGGTGAAGGATCTAGTTAGACTGGAGACCACAAGCTTTTGGCTGATACAAGACTTCAAGGGAGTTCCTGGGATACTTCATTAACTCAAGAGGAACTCCTAAATGGGTTCTGTTACCAACGCTGAGATTCCAGGTGATGACTAGTGGCTGTGGGAAAAGTCTTGGATGCTCCGATATATAGGAAGAAATGGGTGTCTAGCCTGGGATGGAGTTGGCTGGGTGCCACTAAGCTTTGAATTTCTTTGGGGACATTAGTGTATCCAGATTTTGAGAGAGTGTAAGACCTGCTCTTGTTTCTGCTGTGAGCTAGTGAATTGCTCTGATTTTGTAACGGTGGCTATTGAGTGATAGTGGAGAGAGTTTTAGGGTTGAAATGTGTGGTGTGCATTTTTGTTTTTTAGCTTTTTTTTTGGAAAACATGAGCTAGAGAATTGTAACTTTTGCAATGCTCGTTGTAAAACGAGTTCTCTGTGTTCATTACTGTTTTGGATAATTTTATTATGTTTGACTGTGCTTTAACTACTAAAGGTAGTAGATGCATTGCTGTGGTTTTCAGAATCTACCTAGTTGTACCAGTTATGATACGCTGCTATGACTACATTATGCCACATTACTGAAAGTAATATTTTTGGTATTTTTCAAATTGTTTAATGCTGAGTTTGGAAGCGTTGGACTGATTTTTTACTTAATGGTTAACACTGATGATTGATAACCTAATGAGTAAAGAATTGTTAATTGAACTCAATATTGAAATCCCATGTTGCTGGAAGATTGGCTTTTTCCAGAGACTTATTATTATTAAATATATATAATTTTTTGTTTTAAACTGACTCTACTAACTGTGGTTTGAATGTTACTAAACATCTTATAATAAAAATGTATGAAAAATGTAAAAATAAAGTGTTGCATTTGGCCAGCATTTACAACCTTCAACAACTTTACAACCTTCAACAACTTTAATCTTCATCCTATCCATTCATTCTTTCATACAAACTGGATCTTATGTAAGCATGCATACATTTAGCTTTCTATACATTTCTATCGAAACATAAAAGCTTATACAATCAAATGGTCAGCTTGCTGCGAGAATAAAGCTGGCCTTAGCATACACTACTAGCATTGACAAATATCGTTTAAAAGTACTTCAAAATTGAATTAGCTTTTTATTCATTTTAGAACAAATGGACATTCCAGAACAAGACGCACATTACACTTTTAGAAATTCATACATTTTTGAGACATTTTTCCATTCTGCTTCCTCAAATTTTTCTTGTTACTGTGGTCTAAAACGAATGTCGATTTGACTCCACTAATGATTACAAAGTCAAACGAACGTTCTTAAAATGTTGACAAAAGTTCTACTAATGTATGGCCAGTTTTATGCATGTTGTCATTGCTGAATGTTTCAATATGTATGCAGCAATAGAAATCTGGGCAAAGCCAGAACTCCTGATCTGCATGCTTGTTCCAGGTCAACGCATCAGAAAGTATTGAATCCACTGCATCAGTATGAGCGTCTTGCTATTTGCATTTTAAGGGCAGTCTCCATATTCCTTTTTAGTACAGGTTTGCTTTAAGATCCATAAGCTGGCTATACACTAGAAGAATTTTGTGTGGAAACATTCATTTCAGTTTGTTTGCTTTTCTAATTGTTAGTGGGGTAAAACCTGATGTTTGTTATCGACCACAGCAAAGAGAAAATTCAAAGGAGCAGGATGGAATTTTTTCTTTTATTTACACATTTCTAACCGTGAATGTGGTTTTTGTTTGGGAAATTGCATTAATTCATGAATCTAATACAAATTTGAAGTGCTTTTTGAACAATATTTGTCACGTCATCAAATGTACTGTACGAATTTTTGGACGAACGTTTGTTTTTCGAAAATCTGCTGGCTAGCTGTAGGCTCATTTGCTAAATCTAGTTATGCTAAAGTCAAAATGATTACCAGGTACATGTTCCTTATGTTCCTTATGTCCACTAAAGCCTGATTCACAACTATGCATTTTTACACAACGTGTTCCATAGGAAACCATGTTAAGTGGACTGTAGTGCAAAAAGCGCTAAAAATGCATGGGTGTGAATCAGGCCTAAGCCCTCATTGGCTGTTGAAGCTAGCCATTAAAGACTCAGCTGACCTGAATAGCTCAATTACACACAAGAGCTAAAAAAGAAAGTTTGCTCATTCTAAAAAAAAAATGCACATGCGTTTGGCAGATATTGATGTTGCAGTGGTCCATGCACTAAATATCTTCTGTGGATGAGATTTTTATATATATATATATATATATATATATATATATATATATATATATATATATATATATATATATATATATATATATATATATATATATATTCTTTGAGCACTACTGGAGGTGACATCAGTGCCCCTCCACTCGACCTCGTCTTATCGGTTGGAGGACGCTTTGCATTCATTGAGAAAAATGCAAAGCATTCTCTGAATGGCGGTCATGCTGGACATGAGCCCCCCCTATGGTTACTATGCAGAAGGGCAGCCGCTCAGCATGGCCCCCAGAAGACTTCTGCCATCACTGCGGTAGCTACAGTGATTTTATAGCTTCCACAGAGGCTAATTGGGTATCACATATGTATACTTGCAATATTCAAGCTGGCCCAATGTATGTGTGGAAAAGATATCATCCCTAGAGTTTAGCTTTAATGTACAGGTCACAGCGATTGGCTGAAAGCATTGATCAGATGACGATCAGCAGCCCTTTTTCGGGCATGCCCCTTCGAAAGAGATCAGCCATACTGGCCGAATATCGTCAGGTTTCTATTAAACCGGCCAATGATATTCGGCCCGTGTGTACTAGGCTTGAGGCTGGATTCACACTATTGCAAATTGGATGCAGGTTCCCCTGCATCCAGTTCGCAATAGCAGGAGATTTTGCATGGCTCTCTATGGAGCCGGTTCACATGTCTCCGCAGCAGGTCCGGTGCAAATTAGCGCAGGCGCCTGCGCGTCTTTTGGTTCATTTCAGGTCTGAATTCAGGCTGAAATCTGACCTTAAATGGTGATTGGGGACGCACCAGACCCCTGCTGTGAGCTGCATGTGAAGAGAGTGAACCCAGCCTTATGCCGCGTACACAGGATCGGAATTTCCGATGAAAAAAGTCAGATGGACTTTTTTCATCGGAAATTCCGATCGTGTGTGGGCCCCATCTGACTTTTTTCCATCGGTGTTTAGAAATAGAACATGTTTTATTTTTTACCGATGGGGGAAAAAAAAAACGATAGGAAATTCCAATCGTCTGTGTGCAAACTCAGAATCAAGTCGACGCATGCTCGGAAGCATTAAACTTAATTTTTCTCTGCTCGTCGTAGTGTTTTACGTCACCGCTTTTTGGACGGTCGGAATTTGGTCTGACAGTGTGTATGCAAGACAGCTTGAATGGAATTCCAACGAAAAATTCCATCCGATTTTAATCCATCGGAAATTCTGATCGTGTGTACGGGGCATAATAGTCTAGCTTTCCAAAATGGAATTGTTTCCTAAAAATGATACCAATTTAGAGCAGTCTAAATTAAAGATCACTGTAAAGCTGGCCATACGTGGATATCAAATAATTTCGAAAAAAAGTTTTGATAAGCCCAATCGTTCAACTTAGAAACGGTCGTGGGCACGTTTCAATTCTCGAAATGCAAAGTTTTCTGCCAAAAGAAAGATCTGTCATGTCGGAATTTTGTTGCATAATCAAATTATTTTCTAAACATTAATGATGGAAGAAAAACGTACAAGGCATGTGCATTGAGCGACGAAAAAATTTACCATTTATGTTGGCAACGATTGATTAAATATGTTGACAAGTCGCTCGCCAGATCTTTAATCAAAACAAACTTTTTTTTAAATGATTTTCTATCCACATATGGCCAGCTTTTAGTGCATTAGGTCATTTTAATTTAGAGGTAAACTTAATTTTTTTTTGTCTTACAAATATATTTGCCCAATGTTTCAGAGATTATACAACTTAAGCCTCATACACATGATCGGATTTTCCGGCAGACAAAGTGTAGGACTTTTGTCCAAAGGGCGTTGGCCAGGAATTTGTCTTGCATACAAATGGCACACAATTTTCGGCAAACACGAAACTACGTGTTTTTTCAGCTCATTAGCGCCACCCTTTGGAAACCTCCTGCTAATGTTGTGTTTGAGCATTTATTCGGGGCATGGGTGTTTGTACTTTGGACTTTTGTCCGACGGACTTGTGTACGCACGCTTGGAAAATTGGACAACACAATTGTTGGCTGAAAATTTGAAAGCATGCTATGCAATATTTGTCCGCGGAAAGTCCAACAATTGTCCGATGGAGCATAGAAACAGTCGGATTTTCCGACAACAGTCTGTCATCACACAATTCCCGTCTGAAAATCAAAATCGTGTGTACAAGGTTTTATTCAAGCAATTTGTGTTTTAACCTCTTTTCTATTATTGCTATCTATGGTCGGACAGGTCATAGGAGTTGAATTTTTACTTGAGACATAAACCTATGTCATATTTTTTAAATTGTACTGCACTGCAGCATTGGGATGGGAACAGACTATACTTTTTATTATGGGGAAACTGGACACATGCACTCTTGCAGTGTAAATGGACCTTACTGTAGTTGGAATAGCTATAAAATGGCTAGTAGAGTGAGTGTAGTCAAGACATTATGTTAATGTTTGTCATCTAATCATGATGTTGCTTTGTTTTTTTAATAAACGTGGGCTTTGAGCAGCCATGCAACATGACTTGATCAAATGCACAGCACTATGTTGGATATCTGTTAGTGTTTTGGTTGTCAAGCAATCGGCACTGGAAATTGCTGGCCATGTACTAGTGGCACCTTACAATTCATGGTGTCGCTCATTCCCTATGTCTTGTGATTGCAAAGCTTAACTGGAAAAAAAAACACTTCCCCAATGCCCCGATACCGTTAAAGACACAGCAGGTGGGACCCTCAGTTTCCAGTGTTGATTGCTAACCAAAAAAAAAAATCTGAACTAAAATTGGCCCTTTAGGCTGGATTCAGACTTTGGCTGGCCATACATTACACAACCTTCTTGTACAATTTTTCTTTAGATTTACCAAAATCATATAATATGATATCGAACCTAAACACTTTCGATTTGTATGCAATTAGGTAGGCCCTTGCACTACATAGTTCAAGGTACATCTAAAGGAAATTGAAAAATAAAATTGTATAATGTATGGCCAGCCAATGGGCTCCCACAGCACAGGAACAGACTTTTTAAACATTTTAGTAAACTGCTGCCTCCTTGTTTGTAATCATTGGCAGCACATAAATCAGCAAAACTTTATATTATTTCAATATGTGCTCATAGACATGAGATGGTGAATGTATCAGGTGATTATCAATAACCAAATTGGCCAGCTGCTGTCCTGGGAACTAGGGAGGTTAAGATATTCACCGATATTGCTCTAACTTGGTCTACGCAGTGCTAGTGGTGTCTACTAATGCTGCTCATCCCCCTCCTCTCTTCACTCCATTCAGTAGAATGTTCCTATTCATGAACCTGCCAGCTGATCCTCATGCCTGAGGGTGCCTGATCATGCAAGGACGTCAGAGCATATTTCTAGGTCTCTGGGTGGCCATAGAAATTATCCTCACCCAATACTGCTAATTTTGTTAAAACCCAGTGAAAACCTTTGTCACAGGTGGGCACAATTTTTATGGAGAGTCCATTCACATGTGAACCAATGTGTGGGGTATTTACTGGAGAATTTCATTTTACAGAACGGGGTGCGAGATAAGTGTGGTATAGTCAGGAAAATGCAGCCACCTCATAGGAGAGAAGGAGCGAAATAGAGTGCAGAAACAAGATGTGGGTCCACAAGTAACATTCCAAGGCAAAAGGGGAGACTGGCAGGATAGGAATATGGCACAGCAGAGGATAAGTCCAGAGCGGCATTACAGTAAAGCCAATGGTGAGTTCAGGGGCACAAAGTGGCACTATGGAACAACAAGAATAAGTCCTGAGTCACAGAGCAGCAGTCCAGGTACAGCAAGGTTAGTCCAGAGGAACAGGAGCAGCAATCAATCAGCAAGAACAAAAAGCAGGGTCACGGAAAGCAATATAACGCAGCCAAGGGATAAGTTCAGGGTCACAAGAAGCAATATGGCACGGCTATGGAATATAACAAACGGATTCAAGGACTCTGCAAATGTCTGTCTATTTCAGGTAGCTGATAGGGTTTTCTTGGTGGAAGAAATACAGTCAGGAAAATCAGCCTTGTGGTGAAAAAATCTTGGTAGTAGGTCGAAATGTAGGGTGATTTGGCAACAACATCTGGTACACCAGGCAGCACACAGCAGGGTTAGGAAGGAGGTGCACAGAGTGGTAATAGGAGGCTCCTAAATCAGAGTAGGCAGAGGGAGAGATTCTGGATCCCTGATCAGTAATGGGTCCCTGCAGGTACAGACAGCAATTGCCTCCCATAAAGGTCTTTCACCCCCTGGCTCCAACTCTGGCATATAACACTGAGCTGAACACACTGATTCCGACAATCAGGCAGCCAACGCTTAGCATCAGACTGCTCGGGATTTGGGGATTTAGAGGAGGTTTTGGTTGGTTGACCGGAGGACACGATTGCTGACGTAGGGTTTTATTTTCTCGCTTAAGTATTGAGGAGCGTTTCCTTGTGAGCATTTGTGAATGAGGCAGAGGGTCTTGAAAGTGACCCGATCTTCCTGTACAAAAAGGAAGCAAGAGGAAGTCTCTAAAAAGTAAAGGAGCTCCTCTCTTACACAGTTGTCATCAGAACAAATGTCTCAGTTGGGATATTTATATTCTGGTGTTCTAGCCCATCAGTGGACATTGCTTCAATGTCCAATATTAAATTGAATGAGGCAGGAGATAGTCCTTGTCAAACTAGGCAAAAATTGAGATTAGCATATCCAAAACACACCAGCTTGGAGCTTCCAGAGCCTTGAAGATGATGGGCCATGGTATAAGAGTGTCTGTATCGTATACCAAATGCTTTTTCACCCATTCTTAGAAAAGTAATGGGATACTTCATTTTGAGGCATCATGCACATGTTGTGTTTGCCCAGCTATTCTGAATGCCTTTTGCTCCTAGCAGGAAAATGCAGTTGAAAGAACACACCTAAAGCCACGTTTTGCACACACGTGTCAAGTGTCTGGGTGCTCATTCATTCCACTGGCCAGGATATTATTTTATTCTGGCTTTTGAAATGAACAGTCAATCGCTAACAAGTGTGTAGGTGTCTCAATTCTTCCCTTTTTTAAGTTCATTTCAGCCATACAAAACGCCTTCTTTTCACATTCCCTCCTATGCATTTTACCTAAATGGTGATAATTTGCCTGAAAGTTAAAAAATTTTGCAAAATTTCAGGAAAATGGAAACTCTCAATTTCACAAATTATTTACTTAAATAAAAAAAAAAGACACTATAATATTATTGATCTAATAACATTACACATCTTTCCAATGAACCTACCTATAAAGGAGCTCCATGCTGTGTTCTGGTCAACATAGGTTCTCTCGTAAACTTTACACATAATTTAAATTAGCTTCTTTGGATTGCATGAGCAAACCCATCAATGGCTATCATGAAGTGATTATCCTTATACTCCTAATTAATATTTTGCATTTGATTTTTTACTATTGCAAAACTTTTTTTGTATAATTGGTCTTGTGAAAAATATTTTTTGTTTTTTAAATTCTTTCCAAAAGTTAACCGTTTGTATTTATGTTTACAGGAGGATTCGTGAAGCCTGTAGAAGACTCAGAGTCTTCTAAAGGTGGGGAGTCCGAAAACGTTCAGGGTTCCGGGACCTGCAAATGGTTTAATGTTAGAATGGGCTTTGGTTTCCTCACAATGACCAAGAAAGTAGGCGCTGAGCTGGAGACACCTGTGGATGTCTTTGTGCATCAGGTAAGAAAACTATCTGATTCTTAAAAAAAAAAAATATTTCCAATGAAGCTCTGGATCTATACTGTTTTTGAAACATTAACCTTGATTTAAATATTTTACATCTAATCAACTATGGATTGCAAATTAATAGTGTCTTCTGTATATGATTTTGAAAATTAACAGTATTTGTAAGATGCTTTAGAACGGTGGTGGTCAACCTTCTTGACACAGGGCCTTAAGTGTGGCCCCTGACATCACTAACGGGCCACATATAACAAGAAGTGAATGTAATGCAACAGAAAGCTGTGGGACATTGCATATATGCAATAGGAGAGGGCCAACAACTATGTACATGCTGTAAGTGAAGTTCAAAGACTCTAATATGCTATAGGAGGTGTTGGAGACTGAGGAGTCCTAGACTGGAGACACCGTGGGGTTGATTTACAGAAGGCCAATAGACTATGCACTTTACAAGGGAAGTTGTACTTTGTAAGGGAGTTTGCTCCTGTGCTTAGTGAATGTGGAGGAGATCTACTTTGCAAAGAATACCCAATCATGTGTGTGACGGTATCGGTATGATATCCCCGTCAACGTTCCCTTCTTCCCATAACGACAATCACCCCAATATTCCACGAGGAGGGATATCCCTGGAATCGCCCAGAAAGCCACACATGAGACCAGCTTACTGCTTGAACAACACAGAGTTTTAATAGTAAAAAACCAGAGCTTATATGTGGTTACAACCGTTACAATGACAAATCTCCGCCCCCCCCTTACATAGTGGGGGGTCTTCAATACAGCTCCTTTGAAATAAAGATATTTCTTTGAACTAGTCAGTATCTAGCCGGCTCGGCACCGCATATAGAGAGATAATTATCACAAGGAAGCAATCAGCATAATTAACACAAGCCACTTATCTAATCACAGTAACCAGTAAACACAGGGCTAGAACAATTAACATTTGAAACAGCACTGGCTGCAGAAGAGTAACTACAATTAACAGCCTTAAACAAGCAGGGAGGATTAAACTGAAGCATATAGGTAAAAAGTCCATCACAATGGCCCCCCTTCTTCTCCCTGCTCCGGAAAAGCCGGTTGGACCTCTCCTGGTCCAATAGGGTTGACGGGTTCAGAGCTTTTAGTCCGAGGTTAACTCCGTTTGGCATGACTGACCTCCCTTGGCAACTGCTTCAGACTCAGGTATGCCACCGGGTCGTCAGATCACGCCGGTCAGTCCCCAAGTCTTTGTGCGATCTGCAAAGTCACCAGAAGTCAGTGTGAAGACGGCGAATGGGTCTGTGCGCTGCCGTCTAGGTGTCCCGCTATGGGAGGGGGCAGGTTATGGCTCTGAAGTGACAATCACAGGAGATTCATAAAAAGAAAAAGTTATATTTGTTGAAATGCTGTAGCACTGGTGCTCAGAGTCCGGGGGGGGGGGGGGGGGAGGGGACTCAGAGCCCCATAAGGTCAGCCACCCCCTGCTCCCTCCGCAGCCGCAGGTTCTCCTCTTTGAGCCTCTCCAGCTCCATCTCCAGTTCATGGAGCCTGGGGGGGTCAGCCCGCTGTGACCTCAGGTGGTTGTTCTCCTCCTCCATGCGGCTTATGCACTCCTCCAGCTCTATGTACTCACGGATCAGATCCTGCTTGCTCATGTCTTGCAGGCTCTCCACGTGGTCCTTCATCATCAGGAACTGGGTGGTGGTGTAAGGGGCCACCGGTGGGCCCTTGGCGAACATCTCGGCCCGCATCTGGGACGCCCGCTGCGACTCCCTCTCCTCCAGTCGCTTCTTCTCCTCCCAGGTCCGCTGGTTATATGACTTCCAGGACCTCTTCTTCTTGGAGGGTAGCTGGCGGTGCCTCTTTCTGCCCAGCTCCCTCCAAGGCCCCTCCGGCTCATGGCGGTCGCCCATGACCAGCTGACAATGGTGTTCCCTGTTGTCCGTAATAACAGATTGTACCATGAGGGCTTCGTAAGGGGTGCCCAATGGTTCTTCCTGACCCAGCTCCTGGGGATCCCAAGCCGAGTCTACACAATGGGCTGCTGCTGGTGGGCGGTACCCAGGTTGAGACCAATTTGACCTGGTGTTGTCATTCATGGGGCAATTCTGCTTGAAGTGACCCAACTGTTTGCACCGGAAGCAGCGTTGTTCGTTGTCCTCCTGGCGTGGGTAGCGAGGGCTAGATGTCATCGGTCTGTTAGGCGGTTGGTATCTAGCGGCTGGTGGGTGTGAGGGCGCCGTTGGTTGTGGAGGTTGTACCCGTGGTGTGACCTGGTTTGTCTTGCGAGTATCCGCATATTCATCCGCCAACTTCGCGGCCTCTGGTAGAGTCATGGGCCTGCGATCTCTCACCCAATCCTTGACGTCCGTCTGGATGTGATTGTAAAATTGCTCCAGGAGCATTAGTTGCAAAATGTCCTCTGCGGTGGTGGCCTGGCTGCTGTTAACCCAGTTAGAGGCCGACAGGGACAGCTGGCATGCCCATTCTGCGTAAGAGTCTTTCGTGGTTTTGCGTGAGTCCCTGAACTTCTGTCGGTGGGACTCTGGGGTTACTGCATAACGAGCTAGGAGCGCTTCTTTAACCCGGGCGTAGCTATGGATATCCTGATCTGGCACGGTCCGGAAAGCATCAGAAGCTTTGCCTGACAGTTTGCCTGACAATATTGCAACCCACTCTCTTCTAGCAATTCGGTGCAGGTTACATTGTCGCTCAAAATCCGCCAGGAAGTTATCAATCTCACAGTCCTTTTCATCAAAAGCTTTAAAAGCGCTAAACGGAATCTTCCTTGCGTCTGCTGTGCTGTACTCACTGTTCGGAGAAGGTGCGGCTGCTTGTTGGACTGCTGCCAGTTTTAACTGTAGTTCTGCGTCCCTTATTTGTTTAGCCTTCTGTAGCTCTGCGTCTCTTATTTCTTTAGCCTCCTTCGCTAACATGTCCATCACTTTCAGTACCACATCTGGCGTTGGGTTCGGGCCGAACCACGCTAGCTTCTCTCTCATTAGCTTGTTGGTTGGTGACTCCTCCTGAATCACTGGTGTCTCCATCTCTTGTACTGCTGGCGTTGCTGTAATCCCGTCCTCCTGGTCTATCTCCATTGATTCTGCTATGATGACCCGCTTGGTTTTGTTGCTAGCAATCCTTCCACGAACTTCCAGTAGTTCTTTCAGTGTATTTCTTTTAAGCAGGGTGTAGCAGCCTTCCATTCACTGTTCCCAGTGTCTGCTTGGAATCCGGGTGTAAAGGAGAGTAGAGGGAAGATCCCGCTGCTGCCAACCAATTGTGACGGTATCGGTATGATATCCCCGTCAACGTTCCCTTCTTCCCATAACGACAATCACCCCAATATTCCACGAGGAGGGATATCCCTGGAATCGCCCAGAAAGCCACACATGAGACCAGCTTACTGCTTGAACAACACAGAGTTTTAATAGTAAAAAACCAGAGCTTATATGTGGTTACAACCGTTACAATGACAAATCTCCGCCCCCCCCTTACATAGTGGGGGGTCTTCAATACAGCTCCTTTGAAATAAAGATATTTCTTTGAACTAGTCAGTATCTAGCCGGCTCGGCACCGCATATAGAGAGATAATTATCACAAGGAAGCAATCAGCATAATTAACACAAGCCACTTATCTAATCACAGTAACCAGTAAACACAGGGCTAGAACAATTAACATTTGAAACAGCACTGGCTGCAGAAGAGTAACTACAATTAACAGCCTTAAACAAGCAGGGAGGATTAAACTGAAGCATATAGGTAAAAAGTCCATCACAATGTGCAAATAAAATAGACTGCATTTTTGCCTGCAAATGATTGGATGATGGAAGTCAGCAGCGCTTCAACTTTCACTAAGCTCTGGGTCATATTCCTTTTACAAAGTGCAACTTCCTTTTGCAAATTGAACAGCCTATTGGCTATTAGTACATCAACTCAAATATTACTACCCTTGTACAGATCAATCCTTCCACACGAGTGCTCCCTACAGCCCACTTTAAAAAAAAAACGTGCCACATTTGATATTTCTCTCAACAAGGTCCATCACAAGAGCCCTCGTTTGGGGTGCCAAGGCCAGAAGCATGCAAGAGCGGCTTTGTTTGTGTTGTTTTTTTGGGGGGGGGGAGGCGGGTATGCATTTTTAGCGGTGTAGAGCTGCATGCAGGCAATCTAAAGATGCAGCAACTGTCCAGACTCAGCCACAGATCTAAGATTGACAGGCATGCAGAGGTGGGCGTGTGGCCCTGGATTCACTCTGTCTACGTTCAGTTCAACTCAGATTTGTGGGCGAGTCTGTAGAGCCGTAGCATCTTTATTGCCTAACATTGGCTGACTGCAAGCACTTCTATGGTGCTCCGGGCACATAAAAAGAATATAGTTCTTGCACGCTGTGGACCTTGGAGACCATGCCCTAAAATACCTAAGGGGGGAAAAAACACAAAAAGTGAAAAGGGATGGGTATCATAGAAAAAGGTAATGGAGAAGGAAAGCCATTTAATAACTAGAATCCAGTATAAAGACTTTTACTTTACTGGCCTTCGCAAGTACTCAGGCAAGGTACTGTCTGATGGGCAAAGGGCCACTTGCTGAGCACCAGGACTTTAAAAAATATATAAGATTAGTAAAGTTTATCAGATCAAGAAGGTGTGTGTGACTTTTTTTATTAAGACCACTTTTAATCATTATTCCTTACCGTTTTGTAAATGGGAAAGGGTACTGCTTTAAAGCACAAATAGAGAGATGCCAAAGGGAAGTGTTTGACAGGGGATTGATTTCAAGATCTCAAGTCTTTTTCTGAAAATAAAAATTCCAAGCATTCCAGAGACCCGATCTTATCTGTATTTAAGAGACTGTAGAATTAAGTGTGCCCCAAAACAGTAAGTACTGGCCTTTATTAAAGAGTGCAACTTCTTGCAAGCAATAGCCTATAACAACCAATCAGAATCCACTATATTATACACTGAGTGACTTCTGATTGCACCGAAGATTGAACACTCCTTTTATTAAAAAAAAAAGCTGTAAGTGTTTTAAATTCCACACGGAAATGCATCCACGCTGGGAAAAGGTTCCTGTGTATTTCTGATATACCTAATGGCATTCCAATTGTTTATCCATGCAATCAGTATGAAACAAAACTGATTTAAAACAACTGTCTTTCTTATCTACATTTATCAATTCTGTGTATTTATATATCTCTCTTGAGATGAGACCACCTGCAAGCACTGGAATGAATATTCAGGGATGAATCGCATGCGATGGATTCCCAGTAACCTTTGCTTGACCTGTGCATTCTCAGGAGATTTTGGAAGTGTGTGGGTGGGATAAGGGTACTATCTCATTTTATTGTCTCAAATGTCTAATTTCCTTATTGCAGCCTCCAACATTCTCAGCATCAAAAGGTCTGAGTCTTCTACAGACCAGAGCCACCATCACCTCCCTCCATAGGGCAGCATATTTCCTATCCCAATATCTCCTGTGTATACAGGACACAAAGTGAGATAACACATCCTGCAGAAACAGGAAGATAAGAGCAAATTACATTGTCTTCAACAGATCCTCAAAAAGGATACAATGTGATTGTGTTTTTTTTTTTTTTTTTTTTTTTTTTTTAATCCCACAAACATAGCCTTATCTAAACTATTGAGTACATGCACCCAATAGGCAAGACTTACTAACTAGAGCACTCAGAATCTGGTGCAGTGCAGCTTTGCATTATAGCCAGATTCTAGTTCAATTAAAGGGTCACTAAAGGCAAACTTCTTTTTTTTTTTTTAAGTAACAAACATGTTATACTTACCTCCACTGTGCAGCTCGTTTCGCACAGAGTGTCCCCTAACCCTGTCTTCTGGGGTCCCTCGGCGGCTGTCTCGGCTCCTCCTCGCAAAAGCTTTCCACCTTCATGCAAGCGAGCTTGCATGGTGGAAAGCTTTTGCGAGCGCGCTCCCGTGATACAGCGGCGGGCATAGCCGCCGACTATATCACTCGGCCCCGCCCCGGGAGCGCCGAGTCATCCGCTGTGATTGACAGCAGCGCCAGCCAATGGCTGCGCTGCTATTAATCCGTCCAGCCCTAGCCAATCAACGGCCAGGCTGGGAACCGAAGAGGATCACGTGGACGTGTGCGGGACTTTCGAGGGGGTCAGGTAAGTAAAACGAGGGTTCGGGGGGGGGGGGGTACCGTCGGATGTTATTTCACCCTAATGCATAGGATGCATTAAGGTGAAAAAACATTTACCTTTACAATCCCTTTAAGCTTTAACAATAGAAACCAATCAGCTTCCAGGTTTTATGCAGGGCTGCACCAGATTTTGCACTCTCCAGTTTTAGTAAACCCTCTTCTAAACGTTTCCATAGCATCTAGAACAGATTTTGTCATGGAAGCATAAATAACAAATTCACACCAGCAACACTTCTGTTATGATCATACGTGTCATATAGTACTGTATAGAGACATTTTATGCCTATACTTATTGCGTCATTCTTTCTTTAATCCCACATGCTGCAATGGAAGAATACAATCGGGAGAATTGGGTTACTTTGTTTCAGATTTTTAATGTTTTCACATTTTTGCCCGTCGTGTACCACCAACATGGCCTTTTATATCATGCATGTACCACTTGTGATCCTGGCACTATTCACAATTTAAACTGGATCTTTGCAGAATACAATCATTGAGAACTAATCGATTAGCTCCATAGTTCCTTCTTGTTTTCTTAAATCTCGACTGCTCATGTCCTTGTCTGCTATGATCACACAGATGGCTGCCATACCCCCAATCAAGACAGACTAAATCAAATCTGAGCCCTATTCCCTTTGACGTGGCACCTAGGGACTACTGAAAATGACACTTTGTGGTCTGTGATATAAATCACCATTCTCCTGCTTGTACTTAGAAGGTGCGATTAGGACTTTAGAAGCATAAAGAAAAAAGTTGGGACTTTAAAAGTGCTGAAAACCTCCCTTTGGAATAACTAGTCAGTCGTATACCATATAAAAATATAACCTTCTTTTATTAAATTGGTTAAAATGTGTCTAAAAAACATAAGGCACTACATTAAAACATAAAGTACCAGCATCATACTACTAAATCCCATTCACTCCCCCTTGTCTCCAAAAGGTATATATCCTCTAGTAAATGATCAGATATAACATAGATATCAAGAAATATATCAGTCGGGGGAAATTAAAACCAATTTCTTCTGCCTATTTATCAAAGCTAAAGGATATAAATAGCAATGGTGGTAATCTACGTTTCCATAAATACAATGTATTCACTGCAATTTGATATTCCTTTGCCTCACAGATTAAAAAGTAAAGTATTCTTGATGGTCTGAACTAGCAGAAAAAGGGAAATGTCTTCACACGTCAGCAGTGAAATGTCTATTATTCCCTGACATTAGGTCTGCACTGGGATGTCTGCGCATTACACAAACATTCACACTTGGGTGATAATGCACGTGTATTTTTATGCACTCACTTTGACTGTTTTATGCCCAGGGTACAGTTTAACTACAAGTCTGCGATTAGCTCAATGCATTCTGTCTATTCAAGCCTGTACAATGCAGGAAGGCCTGTTCACTTTGCAATGCGATTTTCTTTAGTTTAGTCAATGTGGTGAAAATGTACTCTGCAAAGAGTATCCAAAGCAATTTTGCAAGCTTGTCATTGGACAATGAAAGTCGACAAAGTGAATAGCCTATTTTCTTTTTTGGAAATCGACCTAATTTTGGCACTATAATCTTTATTTTAGCAAATCTACAAAGATCAAA
This sequence comes from Rana temporaria, assembly GCF_905171775.1. Classification (NCBI taxonomy): domain Eukaryota; kingdom Metazoa; phylum Chordata; class Amphibia; order Anura; family Ranidae; genus Rana; species Rana temporaria. Next base: position 391,314,181 of record NC_053490.1, on the reverse strand, counting down.
CTGATCATCCATTCTTTAAGCCAGCCATATACTTTTGGGTATAATGCTAGATCCAGCGCATAAACTAGCCATCATTGTATTCCGTCTTGACATGCATTCCCCCCCCCCCCCCTTTCACCTCAAATGTGTGGATGGGGGCATTGGGATAGATATAAATAAATATATTTAAAAAAATGTATATATATATATATATATATATAAGGTTTCATTTACAGTAAGGGCTGTGAAAATGTGGAATAGACTCTGGCCAGCTCAGTAGATTGCTTTAAGAAAGGCCTGGATACTTTCCTAAATGTGCATAATATAGCTGGGTACTAACATTTATAGGTAAAGTTGATCATGGAAAATCCGATTGCCTCTCTGGGGATCAGGAAGGACTTTTTTTTCCCCTGCTGTAGCAAATTGGATCATGCTCTGCTGGGGTTTTTTGCCTTCCTCTGGACCAACTGTGGGTATAGAATTGTGTATATTGGATTGTGCTAATGACCTTTACCCGTACTTGAAGTGGCTTTAATCACTGCAGCTGAACAATGCATAGAGCACATGGCTACCTGCATAACAAGCCCCTTCCCCCCTCTGCCTATACCTCCTACCCTCCCCCTCTCTATTAGGAATGCATGGAATGTATAGCATGTCTGAGATCCCTTTGTTCTTCCATTCAGTTAGGCAGAATATCTGCTCTCTGTCATAAGCTGGGAAACCCTGCAGCCCCCACCTGGAGAGAGGGAGATGGCTTTTGCACGTTCATTAACATGTAGGCATAACGGGGAATCCCCATGAGTAAAGGGGGGGGGGGGATCACTCTGTCCTACAATGGGGTAATTATATACCAGTATAGAGACTTGGCTATATGTGAGCAGTTTGGTCAGCAATTTTACAAATGAATTGACCATTCAAAGCTTCTTTGATCATGAATTTGCTTTATGGGCAATGTGCAGTCAACCTTGATTTGTTGTGAATGTCTTTTAACCACTTCCATACCGAGCCTATTCTGGCACTTCTCTCCTACATGTAAAAAAAAAATTTTTTTGCTAGAAAATTACTTGGAAGTCTCGAACATTATGTATGTTTTTTTTTTTAGCAGACACCCTAGGGAATAAAATGGCGGTCGTTGCAACTTTTTATCTCGCACAGTATTTGCGCAACAATTTTTCAAACGCGTTTTCATGATTTAAAAAAAAATAACAAAACAGTAAAGTTTGCCCGATTTTTTTTTTTTTTTTTTTTTTTGTGATGTTCTGCCAAGTAAATGGATACCCAACATGTCACGAGTTAAAAATGCACACACTCATTGAATGCCACCAAACTTCGGGACTTAAAAATATCCATAGGTCATGCTTTATTTTTTTTTTTTTTTTTTTTTTTTTACAGGTTACCAGTTTAGAGTTAGAGGCGGTCTACAACTAGAATTGTGGGGACGCTTTAAAAAAAAATGTTTTATTGTTTTGTTTAACTTTTTTATTTTTACACTTTCTCTTTTAAAAAAAATGTTGATCACTTTTATTCCTATTACAAGGAATGTAAACATCCCTTGTAATAGGAGTGGTGCGTGAAAGGTCCTCTTTATGGAGAGATATGGGGTTTATAAGACCCCACATATCTCCTCCAGGCTGGAAAGCACAAGATTAAAAAAAAAAAGAATGCTCCCATGCTTTCCAGCTGCGATCGTGGCTTTGTTTACAACCGCGGGCTCGACGTGAGACAAGTGCCTCACATTTAAAAATGGTGTCGCCGGGGACCATTGCGTTACTGCGCATGCACCCGCCAAGCGTGTACAGGCTTTACCGTCCAGCTAGCTTCAAAATGGCACATGCGCAGTTTACATGTCGGCGTGCAGCCATATATATATATATTTTTTTGTGGGTGCCGCTGCAGCCACAGCTCAAAGTGGCCCCAAGACAGGCGGCCTACTGGCCTACCTGGGCATTTCCGGTAGGCCAGTCTGGCCCTGGCTCTGTCCCTCTTCACTGGAAAGATTAATAGTAGCGGAAGCCATTGGTTCCCACTCTTGTCAACCAAACTGTATAACGAGGAAGCGGGGGGGGGGGAGCAGGGTCGAGCCTTACTGTCTTTGTCAACGGGAGTCCACATGAGTCCCCCCATGGCAGTGGCTTTCCATGGGGGCACTCCGCAGGGGGGAGGGGCTGGCGGGGGACCCCAGAAGAGGAGTATCAGTGATGAACTGTGCAAAAATGTGGTTTAATTTTTGGGAAGGACACTCTGTTCATGTGAGTGTCATGATGGATATATTATAACAAGCTAGACATTTTAGATGATGATGTTTGTATAATAACATTTTTATGTAATTGGTTTGATATTGATTATTTACCAATTTGAGCACACATGATTTTTTTTTGCACATGATATAGTTTGTTGATAGTGCTGTTACACATCATTGTATGTGTAAGAGTGTCTTATGAGTATTTTTTTAAAGGAGCAGCTGCGACCTTTTTTAAAGTGGATCTCCGCCAAAAAAAAATATTAAAAGCCAGCAGCTACAAATACTGCAGCTGCTGACTTAATATTGGGACACTTACCTGTACTGGAGTCCAGCACCGTCGGCCCCCTCCGCCATCCTCAGTGAGGGAACCAGGAAGTGAAGCATTGCGGCTTCACTGCCCGGTTCCCTATGGTGCATGCGCGAGTCACGCTGCGCCGCGCTGACTGGTCCCCGCTGTGTTCTGGAAGGCGTGTGTTTCCCAGAACACAACGGGGGACGGGACGGGATCTGACGTCCTGCCCGCAGTCTACCCGCAGACTGTGTGGCCGGAAGTGGGTGCAAATACCTGTCTTAGACAGGTATCTGCACCCCCCTCCCCCTGAAAGGTGTCAAATGTGACACCGGAGGGGGGGGGGGTTCCCATGAGCAGAAGTTCCACTTTAGGGTGGAGCTCCGCTTTAAGAGGGTATACCATGGCACAGAAATGCATATTTATTTTTACCATGTCTGTTTTAAAATGTCAGACTGTTAATATAACTTTTTTTTCAGAGACTATTTTCATTATCGTTGTGGACAGAGACGACATATTACTGACATCCGCACACTGCATGATCATCCCTGATGGGAGTCCAATGATGGAAATGAGCTTGCTGAAACTGTCATACAGATGCATCATTATCACAATGACATGACATAATATGGCCAATGACCTAATGTGTAATATATAATAATATTTTGGGGCTATACATTTACACAGTTGGCTTTTACCAGTAATTGTTGTAATAAAACGAACAAAAAAACAAACACTTTAGGTAGTGGAAACCATTTTGATTGATGCTTTTATAAAGTGGCCCAATCCTCTCCTCTTTCTCCCATTCTTATAATTTAATCAATTTTTTTCCATTCACAGAGCAAACTGTACATGGAAGGTTTCCGCAGCTTGAAGGAGGGGGAGTCTGTGGAATTCACTTTCAAGAAATCATCAAAGGGCTTCGAGTCCACCCAAGTAACAGGGCCAGGGGGTGCCCCATGCATTGGCAGTGAGAGGCGACCTAAAGTAAAGGGCCAGCAAAAAAGGAAGCCTAAAGGAGATAGGTAAGGATACAGATAACCATAAACAAACACAATCTAATGTTGACTTGAAATATGCATTTTGGCATACAAGGTTTGATTTAGTGGTCAATCTCCTCCATCTTTCATCAGCTGGGACAAGGTGGCTTATGCTGGCCAATGCATGGCGATTGATGTCAACGTATGACTGGTCATACCAACAGTACCCACTCAAACTTTTCTCCCCAACTTAGCCAAGATGCTGCTGCATTATGTGTGCTAAAAGGTTTGCTTCCTTTTCTGTGGATAACCAAATTTACTCCTTAGTCACAGTGGTTTTTAACATAATGGAAATTCTCTGCAGCATACTTTTTAAGCAAAGTAATGTCTGATATAGAAGCAGATGGTCATAAAGTGAGAGCTGGATTTCAATTATTGGGCTTATTGGTACACAAGTCTTGATGCCTAAAGTAACGCCCCTCTGCTAGGATCTCCCCCCTTTTTTTTATTTTTTTTATGTTTCCTGACCCTAACGTGGTTTAGAATATGGTGGTGTATATATAGGGGTAGATCCACGTACCTGGGCGCATCTTCCCGCCGGGCGTAGCGTATCTAAGATACACTACGCCGCCGCAATTTTTTTTTTTCGAATCCACAAAGAATTTGCGTCGTAAGTTACGGCAGCACAGTGTATCTCTGGCGGCGTAAGGGCGCGGAATTCAAATGGATGTGATGGGGGCGTGTTTTATGTTAATACATCGTGACCCAACGTACACAATGGGTTTTTTTAACTGCGCATGCGCCGTCCATGGGGGTATCCCAGTGCGCATGCTCGAAATTAACCCGGAACAAGCCAATGCTTACGACGGTGACGTCATTCTACTCAAATCCCTATTCGCGAATGACTTACGCAAAGGACGTAAAAAATTTAAAATTTTACGTGGGAACGACGGCCATACTTAACATTGAGTACGCCACCATATAGCAGCTTTAACTATACGCCGGAAAAAGCTGAACGAAAACGACGTAAAAATGCCGGCCGGACGTACGTTCGTGGATCGCCGTAAATAGCTAATTTGCATACTCGACGCGGATTTCGACGGAAATGCCACCTAGCGGCCGCCGAAAAATTGCATCTAAGATCCGACGCCGTACTAAGACGTTCGCCTGTCGGATCGATCCCAGATGCCGTCGTATCTTGTTTTGTGGATACAAAACAAAGATACGACGCGGGAAATTTTAAATTACGCCGGCGTATCAATAGATACGCCGGCGTAATCCTTTTGTGGATCTGCCCCATAGTGTATATAACTGCACGTGAAAAGTCACCTTTTTGCCTCTGTTGCCTTTAGGCACATGCGCACTGTGCCTACTTCTAAATCCAGTCCCGCCTACACTACCTGATTATCACAAGCAATTATCTATTATATTGCTTGCAAATATCTGCCAGTGTAGGAATACCCTTACTGTAAATATCTGTGCACTCATTTATAACAAACAAGCCTGTAATGTATGTTAAGGTAATATACTTTTTTTTTTCCCTCAAATATATGCAGTGTATGTGTTTTATGTAATGATTGTATTATATATATATATATATTTTATACATTGTATGTATGTTATTTCTGGAAATCATTTCATACCAGCCCCATAGCATTATTATACCCACATAGTCATTATTGTCTTGTTCATAAAAGGGAAAACCATGCATTTTAAAGCATATTTGAAGAGTGTATTATACTCAGGGCCGATCCGCCCTATAGGCTCACTATGCAAGCCGCTTAGGGCCCCGTAAAGCTGCGAAGGGCCCCCCAAATTACTAGAGGCCCCGCCTGGTGAGAGGTCATTTTCGCCCCCTCACCCCGCTTCTCAACTCGCTGGCTGCATGGGAGAAGAGGTAAGATGTCAGCACCCCCTGCTTCTCAATTTAATGTAAGATGTCATTTCCGACAGCAGAACACCCCCTACGCTTCTCAACTTTCTTTAATGTGACATGTCGCTGTCATCAGGGCCCCCCGCTTCTCATTTTTAATGTGCCATGTCATTTTGCTTAGGGCCCCAGGGGGGTCAGGATCGGCACTGATTATACTCACCAGTGCTCATCGGCACAGCCCCATTAGTGTCCATCAATGCAGCCTCACCAGTGCCCAGCAGCTCAGCCTTGCCTGTGAGAAGTGCATTGCAAGCTAGGAGAGCAGACAGATTATACAGAGCAGAGATCTCCTGTTTACCCCGCGTGGCCGCTGTCCTCAGACGAAGTCCTGCCTTCTATGATGGGCATCACCAGTGTACTGCCTATCATATGAACCGGCCCAGGGGGTGATACTTCATCTGACAGGAGGGTAAGCGGGAGATTCCTGCTCTGTATAATCCGGTGGCGCTCACCACCCTGTCCAAACCAGCCCAGCGAGACCCATGGTAGGGCCTGTACAAGGTAAGAATCATTAACCTTATGTTCACTAGTTTTTATTACACCTATAGACTGGAGGTGGGGGTGTGGGGGGGAAGGTTAGCGAGAGTAATTATAATTTATCTGCAAGTTTCATTTTTAGACCAACAAAGATATTATTGCCTCACTACGTTGCAGAACATTGGCTTGCTACTACCTCAGCACTTCACTTACTGCTATCTTTTAATTGAGTGCTACCAACATACATCTTGTGGTTTTATGTTTTTTTTTTTTATGAGTGTTTTTTTATTTTATTTATGTGAGCCAATGTCATTGGGATATATATATATATATATATATATATATATATATATATATATATATATATATATATATATATATATATATATATATATATATATATATATATATATATATATATATACACACACACACACGGGGAGGTTGATTTACTAAAGGCAAATATACTGTGTTCCAGATCTGAGGGGAAGCTCTGAAATGATGGGAAGAGCTGCTGATTTATATCATATAGTCATGTGCAAGCAAAAAACGTTATTTTTTCTTGCACGTTCCCCTCCGCTCTAGCGCAACTGCAGTGCTCAGACTATTTGCTTTTAGTAAATAAACCCCAAAGAGTTTTGACCTTTTACTAACGGGGTAGGGTAATGCCATCTTGTGTCTTGCAATGTTTGTGTTCCTATTAAAAGTATTAACTATTTTTAGTTAAATTCAGTTTGAAAAAAAGTGTACAAACATTGTTTTATTTTGTTCTTGCAGATGTTATAACTGTGGAGGACTTGATCACCACGCCAAGGAATGTAGCTTGCCACCACAGCCCAAGAAATGCCATTTCTGCCAAAGTACTAGCCACATGGTGGCACAGTGCCCAGAGAAGGCTGCCGTGTCGGCCATCTCACCAGGACAACCCGCCACCGAGGAGTTGAGCCCTACAGCTGCAGAGTAGCTGAAACGTGGCTCTAGATTCACACTGTGATTTGATTTTTGATTTTTTTTCTGGTTTATTAAAGATTTAAAGATGAACACCCACCCCTTAAATATGGTGGTGCCCATTCTTCAACTTTTCAAATTATTGATGAATTTTCCACTTATGAAAAGCTTTGCATGGGCATCACCATGTCTAACCAGTATTAGAGCTGATCATTTCAACTCTGTTAAAGCAGATTTGAAGCTGACAGTACTTAAATCAGGGGCAAAATAATAGTGCTGCTTGATAGCGTGTCTCCTCCACAGGTGGTACTTTACAATCCCTATTCCCCCCTCGCCACCTCCTTAGCCTACTAGAGCCCACTGAAATACCCAGAATCTAGGTACGGTGGAACATGTGACTTCCATCACCCTCCCCTGATGTATACCGGGTAGGCAGATCAGCCAGTCAGACCAAGTGATGTAGCATAAGGTCTGTCTGATTTGGGGTTGCAGTTAAAGGTCAAGGGTCCTGCTTTCTGAACTAAAAAACTATACATAATGGACTGATAATATAATTGGTCAAAGACCATGAACTAGGTAATGTGTGCCAAATAAATTACATGCTGCACAGACTTTACTATGCCACACAACGCAGATAAATCTATTGAGGTCGTCCTTCCTGTTTTTTGTCTCTCGAGTTCCCCCTCATTGGACCATCCTACAAAAAACACCTTCTCTGGGATTGTGACATTAATGCAGATCTGTATTAATAAATGGCAATAGGCAAGAGATGTAGGGAGCCTACTAGGGATCCAACTTAAACTGCTCTACACTGCTGTACAGTGAGGCTAATTTCACACTAGCCTCCATGGTAAAACACATGGAACACTGGGATGCATGTCACAGAGCATTGCACTGCTTTTATATATACGTTTTTTTTTTCTTTTTCTCAACTTTTTTTTTTTGAAGTGTCACATAGACTTCATTCATGTCACTGCACAGAAGTGTATGAACTCCAATTCACAGCAGCTCAGAACTTGTAATGGGCTTTCTTTCAGGGCTCCAATAGGTGAAAGGGGCGGCATACTAGCCCAGGGCAAATATTAATGGTAGAGGAGACATGCTATCAAGCAAACTGGTTACTAAGTTCTCTTTAGATACTTGAAACATCGTCATATTTTTGCATTACCACAATGGGGAAGATTTACTAAAACTGGGGCACACAGTATTAGGTGCAGCTGTGCATAGTAACCAATCCGCTTCTAAATTCAGCTTGTTCAAGTTAAGCTTTGATAATAAAACCTAGAAGCTGATTGGTTACTAGGCACAGCTGCACCAGTTTTAGTAAATCTCCCTTACTGTGACTGAGGGCCCTTTCACATGGGCTTGTGTAAGCACGGACTCCGCTTTGCTCAACAGTGATCAATCCGCTGATCCCCCACTGAGCAGGTGGATGACAGGTCTGTCTCCGCTCACTGTATGGAGATGGACCTGTCAAAGCCCCGCTTGTCTTCTATGGAGATCGGATGAAAACGGACCGCCTGTCCGTTTTCATCCGATCTGATTCTCCAGACTGATACAAAATAGGGTTTCCATCTGTCTGGATCGGATAGTGGCAGATGTCGGCGGGCATGGCGCTGCTCCATAGAGGTGCATGGAGCATCCGATGAGGTTGGCCTAAAAAACTGACAGATGGACCTTGATCGGAAAGCCCTTGTGAAAGGAGCCTTATTTTGTTCACTCTGATGGGCTACCAAAATAGACCAGTTAAATCTCAGTGTGAATACAAAGCTGGTACCGAGGCAAATGTGAGGCCGCGTACACACCATGGGTCCAAACCGATGAAAACGGACCGAAGTTCAGTTTCAGTACGGCCCATCTGTCTTTTGTCCTTTGGACAAAAATGATAGAACTTGCTTTAAAATCGAACCGATGGACCGCTGACCGATAGGTCCAAACCGATAGTTAGTACACAAAAGCATCGGTTCAAAACCCGCGCATGCTCAGAATCAAGTCGACGCATGCTTGGAAGCATTGAACTTTGTTTTTTCAGCACGTCGTGTGTTTTACGTCTCCGCGTTTTGACCCGATCGGATTTTGAACTGATGGTGTGTACGCACATCAGACCACTTCAGCGGCGAACCGATGAAAACGGTCCATCGGACCATTCTCATCGGATGGACCGGTCGTGTGTACGTGGCCTTAGTGTGTCACAAGCCTGAAAACAATGAATGTAACATTAGACTGACTTATGCTGCCCACGGACAGGCAGATTTACACAGATCCTTCTTTTGTAAAAGTATAACTAAGGGGAAAACTTTCTTTGGATTAGAACATCGGTCAGGCTTTAATACTGTTGTCTGTGTACCCATTAGGGAGATTCACCATTTTTATTTGTCATGTTCACCATTATTACTGAAATTGAAAGAAAATCCTAAAAATTGGGTCGCCCGCACAACAGTAATAGTGGGGGAAATCTTCCAATGGGGAGACTGGTCCTGGTGACAACAAAGTGTTTGAATTGATATCCTGTCCTGCCTGTTTTGGCTATGGGACAGAAAGTGATAAGAAAAATCTCCCAAATGGGGGACAGATGACATAAAAAGAACCTGACAGGGGTTATAACACTCCTTACGCTATCCTAAATGGGGGGGGGGGAGTTTGCCTTTTAGTTCTACTTCAAAACTATACACATACAGGAAATGTTGCTAAGGCCACATCTTTTAAATCAATATACAAGTTGATCCTTCATAGTAGCTGCAAGTTTGAACAAGCACGCTTGCTCAGAAAGACACATATGCATGCACTGATCACAATGGTAAGGAAAAATAAATCCAATTGCTCTGGATTTGCCATTATACAATCATTATTTTACAATGGCAAGCCTCCTCCAAAGGTTTTTAGGAGTAAAACCGAATTGTGTATGGCCAGCTTGACTCTACACCAAAGATAAACTGATGTGCTTGAATGAGCATGGCAAAAGCCAATTAAGAATTATATTTTACTAATACAAGTCCTGTGGCAATTCAATAGGTGACCCTCGTAATGGGCATTTTACATGTGCAGCTAACGGCAATCCTCTCACAGTTACCAACTATAGTTGGTCTTTACGTAATGTGTTTGCCCTTTTCTCGCTATTTCTTTATACATTTTATACTTTGATCCCTCTGTCTGATCTTATTTGTACCAAGTATTTGATGTATTTCAATGTTCTATATTTTATTCAGAATGTTTTATTTTTAGTTTTTTTCTCTTTTTTTACTTATGGCTGCTGTGAATGTTATTCTTATTATTCTTTAATTAATGTGTAAAATGGCAATATGAACATTTCATTTTTGAAAGCCTTAGGAGTACCTAACTGGCCATAAGATTTCCAAAATTGCATGCATTTTGATTTGAGTTATTTTTTTTTATTTGTTTTCCTTTTGTTTACCAACAGTTAAAATTGTATTTGTTGTGTACAACTTTTAAGACCATTGTGTCCTATAATATAAATATAAAACTGCATAACAAAATCAAAAGTACAATTAGCTAAAAGTATATTTCTCATTTAAATATTAGTGCGCAAATATAGGTATTATGACATTTCTCATCAAGGTATTAAGGTAGAAAACTTGAAGAAAAATATAAAGCAATCTTAATATTCAACACCCACCCCCCCCCCCCCCCCAACCAAAGAAAATAATGACCCCTAGATAGAAAAAAAAATTATTATGAGAGAAAACCTCAAATTACTTGCCTTATGCCGCGTACAAACCAACGACAACAAATGTTCGATGTGAGCTTTTGGTTGAATATTCCGACCGTGTGTATGCTCCTTCGGACATTTGCTGTCGGAACTTCCGACAACAAATGTTTGAGAGCTGGTTCTCAATTTTTCAGATCGTCTTTGTATGCAATTCCGACACACAAAAATCCTATGCATGCTCGGAATCAATTTGACCCATGCTCAGAATCATTGAACTTCATTTTTCTCGGCTCATCGTCATGTTGCACGTGACCGCGTTCTTGACGTTTGGAATTTCCGACAACATTTGTGTGACCGTGTGTATGCAACACAAGTTTGAGCCAGCATTCCGTCGGAAAAAAATACACGGTTTTGTTGTCGGAATGTCCAATCGTGTGTACGCTGCATTAGGCTCATCTGGTGACCTCGTTAAGTCTTTCTATAGATCCGTGAGAAAGTTGAGGATCCCAAATCTCTATGCTGGAGAGCAGTTCACATACTTGCTATTAAGACAAGTATGGAAGCCCATAATCCTGTGCGAAAAGGAACTGCCCCGGTGTAGGCAAGTTTAAGGTTTGGTCATTCTTGATAAAACCATAAGCTGTTATATATGGGTATATTAACAGTATGTTGCCAACACACGGTGGCTTTAGGACAACTGTTTTTTAAGCGAATACCAAGTATGAATTCTGTTCTAGCCCCTCACTGTACTGGGTTGGGCACAACACTGACAAACACAATTATACCCCTACTCCCACTGAAATCTCTACCTAAGGCCCCTTTCACAAAGGCCAGATCCGGTTTTCCTCAGCAGGGGTTCCATCCACTGATTTTTCAGAACAGGCACAGACACAGCCCACTCTGCTCTATGGGCAGCTGGATGTACTTTACTGCCCTCTGATCTGGCTAGACTAGAGGATAGATCCCCTTCCGTTTTTCTTTTTTGCCAGATCGGACTCTGGGGTAGCCTAGTGTAAACCGACATAATTTGTTTACATCCGGCACTCCATAGAGGAGAATAGGGGGTCCAATTGGGTCAGTTGGACCTGATCAGAGGGGCTTTGCAAAAAATATATTGTATTTAAGTTAAGATCGCTTAGTGTTTTTTTTTGATTTGTGGAAATGGCCCAGTATGAATTGGTATATAAGGCTCAATTTTTTTTTCTGATGACTCCACTGCGTATTGTGGGTTAGAATGACACCAATGGGTTGATTTACTAAAGGCAAATCCACTTTGCACTACAAGTGCACTAAAAAGTGCAGTCGCATTAGATCTTTCCCCCCCCCCCCCTTGCATGTTTCCCTCAGATCTACAGCGACTGCACTTCCAAGTGCACTTGGCAGTGCAAAGTGGATTTGCCTTTAGTAAATAACCCCCCAAGTATTGCTTGCACATTAATTACAGATAGTAATAGAGAATAAGACTAGGCCCTGTTCACACCTGTGCGTTTTAGGTGCAGTACGTTAAAGTCCTGCCTGCTCCATTTTTAATATGCTTTCATTAAAACACACATTATATAAAGTTAAATGAATTCACACCTAAAATGCACCGCACAGATGTGAACCAAGGCTAAAGCCTCGTACACCCGATCAGATTTTTGGTAGAACGTTTATCCGTTTTTTTGTATGCTGCTAGTCTCATGTCAAAAGTGAAGAGGTTACTCCCCATTCGAAAATTCTTGTAGTCAGAATTCAACGTCAGAATTGATGTCATGTGCTGAATTGTTTTGTATGTATTCTTTCATTTCTGAGCATGCGTAGTCTTGCTCTTACAATTTTTTTCAGATGAAAACTGTACTAATTAAAACGAAAGTCGGACATTATGTTTGCATACGATTAAAATTTTATAGTCAGCACATCCAGCTTTTTTCATACAAAAAAATTGTAATCGGCTGTAAAAAGCACCATACGGACGATCCGAAAGTCGGCAGATCATTAGTCGGACAAATTTTAACTTCCAAATTTCTTTTCGTGTGTACGGGCCTCAAGTATCTCTCCTTTTTTATGTAGCCATTGCTTATGCAATTTCAAATCGTGGCACAGATCAACCAACCATGGGTTGCTGGGTAATATGCGTCTGATGTTTACAATGTTCCACTTCCCCCTTTAAGCCTTCCTCGCTTTGAGGTCAGCTAAGAGGCTGTTATTGGTGGGCTACAGTTCAACCAATAAGAACAATCTAAAGCTAGCCATACATCAGTAGAATTTTGTTCAAAAGTTGTCAGAAAGGTTAGTGGGGATAAATAAGCAATTGTTCTCTACCGTACTGATAAGAAATCTTGAAGGGACATGATGGAAATTTTTCTTGAAAGAGTGAAATTCTAACTTTTGATTGTGGTTTTTGTTTGGGGGGGGGTTTCATTTGTGCCAACACATGCACGGTGTTGAGAGAAAATAACCGCTCAGTAGTCTTCAAAGAACCTCCTCACTGGAACCAAACCATGGGTGCCGGCAATGCAACAGTGATGCAAAAATACGAAGGAAACTTGGACAGCCGTTCTCCAAAAATGTTCTTTTAATTAAAATCGATCACAAAATAAACATGCCACAGCAAAAATATTGGAACAAAAGCTAACAATTCGCACTGTAGCTTCAGTGCTTAGTCATAGCTGGTACACTAATACATGCACGGTGTTGGCACAAAAGAAACCTTTTTAATACTGCCAATCAAGAGGCAGGTCTAGACTAAATTTTAAAGGCTTTCCAGCAAAATGAGTTGGCTCAGTAATGGCAATATGGAATCCTCTGACAAACCATTTTTCTGAATTTCCATATGGACATTTGAACGAAATTCTACTGGTGTATGGCCAACTTTATTCAGGTACTCAAAGAGGAAGGAAGGGGTACAGTGCATGCCAGTGCTTTGCATCCTAGGTCTCCAGCTCCTATCACAAACAGATATATATATTTATATAATGCATATCAGAAATGTAAAGCATTATATAAATATATGTATATACACAGTGTATTATATACACAATAAATCTGTACATAACTTTTTTTTTTTATCTATTTATCAGCCTGTTTTAACCTAAGATGCCCTCCATACCTGGTATTCACAAACGTTACTACAGCATGGTTAGAAATTGCTGGGTATGTGTCATTATATCAGAAAACATATTTATTTGTTTTATATATGTATATTACGTTGTACAAATATATAGTTTTACTCAGAACTATATGGTTATTTTATGAGTACATATTTATATATATATATTTTTAGTATCAGTGATGGAGGGCACTGATTTTCGGAATGACGATACAGGGGTAAATTGTACATATCTTCCCATGTCCAGTGGTGAATTAAAGGACATGATCAGAATGAATTGCGATCTCTGTGAAAACTGCCTGCTGTCTGTGTTTATCTTGCTGGAACTGATACTTTTCTGTTGGTTTAAGAACCGTTCTAAGAGGAGCGACCCAAGTCGCTCCGACTTAGAAAAAGGTTCTTGTACGACTTTGGGGGCTACTCGGGGCGACTTGAATTGACTTCTATACAGAAGTCATTTTGCAAGTCGCCTCTGAAGTCGTCTTCAGGATGACTTGCCGAGTCGCCCCCGAAGTCGTGCCGCCCCAGTGTGAACCGGCTCTTATTGAAGGCCCAAAGTGTAAAAATTATAGAACAAGAGCAGGAACTGGAAGGGTTTGTACTGCCCATGGCGTCCTATCGGACAGTTCTTAGGCTCCTGCTTTATTTTTATTGGCCTTCAAAACATTTGAGCATCAAGATTCAGCATGTAGTAGTATGACGCAGAAGGTTACCTTATAATATACCCCACGCACGTGTATTTATACAAATATATATTACTCCGGATTGTCTCAGGTAACCGTGTTAGTCTGGATTGGATGGGTGGGGATATTTCTATGACTATACAAATGTGAGAAATCTACCTCAGGGATGTCAAGCTATGTATGTACCCAGGGGTATATACATCAAGCTGTGCACAAATATCCAGCTGATGCTGAGCTCAGGAAAATTTTGTTTTCTGTGAATCTATGTATGTTTGATTTTTATTACTGCCAATAAAATTTTACTGAACCTTTTAAAAATGTTGATTTTATTTATTTCATTATTTTAAAACCTTACACAAGGGGGTTGATTTACTAAGGAGAAATCCACTTTGCATTACAAGTGCACTTTGAAGTGCAGTCGCTGTAGATCTGAAATGAGGGAAAGCACTGCTGATTTTCTCATCCAATCATGTGCAGGCTAAAATGCTGTTTTTTTATTTTCCTTGCATGTCCCCCTCAGATCTACAGCGACTGCACTTGCATTTAGTAAATAACCCCCCAACTTACTGATGTTTAAGTATCACCATTTCTGGATGTAATTTCAGGTGTTTGTGTTGTGCGTATTCGTGCATGTATTTGCATGTATGATACATTCCTAGGCATCAGCCATATGCGTGTTCCAGTGCAAAATATTGACCAGGAATACAGATTTATTAAATTTTTTGTTTTATTTAATTTTTTACTCAATAATATGCAGCGCTTGTTTACTGAGTGGCTGCCGACTCCCGGAGCTAATTACGGCTACTCCCGTGTAATCTTTCATACAATGATCACATGCAAGTGGTAGACCCTGAATGCAGACATTAGTGATACAGTGCCTTAAAGTATTCACACCCCTTGAAATTTTCCACATTTTGTCATGTTCCAACCAAAACGTTAATGTATTTATTGGGATTTTATCTGATAGACAAACACAAAGTGGCATATAATTGTGAAGTGGAAGGAAAATGATAAATGGTTTTCAATTTTTTTTACAAATATGTGAAAAGCGTGGCGTACATTTGTATTTAGCCCCCCTGAGTCAATACTTTTGTAGAACCTCCTTTCGCTGCAATTACAGCTGCAAATCTTTTTGGGGATGTCTCTACCAGCTTTGGACATCTAGAGAGTGACAATAATGCCCATTCTGTTTTGCAAAATAGTTCAAGCTCTGTCAGATTGGCTGGAGAGTGTCCTGTGAACAGCAATTTTCAAGACTTGCCACAGATTCTCAATTGAATTTAGGTCTGGACTTTGACTGGGTCATTCTAATGCCCATACACACGATCGGACTTTCCGACAACAGCGGTCTGGACGTGTTTTAGCGTAAAATCCGACCGTCTGTATGCTCCATCGGACAATTGTTGTCGGAATTTACACGGACAAATGTTCGCTGTGCATGCTCTCAAACTTTCCCACAACAAATGTGTTACGTCGGATCATCCGATCGTGTGTACACAAGTCCATCGGACTAAAATCCAAAGTACAAACACGTATGCTCAGAACCAATGCTAAACTTCAGACAACAATAGCAGAAGTTGCCCAAAGGGTGGCGGTAAAGAGCTGAATAACCACGTGATTTGGTGAATGTTGGCTGAAAATGTTCTGCCGTGTGTATGCATACCAAGTTCTAGGTCAACGCCCCTTCGGACAAAAATCCACGGAAAAGTCAGATGGAAGTCCGATCGTGTGTATGAGCTTCCCGCAAACTGGATTTCCTATGGCTTTCTTTCAACAATGGCTTTCTTCTTGACACTTCACGAAGGCCAGATTTGTGGAGAGCACGACTAATGCCGCGTACACATATGTGTTTTTTTTTATGTCATTAAAAACGTTTGTGTGTGGGTTCCAGAGCATTTTTCTCGACGTAAAAAATGGTCATTAAAAATTTAGAACATGCTTTAATTTTTCACGTCGTTTTTAACGTCGTAAAAAATGGTCGTGTGTGGGCTTTGATGTGAAAAAACGGTGCATGCTCAGAAGCAAGTTATGAGACGGGAGCGCTCGTTCTGGTAAAACTACCGTTCGTAATGGAGATGGCACATTCATCACGCTGTAACAGACTGAAAAGCACGAATCGTCTTACAAAATCAGCAAAAGCAGCCCCAAGGGTGGCGCCATCCGAATGGAACTTCCCCTTATAGTGCCGTCGTACGTGTTGTACGTCACCGTGCTTTGCTAGAGCATTTTTTTTTTGCGATCGTGTGTAGGCAAGGCCGGTTTAACAATATTCGGGTTGAAAAAAACAGTTTTTTCTAGACCATTAAAAATGTCATTTTTTACAACCCGAAAAACGGTCGTGTGTACGTGGCATTATAGTTGTCCTGTGGACAGATTCTCCCATCTGAGCTGTGGATCTCCGCAGCTCCTCCAAAGTTACCATGGGCCTCTTGGCTGCTTTTCTGATTAATGCTCTTCTTGCCTGCCCTGTCTTGGTAAATATGCAGTTGTGCCATACTCTTTACATTTTCGGATGATGGATTGAACAGTGCTCCTTGAGATGTTCAAAGCTTGGGGTATATTTTTCCATAACCTATCCCTGCTTTAAACTTCTTCAAGTGTTTCCCTGACCTGTCTGGTGTGTTCCTTGGCCTTTATTATGCTTTTTGTTCACTAAAGTTCTCCAACAAACCTCTAAGGGCTTCATAGAACAGCTGTATTTATACTAAGATTAAATTACACACAGGTAGACTCTATTTACTAATTGGGTGACTTCTGAAGGCAATTGGTTAAACTAGATTTTAGTTGGGGGTATCAGAGGAAAGGGGGCTGAATATAAATGCAAGCCACATGTTTCACATATTTATTTGTAAAAGATTTTGAAAACCATTTAGAATTTTCCTTCCACTTCACAATTATGTGCCACTTTGTGTTGGTCTATCATAAAAAATACATTTTACGTTTTTTGGTTGTAACATGACAAAATGTGGAAAATTTCAAGGGGGTGTGAATACTTTTTCAAAGCACTGTGAACTTATCTCTACATGTGTAGCGCTAACTTTAGCGTAGTGCCCATACTGAAAGTAAGGGGGCGCTACACATGTTTTGTATGTTTTAATTGGTTGGTCTAGATGGATAAGCATTCTCTCTATTAAACATTTGTATTTGTTTGAGGCTGGGTTCACACTATTGCAAATTGGATACGGCTTACAATGCATCCAATTCGCAGAACATTTGAAAACTATTTTTTTTTCAGTGGGTATGGTTCACATATGTGTGTTGCATCTGCATTCCGCATTGCACAAAAATCATTTGCGTTTTCTAGGCAGTCTGGTGCGAATTGCAGGCACATAAGCTTCAATGGGAACGCATCTGATTCGCACGTGTGTTCTGTTCTGAACAGGAATGCTCTCCCCCTCTCCCAGGTCAGCTGATTATTAGCTACAGCAGAGAAGAACCGCTGAATTAATAATTTTTATCTTCACAGGGAAACCGGAGCTGCATTTCGCACTGGACTAGTGTGAATCCAGCCTGATATGCATTACCTGAAAGCAGTTGTAAAGGCAGAAGGTTTTTCATCTTAAGGCATTCTATGCCTTAAGATAAAAAAAACATGCTGTATGTAGCAGCCCCAGCACCGCCTAATTACCTACTAAAGCCCCTTCTCTCTCCAGCGAAGTCCACGATCGCCTCAGCCATCCAGGACACTCCTCCTGATTGACTGGCACAGAACAGTGGTGCCATTGGCTCCCATGGCTGTCACTCAGCCAATCAGAGGGCTGAGAAGGGGCGTTGTCATGTTGGGGCTCCATGCCTGTATTGATACACGGAGCTCTGACTTGGCTTGGGTGCCTCCTGTAGCAAGCTGCAAGGCTGAGGGGCACTTGAGGGAGGGGCTAAAAGCAGCAAAGAGGGACTCGAGAAGAGGAGGATCCAAGCTGCTCTGTGCAAAACCAACTACACAGAGGAGGTAAGTATAACATGTTATTTAAAAAAAAAAAAAAGCCTTTACAATCACTTCAAATTTACCAACAAAAACTATAGGAAACAAAAGATCTCTACATGCTTAGCATACCCAGTGTAACTTCTTTAAAAGGGTTGTTCGAGACAAAAGAGTATGCGTAAAAGGAAAACACACTTATCCTCATCTGGAAACCTTTCCAGATGAGTGTTTGAGGCACAAAAGAAATAACACATATAGGAACTCAATAGGGAACACATTTACATAAAAACAATTACCTCTTTCAAGGCTCATAGTAGAAAAATGTGCATATAGGAGGATAATCACATTGATAGCTGGAGCATGGGGTTAAACAGTCCATGGAGTAGATTTCAAGTCACTTACTCATTCCTACTATTGCCTTTCAAAGGCCTATTTAAATATAAAATAATGCACCAAAAATGCCATAAGTTATCCAATAAAATAATGGAATAGACCGCAATATAGGCGGTCGCTGTATTGAAGAATATCAAACCTATTTCAACATGTACACCTTCTAATCCAAAATGTAGAAGTAGAAAAAGAAGATATGCATACTTTCTACAAATAAAAGCAATATTAAAGCGGAACTCCACCCTAAAGTGGAACTTCTGCTCATCGGAACCCCCCCCCCCCTCCTCCACATTTGACACCTTTCAGGGGGAAGGGGGGTGCAGATACCTGTCTAAGACAGGTATTTGCACTCAATTCCGGGAGTCCTCCTGTGGGTATTCTGCAGGTAGTTTGCCAGTTCCCGCACCTGCCCGTTGTGTTCTGGGAAACACTTGGCTCCCAGAACACAACAGGGACCAGTAAGGACGGCGCAGCGCGACTCGCGCATGCGCCGTAGGGAATCGGGCATTGAAGCCAGAACGCTTCACTTCCTGGTTCCCTCACCAAGGATGGCGGTGGGGGCAGCAGATAGATGTGCGATTGCTCGTCTTCTGCTGCAGACGCCGCTGGACTCAGGACAGGTAAGTGTCCATATATTAAAAGTCAGCAGCTGCAGTATTTGTAGCTGCTGGCTTTTAATATTTTTTTAACGGAGGAGCTCCGCTTTAAACACAAAAGCGAAGATGCAATATTATGCAGCTTAACAATCCTTTTTTTTTTTTCACAAGAAATCAGCTTAACAATCCTTAGATGTGGTGTCTGCATTAGTTTCCATCTTAGGCATTTGTTCTTTTAGGCCTCATTCACGTGGGTGTGCTGTGCCGTGTCGCCATTGGAAAGGCCGTCTTTAGCTGCCTGGGATGCACAGGTGTTCCTTGCAGGGGTGTGTAAGCAGCCTGTTGAAATCATTGGCAGGCGGCTGGCTGCGCAGACCTCCATCACGGATTGCACATTTATGCTGGTCCGATGCATGGATCAGGATGCAGGCAGACTGCACAACATACCTGTGCAGCAGAAGACTGCCCTTCACCTGGGTGTACGGAATGGGACTCCCATGTGAATGAGGCCTTTCTTTACCTGGTGATCGTGCCAGCAAGTCTGTTACTGTAAATGTAGTGTTGACAAACCATTTAATAGTGACAGGAGTGCTTACAATGATCAGCTTTTATTCATTTATGTAAAAAAAAATTATCCCAAAAGGCAAAAAAAAACTCTTTCTGTAGTTGAGTTTGGCTTTAATTTTGTTAGATTGATCCAAGTTTGCTAGTGCATGTAATGCTACCCTCCACAAAGCCTCATACACACAATCGGACTTCAAACAAAAACTTTTCCGTGGATTTTTGTTTGAGGGGAGTTGGCCGGACACACCCATAGCATAGAAAAAAGAAAAGATTGTTGCGCAGACCCAGCATATAGTGCAAAAAATAAATAAATTAACAGCCGCGTCTTAAGTGTGCCATACAGCACAAACAAGCATAGTAAGAAAAAAGAAGTCGCGCTAGTTCAAAAAATAAAAAATGGTGAAAAACCGGTGACTAATAAAGCCAAATAATTAAATATATGGTGATAAGCACCATTAATGAAAAAGTGCAATTTATATATAACTACTAATTGGCATAAATGTCTCTATAATTGATAAAACACATTGACAGTCCAAGTGAGCCAAGAGGTTAAAGTAGTCCACAGGTGTGTGATGGAAAGGAATCTTTTGGATAATAGTGATAGCAACCACGCTGTGTTTAGACCAACAGGAGACCTCCACCACAGATAGTACTGACTCTTACCAGAATTCAGTAAAAATTAGGCATGAAATCAAATCCAGCAGCAACATACAGGATAATCTTCAGCCAGCGGTATCCATAAATTGATATTCACCATTAAAATCCAGGCTCCATAGGTACAAAAGAGACACCAAGAGAGGAATATAGTGTAATACTGCGCTGGTTTATTGTAGCATAAAAAAAGCTAAATGCTTACTTACATTTCCAAAGAAAGAATAGGCATCGAGCGGACATAAAAATTGAGTAACAAGATAAAAACCACAGCCGGCCGGACTGTGTGTAGGCGTGCGTCCGGATATCCGGATCCTTACACTTGGTAAACGCGGCAACGTCAGGGGCGTCTCCTTACCCCGTGAACACGTCCCCATTGTGACGAAACGTCGGGAGGAGACGCTCTGACGTTGCCGCGTTTACCAGGTGTAAGGATCCGGATATCCGGACGCACGCCTACACACAGTCCGGCCGGCTGTGGTTTTTATCTTGTTACTCAATTTTTATGTCCGCTCGATGCCTATTCTTTCTTTGGAAATGTAAGTAAGCATTTAGCTTTTTTTATGCTACAATAAACCAGCGCAGTATTACACTATATTCCTCTCTTGGTGTCTCTTTTGTACCTATGGAGCCTGGATTTTAATGGTGAATATCAATTTATGGATACCGCTGGCTGAAGATTATCCTGTATGTTGCTGCTGGATTTGATTTCATGCCTAATTTTTACTGAATTCTGGTAAGAGTCAGTACTATCTGTGGTGGAGGTCTCCTGTTGGTCTATACACAGCGTGGTTGCTATCACTATTATCCAAAAGATTCCTTTCCATCACACACCTGTGGACTACTTTAACCTCTTGGCTCACTTGGACTGTCAATGTGTTTTATCAATTATAGAGACATTTATGCCAATTAGTAGTTATATATAAATTGCACTTTTTCATTAATGGTGCTTATCACCATATATTTAATTATTTGGCTTTATTAGTCACCGGTTTTTCACCATTTTTTATTTTTTGAACTAGCGCGACTTCTTTTTTCTTACTACACCCATAGCATACACACAGCAGGACTTTTCTGCAAACTTTCCCGCAAACTTTCCCAACATCACATGGTTTTTCTGCTCTTTACCGCCACCCTTTGGTCAACTTCTGCTATTGTTGGTTGATTTTAACATTGGTTCTGGGCATTCGTGTTTGTACTTCGGACAAAAGTCTGATGGATTTCTGTACACACGATAGGACTTTGCATTGTGGGACTTTTGTTGCCGAAAAGTTTGCGGTAAAAACACACTACATACTTTTCTGCAGCTTCTCAATTGAAGTCTATTGAACCAAAAAAGCAGTGTTTTGTGTTTTAAAAAAAGTCCCTGACCCTTTCCAAAAACTCAGAGACACAAAAAAGCATTGATGTGAACTTGTTCCATAGCAACCCATGGTACAACTGTCCTGCATTTCTGCGAAAAGCATGATAAAAAGTGTAGCACCCTGGAGTTTAGGCAGGGTTGTTCCTCACAAATGTACTTGCCAGGAGTAGTTATCCTGCTTGATTGCTAGAGATCTATTGATTCTCCCTAAGTTTGGCCTGGTTGCACTTTTCTCTTCTCTCTTTCAGTGGCCGGGTACTTGGTGGTACTAGGTACGAGAAGGGTAATGCAAGGTCAGGCTATGGGTATATGGGGTATCTCAGCCAATGGGCAGGGGTTTTCTTGAATCCCTTGGCTCTGCTGGGAGAGCCTATATATTCGGGTGAGGTCAGGTGATCTATGGTCTGTGCCAACTGGACGGTTGTCTGGGTGGACGTGTGTTGTATTGCCCGGGTTGCCAGGCCGGAGTTGGGGCCTATCCCGGGCACATCTGGCTGCTAGGCTGTCTGAGGGCCTATCCAGAAGCAAGAGAGCAGTCCAGGGTTGGGATTGCGGTCTGCAGTCCAACCAGTGGTGGTTCTGTCGGCCAGAGAACCTGTCGTGGTCGAAGGTAGAGGAGAAGATGTCGCTGGTAAGGGATCTGCCTTATTACCAGGGACCACAGTGAGTAACTGAAGCAAGTACCAGAACAGTATTCTCACCAATCGGGGACGGTGAAGAATCAGGAAATTTCAATGGAAATCAAGCCTGGGACCCAGCCAGCGGGTGTAAAACTTGAGAGGTATCTAGAGTGCCAAGCTAGGGACCCAGCAGAGAGGCGGGGGTGATGCTTAAGGAAGATACCAACGCAAAGATTGGAGGAGCTCAGGGATTCAGTGGCAGTGAATCAGAGGGTCTGGTGGAGCTCTGTGTACTGAAGAACTACAAGGAGTGATTGTAGTGAAAGTGAAGGACCAGTTAGTTTTGTGTTTGGAACTGTTAAAGACTGTTGCCATAGAAGACAGCATTCCTTGCCTCACAACCCACTACATACAGAAGGATATCAGCTATGAATACAAGTCCAATTCACCTATTCAGCAAACCATTTAAAAATGAAACATCTGTTATGGAGGAAGTAGTAACAGGGTACATGTGGGGACTTGCAGGAAGTAGAAATGCCAGTCCCTACATTTGTCCAATGCTTATGCTGTGATGGGACAGCCAATAAAAAAAGTCTTCACAGATAAGTGGGTAGGACTGCAGCTTCCTAAATGCATACCTACCAACTTTCTGATGTAGCACTGGCACCCTAGGAAGCTACTGAGATTTTGGGTACTCTGGCAACTTCCATTGGTGACCTGCCCCAAACTGAACCCATATATGACTTGTCCCACGAGTTGTGATGGCAAAGTAGCATGACAAGTAGGAATGAGCCGAACATACCCGCGTTCGGTTCGCACTAGAACATTCGAACGGACCGAACGTTTGCGCGAACATTTAGAACCCCATTGAAGTCTATGGGACTCGAACGTTCGAATTCAAAAGTGCTCATTTTAAAGCCCAATATGCAAGTTATTGTTGGAAAACGTCTTTGAGAACTCGGGCCTTGCCCCAGGGAACATGTATCAATGGAAAAAAACGTTTTAAAAACTGTAGTTTTTTTCTGGAGCAGCGATTTTAATGATGCTTAAAGTGAAAAAAAAAATGAAAAATTCCTTTAAATATCGTACCTGCTGGGTGTCTATAGTAGTGGCACGTGTTTAGAAATGTCCCTGCACAACATGAGATTACTATAAGAAAAAATAAATTTAATACTGCTTGCGGCTTTAATGCAATGTTTGGTCCCTGCAATATGGATACAAATCATTGAAAAAAATAGCATGAGTTTCCCCGCCACCACTCCCCCCAGGTCATTACAAGACCCAGTGCCGATCCTGACCTTCCTGGGGCCCGAAGCAAAATGACCTGGCACATTAAAAATGAGAAGCGGAGGGCGCTGACGACAGTGACATGTCACATTAAAGAAAGTTGAGAAGCGGGGGGGAGGGGGTGTTCTGCTGTCGGAAATGACTCAGCCAGCGAGTTTAGAAGCGGGGTGAGGGGCCTCTAGTAATTTGGGGGGCCCTTCGCAGCACCGATTGGCAATGGTTAGCACTAATAGGCAGCAATGCCACATTGGTTGGCACTGATATGCAGCACTGATTGGCACTAATAGGCAGCAATGCGGCATTGGTTGGCACTGATAAGCAGCACTGGCACTAATAGGCAGCATTGGTTGGCACTGATAGTGGAGAGGGGGAGTTTCACAATCAGCAGATGCAGATCTTGATTTTTGCTGTTCAGTGTATGAAACTGTCAGCTAATGTCACTGCATGCAGGGAGAGAAACCAGTTGTCAAAAGTCCGAGGGCATGTGGGGTGAGCGGGACCGAACAGTTAAAAAAACAGTCAATGGGATGGGTCTGGGCGGGCCGCTACATTTCTCTGGCTCCGCCCCTCTCTGAAGCAGCTCAGTCATTGGCTGGTGTTGAGAGAGCTTGGTCCAGCCCACCCCGACATCGCGGCTGAGTTGTAAGTCACAGATCAGCCGCGATGTCGGGGGTGGGCGGGACCAAGCTCCCTCAACACCAGCCAATGATTGAGATGCTTCAGAGAGGGGGCGGAGCCAAAGGAATGTAGCGGCCCACCCAGACCCCCATCCCATTGATTGTTTTTTTTAACTGTTCGGTCCCGCCCACCCCGACATCACCTCCGACTTATGACAGCTCGTCTCTCTTCCTGCATGCAGTGACATTAGCGGACAGTTTCATGCACAAAGCCACCATGGCTTTGGCCAATTATGGCTCTCCGTTTTTTGTGCGCTGTGATTGGCCAAGCATGCAGGGTCATAGTGCATGCTTGACCAATCATCAGCGCGCAATGCCGCAGTGAATTATGGGCCGTTGCGCGTCACTCGAATTTGGCGCGAACGACCCATTTTGTTCGAAATTCGACGAATGTACGAACAGACAAGTTTGAATCGAACACAAAGCTCATTCCTAATGACAAGTTGTTTCCCATGATTTCCAATGACAATCATTCATATTAGTATGACTTCAAGTCGTTCCGACTTCAAAGTAGTCCCTGCAATACTTTAGTCTGATTTTTATGCCACTTACACAGGCATTCCCTGAAATTGCGGTCAAATTGCGCGAGCACCCGCGATTTTGCCACGATTTCAGGGAATGCCTGTGTAAGTGGCATCAAAATCGGACCAAAGTAGTGCAGGGACTACTTTGAAGTCCGCACGACTTGAAGTCGTACTAATGAATGGTCGTCATTGGAAATCATGGGAAACGACTTGTCATGCTACTCTGCAGTCCCAAATCGTGTGACAAGTCGTACAAACGTGAAAGGGGCCAGGCTGGCTTCACACTGAGGCAGTTTTCTGACGTTTTAGCACTAGAAATAGCCTCTAAATAACGCCTGAAAAACACCTCCCATTCATTACAGTGTGACTTTTCACATTGGGGCGGTGCGCTTGCGGGACGTTGGGAAAAGTCCTCCCAGCAGCCAGGGCCGTCTTTAATATGGTTTGGGCCCTGGGCAAACATTTTTTTGGGCCCCCCTCCAGCTTATTTTGGGCCTGGCTGGTTCACATGTATGTGTTTTGGCGGCCCTCATTTGTGCAGGCACAGCAGCCCATTGATTTGAATGAGCTGCCATGCCTTTGTTTCCTGCAGAAAAAAAGGTGCATTCAGCATTTTAAAAATACAATTGCCTTGAAATCCATTCTGCTTTTGCACCATGCTACTTACCTGCAGTTCTTGCACACACAAATGCACTGTGTTTTTAAAAGCGTGACCTAAACGTCTAAAAATGCAGCAAGTTTGACAGTGCGGGAACTGCAGATAAGTCACAGCAGACCGCAGAATGGACAGACAGTGCTGTATTTCATTGCTTGATGGGCATAGGTGTGCCGTGTGCGCAGCCTATTACATGAGGCATGCGCTTTTCTTTGCAGGAAACGCAGGTATGGCGGCCCATTCAAATGAATGGGCTGCTGTGCCTGCGCAAATGTGGGCCGCCAAAACACATACATGTGAACCAGCCAGGCCCAAAATAAGCCCATCAAGCAGTTAAATACAGACAGTAATACCATGAGGCAGGTCTGGTCTGTGATTTAAAGAGTTCCTCTATTTTACACATGGCATGGCATGGGGACCCAAGGTGCTGAAGCAGAATGCACAGACGGTGCTGTGACCCAATGCCATGCCATGTGTAAAATAGAGGAACTTTTTAAAACATTGACCAGACCTGCAGTGAATCATCAAATATTATAAAGACTTTGGGCACACTCTACAGAAAACTTCTATTTGCATAATACGTTAGCAAACAGTGACATACCTTGGAGCAGGACATGCAGAAGTCAGCCTTTTGTAGATCAAACTGGGTAAGCTCTAAAATCAAATTCTAATTCACTTTTATATACAAGCAGCACCCAGTGGCAGGAAGGGAGAAGTGCACGTCTAAAGGGAAGCCAGGGGTGCTGTACATTTTAAAACACTGGGAAGGGACACTGGCTGCGTGCCGCTGATGATTTTCAGCGCTGATTTGTGGGCAGCACAGGGGCTTAACGGGCGGCTCTGCTTTGGGCCCCCAACAATGACAGGGCCCTTGGCAGCTGCCCCTGTTTGCCCTATGGTAAAGACGGCCCTGCCAGCAGCATCTTTGGGGTGGTTTAGGATCGCTGTATACAGTGCTCCCAAAACGCCTATTGAAATGAATGGGCAGCGCTTCCAAAGTGCCTGAAAAACGATTCGGCTGCCAGCGGAGGTTAAAAGTGCCCCGCTAGTGGCCGAAAGCGCCACTAAAACGAACGCCGCTTTATTTCTAATGCTCAGCGCCCCCCAGTGTGAAAGTAGCCTTATAGACCCCAGATCTTTCCATAAAGAGGACCTGTCACGGTCCATGCGATCACAAGGAATGTTTGACCCTCGTGAAAGCAATAAAGTTGAAGAAAAAAATATATGCAAGATGTAGCAGCCTGCTACTTTCTAGCCGGCGCTGCTTTAAATTTAGAGGGTAATCTGAGAGTTAGTTGACTCAGACTGTGTGATTTTTCACTAAATTTGGGCCTCTGTTCCAGCCATGGCTGTACTGTGAGTGACCACTATTGTTGTCTGGGGTGTTGTTATCATTCCAGGCCGAGGGTGGCAGCAGTCAGGTGAAGGTGTTTTGTGTGTTCCCCTTCAGCAGCCAATCAGAGGGAGTTGATCATCCCGCTGTGCATGCTGGGGAGGAGTTCTTAAGGTACAGGCGTCATTAGTGTTCAGGTGTTCCTGACTGCGGGACCATGGTGGTCTGGGGTTGTGATATACCAAGTAGGTCCGGTAGTCAGACTGGGTCTACGCTTGCAGAGTGGTCCTGTGCTGTCTGTCCTGAGGGAGGAAGCCACTCGATGAATACCTGTTTTGGAGAGCACCGAGCAAGAGGCTGGTATCTCAGGAGAGGGCTTGAACTTAATCGAAGGACGCACTATTACTGAGAGGTTGAGTGATGGTCGCCTGTCAGTTCTGAGTTCACAAGAATTAATTGAAGAGATATCAAGGTGCTTAATCCTGCGCTGAGAGGATTCTGCACCAAATTTATCTCCATCTTTGGGAAGGTCTGTGGCACAGACTTTACCAAGTTTCCGTGCGACACCCTGGCTGCTAGGCTGGTGAGAGAGGCCTATCCAGGTGCGCAATACCCGCTCTGGCTAGAGTGGCGACGAAAGCTACGTTGCTGGAAGCAGGAGTGTTTCTGAACAAAAGTTATACACCAGAAACTATTACCTATTACCCTTCCACCTCTTCAACTACTACTTTTATTCTTCTATCACGTTTGGTAAATAAAGCAAACAAAAGGAAGTCTAAAGTGTGAACACTGAAGTTTTTATCAACTCTCAGGCCTCGTACACACGACAGAGTTTCTCGGCAGAATTCGTCGAGAATCTCGGTGAAGAGCCGGATTCTGTCGAGAAACTCGGTCGTGTGTACATTTTCGGCCCGATGGAGCCGCCGAGGAACTCGTCGAGCAAATAGAGAGCAGGTTCTCTATTTTCTCGATGGCAGTGGATTTTGGCTCGACGAGGTCTTCATCGGGCTGTTTTTTAAACGAGAAACTCGGTCGTGTGTATGCTAAGAAACCTGTCAAAAACTTAGACACTGGAGACCAACATAGGTAAAACTAGCGTTTGGAATGGAGATAGCACATTCGTGTCGCTTCCAACATTATTTAATCGTTTATTTGCAGCGCTTTACACAATTTTTTGTAAGGGCACAAAACAGCAATATAATAATTTTTTTTTAAGATATTCACACAGAGTTCCTTAAAATTAGGTGGAACCTTTTTCTTACTGGACTCAATATTTTTTTTTTTTTTTATTGTCACCTTATTTTGGTCGTGTGTTTTAAATCCTGCTTTTAATATTCACCTTAATTTTAAATTTAAAAAAAATGCAAATCCTTTTTTTTTTTGTAATGTCAAGTTCCCCCCATAGAAACCTTATTGCTTTGTCTTATCTCATGTGTCCCTTTCAAATTACACCTTATATCCAATTTTTAAAAAATAAGAACCTGCCTTCTCACTTGCAAAATTGAAATGTAAAAAAATACAAGGACAAGTATGAACTGTAAAAAAAAAATGTACCATTTATTTTGGTAATAAAAATAAATTTACTATGCAAAAGTCAGCACTGGAGAGCTTGCTGCCATTTGTGCACAGCCAGGTGTGGCCTGATGTGACTGGTGATCAGTTGGAGGCCAAAATGGGGACTTGAGAGGTTCATTCAGGAAGTCACGCATCAAGGTCTTGGACTCCCCGAGGTCAGAAACTGGAGCAGGGCAGGCAGATGTCACCAGGTTGTGGTACTACAGCAGCCTGAACTCTGGTACACCACATGGAAGTAAGGGAGTCACTTTCTGGATTTCTTCAAGGCCTTCCTTGGTGGCTTCCCTGCAGCCTGCTCTTTCACCTTCTCTGCAGCCTTCTCAGCAGCCTTCCTCTTCTGCCTGGCTGGAGGTGGTGCCACAGGGGTAGTACTCATGCCAGGAGGAGGAGTAGACGAAGGTGGTGGAGGATGAGTAGCCGACGGTGGTGGAGGAGGAGGTGGAGGAGGAGGAGGAGCAGTAGAAGGAGGAGGAGTAGTAGAAGGAGGAGTAGAAGGAGGAGGAGCAGTAGAAGGAGGAGGAGTAGAAGGAGGAGGAGTAGAAGGAGGAGGAGCAGTAGAAGGAGGAGGAGTAGAAGGAGGAGGAGCAGTAGAAGGAGGAGGAGTAGAAGGAGGAGGAGTAGAAGGAGGAGGAGCAGTAGAAGGAGGAGGAGTAGAAGGAGGAGGAGCAGTAGAAGGAGGAGGAGTAGAAGGAGGAGGAGTAGTAGAAGAAGAAGAGGAAGCAGAATGTTCAGAAGGAGCAGGAGAAGAAGAGGAAGAAGAATGTTCAGATGGAGCAGGAGAAGAAGAGGAAGAAGAATGTTCAGATGGAGCAGGAGAAGAAGAGGAAGAAGAATGTTCAGAAGGAGCAGGAGAAGAAGAGGAAGAAGAATGTTCAGATGGAGCATGAGAAGAAGAAGAAGGTGGGGGAGCTTGAGAAGGAGCATGAGAAGAAGAAGAAGAAGAAGGTGGGGGAGCTTGAGAAGGAGCATGAGAAGAAGAAGAAGAAGAAGAAGAAGGTGGGGGAGCTTGAGAAGGAGCATGAGAAGAAGAAGAAGAAGAAGAAGGTGGGGGAGCTTGAGAAGGAGCATGAGAAGAAGAAGAAGAAGAAGAAGAAGGTGGGGGAGCTTGAGAAGGAGCATGAGAAGAAGAAGAAGGTGGGGGAGCTTGGGAGTTATGTGGTGTGTGAGGATGGGGATGGCGGCAAATCACAGTGTCCTCCGTGAGAAGACCCCTCACCCCCTGATTTGAGAGGGTGATGAGGAGGCCCTCAAAGAGGAGGCGTTGGTCTAATGTCATTTCTGACATTTTGGCCAAAACCACTGTTACAAATCCCTCCTGAGCAGTGGGAGGCTGTTGAAGGGTTGCATGGGCGTCCCGAATGAGGGCTAGTGAGGCGTCACGCACCCTTGTATCCCTCACCTGCCTTCTCGGACGCAGACGAAGAGGAGACACCTGGCATCTTGTGCTTGGCCCAGCAACCTCGTGCAACCCACTTGGGCCTGCCACCTCATCCGCTCCACTTGGGCCTGCCACCACGTTACAGATACTTGGGCCTGCCAACACGTCCAAGATACTTGGGCCTGCAGCCTCCTCCAAGCCACTCACCCTGTCCTCCTCCTGCCTGGCATTTTCCTGATCCTCCTGCTGCCTGGTCTCGTCCTGTGTATGGAAAAAAAGTAAAGTTTTACTATTTTAAAAAATTTTTGTTTTATTTATTTAAGCTCCTGACTGTTGCATTTTTTGTAGTCACGACTTAGCTAAGCCAATCATTCTGACCCATGTTTTATGGTCAATCACACCACAAAAATTCATGGCCAATACTGACAAATTTTAGGAATAACACTTTTAGATCTAATTTTTATTTACCTTTAACATCTTAATTTACATCTCTTTAACAACATTTAAACACCACACATTTGCACATTGAAAGTACTATATACCTGGCTCCAGCTGGGCAAATCCGGATCTTCATCCAGGATGGAAGGCTGCTGAGAGGGTTCATCTGCAGAGGGAGCAGCAGGTTGGCTGGAGGGAAGGCTGGACCTTCTGTGGCTTCTGGGGGGAAGGCTAGAAAGTGACTCCCTTACCTCCAGGTGTTCATCCAGGAAGCTCAGTTTGCTGTAGTACCACAACTTGGGTTTAAATACCCGCCCTGCTCCAGCTCCAGACCTCATCGAAGCCAAGACCTTGTTGCGTGCCTTCCTGTAGGTGCCTCTCAAGGTCCCAATTTTGACCTCCAACTGGTCAGTTGTCACATCAAACCCCACCTGTCTCCGCACAAGTGGGAGCAGGCTCTCCAGTGCAGTTTTGCGCAAGTCTCTATTTCTAGATATGGGGTCTTTGGTGGCCCACAGAACAGGAAGTTCTTGCCACCGATCAATGAAGATCTCCAAGAAGTCGGGTCGGTTAAAGAGATTCATCTTTTCCTGTCCAAAACCAAGGATAAAAAAATAATGTCACTACACAATCTATAAAGTCAATTACTCTTTCTCACAAGCTAGCCCTTAAAGGGTCACTAATGGATAACTATATTTTTGGAGGAAATGACTGTTTACAGTGTCTAGAGACATACAAGTGCATACATATAATGTGCCTCTAGTTTCACTTTTGGTTTTAAATTTATTTAATGTTTCTGTGAAGTAAAGAGACACACAGAACCCAAAAAAAATAAAAGCAGGGCATATTTTAATTTCTAAAATTATTAGCATTGTTTTGGTGGATTTTTAGACACACAGCTTAGACCACAGTGACAAGCTCCCCTGATAAATTTGAGAGGGAGCCAGAGAACCAGGAAGTGATGATTTATGCAAAGGATTACAGCTGCTTAAAAGCAAAAAGGGACAATGAGGACATGAAATCAAGACTGATATAATGTAAAGTTAGTTATTTCTGCCCCAAACAATTTTGGCTTATTGCTCCTTTAAATGTCTGTCTTTCCTGAATATGCCACTGCTGTCCCAAGTTCGAAGCATACCTACACGCTTGTCGTTCAAACGTCTTTCTTACGCAACCCGGTCGTATGGACGCTACATGTGTTCGAGCCTTATATACACTCCGCACACGACATCCGCCCATGCTTAAAAAAATTGATGTTTCCCCCCCGCCCCTTATCTTCCGTCGCAAAAACGACAAGGAGGAATTGGCAGCAGATCATGTTGGGTCAGTTCCTAGGAAACAGATGACCAGTTGTGTCGAACTAATAAGCCAGATCTCATCCTCATTTGTGTATGAAACGTTAGTTAGAGAAAAGCACTCCCGATATAGTTTGGTCAAGACATAAAAGCGACCATTTGCATCATGTTTAAACCGACTTGTTTTTAGAAGACATCCTGATGAGAACCGAGATTGCCCACACAACAGTAGTTGGATCAAAATGCATAATCAAAGCGTTGTTTACGTACGACGGCACTATAGCGGACCATTACCTTCAAATTTCAAACTGGCTGTTTTAATTTATGAACCTAAGATGTAGGCCACAAAATCATTCAATCAAGAAAAACATGTAAAATGTAGTTACATACCGGTCTTTGACCCGATCGTTATCTCCGCCGTCTTCCACAAACTGTGAACGCCCCTTTTACTCACGTGGTAGCCCTTTATACACGCGCATGTGGGACTTTACGCACGTCTCCCCGCCCCTGACGTTCATGGTGTCGTATTTTCCCCGCCCCTTTTCCATCTTTTTTTTGTTGGAAGCACATGGAGAATATGGCAGCACGGCGAATCCGTTGTAAGGCCTCCAACATGACCTTTGAGGAAATGGTGGAGATGGTCCTCATCCTCAAAGCAGAGGACTACGATGGGAGGCATGGGCCATATAAGTACCCTAATAAGGTCAAGGCCCAAATAATGGAGAAGGTGAGGAGGAGTCTCCATCAGAAATTTGGGGTGAAAAGGTCAAAAGAACAGATCCGGAAAAGGTGGTGTGACCTTAAAAAACGTGAGCCGGAACAAATGAAGAGGATCAGGAGAGTGATTAGAAGAAGTAAGTTTGTTATATATTTTGTAAGATTTGTTCCGCGCCATGTGTTTTTTATTTCAGGTTGTACTGTAATATTTTTTTATGCACAAGAATTTGTCGTCAAACTGGACGTCCATTCGGAACGACTAAATATTGTGTTTAAAATCCTACAAATTATGACATTTTTTTAAAATTGTGGTGAGATCAATCGTGAAAATTATGTAGATGTGCTATTAAAACCACAAAACTTTTTTTACTAATTAAATATACAGTAAAAGGAGAGTCTGCTCAGCAGTCGGTGACACATGTGGACTCATTTGCATAATTGTTGTCCCCTTTAATAACCCATTTTGGGCTTCACACAGAGCTGAGGTGATCCAGTGTATACTTGGTTGGCTTACATGTTTAAAAGTAGACCAAAGCTACAAGATTTGTCAGGATCTTTGTGAATGCCTTCAATCCTGTGTTTTGCCCTGAGGGGTTTTTCTAAACATCAATAGTCCCAGAAATTGTATAAAGTGAATCATATTCCTCTTTCAGGCCTATAAGCTATAAAAATCCTGTTTCCATTTTCTTCATTCTCGTAGGGCGTCATGAAGCAAGAAGGGAGCAAGAAGTCCAGCAAGCCACACCCCCGAGGGATGGTGATGATGCGCAGCCTGCCACCACATCAGGTAAAGTAACATATAACTAACCCAGCTTCAGGTAATGTAGATGTAGGCCTGCCTAATTTAAAAAAATTGTTTTGTCCCACATTTCAGGATCAGGTGGTGGCTTGGACAGGCATACTAAACAGATGCTGATCTCCGAAATATGGGCCTGCAGAGAAGAGGTGGAGGAGATACATCTGGCCAACAGAAAAATAAACGAAAGAACAAGGAGGGTGGAAACTAAATTAAAAAATTTACTAGATGTTTTGGGGAGAGTCTGAATCAGAAAAAAAAAAAAAAATTTTAAAATACCAGATTTTGCTGTTTATTTAATTAAAAAAAAAACAAAAAAAAAATATAACCAGATTTTATACTTTATTTAATTAAAAAAAAACCAAAAAAATAATATAACCAGATTTTATACTTTATTTAATTAAAAAAAAAGCAAAAAAATAATATAACCAGATTTGACAGTTTCTTTAACCAGTTGGTAACCGCCCTATAGCCAAAATACGGCTACAGAGCGGTTACTGTACTCTAGGAGGGCGTCAATGTACGTCCTCCCAGAGACTGCGTTGTGCGCGCCCGAGCGGGCGCGCACACGCGATCGCCGGTGCTCGCCGGGTCTACGGGACCCGCAGCAACAGCACTCGCGGTAAGGAGCCAATGGAAGCGGCTCCTTACCACGTGATCGCGCCGTCCAATGACGGCGCGATCACTTGTAAACAAACCGGCGTCATGTAATGACGCCGGTTCCTCCCTCTCCTCTCTGTACCGTTCGGTACAGTGTGAGAGGAGAGGGAGGGGGGGGGGGGATCGGGCGGCAGCAGCAGCCGCCGCACTGTGGGCTGGATCTGTGACAATTGCAGTCACAGATCCAGCCATCCCTGCGCAATACTCTGCAAAATAAAAAAAAAAGATGAGTGCAATACTCTGCAATACCCCACCCCATACTCTGCAATACCCACCCTGGGGGGGTGGGTATTGCAGAGTATGGGGTGGGGTATTGCAGAGTATGGGGTGGGGTATTGCAGAGTATGGGGTGGGGTATTGCAGAGTATTGCACTCATCATTTTTTTTATTTTACTCTGCAATACCCACCCCCCCATACTCTGCAATACCCACCCACCCATACTCTGCAATACCCACCCACCCATACTCTGCAATACCCACCCCCATACTCTGCAATACCCCCCCCCATACTCTGCAATACCCCCCCCCATACTCTGCAATACCCCCCCCCCATACTCTGCAATACCCCCCCCCCATACTCTGCAATACCCCCCCCCCATACTCTGCAATACCCCCCCCATACTCTGCAATACCCCCCCATACTCTGCAATACCCCCCCCATACTCTGCAATACCCCCCCCCATACTCTGCAATACCCCCCCATACTCTGCAATACCCCCCCAATACTCCGCAATACCCTCAATACTCCAATACCTTGCAATACGTCGCCTATGGGGATTTTTAAGTAGCAACGTTTGGCGCAATTTCACGAGCGTGTGCAATTTTGAAGGGTGACATGTTGGGTATCTATTTACTCGGCGTAACTTCATCTTTCATATTATGCAAAAACATTGGGCTAACTTTACTGTTTTTTTTTTTTTTTAAGCACAAAACTGTTTTTTTTTTAAAAACACGCGTTCAAAAAATTGCTGCGAAAATACCGTGCAAGATAAAAAGTTGCAACAACCGCCATTGTATTCTCTAGGGTCTTTGAAAAAAAAGCATATATAATGTTTTGGGTTTCTATGTAATTTTTTTAGCAAATAAATGATGATTTTTACATGTAGGAGAGAAATGTCAGAATTGGCCTGGGTGCTCCAGAACGCCTGATGGTGCTCCCTGCATGTTGGGCCTCTCTATGTGGCCACGCTGTGTAAAAGTCGCACACATGTGGTATCGCTATACTCGGGAGGAATAGCAGAATGTGTTTTGGGGTGTAATTTGTAGTATGCATATGCTGTGTGTGAGAAATAACCTGCTAATATGACAGAAACTAGATTTTTTTTTTTTTTTTTACAGAATTTTCAGTCTTTTTTCTTTTATAGTGCAAAAAATAAAAACCGCAGAGGTGATCAAATACCACCAAAAGAAAGCTCTATTTGTGGGAAAAAAAGGACAAAAATTTCAGATGGGTACAATGTTGTATGACTGAGTAATTGTCATTCAAATTGTGAGAGCACCGAAAGCTGAAAATTGGTCTGGTGATTAAGGGGGTTTTCGTGCCCAGTGGTCAAGTGGTTAATAAAAAAAATAACAAAAAAATAAAATAACCAGATTTTAATGTTTATTAAGAAAAAAAAACCAAAAAAATTACAAAAATTATTGTATATTGTATGAGAAAAAAAAACAAAAAAATTCAAAAATGATTGTATATTGTATGAGAAAAATCACCCACAAAAATACAAAAATGATTGTATATTGTATGAGAAAAATCACCCACAAAAATACAAAAATGATTGTATATTGTATGAGAAAAAAAAACAAAAAAATTCAAAAATGATTGTATATTGTATGAGAAAAATCACCCACAAAAATACAAAAATGATTGTATATTGTATGAGAAAAATCACCCACAAAAATACAAAAATGATTGTATATTGTATGAGAAAAAAAACCAAAAAAATTACAAAAATGATTGTATATTGTATGAGAAAAATCACCCACAAAAATACAAAAATGATTGTATATTGTATGAGAAAAATCACCCACAAAAATACAAAAATGATTGTATATTGTATGAGAAAAATCACCCACAAAAATACAAAAATGATTGTATATTGTATGAGAAAAATCACCCACAAAAATACAAAAATGATTGTATATTGTATGAGAAAAATCACCCACAAAAATACAAAAATGATTGTATATTGTATGAGAAAAATGACCAACAAAAATACAAAAATGATTGTATATTGTATGAGAAAAAAAACCAAAAAAATTACAAAAATGATTGTATATTGTATGAGAAAAATCACCCACAAAAATACAAAAATGATTGTATATTGTATGAGAAAAATCACCAAAAAAATTACAAAAATGATTGTATATTGTATGAGAAAAATCACCCACAAAAATACAAAAATGATTGTATATTGTATGAGAAAAATCACCCACAAAAATACAAAAATGATTGTATATTGTATGAGAAAAATCACCCACAAAAATACAAAAATGATTGTATATTGTATGAGAAAAATGACCAACAAAAATACAAAAATGATTGTATATTGTATGAGAAAAATATAACAAACATTTTTGTAGGGTATTTTGGAAAAAATAAAAAAATAAAAATTAAGAAAATAAAGAGCTTTTGAACATCAAAAAAGTGTGTGGTGTTTTTCCTAAAATACGTTAAATTTTCTATGTGTTTGGTTTGGGGGTCACCTGGGAAATGTTTGCTAGTTGATAATGAAAATACACTTAGTTACACTTAGTAAAGAACTCCAAACAACACAAGCAAGACATAACAAGTTTAGAAAAAAGATTATGATTTATTTTGGTGAAAGCTACAATTATGCTACAAATTTGCTTGAGATGGTATTGCCCCCCTACCCATGAAATAGTCCATGTATTTGTCCCGGACTTCACGGGCACTCTGGGGGGGGCAGTCCTGTGTGGCCAGCTTCAAGGCCCGCCAAAGTTTCTGCAGGGGTCAAATGTTGTGCCTCGGGCCCAACCAGGGCCATATAATTTGGAGATTGTCTCCGCAAAAAATTGTGGAGAATGCAGCAGGCAAAAATAATAGTATTCCACTTATATTCCGCCATGTGGAGAGAGGTGAGGAAAAGGCGGAACCGGCTGGCCATGATGCCAAAAGCGTTCTCAACCACTCTACGTGCTCGGCCCAGCCGGAAATTAAAGACACTCCTCTCTGGGGTGAGGGTGCGCTGAGGGTATGGCCTCATAAGATGGGGTCCCAGGGCAAACGCTTCATCAGCCAGGAAAACAAATGGCAGGCCTTCTACATTCTGGTCATCCGGTGGCAATGACAGATCATCATCCTGAAGGCGAAGCGCGAACTCCGTCTGCCTGAAGGCTCCCCCATCCGATACCCGTCCATTCATCCCGACATCCACAAAAAGGAATTCATACTGTGCTGACACCACCGCCATCAGCACAATACTGTTGAACCCCTTATAATTAAAGAACTGGGATCCTGAACGGGGTGGAGGCACGATGCGGACGTGCTTCCCGTCGATGGCTCCCCCGCAGTTGGGGAAGTTCCATCGGGTCTGGAAGTCCAAAGCCACAGACTGCCACTCCTGTGGTGTGGACGGAAGCTGGGGAAGAAAAAAAGAAAAAATTAGCCACATAACCTTGCAAGCAGATTATACAAAGACATTATAAGCATTATAACATTTCTGGGAACTAGCATATTATATCTAAATATATTTAGACAATTAACACATTAAACACCCCCTCTGATGGGCCAGTGCCCAAGTTTGGGGGAGGGCTAGATGAGTTTGGGAGTACTAAAAAAAATATAATTTTGATTATTGGTGAACATAGACTTTACAACACATTTGGGAGGGGAGGGCTAGATGAGTTTTGGAGTCCTAAAATATAAAAAAATTTATATTTAATATTGGTGAACATAGACTTTACAACACATTTTGGAGGGGAGGGCTAGATGAGTTTGGGAGTACTAAAAAAATATAATTTTGATTATTGGCGAACATAGACTTTACAACACATTTTGGAGGGGAGGGCTAGATGAGTTTGGGAGTACTAAAAAAATATAATTTTGATTATTGGTGAACATAGACTTTACAACACATTTTGGAGGGGAGGGCTAGATGAGTTTGGGAGTACTAAAAAAATATAATTTTGATTATTGGTGAACATAGACTTTACAACACATTTGGGAGGGGAGGGCTAGATGAGTTTTGGAGTCCTAAAATATAAAAAAAAAATTATTTAATATTGGTGAACATAGACTTTACAACACATTTTGGAGGGGAGGGCTAGATGAGTTTTGGAGTCCTAAAATATAAATAAAAAAAAATTAAATATTGGTGAACATAGACTTTACAACACATTTTGGAGGGGAGGGGGGGGACATTACAATGGATATAACACAATACATTGGGAAGTGACTAGACTAGGTAGGTTGGGGCCCAGGATAGCATGCTGGGGAGGTAAGTGATGGGAAATATGCATGTAGGCCAAAAAAGGGGCATCAAAGTTTACATCATGCATGGGGGCAAAGGGGACATTCACAGCATATTCCAGACATGGTAATTAGGGAAGGAGGAGATAACTACAAGACATTAGCATACATTATAGACATAAAATGTGAGATTAAAGGAGAAAACTTACCCTCATATATTCCTCCTGCAGAACCTGGATGATGGCAGAGCAGGTGTCAGGAATGATGAGGCCCAGAGCCTGGGGGGAGATGCCCGTCGAGAACTTTAAGTCCTGAAGGCTTCTCCCAGTTGCCAGATAACGGAGGGTGGCAACTAGCCTCTGCTCAGCACTGATGGCTTCCCGCATAACGGTGTCCTGCCTGGTAATATAGGGGGACACCAAAGCCAACAGGTGCTGAAAGACGGGATCAGACATCCTCAGGAAATTCCTGTAATCAACAGGATTATTTTCCTGAAGCTCCCGCAGCAAAGGCATGTGAGAGAATTGGTTCCTATGGAGCAACCAATTCTTGGTCCATGAACGTGTTCTCCTCCTGTTCATGAACTCCTCATCGTCTAGGTCATAAACAAACAGACCTATACTCAGAAGATGCTTAGCACTAAGTCGGCGACGACTAGGTGCCTGCAACATGGCTACAAGGCTAGTTACGAACGACAAATCAGAATTGCACTAAACAGACCGCAGTGAAGAACAGCAAGACCTATGAAGAACGACCCTGACAATGA
This sequence comes from Rana temporaria, assembly GCF_905171775.1. Taxonomy (NCBI): domain Eukaryota; kingdom Metazoa; phylum Chordata; class Amphibia; order Anura; family Ranidae; genus Rana; species Rana temporaria. The sequence continues at coordinate 391,275,259 of NC_053490.1, read as the reverse complement.
AAAACGCGGGGACAGGACCGCAATGTAAAACAATACGACCTGACCGCACGTCTCGATTGCCTAGATACGACCCCCACAAGTACAAACTGAACGGCAGAGATCAATCTGAAAGCACAAAGACTGAAAAGCACGAATCGTCACTCACCAAACTTTTACTAACACGCGTAAACACGGAATCAGCAAAAGGAGCCCCAAGGGTGGCGCCAACAAAATCAAACCTCCCCTTTATAGTCGCGTCATACGTCGTGAGCGTCATCGCGCCGGAGAACGACCAGATTTTGGTATGTTACGTGTGTACGCAAAGCAAGCCTGCCGAGCTTCTCGACAAGTTCAACAAGGAACTCGACGAGGAACTCGACGGGCTTGGCACGTCGAGTTTCTCTGTCGTGTGTACGAGGCCTCATCTGATACCCTAGAAGGCGAGGAAATAGAGGTAACATGCCGCCCAAAACAAACCAGCAGCTCCTTCGGGGGTAGTGCTACAAAGAAAAAAAAAATAATAATAAAAAAAAGTTTTGAATAAAGCAAATAATAAAAAAAATGTAAAGCGCCCCATTTTCCATGCTTTCATTTAAATGCGAACGCATACGTAAGTCCCGCACGCATATGTAAACGATGATCGCACCACACATGTGAGGTCTTGAACGTCAGAGTGAGAGCATAATTTTAGCTCTATTCCTCCTGTGTAATGCTAAACTGGTAACATGTAATGGCTTTTAGGCTTGATTCACACCTATGCATTTTTAGTGCTTTTTGCATTTTGCAGATTTACACTATAGTCCATTTAACATGGTTTCCTATGGGACACGCTCTGTAGTGCAAATCTGCAAAAAGCACTAAAAATGCAAAGGTGTGAATCAGACCTTAAAGCATCATGAAGCCCTCGTTCACACTGAACACGGTTTTGAAATTGTGCAAGTTCAGCTACACACCCGGTGAAATGATCACAATACCTGCGGTTTTAAGTAAATTTCTAGAAAAAGAAATACTGATTTTAACACGTATGGGAGAAATGTCAGAATTGGCCTGGGGAAACTGGTTAAATACCTATCTGGTTCATGTGTTCAACCAGTGCTGTGCTCATCTGCAACAACGCTGTTCTCTCTTACAGTATTCACAGGACACAGAGGCAGCAGCGGGAGCCATTGGCTCCTGCTGCTGTCAATTAAAACCTGCGAGGAGGAAGGGGGGTGGGGCCAAGCTACGCTGTGTGTCAATGGACACACGCAGCCTGGCTCTGGAGCATGCCAGCACAAATGCTCCCATAGCACACAGCTTGCTATGAGGGCACTCAGAGAAGAAGAGGAGTGGACAGTGCCAGCGGGGGGCCTAGAAGAGGCAGTAAGGGGCAGTTTTGTGCAATACCTATGCAGCAAACCCCCAAGGGTTGTTCAGTCCGTTACTCTGCCTTTCAACCCCAATGAACTGTCACAGCCCCTCTGGCACACCTAGCAATGTGATTAATGGAATAACTCAGCAGGAATACACAACACAGTTCTTCTTGTAGTTTACTTGAAGAAAAGTAAAATTCAGGTTAACAATAGTCAGCCAGGACCTGTGTAAGTACCCAGGACTTGGTTGAAACAGTTTAAAGAAAACAGTCAGGAACACTATGCACACAACAAAAGAAATAGGTAACAATATGTACAGATTAAATAGACTCCCCAATAACTTTTGGTGTGTGTGGGATGATGTGGCTAAAGGGGAACCCCAGGCCAGCCTACAATACCTCTAGTACACACCCAGTGAAATGATCACAATACCTGCAATTTTCTGACTCCGATTGTTGTGAAGCAATTTATCCCTTGTGAGACCTCTATGCCTGGCCTCTATAAGCAGATATAATCACTGAGGACAATCCTTATCAGATAGCTTGAACTCACCAATACCGATTCTATTCACAGAAGTTGCTTTAATCCAAACATCAGAATACATCAGATGACAGGTTACAGCAGATGAACAGGTTGTAGTATTGTGCGGTCAAAATATGATACTGTCTGTAGCTTATGGGCCGAGCGCCAGACAGATACGTATCGCCAACTGCGCATGCGCCGTCCCATGGACGCATCCCAGTGCGCATGCTCACAAATACGTCGGAACAACTGCCTAAGATACGCTGGATCACTGTCTACGGCGTGAACGTAACCTACGCCCAGCCATATTCACGTACAACGTAAACTATGTAAAATACGCCGGCTTGTGTTCCCTGGTGCAGCTCTTTGCATAGATGCTGCTGAGTTACACCTCCTTTATGGGGCATAACTTTACGCCGTACGTACAACTTACGCGCACCATCGTAGCCTGCGTCGGTCGCAAAGTACGATCGTGAATCGGCGTATCTCCCTCATTTGCATATTTGAATAGAAAATCACTGGGAGCGCCACACACGTCCAGCGTAAATATGCGCCCACTCTACGCCGGCGTAGACAAGTTACGTCGGTGGAATGAAGTCTGTTTTAGGCGTATCTTAGTTTTGTGGGCACGTCGCACAGATACGACTGCGCATATTTGCACTTACGTGGCGTATCTCGAGATACGTCGGCGCAAGTGCTTTGTGAATCCGAGCCAATATGTATATATAACAAATTATATGCCTATTAGGGGCACACGTGGTGTGTCCCCTTTAAGAGCAACTGCGGTAATGTCCTGGAGGCAAAGCTTTGCGTTTTATTATCTTCGCCGGCAATGTAGGAGCTCTGTGGACAATATTTGGATGTGGTATTCTATGAAAAGCATTAAAGGTTCCTGGGCAAGGCCTCCTCACCAAATCCTGTACACAGTCAGTGTGTCGCAGTGGCATTCAGTCCTTGAGCTGTTGCAGGGTGTTCTTCTTTAGCATGGACAGTCTGTTGCTCTGGGCTGGAGCTGCATGAACAATCTGTTCCTCTGGGCTAGAGCTGCATGAACAATCTGTTCCTCTGGGCTGGAGTTGCAGGCTGTGTCCCCCTTGGTAGCTCATAATTCCACACGCACACAGAGTGCAGATGCTCTCCTGATGGGTTGCAGGCAAAAAGAGGCTCTGACCTATTTTCTCTACCTTTTTATCTCCTCCCCCACAGTCCTTTGCTGCTGTCTCATGAAGCTCTTCCAATAGGGAGTTTCCAAACAAGCAGTTCTGAGTGTGTGTGAAGTGAGAAAGGCGGGGGAGTGAAAAAGCCCACGCTGCTGCAGCAGACAGCTGTCCCCTAATAGATTAGATCAGTCTGGAGAAGTACCTGCTACACATATAACATGTAGCGACTGGTTATTTAAAAAGTACCGGAGCTAGTTAAATTTAGAGTGGGATCAGAGTGTTAACTAACTCTGATCCAATTATTATGTTCAAAACTGGTCTCTGTTTCAGCTTGGCTGTGCTGTGGGCTGTCTATTGTTGATGGGGTGTAGTTCCTACCACAGGACAGTGGGTGGCAGCAGTGAAGTCGAGGTTTGGGTGCTCTTCCCTAGCAGCCAGTCAGGAGGGAGTTGCTGTGCATGCTGGGGGAGGGTATTTATGGGGCAGGCACCATTAGTCTGGGTTCTTCTTCGGAGTGCGGCACCCACCTTTAGGGTGACTGCGCATCACGGCGCCCCATGTAATGGCCTTCCAGGCCGGGGTGCCATGTTGGTCCGGAACATTTGAGCTGTGGCAGGGAGCCCAGTAGTCGACTGGGTTCCCAATCCTGAAGATCCCAAGCGAGGTAGCTGTTCGGTGGGGAGTCCATCTGAGGATAGCCAATGAGAGGCTGGCGATCCAATAGGGTCTCGACAAACCACCGGGGATCAAGGTAGCCGGACACTGAGAGACTTGTCACCTCTCAGTCGGTACCTGAAAACGATTTGAAGGAGTTCCAGACGCAATTCTATCAAGGAGGATCATCTCCGTAATTACAATCACAGAGAAGGCCTGTGGCAGAAGCTTTTCCCTGAGTCCATTTCAGGAGGGTCTGTGGCAGAGACTTTTCCTTCAAGTTCGAGCGATACCCTGGCTGCCAGGTCAGTGAGAGTAGGCCTGTCCAGGTACGCTATACCCACTCTGGCTAGAGTGGCGAAGAATACAAAGCATTGCTGGGAGCAGGACTGTTTCTCAATTGTTGCGCCTGCTATTCCTTCTTCTACTTCACCTCTACTCTTCATCACAAGTTTTAATGTTTTTACACGGCTGGGTAAAAAAGAGTACAACAAAAGATACCTGTCGTGGACATTCCGTTACTGCTATATGCACCATACACCCCTAGGACGGCGGAAGAGCCATGAGGTAACATGCCACCCAAAACAAACCAGCAGCTCCTTCGGGGGTAGTGCTACAAACATGTTTATTATTTTAATAAAAACAAAAAATCTTGTTAACATAAATGTTAAAGTAAATTTCAATATTTTAAAATGGCTTTTATTAAAATATTAATTTGTGACACTAGCTTAAAGGGGTTGTAAACTCTCGTGTTTTTTTACCTTAAAGAGGAAGTAAAGCCTCCGTAAAAAGAAAAAAAAAACACACCCTGCATAGCATACTAGCTCATTATAAATTACTTACCTTAGATCAAAGCCCCCGCAGCGGTCCTCGTTCGCCTCCTTCGTCGCCGACATCTCTCCCGGAGTGACTTCGCTGTGACTAGCCGGAGCTGCGATGACATCACTCCTGCGAATGCGTCCGGGAGCCGCCACTAACGCATGATCCCATTCACTAACAGCACGCTCAATGCGCCATGTGCGCCGTAGACATCGGTGCTGTATTTTTTGCAAATATCTCCTAAACCGTGTAGGTTTAGGAGATATTTGTTGCACCTACAGGTAAGCCTTAATCTAGGCTTACCTGTAGGTAAAAGTGCTCTGTAAGGGTTTACAACCACTTTAATGCATCCTATGCATTAAGGTGAAAAAACTTCTGACACTGAACAGCCCCCGGTTTTACTCACCTGAGCCCATTCATTCCCATGCCAGAGACGCGCTCTACCTCTCTGGCGTTCTCGCCTCTTGGTTGGATAGATTGATAGCAGCACAGCCATTGGCTCCCGCTGCTGTCAATCAAATCCAATGACGTGGGCACCGAGGGGCGGGGCTGGGTCCGGCATTCTGTGTCTATAAACATAAATGCTGGACTCGGGAGCGCACCCACACAGTACCTCCCGGGGAGAGCGCTTCTCCAAGGGGGTCTACCCATGTGGAGAGGAGCCGCGAGCTCCGTTGGTGGCCCCCATAAGAAGATGATCGGAGCCACTCTGTGCAAAACTAACTGTACAATGGAGGTATATTTGTTATTTAAAAAAAAAAACGAGGGTTTACAACCTCTTTAAAGGTCCTTGATCAGACACTTCCTGTTTTAGGATGCTAATGCTCTGTCCCTGTCTCCAAACTGTGTTCTTACATGGAGACTACAAGTGACAATTGTAACATGCATGTAGGCCAAGTTTGCTGTAGTCATCATCGGTAAATCTGGCTTCAGAAATGCCTTACATACATGTTGAGAGGAAGTGGGTGGATGGATGCTATAGGAAATAAACAGCACAGAGATGCAACAAAAGATGAAAATGTGAACTCAAGTTTTTTAGTTTTAAAACGGACAGTTGTTTATAGTACACAGTGCTTTTTCAAACTAAATGTCAGTTAGGTTTTACTTCTCAAGAGGCTGCTGCCACCTCATGGATGCCAGAAGAAATGCATGATGTCAAATTGCCTAATTATATTCTTATTATGCCTTGTTTCCACTGAGCAGATCGGTTCGGTACGGTACGCTATTTTGGGTGTTTCCATTATGAAAGTGTGCCATAAAACCGAACCGTACCGGACCATTCTGGGTCCTGCTTTAGATGTGGGGCCATAGAAAATGGAACGGTTCCATTAGGGCGGAGATGCAATACATTCCACTGATTGGTGGACACGCTAGGCATTTTTTCTAAATCATGTATGGTCCCTGACGGTCCGATTTGCAGTGGAAACGCTCACGAGAATAGACCGGTCCATTCTAACCGTTCCAAATTTACTGACCCGAACCGTTCCGTTCAGTGGAAACGAGGCATTAGTCCCCTTTCACACTTATACGACTTGTACCACGATTTTGGATGGCAAAATTGTATGACAAGTCATTCTCCATGATTTTCAATGACTACCATTCATATTGGCACGACTTTAAAGCGGAGGTTCACCCAAAAACTCAATTTTTAACATTAGATTGAGGCTCGTTTTGTGAAGGGGAATCGGGTTTTTTTTTTTAAATCGAGCAGTACTTACCGTTTTAGAGATAGATCTTCTCCGCCGCTTCCGGGTATGGTCTTCGGGACTGGGCGTCCATATTTGATTGACAGGCTTCCGACAGGCTTCCGACGGTCGCATACAGCACGTCACGATTTTCCGAAAGTAGCCGAACGTCGGTGCGCAGGCGCCGTATAGAACCGCACCGACGTTCGGCTTCTTTCGGCTACTCGTGACGCGATGCATGCGACCGTCGGAAGCCTGTCGGAAGCCTGTCAATCAAATAGGAACGCCCAGTCCCGAAGACCATACCCGGATGCGGCGGAGAAGATCTATCTCTAAAACGGTAAGTACTGCTTCGATTTAAAAAAAAACACCTGATTCCCCTTCACAAAACGAGCCTCAATCTAATGTTAAAAATTGTTTTTCGGGTGAACTCCTGCTTTAAGTCGTGCCGACTTCAAAGTAGTTCCTGCACTACTTTTTTTCTGAAGTCAGATCAAGGTCGGATTCCGTATTAACAGATCCGACTTTGGCATGCGACTTGAACGCGACTTGTGCATGAAGAGGAACTCCACGCCAATTTTTTTGAAAAAAAAAAAGGCAAGGGTTCCCCCTTCATGAGCATACCGGGCCCATAGGTCTGGTATGGATTTTAAGGGAAATCCCCACGCCAAAAAAATTGCGTGGGGTCCCCCCAAAATCCATTCCAGACCCTTATCGGGGGCCTGGCCGGTCCGGAAATGGGGTTGGGGACGAGGTGGGTGCTTTGGGGCAGAGGGGCCCTGCGCCCCCCCAAAGCACCTTGCCCTCATGTTGATGAGGACAAGGGCCCTTTCCCGACAACCCTGGCTATTGGTTGTCGGGGTCTGTGGGCGGGGGGCTTATTGGAATCTGGGAGCCTCCTTTAATAAGGGGGCCCCCAGATCCCGGCCCCCCACCCTATGTGAATGAGTATGGGGTACATTATACCCCTACCCATTCACGAGGGGGGAAAGTGTCAAGAAAAAAAAACACACTACACAGGTTTTTAAAGTAATTTATTAGGCAGCACCGGGGGTCTTCGTCTGATTTCGGGGGTCTTCCTCCGACTTCGGGAGTCTTCTTCCGACTCTCCGCTCTCTTCTCCCGCTCCGATGCCTTCTCTGCACTCTCCGGTGCTTTCTGCCTTCTGCTGAGCTCCGCTATCTTCTTGCAGCTCTTTTACTAGCGCCGGCTCGGTCTTCCCCGTTGGCTTCTTCCTTCTCCTCTTGTCCCGATGTTGACACGACGCTCCCTCCGGCTGTAATGCCGTGTGTGCGGTGCGCAACCATTTATATAGGCATTGGACGTGGTCACCGGGTGATGTCACCCGGTGACCCCGCCCCATAGGATGTCTCAGTCCCATCACATTCTATGGGGCGGGGTCACCGGGTGACATCACATATAAATGGTTTCGCACCGCACACGCAGCATTACAGCCGGAGGGAGCGTCGTGTCAACATTGGGACAAGAGGAGAAGGAAGAAGCCGACGGGGAAGGCCGAGCCACCGCTAGTAAAAGAAGATAGCCGCGCTCGGCAGAAGGCAGAAAGCACCGGAGAGCGGGAGAAGAGAGCGGAGAGTCGGAAGAGACCCCCGAAGTCGGAGTAAGATCCCTGAAGTCGGAAGAAAACCCCCGGAGCTGCCTAATAAATTACTTTAAAAATCTGTGTAGTGTGTTTTTTTTTCTTGACACTTCCCCCCCCCAGGTGAATGGGTAGGGGAACGATGTACCCCATACTCATTCACATAGGGTGGGGGCCAGGATCTGGCCCCCCCTTACTTAAGGGGGCTCCCAGATTCCAATAAGCCCCCCTGCCCGCAATTTTTTCCAAAAAATTGGCGTGAAGTTCCCCCTAATTATTGGGGGATCAAAGTCGGCGTCCCTGCTCATTGAAGTTGTACTTAAAGTCGTGGAGCAAAGTCGGATCCACAGGCGTATGACTGTCTTGTTAAAATCGCGGCCGCGAATCACGGCAAAATCGCAGTAAAATCGCGCGACTTTGAAGTCACATAAGTGTGAAAGGGGCCTTACTGTTTAGAAATGAACATGAGGCATGGGTTGGCACGCTCGTGTCGCAAGATAGCATGAGCAAGTAGGTGTGCCAATGAATAGGAAATGTGATGCCTGAACTTATGTAGAAAATAATATACTAATGTACAGCGTGATCCTAAATTGCAGTGTGCATTCAAATTCCACTCCTTTTGTGCTTGTTGCTGCCCACATAATGCATATGTGTAATGTGTGGTTGCAAATAAATTGGGCTTTAATGCCAACACACCACACATATGCGTCCATGGGTGGCAGGATTTCTGTGCTAAGAGCACATTTGCTGCATGCTCCCAGCACAGTGACCAAGCTATCAGAGGTAGCTCCAGGATTGATTGGGAGCTGGAGGGACTGGCTCCCGATCATGTCACTGCTGCAACAGCCAATCACAGTAGTCACTTGATTGGGTAGGTCTTCCCACCCCCTGGGCAGAACAGCCCAGTTAAAGGGATGCCGGGGCTGGGTGGGAAGGGGTTAACATTTGACCTGAAAAAAAAATAATAATACAGTCCAACATTAAAAAAAAAAATTTAGCTAGTACAAAATATTAAAAATCGAAGTGTAGCGCTCACCCCCGAAGGAGCCGCTGGTTATAGATTGGGATGGCGTGTTACCTCTGTGAGCGTCCAGGGGTAGATGATGAGAGCAGCAATGATGGAATGTCCAAACAGCAGGTGTCTTTTCTTGTGCTTTTATTTCACCCAACACGGTAAACAATAAACTTGAGGTAGAGAGTGAAGAAATAGTAGTAAAAGGAAAAGCAGATCCAGGCGTAATGGTGCGGAAACAATCCGGTTTCTGACAACACTTTGCTTTCGTCGCCACTCCAGCCGTAGTGGGTATAGTGTACCTGGACAGGCCTCTCACACCGACCTGGCAGCCAGAGTATCACTCGGAACTTTGAGAGGAACAGGTCTCTGCCACAGACCTGCCCCCAGAACTTAGATTATGGAGACTATTCTCCTCAGTAGACTTTTTCTTGCCTGGATCTTCCTCAGGTAGTATTTTCCTCAGGTTACCGACTGACAGGCTGCTGACATACAACCTCTCAGTGTCCCGTTACCTTGATCCCCGATGGATTGTCTAGGTCCTGTTGGATTGTTGGCCTGCCTCTCTTGGCTCTCCTCAGGCTGACTCCCCACCGAACAGCTATCTCGCTATCTTTCCTCAGAATTTGGGGACCCAGTCGATCACTGGAGCCCCCCGCTACAGCTTCAAATGTTCCGGGCCAACATGGTCCCGGAACCAGGAACACTGCGTGCCCCCCCCCCCCCCCGGCCTGGTAGGCCATCTCGCCGGGAAGCCGTGATGTGTGGTTACCCTAAAGGTGGGTGCCACACCCGGAACAAGACTAATGGCGTCTGCTCCAGAAGTACCCTCCCCCAGCATGCCCTGCAAGAAAAACTTCCTTCCCATTGGCTGCTGGCAAGAGGCACCCTAGCCTAGACTCCACTGGCGCCACCTGTCGCTCCGGGGTGGTATAGCACCCCGGAAACAACAGAATGGACCCACAGTACAGCCCAGCTAAAGCAGAGGCCCAATTTAGCCAAATCAAATAGACGAGAGCTAACTAACTCTCTCATCCCCCTTTAAATTTAGAATAGCACCTATACAGAAAGTACACAGGCGCTACACAAGTTTAGTCAAAATAAAAAATAAAAATTATACAATGTGATGTGTCCCTCCTGCTGCTGGTTTCTGCCCTAGTTGAAATCATTCTCCTCCATTCCTCCTCTATCCCCACCACTGTAATCTTCCGCTGGTGCAGGGGTTAATAGAGCTGAAGGACCTGTGACAGAGATTTATCAAGAGTGCCCACTATGCCTGCTCTTTCTGTCCATCTCCTTCAGTCTTGGAAAGCTGTATTAAAGCTTCTATGGATGAAAAATTATCTATGAGAGGAGGAGGTGACCTTTCCATCAACTGCTCTTCCTCTATTCATTGATTGTTTTTCATTTATGAAACCTATAGCACAGCTCCTGTGAATGGAGAAGGGGGGCAGAGAGGGTGTCAGCAGGGGTAGAGTATATCGGAGGATGATGATTTCAACTAAAGCAGGAGCCAGCAGCACAAGGGATACATCACATTCATAGTAAGCAATGTTCCTAGCAAATCACATTCATAGTAAATCATTTGCTGAAAAGGTACACTTTAATGGAAATAATGACCCGTGTGGTGATTTTTTTTTTACTAAACTAAGCTATATTCAGCTTCAATATAACATCAAAGTGCCTGGCATAGGCTTATCACTTTCCCTTTGGGACCCTGGGCTCCAGCACACATATCTATGGGAGATTATCCTCACTATTGTCTTGAGGGGAAGGCTCTTGCCCCTAAATGCTTCTGTGCCTGCCATAAGTATGGGGGTATGAAGAGGCCCTGTGTTGGTACAAAGTTTTGATGAATGCACAGCTCATATTCACATCAAATACTATGATTCCGGGCTTTTTTTCAGGGGGAACTTGGGGGAACTCAGTTCCACCACCTTTGGCCCAGACCCTTTGGTGCCTGCTCACCACAATCACTTGTAAACACAGAAGTCTGTGTGTAACCCCCCTGAACTCTGCACTCTGTATGTAATGCAATCCTGGTATTTAATGCCCCTTTAAGACCCTTCTACTGTTTGTGAAGGCTGAACGGGGTAGTGGTTGAGTTCCTGCACCTATTTTCTGGGAAAAAAAGCTCTGCTATGATTGCTCCTCTAAGTCTCCTGATGAAGCAGTATTAGCCCAGGTTCACATTGAGGGCGGCCTACCTACCTGGCCAGGCTGGCCTACCAGGTTATTTCTCAGTAGCGACCATGGAAAGCTCCACTTCATTGATGGTAAGATATGGATAATTTGATTTTTGTTTTTCAACCTCCACTGCTGAAGAAACATTTTCTAAAAAGGACACATTCTCCATAGGCTCCATTTGACCATCAGAGCAGTGGAAATCATGGTGCCGACAATCGTCAGGCACTGAGATGCCCGGAGATGAGAGGACATCAGGGCAAAATAGATCCTGCTCTGGATCACTGGAATCTTCTCTATAGACTGTGTGGGACTCAGGTGGCTCTTTTCTTGATTTACCAGCCACCTAAATTCTTGGAGAACATTAAGGACTTGATCTCTATCTTCTACCAGTGGTCTCCTGTCCTGGGACAGCAAAAGGAGGATGTGCAGGTTGTGATGCAGGCGTATACCCCTCATCCTGATCAATGCCACTAAAGCAAGCAAGATTTTGTAGAAAACACGTGGCGACTTTGAAAGTCCAAATGGCAGGCATGTAAACTGAAGGTGTTGCTGACCCACTGCAAACCAAAGAAATCTCTGTAAGGTGTCTGCGACAGGTACGTGAAAATAGGCATCTGTCAAATCTATAGAAATGACCAGGAATAGGAGCGAGTACATGCCTTGGAATCCTTCATGCACAGGAACTGGCGCCTTGTTCCACCAAGTACTTAACAAAGGACAGGAGTACTTGCTTCTTTTCATTAGAGCGTGAAAGCTCTGTAGGAACAAATCTTAGCAGAGGGGAATTTTTGAAGATCCATGCATGCCCTTAGAAGAACGTCCTGCTGGTCCAGGCATCCAAGACCGAGACCACCCAAACATGCTAGAAGTGAAGTAAGCGAGCCCCCTCTGGACATGCTTGGGCGGGCCCAATCTCAAAAGGGTTTTGAAGCCTCTCGGCTTCCTGCGATTGCTCTCTTGGTGGACTTCTGAAAGGACGACTGGCCTCTTCTCCAACTTTTGCTAAACTGTAATAACGTGCCTCTCTTGAGCAAACTGAACTCTTGAGCAAACTAAACTCTGCCTTCTTGGCTGAGATCTCATTCCTCTGGCTAAGCAAGCTACAGACCTGGGGCGAGAACCCAGACTTACCCCCTGTGGCCCGGGCTATAGCACTGTCAAGCTTATTACCGAAGAGAGAAGATCCCTCAAAGAGGATCTTACACCAGGCCTGCTTAGAGGCAGGATCTGACAGCCAAGGTCGCAACCACAAGGCACGTTTAGCTGTAACAGACCAGAGCATAGCCTGAGCCACAAACCAGATGATATCATTCGAGACCTTAACCAGTGACACTTGTGCAACTGATCCACTGTCTTGATCTACCAACGCTGCCACACATTGACAGGCAGGCGACCAGAGTGGTGCTGGAAAGGATGTCCGATAACAAATAACAGAGCTAGGCCCATCAGGCCACAGGTTGGAAGTACGACACTACAGGGTAGGCCGCGACCTCTCTCTGTTGCACAGAAAGGTCCATTTTGCTCCAGGCCCAGGAGAAAGAGAGCGTCTGCGCAGGCTTTGGTTGCTTTTATAGCTACCTCCATCAATCTTCAGATGACAGCAAAGAACTCTGGGATATGTAGTCCTGGCACACAATCGCGCAAAGCAATTATCAGACTGGGGAACTATTCGTCCAACAATCCTTTTTAATGGGCATACAAATATGATGTCACTGGATAGATTGAGCACTGGAGGGAAAGGCATTACCGAGCAATGCTGGAAGGTACAGTGCTTTATGTTTGTAGTCCATACTGTTACATCTAGTCTGGTTTTTTGATTGTGTGAGTCTACTGTATTTTGTCATAGTGAGTACAAGATCTGGGCTTGAACCCTGGTGCATTCGTGGGCATGTGCACCCGCATCTGGCACACTGGGGGCAGCAGCTGTGTCCGTTCAGCTGCTATGTACTAATTTATAGCATTGGGACTGCCTGCGGGGGGATGCATGTAATCCATGGGTCTCCTTTGATTTACCTCACACCAACAGATACTATTCTATTTTCCGTTGTCATTACTATACTGCTGTAATAAGTGTGAGGTTGATTGTTATGTTTTTTTTTTTTAAACTGTATATTGTTTTATGTATAATAAATGATTTTTTTTACTGCACTTAATTGTGTCATCAGTACCGAGAAAGTCCATATACAATAATTTTGGGGTGATAGCTATTTGGGATTTGCGATACTAGCAGCCGCTACGATTCTATCCTCCAGTCCCTTTTCTCTCTATCAATTTTTGGATGATGGTACATTATATGATTATTTAACTAACTGACCTGAGGCTATACTCAAAACTTTCTCATAGCTGCAACTAAGGCTAGGATTGGCTGAAACACATTAGCATCTGTATGGTCTTTATCCTCCATTTACAGTTCATGTTACCACTCGAAATTTTGTGTGGGCAGTTTTCACTCGATTCTCTGTGTCGATGGGCTGCCTTATGTGAATTTGCCACCTAAAAAAAAAGCTCTTTCTTGGGCAACCAGCTTCACGCAATTTTTAAAGGCATGTTTTGCCATGATTGCAATGTGATTCTGTTGTGCGACAATCGTAGCAAAATGTCACTGCATTTGAGGTACAATTTATGCTGCATTCACACCTGGGCTTTTAAATTCTTGAATTTAATTCTGCCCGGGATTTCAAAATGCTCTGCAAATTTAAGATGCAATTCATTTTAATGGCACCTAAAAATGCAGTGCGGTTCTGCCATGATTGCCATGCGATAAATCGTGCCGCAATAGCAGAAAACCACACCACATGGAGCTTGTCGCTCGAAAGAAGCTCCTAAAGATTTTTTGTCTGACAAGCTTCACGCAATGCGGTTTGCCACGATTTTAGGGGCCATTTATCACGTGACAATCGCAGCAGAGCCACACCGCATTTTTAGGTCCCATTAATTTTAGGCACCTTTAAAATTAATGGCATCTGAAATTCAAATTGTGCAATTTGTCATAGGTGATTCTGCCCATGATTTAAAACGCCCAAGTGTGAATGCAGCCTAAATCGGATGAACGTTTGTCTGGTTTTCCTCAATGTTTCACAGCAGGTTGAAAACAAGGATGGTACCAATTGTTTAAAAATTCTAGAACAAAGGCTTTTTTTTGTTATCTATTGTGTCTGATCATGCGCAGTCTTTGGTATCTGATTTTTCTCATACGAAAACAGTACACATCAACCACTTAAGGACAGGAAGGATTTACCCCCTTAATGACCAGGCCATTTTTTGCGATAAAGCACTGTGTCGCTTTAACTGACAATTGCGCAGTCATGCGATGTTGTACCCAAACTAATTTTTATTTATTTTTCCCCCCACAAATAGAGCTTTCTTTTAGTGGTATTTGATCACCTCTGCGGTTTTTATTTTTTGCGCTATAAACAAACTTTTTGCTATGATAAATATCACAAAAAAAGTATAAAAAAAACAGTTTAGGCCGATATGTATTCTACATATTTTTGGTTAAGAAAAAAAAAAGCAATAAGCATATATTGAATGATTTGAATAAATGTTAAAGCATCTACAAAATAGGGGATATTTTTATGGCATTTTTATTATTATTATTTTTACTAGTAATGGCACTGATCAGCAATTTTTTTTTTTTTTTGCGGGACTGCTACATTGCGACGGACAGATCAGACACTTTTTTGGGACCATTGACATTTATACAGCAAAAAGTGTTATAAAAATGCACAAATTACTGTATAAATGTCACTGGCAGGGACGGGGTTAACACTAGGGGGCCGATCAAGGGGTTAAGTGTGTTTGTAACTGTGGGGGGATTTGAATGGCTGGAGGAGGAGAGATATCTGTTCCTAATCACTAGGAACAGCAGATCTGTTTACATTGACCGATCCCCATTCTGGCTCTCTGTTGAGCGATCCCGGGTGGCCTGCGGACATCGTAGCCCCAGCGTCGCTCCGGGGGCATGCGCGCGCCTCCAATGGCTCTTAAAGCGGCTGAAATACATTGATGTCGGTTCACGCATCCATGATAACCTGCCGCATTACAACTGCGGCGGCTGGTCGTCAAGTTGTTAAACAAAAATCGTTAGTTCTGTTCACGTATGAGAAAAAATTTGTTTGGAAAGTCTGAAATTTATGTCAAAAGTTGCGTACACACTATACGTAAATTGAACCATCGTGCCTTGTACGGAATTTTTCTTCCAGTATTCCCACTTGAATGGCACACAAGGATTACCACACAATTGGGAATCGCCAAGTGTGAATGGGGCCTAGGTGGTTTGTTACTGTTTACACAGGGGAAGCAGTGTTGCCGTGTACTGCCTGCAGGTGGCACTGTTGCATTTCAAATACTGTACATGGTGATTTGATCATGTGATCTTATTTGATTGTTCAGGAGACGAAAAAGAGGGAAACGGATTTAATTGCCAAAGGGGGTCAGTCCCTCCAAATGAGGGTCAGTCAGAATATTGCACCTCGGGGCCATCTATTGGGGTATATATATATATATATATATATATATATATATATATATATATATATATATTGGGGTATATATATATATATATATATATATATATATATATATATATATATATTATAGTTGGTATATATCACAGTCCTCCATCACAAGTTTCTGCTCACTTCGCTTGATAAACCGCCCACCTTTCACTCAGCCCTCCCTACTCCTGTTCACACCTCCCCGTCTTCTCTCGCAGGTAATTCTCTACCGTCCTTCAGAATAAACGGTTCATATTACAGCCTTATGTAAAGATGAGCTGTACCACTAGAAACTCACCGCACAGCTCCCCCTAGAGGCAGCTCTAGAAAGCTCTCCCGCTTAGCGGTCCCATTCATTCTACAACACGAGCAGCTCACGTTTTGTCTTTAACGTCATTAACGTCTACAGCAACTGACGTCAGAGCGGTGCGCCGCAGGCTGCCGGCGAATGCGGAAGTGTTTCAGGACCTAAAGGTGATGCTGGTCGGGTAAGGGATACCATTTAGTCAACTAAGGACAGTTCCTTAAAACCCCTATGTGTGTCTCAGCGGTAATGGTGCAGGGTGGCATTGGGACAGAAGGTAGCAGATGTTTGACGTGATAGTTATTAAGAAAGAGGTGTGGGTTTATTATATATATATATATATATATATATATATATATATATATATATATATATATAATCTCCTGTCTGAGATGATCAAGAAGAAAGAAAGGACTAAGGCAGAAACAGGAATAGTCCCTTATGCCCCTAACACACAATCCAAATATCGTACAACGTTTTTCGCTTAATAGTCTCAAGTAGAAACTGAATAGATTATTAAAGTTACGAAAAAATCTTGTACGACAGAATTTTTTTTTGGAAGTGATGTCATGTGTTGTAATGTATTTGTATTTTCGGATGACAAATGTACTGACTAAACAAAAATCGTACGATCTGGCATCGTATGAGGAAAATTTTCAAGCTTGTCCGATCGAATAATATTGGATGAACTGTCGTGATCGGCTCTCGAAAGTAGTGTACACACGATCCGAAAATCTTACGATTGTTCCTCGGACGATCGTTTTAGTCCGATATTTGGATCGTGTGAACAGGCCATTAGGACGTGGACATCATACATGATCACAGTTCTCCAAGGTCCAGCCTTGTAAGTAGGCTCCAAAGATCATAGTGCTTCAGCCTCTTACTGATGGTCAAACATAGGGAGGAGAGATTTCAAGTAGGATGCCATTGCTGGCAATGCCAGCTGCCTGGCTGTTATGATGAGCCAGTGGTTATTAGGGAAAACTGCCACGGGATAATTGTGAATGCTGCCAAGGCTGGGCATTCCTTCCGAAATTCTAATTGCTTGGCTGCCCCATTTGTATTCTTCCACTAACGCGGGACAAGTCTAAAACAATTCTGATGTGATTCTCATATTCATTTTCAGCTTGCTTGTTCCTGGACACTGACTTAAAAAAGAGACACAGCCAGGCAGCAAGCATTTTTAGGAGGCCAGTAATGGCAGCCCCTTACTTCTCTCAACAGATGTGGCAGGGGAAGGGGTGCTAAGGGTTAACTCCGGCATTTGTAGGAATGAGGGGCCTGATTCAGGCTCCATAGTGCAACTGCCGTGTCACCCCCACTGCCAAAGCAGTAAAATAATCCCCCTTGTTTTCTGAGTAGTTGATCGGCAACAGATAAGCAAATGAGAAACATAAGAGGTAAATCAGTGCTCGCCTAAATTACTAGTTCTGGGTCACTGCCGCAGAACTATGACTGTCTTTGTTACATGCAAAAGTAGTATGATCCACTTTGCGACCCATATATAAAGCAATGGTGTGGCCTTACCACTGCTTTAAAAACAACAAAAAACACCTCTTGCACATTTATAAATCTTAGCGTTGTGCCTTCCGCTTATCTTGCCTTGGGACTCGAGGTAAGTGAAGACCCTTTTATGAACTTTAAGGCTTCATTTTCACTGGCGTTTTTACAGCCACTTGTGTTAGCCTTTTTTACAGCTTAAAAACGCCTGTCCATGTTTATTTTGTAAAAAAAATAAAAGTATATTTTTTTGTGTGAGCTGGAGCTTTAAAAATGCCGTGGTAGCGTTTTTGAGCGTTTTTTAACGTCTGGCGTTTTTACAGCTCTACTCTGGAGCTTCAGAACGCCCTGGTCCTGCGTTTTTTTTACAGCTCAAAAACGCCTATGCCATTTGCAGCTCAAAAACGCCTATGTGGGCATGATGCCATAGAATAACATGGACAGGCGTTTTTAACCACTTGCCGTCGCTGCACCGCCGAAATACGTCCACAAGGTGGCTCTCCTAGGCGAGACCACGTAAATGGACGTCCTGCCTATTAGCCGCCACTAGGGGCGCACGGGCGCCGCCGGAGGCGCGCGCGCGTGCCCCCCGCTCGCCCCCGACTCCCGTGCGTGTGCCCGGCGGGCGCGATCGCCGCCGGGCACACGCGATCGCTCGGTACAGAGCGGGGAACGGGAGCTGTGTGTGTAAACACACAGCTCTCGTTCCTGTCAGCAGGGGAAATGCTGATTTTCTGTTCATACAATGTATGAACAGAAAATCAGTGTTTCCCCTAGTGAGGCCACCCCCCCCCACAGTAAGAACACACCCAGGCATACTTAACCCCTTCCCCGCCCCCTAGTGTTAACCCCTTCACTGCCAGTGGCATTTTTATAGTAATCTAATGCATTTTTATAGCACTGATCGCTATAAAAATGCCAATGGTCCCAAAAATGTGTCAAAAATGTCCGAAGTGTCCGCCATAATGTCACAATACCGAAAAAAAAATCGCTGATCGCCGCCATTACTAGTAAAAAAAATATTAATAAAAATGCCATAAAAATACCCCCTATTTTGTAAACGCTATAACTTTTGCGCAAACCAATCAATAAACGCTTATTGCGATTTTTTTTTTACGAAAAATATGTAGAAGAATACGTATCGGCCTAAACTGAGGAAAAAAAAAGTTTTTCTATATATTTTTGGGGGATATTTATTACAGCAAAAAGTAAAAAATATTCATTTTTTTCAAAATTGTCGTTCTATTTTTGTTTATAGCGCAAAAAATAAAAAACGCAGAGGTGATCAAATACCACCAAAAGAAAGCTCTATTTGTGGGAAAAAAAGGACGCCAATTTTGTTTGGGAGCCACGTCGCACGACCGCGCAATTGTCTGTTAAAGCGACGCAGTCCCGAATCGCAAAAAGTACTCTGGTCTTTGGGCAGCAATATGGTCCGGGGGGTAAGTGGTTAAGCTGTAAAAAACGCTCAGAAAAGAGGCTGTAAAAACGTCAGTGGAAATTAAGCCTAATATGTGGGGGCCATTTGCTAGTCACGTGAGCTGTCAAAGAATGGGTTATAGTAGTCTAGTGCTGTACTTTTAATGAAAATGAGTTCAACCACTTGTCTACCAAGGTATGTTTAAAAATGATATGTTAGACAAGTGATTGAATCAAGATCATAGCAGCTGGTACCAGCTTTAAGAGTCAATGAAGGGATTTCCGATTAAAAGTGATCGGACAGTTTTAAACCGCCCAATTACTTTTATGGGGCTCTTAAAGGGGTGCCCGCTGCCAGTGGTACCCATACGCTCTAATTTCTCTGGGGAGCCTGGGACGGCAGGAAATGGCTTCCCTGGTAAAAGCAGGAGAAACTGTGCGAACATCTATTCTCTGATCCTTCCTGTGACTAATGAACCCTGGAAGCCACCTGTATTATGTCATTGGAGGCGCGCGCATGCCCCCGGCACTTTCATAAACGGACACCTGTATCAATTCGTAAATTCAGGGCCATGTGCTTATATTTACTTACTGTGAAATGAGCTAACTATAAGAAAATATATACTTCAGCAGTTTCATAAAATAATACTGGTACCTGGTTACTTGCCAGATTATTCTGAAATAAATGTATGGCCCTGTTTATTTTTAACCACTTGGGATCCGCCTGCCGTCAATAGACGGCTACAGTGCGGATCCCAAAAGCCAAACCGCCGTCAATTGACGGCCGCCCCTTTGGGCGTTCCCCGCGCGCGCTCCAGAGCGCGCTGCGGGGAAAATCTGTGTTGGCCGTGTCCCTCGGACACAGCCAATTACAGATCGCCGCGAACGGCCAATCAGAGTGGCCGTTCGCGAGGCGATCTGTGCGGCCAATGAGAGAGGATCTCATATGTAAACATATGAGATCATCTCTCATTGCCGTTTTACACAGAGACAGCGGTGCTGTCTCTGGAGAGGAGACCGATCTGTGTCTCTTGTACATAGAGACATAGATCGGTCACCCCCCCAGTCACCCCCCCTCCACCTACAGTTAGAACACTAAGCAGGGATACATTTAACCCCTTCCTCACCCCCTAGTGTTAACCCCTTCAATGCCAGTCACATTTATACTGTAATTAGTGCATATTTATAGCACTGATCGCAGTATAAATGTGAATGGCGCCAAAAATGTGTCCGATGTGTCCGCCATAACGTCGCAGTCCATTAAAAATCGCAGATCGCCGCCATTTCTAGTAAAAAAAATAATTAAAAAAAAATAATTCTGTCCCCTATTTTGTAAGCGCTATAACTTTTGCGCAAACCAGTCGCTTATTGCGATTTTTTTTTTTTTGTTTACCAAAAATATGTAGAAGAATACGTATCGGCCTAAACTGAGAAAAAAAAATGTTATTTTTTTTTTAAATTGGGATATTTATTATAGCAAGAAGTAAAAAATATTGTATTTTTTTCAAAATTGTCTCACTTTTTTGTTTATAGCGCAAAAAATAAAAACCGCACAGGCGATTAAATACCACCAAAAGAAAGCTCTACTTGTGGGGAAAAAAGGACGTCAATTTTGTTTGGGAGCCACGTCGCACGACCGCGCAATTGTTAGTTAAAGCGATGCAGTGCCGAAAGCTGAAATTTCACCTGGGCAGGAGGGGGGTATATGTGCCCAGTAAGCAAGTGGTTAAAACAGTGGGGTCAGTTTACCAATGTTTCATCCAAGATTCACTCTAAGGGCTCTTTTGCCATTTTTTTTTTTTTTTGACGGACCTGAACGGGCGCTCCGTGCTCCTCTATGGAGCCACGAATGTCAGCGGTGACATGCCCCGCTGACATCCGACCCG
This sequence comes from Rana temporaria, assembly GCF_905171775.1. NCBI lineage: Eukaryota > Metazoa > Chordata > Amphibia > Anura > Ranidae > Rana > Rana temporaria. Next base: position 391,254,684 of record NC_053490.1, on the reverse strand, counting down.
CTCTGATCCGCCAAAGTGTGACGGAGGAAAAACCTACTTTTCCATCCGTCTGGCGGATCGGGTGAACACGGACAGACGGTTCGTGTTCATCCGATCCCCCCCATAGGGGAGAGCGGTGAAAAGACAGGGCGGTCCCTGCACAGTGTGCGGGGACCGCCCTGTCATCCGCCGGCTCAGCGGGGATCAACGGAGCGATCCCAGCTGAGCAAGCGGAGGTTCACGGGGCGCATCATTACTAATCCGCCCCGTGTGAAAGGGGCCTAAGTTAGTTTTCTAATTGAATCTCCTAAAACTCTTGAGTAAAACTAGGAGGATCTTTGGTAAAAAGGTAGATAAATTCCTGGAGCACAATTTCAGCTGTGACATAAGTCTCTATAGGTGTACTAACTACTATATTTTGTCTTCAAGGATTGCAACATCATGTCTTGGATTCGTGACAAGGAGCTGTCTTTGATTGAAAGGCTATGTGCAAATATTTTAAAGGTAGGAAAGCATGTCTAAAGTTACACTCTACAAATAACTATAAACAACACTCACAACTATGTATGCAAAAGTACCTACACAAATGGAAAAACTGAGGTTATTGGCATATATACTATATTACCAAAAGGATTGGGGCGCCTGCCTTTACATGCACAGTCTTATTCCGTGGGGTTCACTATTTAGTTGGCCCACCCTTTGCAGCTATAACAGCTTAAACTCTTCTGGGAAGGCTGTCCACAAGGTTTAGGAGTGTGTCTATGAGAATGTTTGACTATTCTTCCAGAAGCGCATTGGTGAGGTCAGGCACTGATGTTGGACAAGAAGGCCTGGCTCACAGTCTCCACTCAAATTCATCCCAAAGGTGTTCTATCATGTTGAGTTTAGGACTTTGTAAAGGCCAGTCAAGTTCCTCCACTTCAAACTCACTTATTCATGTCTTTGTGGACCTTGCTTTGTGCACTGGTCCAAAATCATTTGGTGGAGAGGGGATTATGGTGTGGGGTTGTTTTTCAGGGGTTGTGCTTGGCCCCTTAGTTCCAGTGAAGGGAACTCTTAAGGCGTCGGCATACCAAGACATTTTGGATAATGTTATGCTCCCTTCCTGTTTCAACATAACTGCGGACAAAGCAAGGTCCATAAAGACATGGATAAGCGAGTTTGGGGTAGAGGAACTTGACTTGCCTGCACAGAGCCCTGACCTCAACCCAGTAGAACTCCTTTGGGGTGAATTAGAGCAGAAACTGTGAGCCAGGCCTTCTCTTCCAACATCAGTGCCTGGCCTCACAAATGCGCTGGAAGAATGGTCAAACATTCCCATAGGTACACTCCTAAACCTCGTAGACAGCCTTCCCAGAAGAGTTGAAGCTGCAAAGGATGGGTCAACGTAATATTGTACCCTACGGACTAAGACTGGGATGCCATTAATGGTCAAGGCATGTGTCCCAATACTTTTGGTAATATAGTGTATATTGCATATCCATACATGAATGCTATGAAAAATAAAACATACATAAACCAACTAGTCATTTTGTGTTGCTTTAATACAGCAGTCAGTATAGATTGGCTTGTGTACTACATTTGTTGTTAATGCATAATTGTATTGTTAATTTGTAATGGGTAATAAGAATGGATATAACTTTGTATTGTTCTCTATTTTTTCCCAATAGGCTGGTCCGATGCCTAAACATGTTGCATTTATAATGGATGGAAATCGCAGATATGCACAAAAATGCCATGTGGAGAGACAAGAAGGCCATTCTCAGGGGTTTGAAAAGCTTGCAGAGGTTAGATATGTATTTGGCCATTAATTTTTGGCAAGTTACATATTTCCTAATATCCTTATATTTTGTTGATATTTTAGAGGCATGTGGTCAGAGAAGACATCCAATGTCATGGTAATAATTAAATGCTAAAACTATTTGAACAGGGGTGCCCCTGTGCCCGAATATCAAAGAGCCTCTTCCTCCCAATGCCAATTTGCCAACAGTATCACTCGACTTTTTAAAATGCTGGGCATTGGACTGAAGTCCAGCAACAAATACAGAAAATGGTTCCCACAGGGAATAATTATAATCATTTTTTTTTTTTTAAATGGAACCTGCTAATTTAAAGCATGTTATATGTCACAGTGCTTGTCCTGTGTCATTTGGCCCCCTGTAACACCTAAATAACCTGGCTGATCCTGCCAGTTTCTCCCCACCCCTCTGTAAACTCACCACAGTGTACAATGGCTGCTGAGACCAGACACCGTGGTCAGTTTATGTGCCTCGGTCATCAGCAGCCTGCTATCTGCTCCCCTATCTGCTCCTGTGTCCTCCTCCCCTCTCTATCTGTGTGTGAGCCATCCCTCCCCCTCCTGATGCTCTCATAGCACCAACCTGTATACACCATGAGCACTGCCTCCTATTGCAGTGTCCCCCTCTGTGAATAATTTATAAATAAAAATGCTGTAAATGCCTAATTTAAAGGATCACTAAAGATATATATATTTTTTTTAAATAACAAACATGTTATACTTGCCTCCACTGTGCAGCTCGTTTTGCACAGAGTGGCCCCGAACCTGGTCTTCTGGGGTCCCTCTGTGGCTGTCTCGGCTCCCCCCCGAGTGCTTGCAGGCACGCTCCCGTGATACAGCCGGCGGCCATAGCCGCTCACTGTATCTCTCGGCCCAGAACGAGAACGTGAACGAGCAGGCTTCTCGGCCGTCTTCCTGGCTCATTCATTGGATGTGATTGACAGCAGCGCAAGCGAATACAATACATTAAGGTAAAAAAACATTTACCTTTACAACCCCTTTAGCCGGGATTGCGATCACATGACCAGCCAGCCAGCTCTCTCCTCCCCTCCAGACTGACATCAACAGAGGAATCTCTCAGAGGAGGAAAAGTGAAAGCTGGCCAGTCATGTGATCGCAATCTCGGCTGTGAAATTTGGTATTTGTAGCATTTATTTTTGTAAATCCCACAGAGTGGGATACTACAATAGGAGGCAGTGATGATGGTGTATACAGGTTAGAGTGGCTTAACAACCACTTTAAATATACCATTGAAACTGAGGTCTTGGCATCCCAGCTGTCCCTGATGAATGAGGCCTTGTTGAATTTCGATCAAACTGGATTAATTCCTCAGAAAACCACTGACATTATAATATGAAGGCTGTTTACAAACCTCCACGTGCTAACCGGGGCCATAGGTTCATGGCAATGCTACATTCAACTTCACCAGGCCTGTAGTTCCCAATTCGATTTGAATAAATCTGGTCTATCCACTACTAGAATTGAGTCCCTTTTACTATCTGACTTGTATATGTCTAAAGCCCTGTACACTTGATCGGATATCTGATGGAATCTAATCCGATGGATTTTTTTTATCGGATATCCGCTGAAGCTGACTTTCATCAGTCATCAGTCTTGTCTACACACCATCAGTTAGAAATCCGATCGTGTCCAACGCGGTGACGTAAAACACTACGACGTGCTGAGAAAAATGAAGTTCAATGCTTCCGAGCATGCGTCGACTTGATTCTGATCATGCGTGGATTTTTGACCGATGGACTTCCCCACAGACGATCGTTTTTTTTCACCATAGGAAAAATGTAAAACAGGTTCTATATTTTTTTTTCACCGATGGGGAAAAAAAAAAACGATGGGGCCCACACACGATCGGTTCGTCCCATGAAATGGGTCCGTTTTCATCGGACAAACCGATCGTGTGTACAGGGCTTTAGCCTCACTCAAACATTTATAAGGCGTTACAACATCCTACACATCCTGATTTACAGAAATGTAGAGAGACATGGTCACAAGATGTCACGATTCTGGACTCTGATGATTGAGATGATGCTTGGGGTTATCCATTCCAAACAGATTTTTGGGTAAAGATAGACGGATCCAATTTAAAATTGTCCACTGCTGCTATTTCACACCTCCACGAGTGGGAAAGATATCGCCTGGATGCCCCAATGTGTGCTGGAGATGTTCTTCCACATCTGCAGATTTCATTCATATTTTCTGAACCTGTGGGGTGATTGCTGGTTATTGGGCTACGATCTTGAAATACTGCACATCTCTGAGCTCACCAATACTAAGATTCCCCTGGCTCCTAAGGTGTGTTTTCTAGACTTGATAGACCTTCTGGCTGTTTAAAAACAACTCAGGACACTCTTTGGTCTCTGTTCTATGCCAGGAAGGTCATAGTGCTGCAGTGGAAGGCTCAAGCCCTCTTCCCCTACTTTGAATAAAAGGAAACTGTTGATTAACTCAGTGGTTCTTGGGGCTTTCACTGCAGCTCTGGGCATCCTATGAGGCATTCCAGCTGCTTTTGTATAGGGTCTGCTGCACACCATACTACTTTTCCCGCACCATGATAACAAGCATTAGAGCATGGACTAGAACTCCAGTCCTTCCTAAAGTATTTTTCCTCATCAATGGTCAACTCATACTCTCTTGTGGAACAATCCTAATCTTTCCCATCTGCAGCAAATATTGAAGCCTGTCCAATGGGCATCAAGGCTGCCTACAACAGCAGGTGATGATTAACCAAATTTGAGAAGATCTGGTCTCCTTGGTTTGAAACCTTGGACACCGCAACACTGAGCTGAGATTTAGCCTTGAGCATTTAACTGCTCTATTTCTCTAAGTTAAATATATGCTCATACGCTTACTGAGGTTGTGTGTTCTAAATACATGATATACTAATGGTAAACTTCTACCTATGTGGGGTCCCACTTAGAACGTCCCCCTGCTGCTGGGGTATAGTCGTGTTTTGTTCTTGGTGAAATTTAATGCTTCTTTATTTTCTATTGCTGCTCTGGGGATGTTTTGATGCCTACATTACATGAGAGGTTAATGTAACAGGCAATGGAGTGGGGCAAAAATAGTAACTTTAAGAGGTAACTGTTTATAACTGTGTTTTTTTTTTCTTGTATTGTTTGTATCTTATTGCAAAAAAACACAAAATATACCATAGAAAGCATTTCGTTGTATATGGTCAATAAGTGCAAGAAGATACTTGTTGATCCTGTCAGAAATCCAGTGCAAGTTCCTGTGCATTCTGCAGTGTTTTTGCAGGTAGTGGAATCAGCCCTGCCCATGAAAGCGACCCCCTCTGCTCTGTAGTCCTAACACACGTTATGTCTTAGGGAGACAACACTACTCCTTCCTAAATACAGTATGAAGAGTAAGCAGTGCAGGCAGTGCACATCCTCTCTGATCCTTGCTGGGTCTTCTCCCTGTCACATGACCAGCAGCACTTCAGGTTTCATTTAGAGTGCAGTGAGAAGTCTAGGAAAAAGGTGCCCCCTTAAAGTGCTAGGCGATGCATTCGAGCAACATTTTGCTACAGATAAGCTGAGCTCCTATGTGCCTCCAACCCCCCCTCTCCCTTCCCCAGAGAACACAATGGCTCCACAGGAGCGATTTTTCCTTTCCCATTGCAGGAATAAAATTGCTCTGTCTATGGCTGGCTTTAGAATTATAAAGATGCAAACAATTATTATTTAATTTATATTTTATTGTTTTTATGATGGTTTCTTTATCAATTTGTTATAGTAGTTTCTTGTATAAGAAAATGGATGTTACCGGCGCAAAAGAATATATATGATAGATTATTATTTTGTTTGCTGCAATCAAAAATGCACATCACCATTGGATGAAATGCCCAAAAAATATTTAGACAATAAATGGATTGCGCTAACCTTAAAATATAAACCAAATTTATGAGCCACCTATTTTTATGAAGGAAACCTGTATGGGCTTATCCTATTCAGTGAAAGCCACTAGACTTTAAATATGTGCTTATTATACACAAATGTGTGTGTGTGTGTGTGTGTGTGTGTGTGTGTATGTGTATATATGTGCATGTGTGTGTGTGTGTGTATATATGTGCATGTATGTATGTATGTGTGTGTGTGTGTGTGTATATATATATATATATATATATATATATATATATATATATATATATATATATATTCTCCTAAAAATGCAATAATTAAACAAACAAACCCCTGTGCATATATGGGGTATACCGTGCAAAATATTCACCTAAAGAGACAAAGTGCAAGTGCTCACTAGCAAATCCCACCAGTTATAGCGTGCCTGTGACAGCTCCTCGGCTTATTCCAATACATTTCTAAACATTATATTGCAATATCAAAATACTTATAAATATGTAAATAAAAAATGTGAATGAAGGGGAAAAAATTGATATCAAAATCCCCTTCCTTTTCTTCTGTTATGTTGAATAGTTTATATCAAGTTTTTTGATATTGTAATATAATGTTTAGAAACTTATTGGAATTACCTGAGGAGCTGTCACAGGCACGGTATAACTGGTGGGATTTGCTAGTGAGCACTTGCACTTTGTATCTTTAGGGGAATATTTTGCCCGGTATACCCCATATATGCACAGGGGTTTGTTTGTTTAATTAATGCATTTTTAGGATATATATACAATTTTGTATAATAAGCACATATTTAAAGTCTATTGGCTTTCACTGAATAGGATAAGCCCTTACGGGTTTTCTTCATAAAAATAGGTGGCTCATAAATTTTGGTTTACATTTTAAGGTTAGCGCAATCCATTTATTGTCTAAATAGTTTCTTGTATACTACAGTACTTTAACCACTTAAAGCGGGGGTTCACCCTATCAACGAAAAAAAAATTTTTTTTTTTCTTTTACCATAACATCAGGCATTGTAGCGCGAGCTACAGTATGCCTGTCCCGAATTTTTTACCCCCGTACTCACCTTGTAATCGTACATCGAAGATACCGGGGAATGGGCGTGCCTATGGAGACGGAGGATGATTGACGGCCGGCTCTGGCGCGTCACGCTTCTCCGGAAATAGCCGAAATAGGCTTGGCTCTTCACGGCGCCTGCGCATAGCCTGTGCGCAGGCGCCGTGAAGAGCCGAGACCTACTCTGGCTGTCTTCGGGGAGAGTGACGTGCCAGGGCCGGCCGTCAATCATCCTCCCTCTCCATAGGCACGCCCATTCCCCGCGGGAGCCGAAATCTTCTATGTACGATTTACAAGGTGAGTCCGGGGTTAAAAAAATCGGGACAGGCATACTGTAGCTCGCGCTACAATGCCTGTCTCGATGGTAAAATCATGTGGGTGAGGGTGAACTACCGCTTTAAGGAGCGCCTCCTGCAGATATACGTTGGCAGAATGGCACGGCTGGGCACAAGCACGTACCTGTATGTCCTCTTTAAGTGCCCAACCGTGGGTCGCGTGTGTCTGCGACCCGGTCTGAAGCTCCGTGACGGGGACCCGTGGACCCGATCGCCGCTGGAGTCCCGTGATTGGTCCCCGGAGCTGAAGAACGGGGAGAGCTGTGTGTAAACACAGCTTCCCCGTTCTTTACTGTGGCGCTGTCATTGATCATTTGTTCCCTAATATAGGGAAACACGATCAATGACGTCACACGTCCAGCCCTGCCCCCCTACAGTTAGAAACACAGATGAGGTCACACTTAACCCCTTCAGCACCCCCTAGTGGTTAACCCCCAAACTGCAATTGTCATTTTCCCAGTAAACAATGCATTTTTAATGCATGTTTTGTTGTGAAAATGACATTTGTCCCAAAAATGTGTCAAAATTGTCCGATGTGTTCGCCATAATGTCGTGGTCACGGAAAAAACGCTGATCGCCGCCATTAGTAGTAAAAAATATTTTTTTTTTAAAAATGCAATAAAACTATCCCCTATTTTGTAAACACTATAAATTTTGCGCAAACCAATCGATAAACGATTATTGCGTTTTTTTTTTTTTTTTTAAATGGGTAGAAGAATACGTATCGGCCTAAACTGAGGAAAAAAACTTTTTTTTAATATATATTTTTGGGGGATATTTTTTATAGCAAAAAGTAAAAAAAAAATTTCGCTCTATTTTTGTTTATAGCGCAAAAAATAAAAACCGCAGAGGTGATCAAATACCACCAAAGAAAAGCTCTATTTGTGGGGGAAAAAAGGACACCAATTTTGTTTGGGAGCCACTTCGCACGACCGCGCAATTGTCAGTTAAAGCGATGCAGTGCCGAATCGCAAAAACTGGCCAGGTCCTTTACCTGCCTAAAGGTCCGGGTCTTAAGTGGTTAAAACTTTAGTATTTAATTAATGACCTATTTGATCCTCAAAATGTCTTTTATTGTCATAGAAATCCTGCTTCATTACATTTTTTAGTTGCAGAGGATCTATCTGATTACAACTCAGATTTATTTGACTACTTATGAGTTTTGCATTGTATTCTAGAGCGCTTGAATCATCTAGTATTAAAAAATGATCATTACAAATCTTCTATTTATCTCCCTGTCCATAGACACTACGTTGGTGTTTAAACCTCGGCATTTGTGAAGTGACAGTTTATGCTTTCAGCATTGAGAATTTTAAGCGTTCAAAGGAGGAAGTCGAAGGCTTGATGGAACTAGCTCGTCAAAAATTTACCCGTCTTTTGGAAGAAAGGTAAGTTTGAGGTTTGCAGAATAGTGTAAGTTTATATTGGTACTTTTTGTATCTTTATGTGGTACAGAAGATAGATAAAAATGGGAAATAGTTTTGGGTATAGATCTAAGCAACACTTAATTGCTATTTAGGTACAAAATATTACATTCAGAAATCCTAGGGGAGGTTATTTAAACCAATAAACTGCACATATTTTTCTATTTCTGCCTCATTATCTACATTGTATTTTAAAGCTTTCAGCTTCAAAAAGTTCTTGAATTGTCGATGCTGTGCTAAAAAAAAAAGTAGCAAGCAGAGGACAAACCACCAGAGCATAAGTGAGAAGAAGCTACTGGGGACCAGTCTAGCAGCACAGAGGATTGGATAAGAAAATCTACTATTGCATTGGGTGGCCACATGTAAACAGTCTTGTGTCCATTTACATCCAGCAAACTCCAATCTGCCATGTTTGGGTCCAAAAAAAAACGAAAACTTTTTTTTGTTTTCTTTTCTGGACAAAGATGAACTCAAAGGTAGGGGGTGTAAACAGACCAACAGTAATATGGCCATAGAGCTGCATGGAGCTTCCAATTGGGTCCACCTGAAAATTTGACAGGTGGACACGATCGGGAAGCCCGTGTGAAGGGGCCCTTATGGTGTTCTCATTCTGTATGGAGTAGCATCAGCCTTTTGGACAACAGCATTGTCAATCTAGGGGGGAGGATAATGTTTAAATGCACAAGCAAATTTGGATGGACTTGATTAACACATTAGAGGATAAGCTCACCTTTAGGAACATGTTTCATGTTCCACCCATTTTTAGGGTGCCCTTCCGGATCTGCTGCATCTAGTGACAGCAAGTGGGGGATCCCCCTGCTTGCTGTCACTAAAAAAAAAAAAAAAAACGGTCGTTTGGGGCTCTGCTCACCCGGCTGCATCATTCATTGACGGAGTTCTGTGAATGGGAAAGCACAAGTACAGACTTTGTGGCTGTTGGCTAGTAGTGATGGGCTCGGGTGTGTTCGGATCGAACCCTCCAGGAAGCCATCACTGCACACCGCCAATTATAGGCAGGGAGGCATTTCCCAACCGGCAGCTGCACATACACACGCTGCCTATGATTGGCAGTATGCACTGCCGGCTTCCTGGTGGGTTTGATCTGAGCACACCCGAGCCCATTCTTATTGGCTTGTAGTTCTCAATGAACTACAGGGCACCGTTGAGCACTCTGGTAGTTCATTGTCTCTTGCCTGTCCGTACAAGGTACGAGGAGAAAGACACACTGTTAAGGAGTCCTGCATGGCACATGTGATCTGTTGATTGCAAGTGCAATGCTGTCCAGGCTCCTAGTAAAAATATAAATGCAATTTTTTTTTTACCTGCAAAAAGATGTGCATTTATAATTTATTTATTTTTTAAGGTAAATTTTATTTTTTGTTTGTCAAACACTTTAATGCTTAGTACACATGGGCCGAATGTTGGGAGACATCGGCTGGTTCAATAAAAAACAGCCGACATTCGGTGCTAGAGCAGGACAGGACCAGAACATATGTAGTAATGTGCTGGTTGCCTTATTGCATCTCCAACAGATGTCAGATGCTTCAGGGAGAATTCTGTGAAGAATTTCAGTTTTATACCAGAATGAATCTAGTGGATATGGAGGACTTCAGGAAGAAGTGTATTATTTTTATAAATTTGGGGAGCAGTAAGGTCCTGTTGCAAGATGTCTTTTCAGTGGGTGATGTAAGGTGCTTTTAGACCCCTTTCACACTGAATGTGTTTTTTCAGGCGCTTTAGCGCTAAAAATAGTGCTAGAAAAAAGCCTCAGCTGCAATCCCAGTGTGAATTTGAGTGCTTTCACACTGAAGCGCTGCACTGGCAGGACATCAAAAAAAGTTCTCCAAGCAGCTTCTTTGCAGCACTTTAGGAGCGGTGAATACACCACTCCTAAAGCACACCTGCCCATTGAAATCAACGGGCAAAGCGGCACTTTGCGGGCGCTTTTACCCCATTTTCGGCAGATAGCGGGGGTTAAAGGCGAACATGGGCGGCCGTCGTTAAAAGCACTGCTGACGCCCGGGCGTGCTGGCAGTGTGAAAGTGTCCTTATAGTCTTCCCAAGGTTGGGAAAGCAGAGAATATGTAGAAGAAAGGGACTGAACTGTTTAGAGTCACAGATTTGATTCCAGTGGGGGGAAGGCTCTGCAGCGGGTTTTGGTAGGGAAGCTAGGTAGTGCTGGAATTGCAAGGCTTTCCACAGGGAAAGATGATAGGCGCCTGTTTCAGGAAGTGAAGGCCAAAGACCAGAGGTGAGGAAATGTGAGGCCTGACAGGTATTGATCTCCAGCACGGAGCGAAACGGACTGTCTACCACTGTGCCTAAAAAAAGAAAAAAGGTGAAAGAAATTGTGCTGCCGAAATGCAGTGGCTTCAAAACACCAATTCAATTTTTTTATATATATATATATATATATATATATATATATATATATATATATATATATATATATATATATATATATATATATATATTAGTGGCTAATAAATTACATTATTTAATAGCCTCCTCATCTCAAAATCCTTGTGATCTAAAGCCTAGTTAAAGAACACATTGGGCCAGATTCAGGTACAATTGCGGCGGCGCAACGTAACCCGTTTACGTTACACCGCCGCAAGTTTTCGGTGTAAGTACCTGATCCACAAAGCACTTACCTGTAAACTTGCGGCGGTGTATCGTAAACACGTCCGGCGCAAGCCCACCCAATTTAAATGGGGCGTGTACCATTTAAATTAGGCTCGCTCCCGCGCCGGACGTTCTGCGCATGCTCCGTTCAGAATTTTCCCGACGTGCTTTGCGCGAAATTACGGTGGCGCGACGTGTTTGTGAATCGCGACGTGCGTAACGTACTTACGCGGGAAAAAAATTTATTCAAAATAGACGCGGGAACGACGCCCATAGTTTAACATGGTGGAGTAATTTTACACCATGTTAAAAGCACACTTAACTTTGCGACGGGAAAAAAAGACTTGCGCCGATGTAACGAACGCGAAAACCTTCGTGGATCGCCGTAACTGCTAATTTGCATACCCGACGCTGGAAAACGACGCAAACTCCACCCAGCGGCGGCCGAGGTACTGCATCCTAAGATCCGACGGTGTAAGTCAATTACACCTGTCGGATCTTAGGGCTATCTATGCGGAACTAATTCTATGAATCAGCCGCATAGATACGACAAGAGATACGACGGTGTATCAGGAGATACGCCGTCGTATCTATTCTGTGAATCTGGCCCATTGCTCTTGGCTACTAGTAGTAAATTCTCAGTACATTCAATGACTTGATGAATGTTCAAAAGTACTCCAAAATTTTGTTTCCTTTTAACATTCGATTTTTCATTCGAGACATTTTTTTTTTATACGGCTTTGAATGTTCTTACCACTACATTATGTTCAAAAACAATATCCATTTGACCCCAGTAATGATTAGAAATGCAAACAAACATTCTTAAAACCAAAAACATTTTGAATGAATTTGTACTAGTATATAGCCAGCTTACACAGGAAATAGAAAACTTCAAATGTACTGCGCATCACTACTACAACGGGAAATATGTCCTTGAATGCTCTGCACATATTCAAATGCAAAGTATTTTTCTATTTGTGTGTGCCTATTTATATTCTGGCTTTCTTTGCACAGAGATAAACTTCAGAAGCATGAAGTTTGCATTCGAGTACTCGGAGACATGACTTTGCTTCCACTTGACATCCAGAAACTTATTTCTCAAGCTGTCCTGGAAACCAAGAACTATTCTAAGTGAGTATCATGTTGGAGTTGTGAATATGATCAATATTGATTGATAACATGGCGTCCCCTACCACACTTGTCTAACTATCTAGGTAAGATACAATTTGCACATACAATATCTCACAAAAGTGAGTACACCCCTCACATTTTTGTAAATATTTTATTATATCTTTTCATGTGACAACACTGAAGAAACGACACTTTGCTACAATGTAAAGTAGTGAGTGTACAGCTTGTGTAACAGTGTACATTTGCGATCCCCTCAAAATAACTCAAAAAGCAGCAACAAACACTCCAGCGCTAAATGGGTTAATAGGTGTGGGGGTAATATAAACTCATGAACAGATTAATCATAATCAATGAAGAAAACAATTGTCCCAGAGCTGCTGGAAAAAATCGTTACAAAAAACAATAGAAAAAACACCACACTGCATTTTTCCTTCCCATGAGCGCAGGAATGCAGTGTGATGTTCCCTCAAAATAACTCAACACACCACCATTGAAGCGGAGTTCCGCCCGCCCCTTTAAAAATGTAAAGTCAGCAGCTGCACATATTGTAGCTGCTGACTTTTAACATTAGGACACTTGCCTGTCCTGGAGTTCAGCAATGTCGGCATCGCAGCTGATGTATACATTCCATTGCGGGTAAAGGAACCTGGCAGTGTAGCCTTTCGGCTTCACAGCCGAGTCCCTACTGCGCATTGCACGAAGCTCACTGCACTCTCTCACTGGTCTGGCAGAAGTGGAGGGGGGCCTCTGAGCTGCTGTCGCAATTCGCCATGGCTCAGACTCCCGGAAGTAAAAAACAGGTACTCGCACCCCCCCTCCGAAAGGTGCCAATTGTGGCACTGGAGGGGGGGGGAGAAATGGGATAAGCTCTGCTTTTGGGTGAAACACGCTTTATTATTGTCTAAACCGCTGGCAACAAAAGTGAGTACACTCCTAAGTGAAAATGTCCAACGTGGGCCCAAAGTGTCAATATTTTGTGTGGCTACCATTATTTTTCAGAACTGCCTTAACCCTCTTGGACATGGAGTGCACCAGAGCTTCACAGGTTGCTACTGGAGTCCTCTTCCAATCCAGTTTTCCATGATAACATCACGGAGCCAGAGGATGTTGGAGACCTTGCGTTCACCGAACCTTCCATTTGAGGATGCCCCACAGATGCTCAATAGGGTTTAGGTCTGGAGACATGCTTGGTCAGTCCATCACCTTTACCCTCAGCTTCTTTAGGAAGGCAGTGGTCGTCTTGGAGGTGTGTTTGGGGTCGTTATGTTGGAATACTGCCCTGTGGCCCAGTCTCCAGAGGGAGGGGGATCATGCTCTGCTTCAGTATGTCACAGTAGATGTTGGCATTCATGGTTCCCTCAATGAACTGTAGTTCCCCAGTTCCGGCAGCACTCAAGCAGCCCCAGACCATGACACTCCCACCACTGTGCTTGACTGTAGGCAATGACACACTTGTCTTTGTACTCCTCACCTGGTTGCCCCCACACACGCTTGACACCATCTGAACTGAATACGTTTATCTTGATCTCATCAGACCACAGGACATGGTTCAAGTAATCCATGTCCTTAGTCTGCTTGTCTTTAGCAAACTGTTTGCGGCCTTTCTTGTGCATCATCTTTTAGAAGATGCTTCCTTCTGGGACAACAGCCATGCAGACCAATTTGATGCAGTGTGCGGCGTATGGTCTGAGCACTGATAGGCTGCCACCCCACCCCTTCAACCTCTGCAAAATGTGGGCAGCACTCATACTTCAATTTCTCAAAGACATCCGCTGAATATGACGCTGAGCACGTGCACTCAACTTCTTTGGCCAACCATGGTGAGGCCTGTTCTGAGTTGAACCTGCCCTGTTAAAACGCTGTATGGTCTTGGCCACAGTGCTGCAGCTCAGTTGAACTTCCAGTGACCAATATGAGAGTGAGAGCAATAACACTAAATTTAACGCACCTGCTCCCCATTCACACCTGAGACCTTATAACAATAACGAGTCACATGGCGGTGGGGGTGGGGGGAATGGGTAATTAGGCCCAATTTGGACATTTTCAATTATGGGTGTACTTTTTAAAGGTGCGGGCAGAACTCCGCTTTAATGGCGGTGTGTTGTTATTTTGAGGGGACAGCACATTTACACTGTTTTACAAGCTGCACACTCACTCTTTTACATTGTAGCAAAGTCCAAATTCTTCAGTGTTGTCACATGAAAAGATATATTAAAATATTTACAAAAATGTGAGGCGTGTATTCACTTTTGTGAGATGCTGTATGTCAGCTGTGCTTCCTGTTTGTGCCCATATTTTTTATAATTTTATTTTTACTAACAATACATCATAGGAAAGTTCATAGTCATTACTAAAATTATATCCTTTTTGGGAATTTGTTCCTTTGTCTCTGGACCTGTTCCTAAGACTCCTATACAGGCAAAAGTGGTCCTTATCTGGATCAGTCACTAGAGCCAGCAGGCCAAGAGCAACTGTACCCAGACCCCGCATACAAGAGTGAGGGTGGCCTGTAATGGTTGCTGTTTGCCACTGGATCCTGCAGGCAATGACCTCTGACATACAGTGTACTTAGTGATCTCTCTGGCAGGGTGCTCTTCAGGTCCAGGGCAGTGATCCTCTTGGAGGGAAGTCAAGTCTCTGAAGGTCCTGCGGGGCATGCCCAAGGTGATGGGCAAAGTTTGGGCCCAATTGCATGGACTGGTAAGTGCCTCTGTGTTCGTGGAATTTTTGGCATTAGGACATGTTTTTTTTCTCATTGTGGTGTGATATATAGACTGTGGCAGTGTTTAAAAGAGGGTGGGCTGATCAGCCATTTTGTGTCTCTTTTTTTAATTCCATAGGATTCCTTGCTGTCAATTTAGTGTTTTGACATAGGCCTACAGTCCTCTCAGCTGAGTGGCTGCTTCCTGCGATTACAGGCCTATCATTTCTCAGCCAGCCTTGGTTCCTCACAGGCAGAGAGATGGTGAGAGGGGCAATGGACTTCCAGATTCCTTCATCAACCTCCTCCAAAGTTCACCCAACAATATTTCTCATATAGGTCAGATTAGCTCTGAATCCTGGCCCTTATATGGTAACTGCACTGTTTCAGGGCACCTCCTCTTCCTTTGTGTCAATGGATAAAATCTCTGCAGCCATTTCTGGATGAAGTGTAAGCCGTTCAGGAATCCTCTGTAGATGAGTCCTCTTAGGTGGAATCACAAGATCCAGGGTTGTCTCAGACACAGAAGGCCACAGTAGGCTTCCTGGCAAATGGTTGCACTAACCTTAAGTTGCTGTTACCTGTATCTTCTTTCCCCTGAAATTCTCAAGTCATTTTCAGTGCACCCTCACTTGCAGGAAGTGATGTATACTGATTGGGCTCACCCCGAAGAAGGCGTTTGCTCACCAGTACTCAATTTGAAAAAAAAAAAAATCGACAAGAGATGGGGTTTGCATGCTATTGAACCGGTTGTTTTCTATTTGAATGACACCTTGACTGATAACAGTATCGCCTCCTTACCCCCCTTGCCCATCTGTAGTGTCCTTCCCCACTTTCACAGGCTTTGCTGAGGCAGTTGAAGCCATTGGCTCCTTCTGTCATCAGTCAAATCTGTTGGGTGCCTACATCCTAAGCCTTCAGAAGCTTTGCCTTGGTTCAGACACAGCATCTGGAATACCTGGGCTTAATCCTGGATATGTCTCAGGCAAGGATACTGCTTCTGCAGGAGAAGTGCCTGCCTCATTGAGCCCAGATGGAGTCTCTAAGACCCCTTTCACACTGGTACTGCCCATAGCCTCGGCGGTAAAACGCGCTATTTTACCGTCGGATTTCTGGCGCATTTCAGCCGCTAGAGGGGCACTTTTAACCTCTGCTAGCGGCCGAGAAAGGGTTAATGCCGCTACAGCGGCGTATTGCCGGCGGTACAGCAGCACTGCCCATTGATTTCAATGGGCAGGAGCGCATTAGCAGCGGTGAGTTCACAGCTGCTAATGCGCTCCAAAGAAGCTGCTGGCAGGACTTTTTCTGATGCCCTGTGAGGAGCAGCTGTTTAAGGGCAGATTGCAGACGATATTTCTAACACTATAGCGCCTGCAAAATGCCATCAGTGTGAAAGGGGTCTAAAGATTGCTGAAAGGTCCCTCAATCTAAATAAGCGTGTGAATTCTGGGGAAGATGGTAGTCGCCTTCGAGGGGGTCTCGTATGCACAGTTAAACTCCAGAACTCTGCAGCTCAGTATTCTGGTGATTTCAGACAAGTGTTGGAAGTCCTTGGAATAGCCAATACATCTAACTGACAAGACAAGAGCAGCTCTGGAGTGGTGGATATCCATGCAGGTGCTGGATGCAGGGAAACCCTTTCTTCCAATGACATGGAAGGTCTTGATGACAAAAGCCAGCCTCTTAGGCTGGGGAGGTGAATTGGAGAACCTCTAGGTTCAGGGAATGTGGTTGTCAGAGGTGCAGAAGTTGCTGATCAACCCTCCATATTCACTTGAATGGGTGACCTTTAATGCTGGTATTGACTGCTGAATGCAACATGCCCTTTAAATTTTGGGTGAAGCAAAGGAGGTTGGCTCTGGCATGGGTACAGCTCTGTGAAGCTGCATTTCTCTGCTTAGGTGGGTGTAAAACTGTGTTCAACTGACTGCTTTTACCACATCTGAATGAGCCCTTATGCCACGTACACACGATCGGTTCATCCGATGAAAACGGACTGATGGATTTTTTCATCAGATATCCGATGAAGCTGACTTTCATCAGTCTTGCCTACACACCATCAGTTAAAAATCCGATCGTGTCAGAACGCGGTGACGTAAAACACGACGACGTGCAGAGAAAAATGAAGTTCAATGCTTCCGAGCATGCGTCGACTTGATTCTGAGCATGCATGGATTTTTGACCAATGGATTTTCCCACAGACGATCGTTTTTTTTTTCTATTGTTTTTTTAACCTTCAGAAAATTGTAAAACCGGTTCAATTTTTTTTCACCGATGGGGGAAAAAAACCGATGGGGCCCACACACGATCGATTCGTCCAATGAAAACGGTCTATCGGACCGTTTTCATCAGACGAACCGATCGTGTGTACAGGGCATTAGAGTTCCCTTGTTCAGCCCTGCGGAATGAATGAATGAATGAAAGAAATTACTCTATTCCCTCATCCATGTGGATGTACAAATCTACTCTGTTGGCTATTGTAATATGACAGCCAGTACCCTAGCTGTCAGAATACCAAAACAGTGACTGCAGCTAATTGGCTGCAGTCACTGTTCCACTGACAATTTTCTACTCTGCTCCTTCAATTTTTATTTTATTTTTTACTGAAAGTTGCTGAACTCTTCAGTGCCAAAAAGGCCACCTATGGTTAGAATTGCAGCCGACTGCAGCCAAGACCATATAATATGGTTAACATTTTTAAGGTCAATCAGGCAGGCCCCTACATGTTTTGGTAAATCTAAAGGAATCTAAAGGAAATTGGACAACAAAAGTTGTATAGTGTGTATGGGGTCTAATTTAGCAGTTTGTTTTTCGGACAACAATGTGGCAAATAAGATAGAAACTAATGGAAAGAAGTTTACACATTTCTCAGCAGAGTAAACTGCATTAACCACTTAAGGACCGCCTTCTGCACAAATACGTCGGCAGAATGGCACGGCTGGTCACAAACATGTACCTGTACGTCCTCTTTAAGTGCCCAGCCGTGGGTCGCGGGCGCGCACGATCACTGTGGCGCTGTCATTGATCGTCTGTTCCCTGATATAGGGAAAGGCGATCAATGACGTCACACGTCCAGCGCCGCCCCCCTACAGTTAGAAACACATATGAAGTCACACTTAACCCCTTCAGCGCCCCCAATGGTTAACTCCCAAACTGCAATTGTCATTTTCACAGTAAACAATGCATTTTTATAGCATTTTTTGCTGTGAAAATGACAATGGTCCCAAAAATTTATCAAAATTGTCCGATGTATCTGCCATAATGCCGCAGTCATGAAAAAAATCGCTGATCGTCGCCATTAGTAGTAAAAAAAAAAATTGCAATAAAACTATCCCCTATTTTGTAAACGCTATACATTTTGTGCATACCAATCAATAAACGCTTATTGCGATTTTTTTTTTTCTACCAAAAATATGTACAAGAATACGTATTGGCCTAAACTGAGAAAAAAAAATATTTTTTTATATCTTTTTTTGGGGATATTTATTATAGCAAAAAGTAAAAAATATAGATTTTTTTTCAAAATTGTCGCTCTATTTTTGTTTATAGCGCAAAAAATAAAAACCGCAGAGGTGATCAAATACCACCAAAAGAAAGCTCTATTTGTGGGAAAAAAAGGACGCCAATTTTGTTTGGGAGCCGCATCGCACGACCGCGCAATTGTCAGTTAAAGCGACGCAGTGCCGAATCGCAAAAACTGGCCAGGTCCAATACCTGCGTAATGGTCCGGGTCTTAAGTGGTTAAAGGACATAGGTATGTTTACATATTACAAATCGGGCACCAGTGTAGGAGCACCCAACACGTCGAACAATTTAAATGCCCAAAATTATGGGAAACAAATACTGCATTGGGGGTGAGTCAGATTGGAAACTGAGCTGTACCAGGATAGGTGGCATGGTTGAATAGAGAATAACACCATACTAATGCTAGTGAGCACTAAGGGCAGTAGGATATCCTGTGTTCTAAGAACATTGGGGTGATGCGTATCGGCTTACGCTGCTTCTGAAGGGTAGGTGCAGCGTGTGAGGTCATTTGGAATTGCTTAGCTATAGATTGGCGTTTTTTTATCTCCTGTAATAAGGGATCATACTCATCTGGTAAGCGGCAGTGCAAGCTTATGGTGGAGGTACTTGACTGGTTTCACTTTTTCCGTGGTGTTTTGGATCACATATCACTGTGGATGAAAAAAATGTTGACACATTTTCTCAAGGAACGTTATTTTTGGTTTTAACTAACCCAAGGACTTATGAGTTATTTTAACCACATAGGCCTTTTTCGCTTGTCTTGTCACAGCTATGCATTTATGCTCTTTATGTATCTATTCACAGTATTTTTTTTTTATTCACTGTATGATACTATCATTGAGGTTATTTTTATTATTCACACGGTTCATTATTTCTCAGCGCAGCTTTTTTTGTCCTGTGTGCTATATCCTGTAGTAATAATAACAATATGGTGGAGAGGGGATCCTTCCAGAGCCTGAAATGGCTCTATGATGTCAGCCGACAGTGGCCTGTCGGCGTATTCTGGGTCACAGGAGAACACAAGTAAGAACACCACTGTAAACAACAAGAAAAGTATGGCCAAAAGAGACATACTTCTCTTTTAAAATATCAATCAGATTTGCAGTAGTGAATTCTCATCCTACTTTAATTTGGTTTGGTTTACAAATTATTCCAAGACTTGATTTACTAAATGTTTAGATACATACAAAATCATAGTACCCCTTCATTGCTGTAAAGCCCAGATTATCCTTTATCAAAATGGCTCCTATAATGGCAGCAATCCTGAGAATGCATTTTTTTTATTCACCAGTCTTGTAAAATATATATTTATATGCTATGGCTGCATACACAGTTCATATTTGTTCATATAAAGTTATGTTATATATATTCTCAAACTGGGCTAACATACTTTTGTATTTGTCTTTCCCCTAAAAAAATTACATTTATTTATTTTTTGGTCTTTAGGTGTTTTTTGAATGTTTGCTTCGCTTACACATCCCGGCATGAGATCAGCAATGCAGTCCGAGAGGCAGCCTGGGGGGTCCAAGAGGGACTACTAGACCCAAGGTATCTGTCAAGGAGAAGATTTTCAATAACATATATCTGTTTATCTTTAGATGTTCTGGAAATATAGTATTTATGATCATAAAGGGGGGGGGGGGGGGGGGGGAAGGGAGAAGTGGGACTTTAAATGAGACATCCTAGATAAATGTCTCCATCCCTAATTAATATATAATAAAATGGAGGAAGTTCGGGACTTTAAATGAGGCTCGTAAGTAGAACAATAGATTACATGAAACAGCAATTTTAATAAAATAAGTACAAATATCTTGGCCAGCAGGCTCCACATAACTTATATCTTTAATGGCAATTCTTAAAATAGCTACATCACAGCATGTATGATATCATAAAGCATCTAGGATAGCCTACAGATTGAAAAGGCTGTAGGCTCGACGCGTTTCGGCGATTTAGGCGCCTCATCGGGAGCAGATGCATATAATCTGGAAAACATAATTAAAAATAAGGACCAATGTGTGTTCAAAACTCTTGAGCCCTGGTTCACACTGGGTACGATTTGGAACGATTTGACATGTCAAATCGCATCTCAAATCGGCGGCAATTGTTGGCAATGGCACTGTCCTAATCAGTGCGACGCCGCATCTGCGATTTCAAAAAGTAGTTCCTGTACTACTTTTTGCGATTTCGGGCCGCGATTTACTTCGCAGCAGTGTGAACCTAGGCTAAAAAAGGGAAAAAGATAAATAATAAATTAATTGAGTCAAGAATTGAGGGTATAGACGAGGGAAATATACCAACCTCCTACTTTACACAGTATGCACAAAAAGTGTGCTGGGTGGCACTGTATTGGCGGCAACCGTCATATATCTCTGCCGGGAGCTGAGGGGGCGTGGAAACCCAGGGGAGAGGGACACCTCCAAAGAGCCTTCAGTGGGTAAGTAATGCCCACATTGGCACTGGTGACGATGCCGGGAGGGAACCTGTGAAATATGTGGGAAAGATGTGAAAATATGTTGGGAACAAGGGAATGTAAACTAGTGTATGGGCCCAGTGTTGTAGGTCCCTATGCCATTTGGACCTGGTTAAAGCCAGCCTCCACAACAGCTGACAATCTTCCATTTTCTTCCCCACAATCGGGAACATAGACAAGGTGCTCTGTGTAAGCTCCAAGTCTATCCTAGTCAGTGCTAACACAAATCTGAAGATCCTTTTCCACTCCCATGTGACAGAACTAACCAAGTCATCAGGTAGCAGCACAATCACATGATCCCTATACCAAGAAGTACTGGGATGGTAATCTCTAAACCTGGGAGCAAAGGAAAAAACATGCTGTAGGGGCTGACTTTCATGGGAACCTGCTGCTTTGCTTTGTGTGAGCAAATTTAGCACACTCAAACAGCATATTGTTCCTAGTGAAAGCTTGCTATGGTAACAAATGTAACATAATCTAGGATGGACAAACACTTGTTGACTCATGCAAAATTAAGTTCATATTCTTTTTAATGCTTTTCAGTGATGTTACTGAAAATCTTCTGGACCATTGTCTGTACACCTCACATTCTCCAGATCCTGATCTCCTTATCCGCACATCTGGTGAAGTTCGTCTCAGTGATTTCCTATTATGGCAGGTCTGTTTTCTTTCAACCATTCTTAATATATTTTTTTCTAGAGTTCCTTCAATATAAGCTCTGTTAATTCTCGAAATTCTTTAATCTTTTGCCGACCTGCTCACAGAGGATGTGCACCACGTTTTACCCATAAATCGCAGGGTTCTGCCTGGTTTGGGGGGAGCATGTGCGCACATGCCGCTGACCTGTTCTGTGATTGGCTTACAGATGACTTGTCAGCAGGTTTCGGCCAATGATTTTGCCCATGAACCTACTGATCAGCTGTAGCCAGTCACAGCCTTGTTTGTAAATGCAGACACAGGATCTGGCCGGTTCAGGAAGAGAAGAAGGCCAGATCTGTGTTAGTAGAAACAGAATATTTACACTTGCATACACCTGTTGGGCACGTTTAAACCTTTGATTGCTCTCCATTTAACCCTTTTGCTGCCAGGCCCTGTGCTTCATTTTTGAATTCAGGTGGCCAGGCCATTTTTGCAATTTTTCGATTGCTTTTTTAATCTTCCCTTTACAGCTTTCCGAGTTTGTTAAAGGTGCTACTGATTTTTAGGGCACAATGATATTAGCGCAAATGTTTATCAAAGCAATATTTCCCCCCTCACCTTCCAGGACAGCTACTTGAGAGATGATTGGCTCGGCCCTTTACAGGAAACACAAATCAGACCACTTTAAAAGGCCCCTCCCTTTCCTCTGTCCCTCAGTTTTGTGTTTCCTGACCTCCAGGAGTATGCACCGTTATGTTTTGTTTCTTTTTTGGTCTGGTGACTGTGGTTAGCAGACCCCCCTTGTTCAGATACTCAGACTGGTTGTGGCCATGTCTGCAGTATTTACTGCTCTTGCAATCTTAGAAGGGCCCCCCCCCCCCCCCCCCGTTTTGGTTACTTACCATCTTTATTTTGCGGCAACGGCCAGCGCCCTGGCTAGCGTGGTGCACCTAGAGAGGTGGAGGACTGCATCCACATACTGTTTCCCTTCTCGGGTGTATCAAGATCGCCAAGGTCTCGGCTTAATGCTTGTTCCATAAGGGCTACCATTTATACATGGACCACTTTTATGCAAGCGTGTAACTTTTTAGACATTTGTTACTTAAAGCAGAGTTCCGCCCAAAAGTGGAACTTCCACTTAATTGCCCCCCCCCTGGTGTCACATTTTGGTACCTTTCAGGGGGAAGGGGGAAACGACTGACAGGTCCGCTTCCCCACTTCCAAGAGGCCGGGCCGTGGCCCAATCTTCCTTCCTCTGCCACATGGCCAATCAGAAAGTGCAGTGTGCATCGCGCATGCGCAGTAGGGAACTGGACGTGAGGCCAAAAGGCTTCACGGCCTGGAATGGCGGCGGCTGCACCCGACAGTCGATTCGAAGACCGGCTGGGGTGCCAACATTGTGGGCTCCCTGTACAGGTAAATGTCCATATAATAAAAGTCTATTAATTTTTTTTCCCAAGGCGGAACTCTTCTTTGAGCACCTCCATACTAGGCACTTTCACCCCCTTCCTGCCCAGGCCAATTTTCAGCTTTCAGTGCTGTCGCATTTTGAATGATAATTATTCAGTCGTGCAACACTGCACCCATATGAAATTGTTATAATTTTTTTTGTTTTGTTTTTGACAAATAGAGCTTTCTTTTGATGGTATTTGTTCACCACTGGGTTTTTTTTTTTAAACTAAAAATTACTAAATATTTAAAAAAAAAAACATGTTTTTCCTTGTTTCTTTTATACAATTTTGCAAATAAATTATATTTTTTCATAAATTTTGACCAAAATTTGTACTGCTGCATTTCTTTGGTAAAAATAACCCAAATCGGTGCATATTTTTTTGGTGTGTGTGTGTGAAAGTTATAGAGTCTCTGGTACCAATCTTAGGTCTATCTCATTTCTTGAGGTCCGAACATGCCAAGACAGTACAAATACCTCTCAAATGACCCCTTTTTGGAAAGTAGACATTCCTAGGTATTTAGTAAGAGGCATTGAGAGTTTTTTTTTTTTTCTTAATTAAAAAATTAGCTAAAATTTATTTTTTCACCAAAATTTTATATTAACCACTTAAGACCCGGACCATTATGCAGGTAAAGGACCTGGCCCCTTTTTTGCGATTTGGCACTGCATCACTTTAACTGACAATTGCACGGTCGTGCGACGTGGCTCCCAAACAAAATTGGCGTCCTTTTTTTCCCCACAAATAGAGCTTTCTTTTGGTGTTATTTGATCACCTCTGCGTTTTTTATTTTTTGCGCTGTAAACAAAAATAGAGCAACAATCATGAAAAAAATTCAATATTTTTTACTTTTTGCTATAATATCCCCAAAAAAGATATAAAATTTTTTTTTTTTACCTCAGTTTAGGCCGATATGTATTCTTCTACATATTTTTGGTAAAAAAAATCGCAATAAGCGTTTGATTGGTTTGTGCAAAAGTTATAGCGTTTACAAAATAGGGGATAGTTTTATGGCATTTTTATTAATATTTTTTTATTTACTAGTAATGGCGATCAGCGATCTTTTTTTGTGACTGCGACATTATGGCGGATACATGGGACACTTTTGACACATTTTTGGGACCATTGTCATTTTCACAGTGAAAAGTGCTAAAAAAATATGCACTGATTAACATGAAAATTACAATGGCAGTGAAGGGGTTAACCACTAGGGGGCGCTAAGGGGTTAAGTGTGCCCTAAGGGAGTGATTCTTACTGTAGGGGGGCGTGGCTGGACGTGTGACGTCACTGATCGTCGTTCCCTATAACAGGACATCTGCGGGGCGCGTTCAAGGAGCTTCGGACCGGGTGTTTTTTTTTGTTTGTTTTTTTATCGTGACTGCGACATTATGGCAGACACGTCGGACACTTTTGACACTGTTTTGGGACCATTGTCATTTATACAGCTATCAGTGCTAGAAAAATGGGAAGCGTGGACTTCCATGACCAAATGATGAAGCAGTATTTAGCTTCCCGCAGAGTTAGACACTGGTACAAAAAAGAGTGTCCAAATATTTATTTAAATTGGCTATATACAATGCCTTTGTTATTTATAGAGATACTGAAAGAAATGGATCCTTCCTAAAATTTCAGGAAGTGATAATCGCAGCCCTTTTGTATCCAGAAGGCACTGTGGTCCAAATCCAGATGCAGTTAGCTGGCTGCATGAGAGACATTTTCCAGATGTCCTCCAAGGTACCCCAACCCAAAGGTCGACCCCAAAAAAATGTAGCGTCTTTGGTAAACGTGAAATAAGTGGAGTTTTGTCCCTCCTGTCCTGGCCAAGCCTCTGGACTGCTTCTGTCACTACCACACACTGGTGGATTATTAGTCTAGGGAACAGCATGGCACAAGAAGGGTCTCTAAATATGTTGGGAAACAGTCTATTACCTTTTTAAGACCCTAAAATTAAAGGCTGGAATAGGAAAAGTTATGGATCTGAAAGGTTATGTTACAAAAAAATTTGTAAAAAAATAAGTGGTTTATTGCGTTAATGTTATATCCTTACTGTGTGTTATGGTTAACTGTTATTTGCTTTGCAGGAATGCAAATCAGATGCAGCACTGATTTGTGTATTCCAAAAGCAGCAGGGTGCTGCTCTCAGATTACATACAGTATGTCAGTGCCTGCAGCACTGCAGGGGCAGATTTCTCCATCTGCAGTTAAGAAAAAAGTATGCTCGGCTATATGCGCGTGGGATGGTCAGCGGGTGGCAGATCCTATGTTTTAGCATATACTTTTTTTTCAGGAAGAAAACTAAAATGTATTTTTTATTTTCCATTTTTCAAAAACTTGTGACAAAAAAATGAGATCCGCGAAATACTCACCATGTCTCTTATCAAATACCTTGCCGTGTCTGCTTTCCGAAGAGGGCTTATTTTGGTGGGGGGCTTGTGTTTTTTCACTATCCTGGCATTTTAGGGCCTCTAAAAATGTGGTAGGTAGTCAGGAAATCCAATGCATAAAAGTGATATTAAAGGCAATTTAAAAAATAAATAAAGAAGAAGCGGATCAGCAAAACGCTTTGATGCACAGAGGCTCACTCACTTGATATCATGTAACACATCTGAAATATTGGACCCTTGTTGGCTATATTCTGTATATACCGTACGTGTATACATGTTTTTAAATTACATGTTTATATGTGCAATTTTTATATATTTTTTGTTTGTATGAATCAAATATGGATTTTATTTAAACAATGTAGTTCAATTTGCCTCTAAAGTTTGGCCCCTGGGTTATTTTTTCTTCCTAATTTCAATGAATATTTACGGATGTGGCATAAGAGTGGTTTCAATAATTGTATTTAAAAAAAAAAGAACATGTTGTTATACTTACCTGCTCTGTGTAGCGGTTTTGCACAGCGCTTCCCCGATCCTACCCCCGATCGCCACTCCCTTCTGCAGGGTGCCTTCAGAGCAAGCATTTTGTAATGGGGTTACTCAAGCAGGCTCGCACCTGAGCTGCTGCTTTGCGTGTCCATTCACACACAGAGCTGCGGTTTGGCATGGCCCGCCCCTCTCTCTTTTCATTGGCTCACTGGCTGTGATTGACAGCAGCAGGAGCCAATGGCCGAGGCTCTCGTGCACATCGCTGGATCGGGATGGGTCTCGGGGTTAGTATTAGGGGGCTTCTGCACAGAGAAGGTTTTCTACCTTCATGTATGGAATGCATGAAGGTAAAAAACCTTGAACCTTTAGAACCACTTTAATGCCCCTTGAAAGCCTGAAGGAGATCATTGGGTTTTGGGCCCTTGTATGTAGTAGGCTCCCTAAAAAAAAAAATCGCTCATGTGGTATCCCCATACTGGGGATAAGTAGCAGAATAGGTTTTGGGTGCAATTCCACATGGCATGTGTGAAAAACATCACATTAAAGTCACAATTTTGTGTAGAATTTGAAATGAACCTTAAAAGCGTGAAGGTTATTATTGGATTTTGGGCCTCTGAACATGGCTAGACTGCCAAAAAGTCTCTCATATGTGTTATCCCCATACTCGAGAGAAGTAGAAGAATGTGTTTTTGGGTGTAATTCCATGTATATGTGAGAAACGTGTGAGAAATATCTCATTAAAGTGACAACATTGTGTAAAAAATAAAATCTTCCATGGACTTAACATGCCTCTCAGAAAATAACTTAGGGGGTGTCTACTTTTTCCAAAAAGGGGTCTTTGGGGGAGTTTGTACTGTCCTGGCATGTAAGCACCTCAAAAAATGTGATGGGCAGTCAGATCTACGTAAATTCCAGTATATATACCATAGTTTGTACTGTAACTTTCACACATACCAGTGTGAAATACACTTATTTGGATTTTTTTTTTTTTACCAAAGACATGTAGCATAATACATTTTGGTCTAAATTCATTAAGAAATTATATTTTCTTTATCGTACATCACGGGACACAGAGAAGCATAGTAATTACTATGTGGGTTATAGAGTCTACCTTCAGGTGATGGACACTGGCACGCGCCTAAGGCAGGAAGTTCCCTCCCCTATATAACCCCTCCCATACCGGGAGTACCTCAGTTTTTTCGCCAGTGTCTAAGGTGTTGGTCACGAGTGAACATGTGCTCTGAGGAGCTCCACTGGAGGGATCCATGCTGGATTTAAAAAGCCTCCATAGAAACCGGATCCGTCCAAAGTGCCCGGGCCCCGGTTGAGAAGAACGGAGTTTGCCCTGTAATGCTCCTCTTTTGAGGGCTGGATCCTGGGTTTCAGTGCTTTGGTCAATTTCCCAAAAACTTACTGACAGGGTGCGATATGGGTCCAGGGGTGTGGTGTTCCTGTCCATGAACCCCCTCATTTAGCCTCCACCTGCTGGTAGTTGGTTCCTGGGGAAGGTTCCTCCAAAACTTTGGCTACAGAAGTGTTTGTTTTTGGTCCTCACATGCTGGCTTCGGCTGACAGCAACCTCGTGCACGGGCACGTCACGTGCACGCGCGCAATAGTCATCATAGGCACGCGCGCAATAGCCTACTTTGATGTGTCCCGGCGCACCGGGACATGCGCGCGGTAGCGTGTGTGCACGCGGCCTCGGTATATGCGCGCTGTGGGACACGAGCGCATGTGCACGGCCTTGTAATAGGCGCGCATGGCGGAGACGCGTGCACAAGGATTTGTTTCAGCTGCTCTCTATGAGCCTGAAATTGCAGGACAGAGCAGGTCAGGTGACTTGCACCTAGTCCATAAAGCTCAGTCTACCTCACCCATCCTGGCTCACGGTGTTTTTTTTTGTGCATAAATTGACAGTGGCATTTTTTAAGGCGCATAGTGTGCTCTGCATCTCGCTGACCATCAAATAGCAGCGTCAGTGCTGGTCTATAGGTCCGCAAGTGGATGCAATTCCTGGCTGTGAGTACCTCGGCTTTACTATGGCAAAGGGCTCAGGGACTAAAAATGCAAAAAAGACAAAGGGTTCGCCATCAGGCTCAGAGGATCTCGGGCATGCTTCTGCAGCTATTTTCTCTCCTGATAAATTATAGGTGGCCCAGGGTGATCCATCGGGGCTATTGGGTGCCTCAGCTGCCCTTGCCCCGTCTGCTCCAGTGTTTGTAACATAGGAGGCTCTGGCCTCAGCCATGGGTGGACTGGAGAAAAGATTGGCGGCTTTAATTGCATCTTCTCTTTCAAGAGATAAACGCACCAGGTCTCACTCTCCCCCTGCAGAGTTCCTTTTGACGGAACAACTATCCCCAGAAGAGGTTGATTTACCCTCAGGGGATCAGGCAGAGGGTCAGTCAGATGTCTCTGACTCTGAGGATTCTACCCTGGAGGAACCGTTTTCGGCTTCTCAGTCCGAAAGGTTGTTAGTACAGTCCCTTACTGAGATGGTCCGTTCGGCCTTCAAGTTACCTCTATTAGAGCCAGCTTCTAGCTCGGTCTCTTTGAAAGCCCCTCAGGCGGATTATTCCTTTCCGGCTCATCCGCTACTAGAAGGTCTTATCTATCAAGATTTGGAACATCCAGATTGTTTCTGCCTCCTAAAAATGTTTCTATTTTAGATCCCATGGAGGAGAAGTTCATTAAAAAATGGAGTGTCCCTGCAGTGGACGCAGCTATCTTATTTATTTATTGTTTATCTATTGTTAAAAACATCATTCGCTACAGCCAGAGGGGTAACACAACCTGCAGTAGCAGCTATTGGTATCTGCCAAGCCTTAAAAGACCAGATGAAGCAGGTCTTGAAAGATGTCCCGGCTCAGCAAGCTCGGGAGTTGGTCGACTTTCCCAAGGCATTGTGCTTTGCAGTAGATGCCATCAAGGACTCTATACAACACCTCCCGCCTTACGCTATCTTTAGTACATATGCGTAGGCTGCTCTGGTTGAAAAACTGGTCTGCTGAAACCCCTTGCAAGAAGCTTCTAGCCGGGTTTCCCTTCCACGGAGAGTGTTTGTTTGGGCAAGATCTGGATGGGTATATCCAGAAAATTTCCAGTGGCAAGAGCATGTTGTTGCTAGTTAAAAAGAGGTTTAGGGTTGGGAGCTGCGGTGGCTCAACGCGATTGGCACTGCGCTGACAAGCCATTCACCTCTGCAGCTAGGGGTTCGGATCCCGGTCTCGGCTTCATGTGAATTGAGTTTGGTGGTCTCAGCCCGGCTCCCGGTGGGTGTGCTATGCAAGGTAAGCCTGTGCTTAGTACGCCCACCCCCCTCCCACAAAAACCACCACACCTACACACGCACTCTAAATTGGGTTAACACACGCACATTGACCACGCGGTCTCTAAAGAGAGGCGAAGGACTAATGGGGCTGGTTGAGCGGGCTAATCCTCTCACTCCCTTATAGGGAGTCCCTCTGCCCTGTTGGGCTTCAAAGCGGAGCAGGTAGGGCGGGCTGTGTGGGAGGACCCCCTCACACACCCGCCATTGCCACCCGGGGCATGGAGAAAGGTGGCAGATTGCCTCTGGGGGAGGCCTGCCTACTCCCAACTCCTGCAGTCCGGCTCCTCTCTCGAGTACACGCACAAAAATACACTTTAAAAAAAAAAAAAAAAAAAAAAGAGGTTTAGGGGTCCCCCCTCCTTTTAAGAGGCCCTCCTCTCCAGTTCCTGGGCCTTCTGCCTCCAGGCAGTCCCGACGGCCTCCCGGAAGGTTTAATGCAGGAGGAAAACCTCAAGGGCAATCTCAGGCTCCCAAGAAACCCTGGAACCGTAAGCCGGACAAGTCTGCGTCTTAGTCAGCATTATGAAGGTTCACCCCCACTCAGCCGGGTGGGGGGAAGACTTCAGCTGTTTGCAGAGACCTGGCTAGAAAGGATCCAAGACAATTGGGTCCTCTCCGCGGTTTCCGAGGGGTACAGGCTGGAGTTGTAAGTTTCCTCCACCCCGCTTCCTGGCCTCAAGCGTCCCTAAAGTCTCTAGCGTTGGCCTTGGATCATCTGCTCTCCCAAGGGGTGATTCTAGAACTACGGGTGGAAGAGCAAGGTTTGAGTTTCTATTCAAATCTTTTTACCGTCCCCAAGCCAAACGGAGACGTAAGACCCATTCTGGATCTCAAGGCCCTAAACCAGTTCCTAAATGTCCGATCCTGCAGGGAGGGGAACTATTAGCGTCCATAGATATCAAGGACGCATACCTATTTTTCTTGGCCATCAGAAGCTGTTATGCTTCGATAAATCAGCGCCATTTTCAGTTTGTGGATTTACCCTTCGGACTAGCCACGGCACCTCGGGTGTTAACGAAGGTGCTGGCCCCCCTGGTTGGCCAATCTAAGGTCTCACGGCATATCTATAGTAGCCTATCTGGACGATCTGTTGCTCGTAGATTGCTCATTTGCCGATTTAAATCAAGCAATACGCAGAACCGTGAGGTACCTGGAGTCCATGGGTTGGATTCTCAACCTGGACAAGTCAGCCTTCGTTCCTGTGAAGAGGCTGGAATATTTAGGTCTGCTCATAGACACAGATCAGAGAAAGATATCTTTGCCTCAAATGAAGGTCGATTCTTTAAGGGAACTAGTCCAGTTGGTCAGTTCAAAGCGTCAGCCTTCCATTCGCCTTTGTATGCGACTCATGGGGAAAATGGTAGCCTCATTCGAGGCCGTTCCATTTGCCCAGTTCCACTCAAGGAGACTACAACACGCCATCTTATCCGCTTGGAACAAGAAAGCCCAAGCCTTAGACTTTCCTATGTTGCTCTCCCCTACAGTTCGGCAGAGCCTTTGCTGGTGGCTGGTTCCCCAGAATTTGCTAAAAGGGAAGTCCTTTGTTCCAATATCTTGGCGGGTAGTGACTACAGATGCCAGTCTGCTAGGCTGGGGTGCAGTCCTGGAGCAGCTATCTCTCCAGGGAAAGTGGTCGGTCTCCGAAAAATCTCTACCCATCAACCTGTTAGGGCTAGACGAGCTACCCGAATCTCTATCAGCATGGACAGACAAGTTGCGGGGGTATCCAGTCAGGATACAATCCCACAATGCCATAGCTGTGGCATACATAAATCACTAAGGTGGCACGAGGAGTCGTGCGGCCCAAAAGGAAGTGGATCAGATCCTGATTTGGGCAGAAAAGCATGTCCTGTGCATATCGGCGATTTTCATTCCGGGAATAGACAATTGGTAGGCAGACTTCCTAAGTTCCTAAGTCGCCAGCAGTTGCTTCCAGGAGAGTGGGGTCTTCACTCAGACATCTTCCGGGGGATTTGTCAGAGGTGGGGAACACCAGATGTGGATCTCTTTGCATCACGGTTCAACGCGAAGGTGGTGTTTCCGTGGGATCGGTTCTCCCTGATCTATGCGTTTCCTCCACTGCAATTGT
Organism: Rana temporaria; assembly: GCF_905171775.1. NCBI lineage: Eukaryota > Metazoa > Chordata > Amphibia > Anura > Ranidae > Rana > Rana temporaria. Next base: position 391,223,373 of record NC_053490.1, on the reverse strand, counting down.
TACCCCGCCTCCTTCGCAGGATAAAGTCGAAAGGAAAACCAGTAATTCTGGTCACTCCAGCTTGGCCCAGAAGGGCTTGGTTTGCAGAGATTGTAAGGATGTCTATAGGACATCCATGGATTCTTCAGCTCCGCCAATTTCCCACCCTTCCTTACAGTCTCTAAATTTAACGGTCTGGCTGTTGAAACCCATATCCTAAAGAGGAGGGGTCTCTCTAATTCTGTAGTGTCTACACTAATTAATGCCAGAAAGCCAACTTCTAGGCTTATTTATTACAGAGTTTGGAAGGCATATGTGGCCTGGTGAGAAGCCAAAGGGTGGCATCCTCGCAGGTACCTCATTGGCAGAATACTGGAGTTTCTGCAGTTAGGGGAAGACATGAGATTAATAAAAGGGAGAGTAATGGCGCTTGCTTTTAACAATTAATAAAATAATATAATAAAAATATATAAAAACATACAAATCAATCCACATTGAATCCGATAATCCCTATGTGCCAGAAAGGATGTATCACTCCTAATCAAACAATTGCCCTACCAACCATCAACAGACGAATGAGGGAGGTGGGGGTGAGCTGAGTGATTTTTTTTTTTAATGAATCCGTGAGTAATGATGGTAAATTATACCACCAATCAAATATATAATTCACATAAATATAAAAATATATTTAAAAATGTGAGAGTAATATTTTATAAGATAATGCCACTTAATAAATATGATGTGAGGAAACAAATATCAACCATAATCCAATGACAAAAAAATATATAATAAATGGTGAGTATATAAATACAAGTGTCAAAACCATGCATAAGCAGAATAAATAATTAAATAATTATATATTGTGAGTCTTTGTGCACACTTAGAAATAAGTGTGGAAGATAAAAAGTATTCAAATAAATAATTCAATCAGTTATTAAATCCCAAAGTGCAAAGGTGCTCCAAGCAGAAAAAATTATAATTAAGGAATCCTTCAATCCACACAGGATCCTGTAGTGCAAATGTGCAAACCAAACACTTCGTTTCCCCGAGCCTCTCACTTTAACAGAGGCTAAGATAAGCCTAAACTGATCTCCACTCCTGCTGGCTTGCTGAAACAGCTGATCACTCTCTCCAGATCTGCCTGTTAATCCACGTCCCTTTAGTCTCCTAGGTAATGTTTCCCAGGTCCCAGCACTACAGCTCTCAGGGTGGATGGCTCCCAAAGGAATGACAATAAAGGCTCCATAGTGTAAAACCGCAAATACATTTTAATAAGAATAAAAGCACTTACAGTGAAGTTGCAGAAAAACAGCGTGTGATCATGTATACAAGGCGTGAGATTAGCCTTGAGTACCATCAAGGGCCAGGTCTCAGCCTTATCAATATTTTTTCAAGGGCCACTGGCTACACATTCTCTGGTTAAGACCTTCTTACAGGGGGTGATTCGTATTAATCCTCCACAAAAACCCCTTGTGCCCGTGGGACCTGAATCTGGTTCTCTCTGCCCTACAGAAGCGACCCTTTGAGCCTCTGCTAGGAGGGTATCGGAGTTGGCGGCCCTTTCAGGTAAAGAGCCATACCTAATTCTTCATAAGGACAGAGTGGTCCTGCGGCCTCATCCGGCCTTCCTCCCCAAGGTAGTTTCAAACTTCCATCTGAACCACGATCTGGTTCTCCCTTCTTTTTTTTCCAGAATCTAGTTCTGCAACAGAAAAATCGTTGCATACTCTGGATGTACTGAGAGCAGTAAAGATCTATCTTGAAGCTACTGCTCAGATTCGGAAATCGGACATTTATTCGTTCTGCCGGATTGTCCCAGAAGCGGACAGGCAGTGTCTAAGTCCACTATTTCTAAATGGATTCGACAGGTCATTACTCAAGCCTATGGCTTAAAAGGAAAGATTCCTCCGCTTAAGGTTAAAGCGCACTCCACTAGAGCGGTTGGCACTTCCTGGGCAGTGCATCAGCATGCCTCCATGGCTCAGGTCTGTAAGGCCGCGACTTGGTCGTCGGTTCACACTTTCACAAAAATTTTACCAATTGGATATACGAAAGAGTGATGAAGGCGCCTTTTTCGGCGCAGTGTGCTGCAGGCTGCAGTTTGATTCCTCACGTCTGATGGTGCCCGGCGCCCTTTGGTGTCTCCCTCCCCTAATTTGGCATTGCTTTAGGACATCCCACATAGTAATTACTATGCTTCTCTGTGTCCTGTGATGTACGATAAAGAAAATAGGATTTTTATAACAGCTTACCTGTAAAATCCTTTTCTTGGAGTACATCACGGGACACAGAGCTCTCGCCCCTCTTGATGGGGATATTGGGACACTTATTGCTTTGCTACAAAACTGAGGTACTCCCGGTATGGGAGGGGTTATATAGGGTAGGGAACTTCCTGCCTTAAGGGCGTGCCAGTGTCCATCACCTGAAGGTAGACTCTATAACCCACATAGTAATTACTATGCTTCTCTGTGTCCCGTGATGTACTCCATGAAAAGGATTTTACAGGTAAGCTGTTATAAAAATCCTATTTTTTTGGGGATATTTTTATATATATCTATATAGATATGTGTTTTATAACAAAGTAGAATTTAAATTATTTTGTATGGGACACAATATTTTTAATATAACTATTGCACACATTGTTGTATTTGTGGCTGTTTGTTTTTTATATCTTTTTATATCTTTATCTGTCTTCTACCATCTACAGACATCACATGCCTGTTTGGTGTTCCAGTCAGTCCTGTGGCCTGAGTACACTTTTTGGAACCTTTGCGAGGCTATCTTAAGATATCAGTACAATCACAATGCAATCCAGGTGAACACATTATTGAATCCTATTACCAATGTGAAAAATATACAGCATGATTTTTTTTTTATACCTGTTGCTGCACTGTTTGTTCATTTGGACCACAGTGTCTAATTTTTGATCATATTATCTTTTTTTGCAGAAAGCCAGAGACCTGTACAGCAAGGAGCTAGCTAGGCTTCAGAAGGAAAATGACCTGGACTGGGTACATAAGAAACTGTGGGGTGTAGAGCATAGTGATGAAGAGGAGAAGACAAAGGCGTATCAGAGACTGCTGCAACAGTGCAGAACAGAGAGAGAAGAAAGGACACAGAATTTTGTACATGCACTGGAAAGGAAAAGAGGGGAATTTATACTGACACTGTGTGCCAGTTAACTGGGATATAAAATTGTTCTGTAGCAGAATTTCACAACTCTTCTCCTCAGGTATGAAAAACAGGTCAGGTTTTGACAGTTTCCTTAACCACTTCCCTACCGAGTCATTGCAAAATGACGTTGGCGGGAACATTTCCTCTTTCAGACTGGACGTCATATGACGTCCTTGCATTCCAGGCTGCTAGGGGGCGCCCCCCTCCGCCGCATTGCTCGGGACCCGGTGCCCGGCGGCCGCGATGTCAGCCGGGCACCCGCGATTGCCCGCAATCATGGCAGAACCATGGATTTGTGTGTGTAAACACACAGATCCATGTCCTGTCAGCGGTGAGGAGACTGATGTGTGTTCCCAGTACAGAGGAACACACATCGATCTCCTCCCCTTGTGAGTCTCCCTCCCCCTACAGTTGGAACACACTTTAGGGAACATATTTAACCCCTTCAGCGCCCCCTAGTGTTAACCCCTTCCCTGCCAGTCATATTTACACAGTAATCGGTGCAGTTTTATAGCACTAATCGCTGTGTAAATGTGAATGGTCCCAAAAATGTGTCAAGTGTCCGATATGTCCGCCGCAATGTCACGGTCACAATAAAAATAGCAGATCGCCGCCATTACTATTTTTTTTTTTTTTCTACCAAAAATATGTAGAAGAATACGTGTCGGTCTAAACTGAGGGGAAAAAACGTTTAGAAAAAAAAAAAATTATGATATTTATTAAATCAAAAAGTAAAAGATATTGTGTTTTTTTCAAAATTGTCGCTCTTCTTTTGTTTATAGCGCAAAAAATAAAAACCGCAGAGGTGATCAAATACCACCAAAAGAAAACTCTATTTGTGGGGAAAAAAAGGGCGTCAATTTTGTTTGGGAGCTACGTCGCACGACCGCGCAATTGTCATTCAAAGTGCGACAGTGCTGAAAACGAAAAATTGGTCTGGGCAGGAAAGGGGTGAAAATGCCCTGTATGGAAGTGGTAAATATATGAGTACGTGTAATTATTTAGAACTACAACTTAGCTAGTGGTTTGCATAAAGAAAACCTCAAAACATGACCTACCAGTGTTATCTGTGGACTGGAGCTGAGAAACATTAAAACGTATCTAAAGCCATGACTGTTTTAAGTTTTGTATAGTGTATGGAAGATTTAGCAGCCCTCTCAGGTTTTACTGCTGTTTGTGTCTGCTGGGGGGATGACCCAATTTTTCCTTAGTGACTGATGGGAAAAATACAGGAGTAGAGGGAAGGCCTTTCAAAGGGGATTCCTCTCACTTCCTGTCTTATTTATGAAACCCAATTAAGGGGGATCCATCAATTCCTCTTGCTTCCTGTCATTCTGAAAAACATTAAAGGGGATCCATCCAAGAGGACAAAGATGGCAAAAGTAAACAGGATTTATTTCTTACTCTGTCCAAAAATAAAACAAAGTTTTGGCTTTATATACTCTGAGGTGACTTTTATTAGGACTCGAGCAACAATAAATCTACTGTATTGCCCAGTGTGGCCAATCAGGGTAGCAGTACTTGCTCCAGCACTCATAAATCCCAATGTCATGAAAATAAATTGTCAAACCTAATGAAAATGTAGGTCAGATACTGTATATCTTCTGCAAAGAAAACTTGTTCAGTTGTTAATAGATGTCCATAAAGCCAACCATTCATTGCCCGTCCATCCTTTATTATTATACAGGATTTATATAGTGCCAACAGTTTGCGCATCGCTTTACTAATGATGTAACCGATGAGATTATTGCTAGTGATAATCTGGTGATGTAGGGATTATCTAATGATCAAGAATAACTGTTTTGAAAGGTGTATTCAATAGAATTTATTGCTGTAATTTCCTAGCATGATGGGAAACATTCAAAAGTGGTCAGTTCCCTTTACAGAGAGAAAAGGACATTTTTATTTATATTCCTCAAAATATTGTTAAAATTACAAGAAAAAAAATCACAGCAGCTATAAGTACTCATTGATTGTTACATTAATAGTCAGTATTCAAATTTTTCATTGAAGTCACGATGTGCTAATGTTTTTTGCCAGCTTTTGAAAGGTGGGTAATTGTATCTACATATAGTAGATAAACTGCACCTGAGAATATTAAACATTTTCTATGAAATGTTCTTTAAAAGCTAGTTGATCTATTGGCGTCAATTATATACATTGCATATATTTGTCAAATAACATGTAATTTTTAGAAGTTGGATAATTAATCCAGGTTTCAGCAATTTTTAAAGAAGTACTCATGCTTTTTCTCCCCAAAACAAAAGATGCATTGTGTATGGGAGTGAATCCCAGCCACACTGTTAGTCTGTGTGTAACTTCTCTCCCCTAGCTGTATACAGCAGGTTTCTGTGTCTGTGATGTCACTCCTGGCTGAATTTTTAAGTTCTCTGACCTCCTGTTTCCTTCCATTTCCAGTCCTGATACTATATGTCCCATGATCCTTTGACCCTCTGTAGTTTCAGGGAAGGCTATATGTCATGTATACAGAGGTGAATGGAGTGTCATGTACACAGAGGTGAATGGTGGGTCTGTAATAAATATATATGGGGGGGGGAGGGGTTGTATATTGATTTTAAGATTGTCTACGTCAGGGATCCTCAAACTAAGGCCCTCCAGCTGTTGTAGAACTACACACCCCATGAGGCATTGTAACTGACATTCACAGACATAACTAGGCATGATGGGAATTGTAGTTCCTGAATAACTAGAGGGCCATAGTTTGAAGACCCATGGTCTATGTCATGAGGTGAAAGAGGTCTGTGTCATGTATACAGTGATGATGTGAGCGGGTTTATGCATCATGTATAGGAGGGGGGTCTGTGTTATTTATATAGAATTTAAAAACAGTGGGGTTTCATGTATTTTATAGAGATGAATGGCAGGGAAATTATGTTGTCTTGTATATAGATGTGAAAGGGGGGAGTGTGAGCTTGAGTTCTGACCTTTTCGTCAAACTGATGCTGCTGTCTTCATCCAGAACTGACTGAAAAAAGATTAAAAACCTGAATCTTATTCAATATTTTTAAAGTTTGCAGAGTTAGCCGACACTTGAACAGGCTGCCATATATACAGTGCCTTGAAAAAGTATTCATATCTCTTGAAACTTTCCAAATTTTGTCATGTTACAACCAAAAAATGTAAATGTATTTTAATGGGATTGTATGTGATAGACTAACACAAAGTGGCACATAATTGTGAAGTGGAAGGAAAATGATAAATGGTTTTCAATTTTTTTTATTTTTTTACAAATATGTGAAAAGCATGGCGTGCATTTGTATTCAACCCCCATGAGTCAATACTTTGTAGAACCTCCTTTCGCTGCAATTACTGCTGCAACTCTTTTTGGGTATGTCTCTACCAGCTTTGCACATCTAGAGAGTGAATTTTTTGCCCATTCTTCTTTGCAAAATAGCACAGGGTCAGTCAAATTCTCAATTGGACTTCGGTCTGGACTTTGACTGGACCATTGTAACTAGGGTTGTCCCGATACCGAGCATTTGTACTTGCGCAAATGCTCCCGATGCCTTACCCGATACCTGATTGTCGGGTAGAGTCAGTGACCGGAGAGGGTGAGCGGAAGCAAGGCTTCTGTATTTAGATGTAACACAGCAATGCGCTCCTGTCCAGCCGGATTCTCGGCATCCGCCCGCACTCCCACAGCATCGCTTCCTGCCGTTTGTCACACTAGAGCTGGGGATGGAAAGCTTTTCCTAGGCGGCTCCTCTCCGCCTCTGACATGTCTCACAGGTCGAGAGGAGGGGCACCCCTCCCACTGGATTGAGCCGCGCTGTATCTGAGGGCTGTGTTCGGAGGGGTGATTTTTAAAGTGTGGTAATTCTGCCTAGGAAAAGCTTTCCACCCCCGGCTTTAGTGTGACAAACGGCAGGGAGCGATGCTGCGGGAAGGTGCCAAGAATCCGGCTGGACAGGAGCCTGGCTTCCGCCCACCCTCTCCAGCCACAGGAGGGGGGATGGGTGTCTGTGCTGGGAGAGGGAAGACATTCCTGCATCCACCACCCACCTGTATCCACCACCCACCTGCACGCTGTACCCAACTGCACCCACTGCCCACCTGCCCTCTGTACTCCCCTGCACCCACCTGCACGCTGTACCCAACTACACCCACTGCACCCACTGCCCACCTGCACGCTGCCCTCTGTACGCTGCACCCACCTGCACTCTTTACCCAACTGCACTCACCTACAGCCACTGCCCACCTGCCCTCTGTACTCCCCTGCACCCACCACCCACCTGCACTCTGCAACCACCTGCACTCAGCACCCTAACCTATGTTCTTCCCTTCACTCAGTGCCATCTATCAGTGCCCATAAGTGCCACCTATCAGTGCCATCTATTAGTGCTCATCAGCGCCAGCCACTAGTCAGTGCCCATAAGTGCCACCTATCAGTACCAGCCACCTATCAGTCCCCATCTGTCAAGCTGTCACATGATATTGAAAAAAAAGTATCGGTATCGGCGAGTACTTGAAAAAAAGTATTGGTACTTGTACTCGGTCTTAAAAAAAGTGGTATCGGGGCAAACCTTATTCTAACACATGAATATGCTTTGATCTAAACCAGGGATCTTAAAACTATGGCCCTCCAGCTGTTGCAGAACTACACATCCCATGAGGCATTGTAATACTCTGACATTCACAGACACGACTAGGCATGATGGGAATTGTAGTTCCTGAACCACTGGAGGGCCATAGTTTGGAGACCCCTGATCTAAACCATTCCATTGTGGTTCTGGCTATATGTTTAGGGTTGTTATCCTGCTGGAAGGTGAACCTCCGCCCCAGTCTCAAGTAAGTTTTCATCTAAGATTGCCCTGTATTTGGCTCCATCCATCTTCCCATACACCCTGACTAGCTTCCCTGTCCCTGCTGAAGAAAAGCATCCCCACAACATGATGCTGCCATCACCATGTTTCACGGTGGGGATGGTGTTTTTAGGGTGATATACGGTGTTAGTTTCTGCCACACATAGCGTTTTGCTTTTAAGCCAAAAAGTAAAATTTTGGTCTCATCTGACCGGAGCACCTTCTCCCACATTGCTTCCTGCAAACTGCAGATGGGACTTTCGGCTTTCTTTCAACAATGCCACTCTTCCATAAAGGCCAGATTTGTGGAGTGCACGACTAATAGTTGTCCTGTGGACAGATTCTCCCACCTGAGCTGTGGATCTATGCAGTTCCTCCGGATTTCCCCTGGGCCTCTTGTCTGCTTCTCTGATAATGCTCTCCTTGCCTGGCTTGTCAGGTTAGGTGGACAGCTATGTCTTGGTAGGTTTGCAGTTGTGACATACTCTTTCCATTTTCGGATGATGGATTGAACAGTGCTTCGTGAGATGTTCAAAGCTTGGGATATTTGTTTTTAAAACCTAACCCTACTTTAAAGTTCTCCACAACTTTATCCCTGGCCTGTCTGGTGTGTTCCTTGGCCTTCATGATGCTGTTTGTTTACTAAGGTTTTTTAAAAAACCTCTGAGGGCTTCACAAAACAGCTGTATTTATACTGAGATTCAATTACACACAGGTGGACTCTACTAATTAGGTGACTTTTGAAGGTAATTGGTTCCACTAGATTTTAGTTAGGGTATCGGAGTAAAGGGGGCTGAATACAAATGCATGCCACACTTTTCACATTTCTAAAACATTTTGAAAACCATTTATTATTTTTCCTTCAATTTCACGTCATTTCCGGATGCAAAGCGCAGGGGGAGAGAGCAGGGTCACCATTAATGGTATACAGAATAATTCTGCGCTGCCTTAAAGCGGGGGTTCACCCTAAAAACAAATTTCTAACATTACATCCAGCATACTAAGCACATTTACAGTATCCAGGTCTTTTTTTTTTTTCTCCGTACATACCGTGATATTGCAATTTTCTCCAGGGCTTCCGGATTTTGATCACTGCGGGACTGGGCGTTCCTATCCCTGGTTCCGGGTTCTGATGACTGCGGGACTGGGCGTTCCTATCCCTGGGTTAGATGATTGACGTGTTGTGAAACTGTTCCCATGTCGCACAAGGCCGCGTCACCAGATTTCCGTAAATAGCCGAGCTGCCAGTCGGCGCTATACGGCACCTGCGCCCGCCGTGTAGAGTTGACTGCGCAGGCGCCGTATAGCGCCGACTGGCAGCTCAGCTATTTACGGAAATCTGGTGACGGGGGCCTTGTGCGACATGGGAACTGTTTCACAACACGTCAATCATCTAACCCAGGGATAGGAACGCCCAGTCCCGCAGTCGGAACCCGGAAGCCCTGGAGAAAACACAATATAACGGTATGTACAGAAAAAAAAAAAAAAAAAGACCTGGATACTGTAAATGTGCTTGGTATGCTGGAAGAATTTTTTTTTTAGGGTGAACCCCCGCTTTAAGGGTAAGCTGCTGACACACCAAGTAGACAAATTGCAACAATGTAGAAACAAAAAGTGTAGTGCTAATCAAAATATATAAATAAATACGTAAAAACTTTGATAAATAAAGTGCTCAAATATTGATAGTAAACAATGTAAATAGAAATGTCCCCATAAGCACACTATGAAAGTCTATATGCAGGAAATTCAAAACGGGTGCAACAATGTGTGTGCCAGAGATGGCAAAACACCAGCAGGATAGAGCGAATCTCAGGGAAAGGTGACTTCCTAGTGGGTTGACTCGTAGAAATGATGGTCCAGGGAATCCCAAATAGATGTAGAAGGGTTGTGCCATATAATAGAAGAAAAAAACAGCCATGTAGCGTAACTCTATATTACATATTACAACACTTACATTTGTGATGATATTCAAGCGCTTTGTATAAAATGTGGCAACAATGGAGTCCTCCCGATGCGTTTTGTCCGCTAGGACATCATCTGGGGTATCTCTCCATTGCTGCCCACCGGTTATTTATAAAAATAATGACCCCAATTATGAGAAACCAGCCCAGGAGCATTACCAGTGTGGAATAGCTTGACTTCCTGTATAGACCCAAAATGAGAGAGCAGGGTCACCATTAAGAATGAGCTCTGTGCACCTTTTCAGGCTTTAAGGTCAAACCTGAGAGAAGAGCCTGGGCCCTCATGGACAGCTAGGTCCCTGCAGCAGACCCCAGAGTCTTCAGGGGGTTTCTCTGGTTCAGCAGGAAGGTCTGACTTTCCAGGTTACTACCCAAGATCCTATTTCACCCTCTCGGGGGGGGGCAGATTCAGAAGAGGAGGAAAATGAGACAGATACTGCCCCAACTAACAAAAATGTCCCTGGAGGAGGTAGGGGGGAGGGTCACCTTAAAGTAATCCATGCTACCTTGGGAATAGAGGAGAAGAAGGAACTCTCCCTGCACAAACCGTATGTATGCAGGTCTAGGGGACTCCAAAAGCCACGCTTTTCCTGTTCATTCGATAGTCACAAACATGATTAAGAAAGAATGGCTGGTGCAGGAGAGGAAACCATTATTTTCTCGGGCCCACAAAAGAATATTCCCTTTTGAGGAAGACCCTGACTTCATCTGGAAGAAAGTTCCAAAACTGGATTCCGCTTTCTCACAGATTTCGATTGACCTCTCTTTTTAAGATATGGGCACACTAAAGGAGCCTATGGATAAGAGGATAGACCTACTTCTTAAAAAAAAAAAGCCTGGCAATCAATCATGAACAATCTTAGACCGGCAATGGCAACAACATGCGTTGCTTGGAATCTAGAGCTCTGGGTTAATCAGATGAAATCCCATATTATAGCGCATTTCCCAAAACAAGAGATTCTGGATTCCCTTGCAACCCTATCTGTAGCAGTGGCATACATTGCGGATGCTTCAGCAGAGTTCATACATATGTCGACTAGGTCTGCAGCGTTAATAAACTCTGCTAGGAGGGCCTTATAGCTAAAAACCTTGCCCAGAGACGCAGCATCAAAGAACAGGCTGTGTGGCATCCCCTTTGCAGGGGATTTGCTATTTGGGTCAGAACTAGAATCCATTCTTGACCGCACAGCCAAAAAAATAAAAATACATTTCCGGTCAAGAAAAAAAAAGGTGCAGACAAGCAGGCGTTTTTTCTCTTATCGTCCATGGACTAAAAAACTTTATGAAGGACTGGAGTTCTAGTCCATGCTCTAATGTTTGTTCTCATGGTGCGGGAAAACTCACCGTAAAATTATTTTTCTTTGTCGTCCATGGACGGACACAGCTCCTTAAATCTTGACATTTGGATTATGTTCCTGTTCATAGGAGAGGACTAGGCAGAACATGTTAGTTATCTTAAAACCTGTAACTTTAACAGAGTTGAACAGCCCAGCCCAGGGGGCGGTCCCTCTGGTCATAACCCCTCACCCTGCAGCATGCAGCTCAGTTTTTTTCTGCCTAGCAGAGGAGAAGGATGTGGCTCCCTTTTGGGCCCAGAGTCCTGAAGATTTTTTTTTTTTGTGTGATTCTTCTATTAACTGCCGGCTGGGTGACAGGCTGGATATTATAGATCCTTGTAGTCTCCCCAGTCTGGCCATTGAGCGAGAGTAGTCCTTAGCTACGCGCTGGGTCGGCCACGACATACCCCATGGCTCCGGGGGTCGCCGGTGAGCATATGCTCTGGGGTCCACATATGACTGGGCTGCTGTTGTCTCACTCACAGTGGACCGGGCCAACAGTTACTCCGTACCATCGGTTGTAGGTCTGTCAGGAACGCGCCAGCAAGTCCTCGCAAGGACGGGTAAGTACAGTTCCTCCTGCCTCGGCAGGATGGAACAGCTGGGCATTCCTGGGATTAAGGGGTTCTCCTGTCCTCCCTTTCCCTGCTTTCTGTCGCCCTTTCCCCTCCTGCCCTAGGGCCTGCTGCGACCGGGGGTGTACCTGTGGGGGGGCTCCGGGTCCACATCCTGGTGCTCGGGCGCCATTTTTTGCAGCGCCGATGCCATTTTTAGTGTGCCTGCTTTCTATATTAAAAATTTCCATTGGTGGCCATTTTGTCGTGGCTTCGCTGTGGCGCAGGTCTGTATTGCGGGCTGCCATTTTCTTGTGGTCCGTGCCCTTTTTATCTGAGGCGTCTGGTGGCCATTTTGGAGTGGGTTTTGACCTCTAGCACTGGCTTTCTGAACGGAGCACAGCTCATTCTCCTCACAGTTTTTACCTCACACACACGCTGTGTATACAAGGAAGGCGGGCGGCGGTGCTGAGCGGTCTCCCTCTGGGTGGTGAGTCCCCTGGGTAACCCCCCCGGTCCGTGCAGCAAGGAGGGTGGACTTCTTAAGTGTTTTTTACTTAGTCCCTAAGGGCTGTCAGTGGGTGATAATGGAGTCAGTATCTGGCCTTTCTTCCCCTAAATTGCCAGAGGCAGCAAACAGTGCCCCTGCACCTGCGATTCTCATGGATACGCTGTCGGCAGTCCTGGTATCATTTGTTGCCAAGGTAGAAGCTGCGTAAACTTGGTAAAAAGCTCCCCCTCCCCCGCCATCTTCTGGGGAATGTTCTGACTCAGATTCGGGCCTGGCTGCGTCTCAGGACCCCGGTTCTCGTATGTCAGAGGATGCGGACCAGGACATCCCTGGTGGAGGAGGACCCCTCGTCCGGTTCAGTGCAAGACAGGGCACTTGTGAGTGCACTTATTGATGCTGTGAGGGACTCTCTCTCAAGCTGGAAGATGCAGCTGGGACTTCCACAGAGAGGTCTGTCTCCTTTTGGGTCACACAAATGTAACCGCTCTGCAAGTTTTTCCTTATGTTACTTTCTTTGATATGTTCATAGATAAGGAATGGGAATGGCCGCAGAAGTCCTTTGTGGTCCCTCAGCGCATGGCGGTCCGTTATCCTTTTGAAAAAATGGGCCTCTTCGGTCGTGGACCCCCCGGGGCTCTCGGCTAAATAAGGTAACCACTCTCCCGGTAGAGGGGACCCCTGCCTTTAAGGACCCTACTAATAGGAGATCCGAAGCGGTGACCCGCTCCATGTTCACCATGCTTCAGCGTTGCGATATATATTGGCTGCGACTTTGGTGTCTCACACTCACTGAATGGGCAAAGATTTTGCAACAGACAGTAGAGGAGCATCAGCTTCCTCCAGAATGCGTAAGGATGGCTGACCAATTGGTACAGGGCCTTGTGTATGTCTGTGATGCCACTCTGGATGCGGCCCCCCTGATGTCCAGAGCCTCTGTATCTGCGGTGGTACTGCACTGCCTGATTTGGCTGAAATGCTGGTCCGCTGACCAAGCATCCAAAAAAGCTCTTGCAGATTTGCCCTTCAAAGTTGGAAGGCTTTTTGGTACCTCGCTAGATGACATTATTAAGGATGTCAATGGAGGTAAGAGCACACTTCTCCCGCAGTCCTCTAAGGGGAAGGAGCCGCGCCGTAAGCCTGGGCCCTCCTATTCTGCGCAGAAGCGGTATTTTCGGCAGTCAGGGTCAGCCGGCAGATCTTCCCAGACTGACTAGGCTCCAGCTGGGGGACAGAAGCATCCCTGGGTGCACAAGCTGGCTAACAAGCCTGCTACTGCATGAAGTTTTGCCCCCGCCCGACTCAAGGGTGGGGGGGGCTTCGCGAGTTTGCAGCTCGGTGGACCTCCCTGCTCTCCGACCAGTGGGTCTGCGAGGTGGTCACTTCGGGGTACAATCGAGTTTCTTTCTTGTCCGCCAAACAGATTGTTTCCCTCAAATCTTCTAATTCGGACTTGTCTGTCTGCTTTGATTGGAGCAGTACAAGACTTTCTTAGGTGCGGAGTAATTTTACCTTTGGCTCTGGAGGAAAGGTTTCAGGGATTCTATTCTAATCTGTTTGTAGCCCCAAAGAAGGACGGTGTCAGTCCAATCTTGGACCTCAAGGCCCTCAATGCCTTTGTGAGGGTGCAAAAGTTCAGGACGGAATCCATTCGTTCGGTGGTTGCTGCGCTCCATCCGGGGGATTATCTGGTGTCCCTGGACATCAAGGACACATACGTGCATGTACCCATCTGCACCAGCCATCAGAAGTTTCTGCGCTTTGCGATCGGCCAAGACCATTATCCATTTGTGGCTCTTCCCTTTTGGCCTAGCGTCAGCACCAAGAGTGTTTACCAAGGTGCTCGTCCTGATTCTGGCTTTGCTGAGACAGCGGAATTTGGTTGGGTATTGAACATCCAGAAGTCGGTGTTGGTGCCGACTCAGCGCCTGGAGTACCTAGGGTTGATCTTGGAATCCTCGGAGGCGAAGGTCTTCCTTCCTTTGGGGAAGTTGCAGACACTCCAGTCGGCGGTGAAATTGTTAGCATCCCGCAAATGGTCGTCTCTCCGTTTTTGAATGCGAGTTCTGGGCCTCATGGTGGCCTCCTTCGAGGCAGTTCTGCAATTCCACACTCGAGTATTGCAGAAGGAGATGCTGTCCAAATGGAACAAATCTCCGTTGTCTCTGGATCGTCAGATTCAGGAAAGTCACCTGTTCAGGGCTTCCCTGAGTTGGCGGCTGAGATCCCCGGCTCTTCTGTCTGGGAGGTCTTCCTTCCTTTCAATTGGACTGTGATCACGACAGAACGCCAGCCTCACAGGTTGGGGGGAGTCTGGGGGGTCCAGTCAGCCCAGGATCGCTGGACTCCGGACGAATCCCGCCTGTTGATCAATGTACTGGAACTTCAAGCTACAGGGTCATTTGATCAGGATCCAGTCGGACAACGCCACAGCTTATGTCAACCATCAGGGGGAGCAAGGAGCTCGGCTGCGGCATCGGAGGTCGCTCACATCCTGCGGTGGGCGGAAAGGAGCGTGCCGGCTCTGATAGACATTTACATTACGGGTGTAGAAAACTGGCAGGCGGACTACCCAAGTCGCCAGATGCTGGATCAGGGGGAATGGTCTTTTACATCCGGAGGCGTTTCAACTCCTTTGCCGGAGGTGGGGCACACCGGATGTGGATCTTTTGGCTTCTCGACTCAATCGCAAGGTGTCGAGGTCCGTGGCCAGGGATACCTGGGCAGACGCATTGAAAGCCAGGTACTAAGGGACCGAGGTTTGTGGAATTCGGTTATTTCAACCATGCTGAGGGCACGGAAGTCTTCTTCGTGGATCGCACTTGGAAGGCCTACATCTCCATATGCGAGGAGATGGAGTGGCGTCCACGGACGTATTCGGTTTCCAGGGTCCTGCTGTTTTTACAGCGTGGATTTGAAAATCCTTTTCTCTGTCGTCCATGGACAGACAGCACCCACCCCTCCTTTTTTTAGTTTGTACTGCTTTTTGATTAACTGAGCTGCATGCTGCAGGGTGAGGGGTTATGACCGGAGGGAACGCCCCCTGGGCGGGGCTGTTAAAGTTAGATGTTTTAAGATAACTAACATGTTCTGCCTAATCCTCTCCTATGAACAGGAACATAACCCAAATGTCAAGATTTAAGAAGCTGTGTCCGTTCATGGACGACTGAGAAAAGGATTTTACGGTGAGTACAAAAAATCCTATTTTTTTCGTCCCCAGAAAGATAAAACGCAGGGGAAAAGGAAGCCATGGTTCTTCCAAAAACCCAAAGGTAGGAGTGGAAAATAAAAACCCACCTCCTCCCAACAGCCCAAAAATAGTCTCCCATAGAGCAGCATAAAGGGACTGGCAGGGGCGGTCTGTGCTCGGGCGGGGAAGTGGTCTCTGCTTAGCTTTGCTCAAGCATTGGGGGCACTCTGCCCGGGTGTTGGGGGCGGTATCCACTCGTCTGTGCTCGGGTGTTGGGGGCGGTCTCCGCTCGACTGTGCTTGGGCGGGGGAGGGCGGTCTCAACTCAGCTATGCTCAAGTGGATGAGCAGGCGGTCTTGACTCGCCTCAGCTTGGGTATAGTCACAGTGATGTAAGTAATGATAACCGGCAAATGTATTGGAATGATTATGATCATGTTAGAGAAAAGGCTGACCATGTCGGCAGCCTCTGACCATGTTCTTAGCCTCCGATTATCTCATGTATCATGTCTGCAGCCTCTGACTGTCTCTTGTATCATGTCTGTAGTCTCTGACCAACTCCTGAGGTGGAGCTCTAATATGAAGAGGTAGAGCCTCCTAAAAAGGACAGGGTGAATTTTACAGAGGAAGGGGTGTGGCAAATTCAGTGGGGGGAGGGGGGTGCCAGATTTTAGTCTTTAGGGCAGCACAAAACCAAAAGACACCACTTACTACATCCCCAGTCTTAAGAGGGTGTGCACACTTATGCAACCACATTATTTTATTTATTTTTCCTGGTGTTTCCATGGCAGCATACAAATGATGATAGCGCTCAGCCTCGACTCCTCCTTCAGAATTAGTGAATAGCATAAATTAAAGGCATGGTCCCTCACCCAACATTCTCCTTTTTTTTCCCCCTCATACCTTTTAAGCTGGTGAAGAGTAGCAGTACGTCCATACCTCTGCCTTTGGCAGCTTCCGCTGGGTTTAGCCTTTCCCATGTGCAGTCCCTGTTCTTGGGCCGCTCACAGTGCTAAAAAGACTGGGAACCCCTTCTGTGGATCTTTTGGGGTCTTCTCGCAGGTTCCTCACAGGAACGCAGTCTGCCATCGCATGTCATGATGAATGCATGCAGAGTCGCAGAAGGATCAGCTCCTGTTTTCCCAGGCTGGTGGTTTTTATTTTTAAACATAGAGATGGTTTTATTTTTGTTTCTATCTCTTTCTCTCACTTTTCCTCCCTTCCCCTCTCCCTTTCCGATTACTTTTATACCTCGTACACACGGCCGGACATCAAGCAAACTTTCCCTTGGATTTTTGTCCGAAGGGAGTTGTCCGGTCACACCCATAGCATACACACGCTCGAACATTTTCGGCAACAAACACGAACGTAGTGACGTTTCAACTTATTGACAAGAGTTTAAAAGAGGAAGTTAAATTCTCCGGCGTCACCCTTTGGGCTCCTTCTGCTAATCGAGAGTTAGTAGAGGTTTCGTCTGTGTGCATTCGCGATTTTCAGTTTTGTGCAATTTTGTTTGTTTCTGAGCGTCTGTTCGTCAAAAAGACATGTTGCGCAATCCTGCGAGAGAGCTTGCTGTTTATGGGCTGGGAGTTATGGCTATAGCTCAAGCCAGGTCCAGGAGTAGGAGGAGGACTGTTTGGACCAAAAATTTGTTGCTTCATCGGGACCAATTTTCCCATATGCCATTGGGAAGCTGCAGGAGAATGATCCGAATGATTTTCTTAACTATCTGCGGATGACGGATTCCTGCTTCCAGCATCTTTTAAACTTGCTGTCCCGTATATCAGCAAGCAGGACACCTGTATGTGGCATGCTATTCCTGCAGAGCAAAGGCTCATAGCCACTTTGCGACCGGGAGAAGCCTCCAGGACATTAAGTTTACGACTGGGATCTCTCCTCAGGCTCTGGGAGTCATAATTCCTGACACTTGCTGTGCCATTATTCAAGTCCTGCAGAAGGACTATGTTCGGGTAAGTTATTTTCTTTAATATCACATTCTATCCACTTCATGTTTTATAATTCCCATTATTGTAATTTGCTGTGAATGTTTTATTTTTTTAGTTTTTTTGCATGCTGAATATTTTTCTTGGCCTACATGCATATTTGCCTTCACTTACCTCCCCAGCATGCTACCCTGGGCACATCCACACCTAGCATATTAAAAATAGGATTTTTGTACTCACCGTAAAATCCATTTCTCATGAACGGACACAGCAGCCTTTGACCTTAGGGTTATATCCGCTTCCTTCCAGGAGAGTTAGGCAGAAACAAAGCACTTTAAGTGTTAACAACACTTTCCTCAGTGCAGCTCCTCCCAGGGGGCGTGGTTCCCCGGGTATAACCCACACCCTGCTCTAGCAGCTCCAGTTCGTAACAAGCAGTACAAACAAAAGGAGGGGTGGGTGCTGTGTCCGTCCATGAACTCAGAGAAATGGATTTTACAGTGAGTACAAAAATCCTATTTTCTCTTCCGTTCATGGACAGACACAGCAGCCTTTGACCTTAGGGACGTCCCCAAGAAGTGTCAAAAAATTTAAGGGGTGGGAAAAACAACACAGCAAACCAAGCTACACCCCAAACAAAATCGGAGTTACTCAACGGAGGAACTCCAACTTTAAACAGCCGCCTGTAACACCTTGCGGCCGAAGGAGGCATCAGAAAATGCACTCACATCCACCTTGTAAAACTTTGAAAAAGTGTGGACCGACGACCAGGTCGCTGCCTTACACACCAGTAACACAGAGGCTTGATACCAGAAAGCCCAAGAGGCACCGATCGCCCTGGTCGAATGCGCCGTGACCCGAAAGGGAGGCGCCCGCCCCTTTAGGACATAGGCCTGAAGCACAACCTGTTGTATCCACCTAGAAATGGTGGCCGACGAGACTGCCAGACCTATTCTGGGACCAGCCACCAACACGAACAGTGAGTCCGACTTCCGGAACGGAGCCGTAGCAGAGAAGTACACTCGTAGGGCCCGAACCACATCCAGGGAATGTAAAGTTGCCTCCTTCTGGTTTTTCGGCTGAGGACATAAGGATGGAAGAACAATGTCCTCATTAATGTGAAAAGCCGAAACCACTTTCAGGAGAAAAGACGGCTGCGGCCGCAGCACCACCTTATCCTTATGGATCACCAAATAGGGAGCCTTGCAAGACAACGCCGCCAGTTCAGATACTCGTCTGATCGAGGTAATTGCTACCAGAAAAAAAAAAACATCTTTTGTGACAAGAGTCAACAAAGGGATCTTTCGGATGTCCCCAAAGGGAGCATCCTGAAGCACCGAAAGGACTAAATTCAAGTCACATGGGGGTAGTGGATGGCGCACCGGAGGAGCCACATGTCGGACCCCCGTACAAACGTACGCACCAAGGAGTGCGCCGCCAAGGGTCGCTGAAAGTAAACGGCCAGAGCCAAAATCTGACTCTTAACCGTACTCAAGGCGAGAGCCTGATCCACTCCCCGCTGTAAAAAACAGCAGAATCCTAGACACCACGTATGAACGAGGGTGCCACTTCATCTCCTCACACATAGAGATGTAGGCTTTCCACGTACGATGGTAAATCCTACGTGAGGTAGACTTCCGTGCATGCAGCATGGTAGAGACCACCGAGCCTAACAGGCCTCGGTCCATCAGTACCTGGCTCTCAACAGCCACGCCGTTAAAGCCAGCGACTGTAAAGCAGGGTGGAAGATCGGACCCTGCTACAGAAGATCTGTTCTCAGAGGTAGACGCCAGGGGGCGTCTGCCACCAGACCCGCGTACCAGGAGCGGCGCGGCCAGTCTGGGGCAATCAGGATTGTTGGAATACCTTCGGCTTCCACTCTGCGCAGCAGGCAAGGCAGAAGCTTCAGAGGAGGGAAGGCATAAATCAGTAGATAGTGACCCCAAGGAGCCACCAACACGTCTGACGCGTCCGCCCACGGGTCCTTCCACCTGGCCACGAACCGTGGCACCTTCCGGTTGAGACGGGACGCTAGAAGGTCCACGTCTGGAGTGCCCCACTTTTGGCACAGACCCCGAAACACTTCCGGGTGAAGTGACCATTCTCCTGGGTCCACTGTTTGGCGACTTAAGTAGTCGGCTTGCCAATTCTGAACACCCGGAATGTACACGGCCGATAGAGCCGGAACGGACCTTTCGGCCCACCGAAGGGTGTGCGCTACTTCCAGCGCTGCAGCCGAGCTTCATGTGCCTCCCTGATGATTGACATGCCACGGCCGTGGCGTTGTCGGACTGGATCCTGACCGGTTGGCCCTGCAGCTCCAGGGACCACCCGGCAAGGCACAGCTTGAGTGCTCGGAGCTCCAGAACATTGATCGGCAGGCGAGACTCCTCCTGAGTCCAGCGCCCCTGGGCTGACTGGGTGCCCCAAACGCCCCCCCAGCCAGAGAGGCTGGCATCCGTCGCGACCACTGTCCAGTGACATGGCAGAAATGACTTCCCGGTCCGAAGCACCGGAGACGTCAGCCACCACACCAGGGAAGACTTGACCAGTTGACTCAGCTGAATCTGGTAATGCAGAGAAGACGGGAGCCTGTCCCAACGTGACAGAATCTCCTTCTGTAGTTCCTTGGTGTGGAATTGGGCATAAGGAACTGCCTCGAAAGAGGCCACCATCAGACCCAGAACCCTCATGCAGAATCGAAGAGACGACCACTTCTGGGTCAACAACTGCTGCACCTCAGATTGCAGGGTCTGAAGTTTCTCCGTTGGGAGAAAAACTCTTGCCTCTGCGGAATCCAGGACTAGCCCCAGGTATTCCAGACGCAGAGACGGAACTAACACTGACTTCTGGATATTCAGAAGCCAGCCGAACTCTTGGAGAGTCTGACACGTGATACACACGTCCTCTTCTAATTCTGAGCCTGAGGAGCTCTCAGGAGAAGGTCGTCCAGATACCCACGATAGCGATCCCTTGCTGTGTCAGCAGGGCCAGTATCGGGGCGAGCACCGTGGTGAAAACCTGTGGTGCCGAGGCCAGGCCGAACGGGAGGGCCACAAATTGAAAGTGGTCCTCCCCGATCGCAAAGCGCAGAATCTCTGGTGCCTTGTGCATACGGGAACATGCAGGTATGCGTCCATGATATCCAAGGATGCCATGAAGTCCCCCTGATGGAGCGCTGCTATTACCGAGCGAATCGACTCCATCCTGAATTTTTGCACTTTGACAAAGCAATTGAGGGCCTTGAGGTCCAGGATTGGACGGACCTCTCCTTTTTGGGGGCTACAAACAGATTGGAGTAAAAACCCTGAAACCGTTCCATCGAGGGAACTGGCACAATCACTCCCCTGATAAGAAAATCCTGGACAGCCCCTGACAGAGCCTGTCGGCGAACCGGAGGAAACTGGAGGTTGGAAGGAAAAAATCTGTTTGGTGGACAAGAGAGAAACTATATCTTGTACCACGAGGAAACCTACTTTGCAAACCCAACGGTTGGAGAGGAGAGACCTCCACCGAGCCGCGAATTCACGAAGCCGGCCCCCCACCCGAGACCCGGGCGGGGGCAGACCTTCATGCGGAAGCAGGTTTGTCCGCAGGCTTGTTAGGCTTGCGGAACCAGGGGAACTTCTGCCCTGCAGCGGGCGCCTTAGCACCTTGCAAACTTTTTCCTGCTGCACAGGGCGCACGAAAAAAACGCTTTGGGGTAGTAAAAAGAGGGCCCTTGCCTACGGCGAGGCTCCTTGCCCTTCCCAGACTGTGGGAGCAGTGTGCTCTTATCACCTGTGGCATCCTTAATGAGGCCATCCAGGGACGCCCCAAAAAGCTGCTCACCCTTAAAGGGGCAAATACACCAAGGTCTTCTTGGAGGATCGGTCCGCAGACCAGCATTTCAGCCACACAAGGCGGCGTAGTACCACCGCATAGACGGAGGCTCTGGAAAGCAAGGGAAGCGTATCCAGGGCCGACTCACAGACAAATGTTAGACCCTGAACCAATTGTTCAGCCAGGTCCTTGCAGGTCTCGGAAGCATCCTGCTCCTCCAGCTTCTGCAGCAACAACTTTGCCCGTTCAGTCAGTGTCTGCGACACCAGAGACCCGGCCACGACCAGTCTCACAGCGAACCCAAAACTGTGAACAATGAGCGGGCCACAGACTCCACTCTCCCATCAGTGGAGTCCGTAAAAGCAGGAGCCCCTACCACAGGCAATGTGGTGGCCTTACTCAGTCTGGACACAGGAGGGTCCGCTGACAGAGGAGAGACCCTTTTTTTTTTTTTTAAGTTCTCCTCAAAGGGATAACGGACTGCCAAGTTTTTTAGGAACAGCAAAAACTTTTTGTGGCGTGTCCCATTCCTTACATAGTAAATGCTCCAAATAAGTAACACAGGGAAATACTTTTTTGCGGTGCTGGGCGGTTTGCGGTACCCAAAAGGGACCGGCACAACTGGTGCTCCCGCCAAATCCTCAAGTTTATGAGTATCACGCACCGCAGAAATAAGAGCTCCAACAAATTAGCCATGAATAAGCACTGAAGACAGTGCGAAACGTCGGTATTCTCCTGTTCCTATTGCTGTGATCTGCTGTGTTCTTGCTGTTGATTTGAATAAAGACAACCTGTTTGGTTTGGAGTGCGGCTGTCCATCCCTCATCTTTTTACCAATATTTGCCTTAGTGCATTGCCTGCACCCTTGGAGTCCTATATTTATGAAACGACCCTACAATAGACCTACCTTGAGCGGTGATCTTCTCTCTCAAATTCCCTATCATGTACTGACCCTGAGGCAGAGTCATCCTCACAGTCTGTGTGGGTTAAGCCTGCATTGTCAGAGACATCCCCAGAAGCAGGCTCAGGGAGGGGGCGCTTTGTACCCCCCTACTGGGCACCAGCTGCTTCAAACCTGGCGGGAAACGCCTCAAGTACAGCCGACATTGCCTCAACAGATGCGGCAGGAGCAGGGGGATTAAAGTATAACTCAGGCATTGCTGGGACAGAAACACCAGGTTCAGGTTCCATATTGTCCCACCGCTGTGTACTGCAAGACAGAACAACCCACCGGTCACCTCCTGGCTGCAAAAATAGAAGCAGAGGCCTCCCAGGGACTCACCACCCCACCCAGCTGCAGAGAGCTGAAAACCTGAGGTGTGCTCTGATGTGCTGGCTGTGATGTGTCTGTCACCTCAGGGAAGAATCACAGCATTTCACAGCACTAAAACTGTCACAAGAGACCAGAGGCTGTGCTGTGTCTGTCACCTCAGGGAAAAATCACAGCGTTTCACCGCACTAAAACTGTCACAAGAGACCAGAGGCTGTGCTGTGTCTGTCACCTCAGGGAAAAATCACAGCGTTTCACCGCACTAAAACTGTCACAGGAGACCAAGAGATTTCCAAGATGGCCGCTGTCTGAGGTAAAAATCACCTCATATAACACAGCAGCACCCCCCAGAGTAACAACACAGTCCCCCAACAACACATGGGCCCCGGTGGTAATAAAGAAAACCCAGGAGGCCCCCCTTCACAGCCACTACCCAGTCAGGGGAAGGAGGGAGTGGAAGGAGAGAGGAAAGCAGGGCGGACCCTCGGTCGACCTCCCCAGGGAAAACACCAGCCATACCACCTTACCTGAGCAAGGGGCCACTACTTACCTGTCCTGCGACCACCAGCTGGAGGTATCCCAGACAGAACCAACGTCCACTAATGGCATGGCTGTCGGCCAGACACACTGTGACAAAGCCATAGAGACCGGTCATATGTGTGCCCTGGAACATGTAGTTCCCCGGCCGCCCCTGGAGCAATGGGGCCTGTCGTGGACGACCCAGAGCTGAGCTAAGGGCTGGCACACGCTCGATGGCCGAACATGGAGGGACTAAAAGAGTCAAGACCCAGCCTGTCACCCAGTCGGCTGTTGATAGAAGAATCACAGGATTAAAAAATGCAGGAACAAAATAATAAAAAGCGAGAAAATCGCAAGAAAAAAATCTCCAGAGTACAGGAACTCCAGAGTGCCTGCCTCTCCTGTCGTGAGGTAGAAAAAAACTGGAGCTGCTAGAGCAGGGTGTGGGTTATACCCGGGGAACCACGCCCCCTGGGAGGAGCTGCACTGAGGAAAGTGTTGTTAACACTTAAAGTGCTTTGTTTCTGCCTAACTCCTGGAAGGAAGCGGATATAACCCTAAGGTCAAAGGCTACTGTGTCCGTCCATGAACGGAAGAGAAACCTATTTTCTTGTTTTTTTTGCTTCCCTTAACAACCCTTATAAACTGTGTCACATTTGTATTGTTGTCCTCAAATTCATGCAGAGTGCAAGAGACGTTTTTTTGGGGTGCACAAACTCTTTAGTAACCCTCCCCTTCCCAAAATGCTTAATCACCTGATACAACTACTCTATTTGCTGACTTAGCAAAACATATACGCAGCATACCCCTTTTGTTGTTGTTATATTTCTGCCATTTTTGGAAATGTTAAATTATGCATGTTTAAATGTTATTTTTGTTTGTATATATTATGTCACTTCTTATCCGCCCACTGGGCTGCCAATCTCAAAAAAACGGAGTGGCTTGCAATGTAAAACAACAGACCCAAATAATTAAGACAACATTGGCTGCTTGAGGCCGAACGTATGTCACTAATTAGGTCAGGGGAAGGGGGAAGGGGATTTTGGTGGGGACTTTTCACGGCACTGGTTGGAAACGGTATGGTAAAAAGTAACAAATGTTTATTTGACATAAAACAAGTATCATAAAACAACATTTAGGGACAGTCCCCACATTGCACATCAGAAAGCCATAAACAAACTGTGTCTGAATGTAAGGAGTCAATGACCTCGACCGGTTTCGCGGTAGTTTACCGCTTCTTCAGGAGGAGATTTTCCAGACTGGTCATATGATCAAGCTCGGAGCCCGGTTAAAGCCTTCTTTGGCGCATGGAGGGGGATTTTTTTATTTAGGACGGGCTCATTACTGTAATAAAGATACGCAATTTACTGGGGCACAGAGGAACAGTTACTTTCAGCCATGTATGTGGTGTGCTGTATTGCCAGGGTATAGGCAGTAATAGGCACTGGATCCAGCGTGGCTAGTAATCGTCGGCGTGTGTCCCCAGGGAGAGCGTCCGTGCTAACTCTAAGTGGCTTGCAAAATGATTCTTCATTTGTTCCCCATTTTGGTCACATGGAAGTGGAGAGGGTTATTGCCACTCCCCAAACTTTACCGATTCAACCTCATCTCCCTAAAATTATTGTAATGTGCCACCAGAGGGAGTGAGGAAGCATATAAGTAGAACATTTTTAATTTTTGGTCAACATACTGCTTTAAATGTTATATTGTTATCTTGCCCCTAGAATGTATGTGTCAAAATTGCTTGCAATTGTATGTGCTCAAGTAGTTAACTTAATTTTTTCACGAATGGCACCTTACGTTTGCCACCTGCGCAGGGCCTCAACTTCGTCTTTGTGGCAGATGAGGCCTTTGCTCTTGGGGAACATCTGTTGAAGCCCTTTCCGATGAGGAACCTCACCCCTGAGCAACGTATCTTTAATTACAGACTCTCACGTGCCAGAAGGGTGGTCGAAAACGCCTTTGGAATTTTATCTAGTCGTTTTCACCTTTTTCTTACTGCCATTAACTTGGCTGAATACAAACGGAACCATGTGGTGTTGTGCTGCTGCATCCTCCACAATTATTTACGGAGGAATTCTGCCAACCACATCGGCTCCGGGCATACTGATGACCCCTCAGGTGGACGGCCAGCTGAAGAGGCAGTGATGCCAACCCTGCAAATTGCTCGACCTGCTGTCTCCTCCCAGAATGCCTGTCTTGTGCGTGAGCAGTATATGGAGTACTTTGTGGGTAGAGGGGCAGTGCCTTGGCAGCAAAATGTCCTGTAGAATGTCTATTTTTTTTCCTTATAAAAACATTTTCTGGACCTACTGTTGTCTGTGTTAATTATTCTTTTATCAAATCATTCTAATCATATTTTTCATTTTATCAACTTTTGCTAACCAAGTAGATGTGCAAATTTGCTTTTCAAATCTTGCATTGAGCTATGTGGAGTATTATTATGTGTTCTGGCTCTGCTACACACCTTTTCCAATACACTGTCAATGTAACACCAAATTAGCAAATATACTGGTAGTAGTGATCATATAAATAAGAAGCCACACATTTTTGGAATCAAAAATAATTTTTACTTCCAGCACAATCAAATGTGCGTTTTTTTTTCTTGTTTTAGAAAAATAAAACATCGTTATTTGTGTATGAACATTTAGATTTTCCTTATTTTCTGGCAAAATATGCATCTTTTAAAACAGAGCAATACACATCGCCAATTCTTTAAAACCATAAATTCAAAAATGTTTACCTTAAAACGCCATATGAGACATTATTTAAGATTATTCTCAACTTGGGAATATCTTGCCTTCCTCAGGTGGTATGAGCTCACCACTTTCCTTGTCAAATGTAGAAGAGGCCTAAATCTAAAATTTCCCTTTATGATTCCCTGCCTAAAATGTGTGTACCTTCAAAACCATAATTACTATAAACAAAATTTTTCTTTACGATTTATTAAATCCACTTTGCACTTCAAGTGCATTTGGAGGTGCATTCGCTGTATATCTGAGGGGGGCAAATTAGGATACCAAACAAACATTTTTGAATTATGCCCATGATTGGATGTTACAATCAGCAGAGCTTCCCCTCATTTAGGCTAAATAATGTTCAGGGCCTGCACTTCCAAGTGCACTTTCATTGTACTTGCCGTGCACTTGTAGTGCATATTTTGAATGATGTCTAGAAAAAAACACCCACTGTGTGTTGTTATGGAATATTAAATCTCCATGTAGGCCAAAATTCTACAAAATTTGACGAAAAGTGATCATGAGGGAAATTGAAGGTTTGTGTCCTCATTTCTGTGTTTCTTCACATTTTGTCTTTAAATAGACAAAAAAATAGCCCAAAATGTAAATGTAAGACCAGATGCAGTTCCGTTCAGTTTGGTGTGCATTTTTGTGCGCGTCAAAAATGCATGCACAGTGTTTTCAATGTATTACAATGGTTTGCATGGGTGTCCGCAGAACTTTTTCCAGGGGGCGGGGCATAATTTTACGGTCACCTATGCTCCGCTTCTTTGACAATGTCATGAAGGGGAGGGGAGGGGCTTAGTCATTATCCCATAAAGCGCAGGCATGTGCCCATGATATGCAGCCTCACTGTGCTGATCAAATGTACAATACAGAGGGTGTACAGTATGTGTATATAGAAGGGGTGGAAGGTTTTGGTATATAGAGGAAGGAAGGTGGGTATATACAGCTCTATATACAGGACAGATGATGTATATCTGCAGTCAGTGATGATGGAGGAATACAGGAAGGAAGATGGGTGTGTATATAGCTGTATACAGGACAGATGATATGATCTTTCCTATATCTGGCACCCCCCCTTCACTGATCATACCTGTATGCACTCAGCTGCCCCCCTCATCTGTATATATGTCAGCCCCCCCTGTACACAAACAGCCTCCTCCCTTCACTTGTACTCACAGCCCCCACTTGTAAGGTCACGGTGAGTGAGTGAGAGTGAGAAACTTATATAGCGCAACACATGCAAACTGAATCGCCTCTGGGCGCTTGGTATCCATTCCCTGGGCCCTCAGAAGAGATGGGTCTTGATCTTTCTCCTGAAGGCCAGGTGGTTTACCTCCCAAGTCCTGTTTCCACATGTCCCTTTGAAAATACATTACAGGCAGCAAAGCAAACACGAGGGCGCACATACAGGAAGCGGCCAGAGGTGGCAGTAAAGAGCTCTAAGCTCTGTGACACTGATCTTGCAACAGCTGTGGAGCCGACTGCACAAACACAGAGAGAGTCAGCACAGCTACAGATGCGAGAATGGCAGACCCTTGCCGATTCCAGGGGGGGGTCACTCACCCCCCCCCTTAACCCTATGAGCGGACGCCCATGATGGTTCTAGTTGGCTCTAGTTCACATCATGCAGTCAGTTTCTGCTGCGGAAACTGACTACATGTTGTGAACTAGAACCATTATAGAATACAGGGAAAACACTGTGCATGCATTTTTGACGCACACAAAAATGCACACCAAACTAAACGGAACTGCGCTTGTTGTGAACTGGCCCTTAGGACAGTGTTTCTCAACTGTCCTTCTCCGGGTGCATTACCAGGGTCCTTTTTTTCCTCTAGTTTCCACTTTTGCCATAGGTGCATTGTTCATTTTTGTATGTGCAAAATTTACGTTATTAGGTTTATACTGCCTACAATAAAGAAAAATGGACGTGGTCGAGCAACAGGAGAAGGGGAGTGGAGAAACACTGACCTGAGACACTTAAAAAACACATATTGTAATTTGGTGTGAATTGTCATGCGATTTGAGAGGTAAAATCGCAAAAAAAGTCACATCATATGAAATCGCAGTAATTTAAGTAGTGCGATTTGTAAAAAACATAAATCAGAGCCTGTGCTTCAAAGTATAGTTACCGTATTTATCGGGGTATTGCCCGCGCCGGCGTATAACGCGCACCCCAAGTTTAGAAGGGAAGTTTAAGGAAAAAACTTACATTTTGGATGTCTTGCCCGGCGTCCACCAGCGGCCTTGTCCGGCATAGTGGCCTTGTCCGGGGGCAGGCGGCGGCCTTGCGCGGGGTCCGTCCAGCATTGTCGGTGTCCGTCTGCTGTCTTGCCCGGCGGCCTTGTCTGGCGTCCATCTGCGGCTTTGCGTGGGGGTCCGTCTGCTATCTTGCCCGGCGTCCATCGGCGGCCTTGTCCGGCGTCCGTCTGTTTGAGTTTGGCGCCTCGGTCGAGCTGTGCAGAGCCGGATTTCCGGTGTGTTCGGCTCCTCTCGGCTTCTCTCGGCTCCCCTTGCGTGGCTGCGGGCGGAGCCGAGCCTAGCCGAGTGCCCAGTACACTCGGCTCGGCTCAGTCTTTGTCGGCGGCGCTCTGAGACAGCCGACAAAGACAGGATCGGCGTATAAAGCACACCCACGATTTTCTCCTGATTTTAAGGGGAAAAAAGTGTGCGTTATACGCCGATAAATACGGTACATAAAGTTAAAAAAAAAAAAAAAAAAGACAGGAGGTAACAATTGAAAAAAAACGTACGCACAAAATGTGTTAAAATTTTCCTAACAGGTCGTAATAATCCCGGATTCATCTCTGAACACCAGTGGCAGCCTCCTTTAGTTTTTCAAGCTCTGTCATTGCCTGCAGCATATCAGCACTGATCCGACCAATAGTGCAACCTGGTAGTTGGTGGCCTTGGAGTAAGATAAGAAATTAAAATGGGAATGATGGTCAAGTGGCTGAGGCAACAAAAAGATGGGCACATTATTATTCACGGCTAGTTTTGGAAAATACTTACCTAAACCTAGTCAATTCTTGGTTGCAACCTGCTTGCTCTTCATAATACACCTACACTACTAGGAATGTACTCACTACAGATACTCTGGAAATATAGGGCCAGGTGCCACCTCTTCCTTCTACATGCTAAAATGTTCAATGCACTTCATAATTTGCTCCTGTGTTGTGTGCGTGTTTGGTTTGGACATCTAATCAGTAGACATGTCTAGAAATTTGAAGCCAGATATAAAAAATACTTACTGGGGCAAAGAACAGGCTCCAAAGTATCATCTTCTATTTGATTAACTCCTCCACCCTCTGCATGTCTTGTGTCTGGGGATGTGCTATCCACTGGAGGCTCTTTGCTGGGTCCAGCGCTCTGATCACACTCCTCCAAATGTTGGTGCTGACCACACTCACGATCCTCTAAAAATAAACAATACAACATCCATGAAGCCACCCCAAAATGTAAATATTTTCCAAGAATCCCTTTTGCTGTTTTTTAAGTAGACCAACCTTGCCCTGGTGACAAAGTTTGCTCCACACTAGTGCACTACACTATGCATTATTGAAATCGTAAAAATGCATTGTAACGGGAAGATGATGTAATTTGAAATGTGAGAAAAAATGATTATATGGCCACATTGAACAACTCATGCAGATGACACCCATAACTCTTGTCTTCTATGGGATAGGTCAGCCCTCAAAATTTGCACTCGCCTGCTCGCATTTGGCGAGTGAATTTATAAGCAGTGCGAGTATGGACAGGGCTGTGCTGCATAAGGTATGTGTCCAGTTTCCCTCCCACCGCTCACACACTCGCAGTGCGGCCAGTTCAATATTCACCTTCCACACATTGCAGCTTAGGACCGCCCCTCTCCACCTCCCCCGCACTGTACAGGCTAGCAGCAAAGCAGAGCTTTTCAAGGAAGTGTACAAGCCAGCGCCTCCCCTCTCCACCTACCTCCGTCCCACACAGGCTAGCAGCAGATTTGTAAATAGAAATGTATGAGTTAATGCCGCTTGGGACCACTCCTCTCCACCTCCCACAGGCTAGCAGCTTTGCAACAAGTATACCAGCCGTCTGGGACCGCCCCTCTCCACCTCCCACAGGCTAGCAGCTTTGCAACAAGTATACCAGCCATCTGGGACCGCCCCTCTCCACCTCCCACACATCCAAGGAGTGGACCGATGCCTGACCCCCGTGGCTGCAGGACAATGGTATGTGAGAATGTGACAGTCTGTTCTGATGTTCTGGAGGCATTGGGGGATTGAACAAGAAGTTTGGGGGGAGTAAGGGGGGATTGAGAGAACTTATGTGCTGGATTGGGGGGGGGGGTTAATTGGAGGCTTGGGTCTGAATCATCCCGCCCAATCCATTATACCTATGCCTCCATTTCTGCCCCCTCCCCCCATTCTATCATACCTATGCCTCCATTTCTGCACCCCCTCCCCCCATTCTATCATACCTATGCCTCCATTTTTGCCCCCATTCTATCATAACTATGCCTCCATTTCTGCCCCCTCCCCCATTCTATCATACCTATGCCTCCATTTCTGCCCCCATTCTATCATACTATGCCTCCATTTCTGCACCCCCTCCCCCCATTCTATCATACCTATGCCTCCAATTCTGCCCCCCCCCCATCTATCATATCATATGATGGGGGGAGGGGGTAGTGGAATTGGAGGCATATGTATGATGGAATGGGGGGAGGGGGGCAGAATTGGAGGCATAGGTATGATAGAATGGGAGAAGGGGGCAGAATTGGAGGCATTGGTATGATAGAATGGGGGGGGGGGGGCAGAATTGGAGGCATAGGCACACTGGTGAGGAGAGGTGGGAAGACAAGGTGTGCTGGGGGGGTCTTTAAAAGCACAAAGCACAGGTTTGCTGGGGGGGCATTGGAGGCAGAGACATACTGGGAGGAGGTATTATAGGTATAGAGGTGTGCTAGGGGGAGGCATTGGAGGAGGCGTTGAAGGTAGAGGTGTACTGCGTTGGAAGTGGAGGCGTTGGAGGTGGAGGCGTACTGGTTGTTGTTGTTATTTATTTTTGTTACTTCTGAATAAAACATTTAATAGTGTTGTTATTTCATGAGATAATTTAAAAGGGCGTGTTTAGGGGCGGGCAAGGTAGGGTTTGGGTGGGGCAACAGGTGGCGAGTAACTCTTAAGGCCTGGCTAGTAGCTCAGGACTTGAAATTTTGAGGCCTGGGATAGGTGATATATGATGAGCATTCTAGCAGGCGCGACTCTGATCCCCAGGGCCTCTCCTCTACCCATGTCTACCCTGGAAATGCATCAATAATGGGCAATGATGAGCCACGCAGCTAACATAAAGTGTAATGTACCCCTTAAGTTACACCCTGAGCCCATGGCCTTTGTCCCACCTAGAAACACCCCTGTCGGAGGCTAATTTTGATTTTTGCTAGTTGTGACTTATGTTTTGGGGGTGATGCTGGCCCTGTTGGGGCCCGGCCAAGGGAAGCCTCCCTTTGTCCCCTGTGGTGTCTTGTCTGGTGTCTTTCTCTGTGCCTTTGTCCTGTGGAAATCATTACATACAGCAGGGGTCTCCAAACATTCTAAACAAAGGGCCGGTTTATTGTCCTTCAGACTCTTGGAGGGCCGGACTTTGGCCAGCGGGGGTGAAAATGTTCCTGCCATTAGTGGGAGTAAACATACGTTGCGAATCGTAGTCAAGCCGAAGGGATACGCGAAACTAAGGTAAGTGACAACATTGTTTTTTTTTTATTTTTTTATTTTATTTTTTTTCCTTTACTTCAGGTTCCACCTAGAGTTTTGTTTAAAGCGCTCAGCTTTCATTTTTGCCAGCCCACATAGCGTCTCTATTTGGTTTTACATCATTAGTAAAGGAGTATTTTTAATTGTTTTGTACTCAATTCTATCTTTTATTTGTTTCTGTTTTTATTTCTTGTTATTCTTTCTTGTTATTTTGTTTTTGTATATATATATATATTTTTTTTTAATTTAATTTAAACATGAATACAAACAAAGTTTATTTTCTATATGCCTTTCCCCAACCCCCCCCCCCTCCACTATTCCCCCCCCCCTCCTCACCAGATATGGCCACTTTATAGAATTTTCGCAGGTACTTCTGTGCCGGTCCTCAGGTTTTCAGCATAGCTCCATGACCTCTTAAATTTCCTCCAAACATCCCATTTTTTACTTTTACTTATATCATTCCCCTCCAGCCCGTTCCTTAGATCTTCCATCCTGTATGTCTCTTCAACGGCGTCGATCCACTCCCATATCGTGGGGCATTCTGTCTCTTGCCATTTTCTGGGGATTAGCCTTTTTGCCGCGTTCAGTAAGTGTGGCACCATTGATTCCTTGTATCTTCTTAGGCCTACGTCCCCTCCGTGAAAAAGGACCGTCCAAGGATCTTTTTTTATTTTATTTTTTGTTATCTCTTCTATATACTTCAAAATCTTCTCCCAAAAAGTCTTTACTTTAGGGCATTCCCACCATAGGTGTGCCATAGTTCCTAGGGTCTCGCAGCCTCTCCAGCAGTTTTCGGATTGGTCCTCTTTAAATTTGCTTAGTTTGTTAGGGGTTATATACCATCTGGCGATACATTTGTAGTTTGTTTCTGCCGTTCGGCTATCTACGGCTGAGGAGTGTGTCAGTTTCAACATTTTTTGTAGTTGGGTCCTGTCGTGCTGTGATTTGAGTTCCTTTTCCCATTTTTCAATAAATGGTGGTATCTCCATCTCGTCGATCCATTAGTATTTTATATACTTTTGATATGGTGCCTTTGGTGTTTTCCGTTGTGCATATTTTTCCCATTTCTGTTAACTGTTCCCCTGTTCTCAATGGGAATGGGAATTTCTGTACAAACCGACTGAGTTGTTGATATCTCCATTCATTAATTTCCATCAAGGTTTCTTTCTGTTTTAACTCCGCATATGTTATCAAGTGTCCGTCTTTAATTATATCTCTTAGTCGTGCTGTGTCGTTCTTTATCCAGTTTCCACCCACTTGTGTTTTCCCTGGTGCAAAATATTCGTTATTTTTTAGTGCAATGAGGGGTGAGTTAAACTTACTATCCATTTTTTTATTTACTGTGTCCCAAATTTTTAGTGCATTTTTTGTTATCGCGTGTATTTTCGTGCAAAATTTTCTGTGTTGAGGGGGATTCCATATTATTGTGTCTAATCTCACCTTAGAAAGTGCGCTCTCTAGGCTGACCCACCCTTTTTCTTTGTTGACTCTAGCCCATTCTACAACACGGGATACCACCACTGCTTCATAATATTTTTTTATGTCCGGCACTGCGAGTCCCCCCTTATTTTTTGGTTGTTTTAAAGTCTGTAAGGAGATTCTATGCTTCTTAAAATTCCATATATAATTCATGATAAGTTTTTTTAACATATTAAGAAGCGGCTTTGGGAGGGCCATGGGAATCATTTGAAATGTATATACGATTTTGGGCAGTAGGACCATTTTACAGAAGTTTATTCTCCCTATCCATGAGATTTGTCTGTTTTTTGCCCTTTTGATTTCTCCCTTAATTTCATCCAATAGAGGAACATAATTAATCTCATAGATTTTCCTGATTGTATTTGCCAACCGGACCCCTAGGTATTTAAGTTCCTTTACCCATGGGAGTCGGAGCACCGATCTTAGTAACCTTTTCTCTGTTCCATTGATGTTTACATTTAAGATTTCTGTTTTGGAGAGGTTTAGTTTAAAGTTTGAGATTTCTCCATATTCCTCACATAAGTTCAAGAGCATTGGAATTGATGTTATAGGGTTCACAACATAGAAGAGGACATCGTCCGCGAATGTTGATAATTTATGTTCTTCTTGATCGACTTTTACTCCCTCTATGCTTGGGTTTTTGCGTACCCTAGCCAATAGTGGTTCTAGGGATAATACAAATAGGAGAGGGGATAGGGGACAACCCTGCCTTGTGCCGTTCTTCATCGTGAATGATTTTGAAAGGCAGCCGTTTACTTTTATTTTTGCCGTTGGGGACCTATAGAGTGCTCTAATCCAGTCCAGCATCCTCAGGCCGAAGCCCATATTTTCTAAGGTTTGTAACATGAGTCCCCAGTCTACCCTGTCGAATGCCTTCTCGGCGTCTATTGACAGGAATAGCCCTGGGGACCCATTTTCCTTCATTTTTTGAAGGATCAGCAAGGCTCTGAGTCCGTTGTCTCTTCCTTCTCGCCCTTTGATAAACCCCGTCTGGTCTGGGTGGATCAGTTTACTCATCTCTCTCTTAATTCTTTCTGCCAGTACTTTGGAGAACAGCTTGATATCCGCGTTTAACAGGGATATGGGTCTATACCCTGCGCAGTTTTTGTTATCTTTGCCTTCTTTGGGGATTACAATGATAGTTGCCTCCGAGGCCTCTCTACCCAGGCAATAGTCTTTTCCAAATCCGTTAAAGTATCTACAAAGTACTGGGAGAAGGATCTCCTTGCATTTTTTATAATATAGGGCGGTAAAGCCGTCTGGGCCTGGACTTTTGCCTGAGACACTGGCCGACAAGGCCGTTTGAATTTCTTTAACTGTGATAGGTTGATCCATCAGACTCCTCTCGTTTAGATTCATTTTTGTCAGTCCAGCTTCTTCTAGGAATTTTGAGATCTTGTCTCTTTTCTTCTCCTCCGGTCGAGTCGTCTGCTCTACTGCATATAGTTTTTCATAGTATGTTCTAAAAGTTTCCGCAATGTCTTTTGTTGTGTGTACCTCCGTCCCTTTCTCGTCTTTGATCTTCTCGATGTAATTTCTTGATTTCTTTTTCTGTACCATCCTAGCAAGGTGTTTATTTGTTTTATTTCCCCACTTGTATCTTTCTTTAGCTATGAGATGGAACTCTCTTCTTGTTTCCTGATCCAACATTTCTTTTAGTTCGTTTCTCTTTAACACCAGGTCATGGTATAGTTCTCGGTTAGTGTCCGTTGCTTTATGTTTTTGTTCCAGTCCGTGTATCTCCGTTATTAATTTTTCCCTTTTGCGTTTTTTTTCCCTTTTTCTCCTAGCCCCTTCTGATATTAGGCTCCCCCTGATTACCGCTTTATGGGCATCCCATAGGGTAGCTGTTGATATTCCATCGGTGTCGTTTGTCTTGAAGTAAGTGACAACATTGTGACACTAGTGGTTACTGCAATATTCGGCTTAGATCAAGACCTATATTGTAAGCAGGTTATGAGCTAGAAGCAAGCCATTATTGTTTGTATTGTATCCTTTATTGCAGACAACTTGAGCCCAAAATGAAGGGGGGGAAACTGAATACACGCGATTTCATCACTGCTTTTATCGAGCAATACAGATCGCACACCTGTCTGTGGAAGGTCAACCATAAGGACTATTCGAATAAAAGACAGGCAGCAATTGATTAACTGGTGGCATTAGCGAAGACTGTGTACCCCAGGGCAACCGAAAATATGATAAAGACCAAAAATTGGGGGCCTGAGGAGCATGTTTCTCAGGCAGATCAAGAAGGTCGAGGAATCTAAAAGATCGGGAGCAGCAGCAGAAGAAGACGTTTATGTGCCCAAGCTGTGGTACTTCACCAGCCTGCTATTTTTGAAGGACCAAACTGTGCCACGCAAACATCTCTCCACACTACCCTCCACATCAGCAGAGGCCACCGATACTGAGGCAGATCCTACACAGGATGAAGTGAAGGAGGAGCTCTGCTTGACCCAGGTATAGTATTCTAGAAAATATTGTCATTTAAATATACAATGATGTTAATGTGTTGTTATTAGGGTTGTCCAGATACCGATACTAGTATCGGTATCGGGACCGATACCGAGTATTTGCGGGAGTACTCGTACTCGCGCAAATGCTCCCGATACCTAAATAGAATACTTTTTTTGTATTTATCAACATGTTCTATGAAAATTCTTTGAGTTTTTTACTACTGCGTGACAAGCAAATAAAACATTTTTATTCATTTTTACTCATTTTTATTCTTTTATAATGTCTTGAGTTAGAGTTCTTCATAATTCTAAAGAAAATATCCTTAGTCTGTATTGTGGTTTGAAAACTGTCACATGACATTTAAAAAAAGTATCGGTATTCGGTATCGGCGACTACATGAAAAAAAGTATCGGTACTTGTACTCGGTCCTAAAAAAGTGGTATCGGGACAACCCTAGTTGTTATGATGGCTCCAAAATTAGAACATAAACAACGTGAGTTGAATATCAAATAGACAGTAGTAAACTAAATAGATTTGGACAAGAATGAGAAATGCTGGAGCTATAATGATAGGCTTTGCTTTTTGGACATTCAAGTTGGAAAAGTAATGAGCTGAAAAGTGTTTGGGATTGATGGCACCAAAACTAAAATGATGCTCCTTTTTCACACACAGGAACTTGGCAGCCAAGAAGAGGCCGGGCCCAGCAGCCAGTCAACTCAATGCCTAATCCCTACCCTGCGCCCTCCTAGAAAAAGGGCCAGGAAGAGCCACCACCTGGATGAGGCCACAGCTGAGTTCCTTACTAGGGCCACATCTGTCATCACCACAGCACCCGATAGTGCTGAAAGCTTTGGCTGTTTCACAGCCAATAAGCTGCGTGAGATTGATGCAGATCAAAGGGAGCTATGTGAGGGGATCATCATCCAGCTCCTGAGCAAGGCCAGGAAATGAGAGCTAACCCCTAAATCCTATGTGTGTCATTTGGACCACACACCTCCACCTCCTCAACAACAAGCCTACCCACCCCAGCCAACCTACCAACCCCAGCCTACCTACCCACACCAGCCAACCTACCCACCCCAGACAACCTACCCACACCAGCCAACCTACCCACCCCAGCAAACCCACCCACCCTAGCAAGCAATTCCACCCCAGCAGCATGGGGGTCAGTGGCCAACTCAGACCCAGGATTTTAGGGGCTACTAATTTTTGATTGAAGTTTATGTATTTTATTTATATTTTCTTGGTTCTAGTTTTTGGTGGATAATTTGCAGTTTGGATTTAAAAATTCTCAGTTTGATGACAGAAAACATGTCTATTATTTGTTGGATTTTATTTATGTTTTATTTATGTTGGGAATGCCCAAGAAACAAAATGGCCTCAGCTGATGTGGATAGAAGTGTGGAGAGTGTTGTGCGTGGTTCAGTCTGGTATGACAAAAATAACAGCCTGTTGTAGTACCACAGCCTGGGAACATATATGTCTTCTGCTGCTGCTCCCCATCTTTTGGAGTCCACGATCTTCTTGTGCTCCCTATATTGTACGTACTCCTCAGGTTCCCAATTTTTGAGCATAAAACATTATTTATGTATGCCCTGGGGTACAGAGGCTTTGCCAATTCCACCAGTTGATCTATTGCTGCCTTCCTGTTGATTTTGATATGCCATTATTTTTATTATTATTTTTCAAATAAAATTAAGATGATAAAAAATCTTTGATTATGTGTTGAAATTCAAATGTCAGTTTGTGAGTAGCAGGTACTTTGCTAAAATTAGGGACACAAATAGAGTAGGGACAAAAGGAAATATTGCGCATACCATGTGTGAAAGTAAATAAAAAGTGAGCTGCGTCTCAAAAATGTCATACAACATCAAACATAAAAAATAAAAAAAAGAGGAGTCGCGCTAAAAAATGCAAATAAATGTGTTTAACATCCACTATGTGATGTGGACACAATACTGATAAAAATAACTATTAAGCATATAGACACTGTCCGGAATCATTAGCAAGTGTAAAAATTCAAATAAGTGAAAAATTGAAAAAACATAGTCCATGGATAGACACAACAAGGAATAGTGAGTCCCAAACGTGGATCAAATCTGCATGCGTTGTGATTGTTGACAGACAGGAGACCTCCACCAACAAGAAATACTGACCCTTACCAGAGTCTAAGGCCTTGTACACACGAGGGGATATCCGATGAAAACGGTCCGCCGGCGGATTTTGATCTGATGGCTGTACACACCAACAGATCAAAATCCCAGCGGAAAACATCCGCGGTGACGTGTCCGCGCCGTCGCCGCGACGATGACGCGGCGACGTGCGCGACCCTGGAAGGTAAATACTTCCACGCATGCGTCGAATCATTTCGACGCATGCGAGGGATGGGGATCGGACGGACTTATCCGGTGAGACCGGATAAGTCCGAAGGACAGGTTTCCAGCGGATAGATTTCTTAGCATGCTAATAAATTTTTATCCGCTGGAAAACCGTCGGCTGGACAAATGTCCGCTGGAAAATGTCCGCTAGGCCCTACACACGACCGGATCTATCTGCTGGAACTCATCCGCGGATAAATCCCAGCGGACAGATCCGGTCGTGTGTACGGGGGGCCTAAGATCTCTATGAGATCAAAACCAGCATAAATGTGAAGACATCCAATATCCACAGCTAAACCGAAAACGAGCCTCCATCCAGTATGGTCAGCATAAGTGGTAGATCAATATCACAATGGCCACCAGGTATAGATATTCCAGAATATGTGAAGGAATCAAGGAGAGCTCATAGTGTAAAACCGTATGGAATTTTAATAAATAAAACAGATTGTGCACTTACATCAATCTCGCAGTAAAACAGCATAAAAAATTACAGCCGGCCAGCCTGTAGGAGCGTGTGCCCGTCTCTCTTCCGGGTCCTCACACGTAAACGCGGTGACGTCAGAGCGCCGCCTCCCGATGTTTCGTCACAAAAGGGACTTGATCACGGGATGAGGGGGCGCTCCGAGTCACCGCATAAGAACATACTGGAGGAGGGGCTAACCTCGGAATGGATCCACAGCAGCCGCACATCCACCATTTTGGCTTCTGGAAAACGCCAAACAACTATAATGGGAACATATACACTAGCTCCATGCGGAGTAAGGGCAAAACAAAATAAACAACCAGGTTACACTGTAATTATCGTTATTCGATGCCGGACTGCCAGCAACCAAAAAAAAGAGAGAGCAGTGCAACATAGTAAGGGACATAGAGCGCAGAGATGTTGCCAACACCCGCAATATTACCGATAGTGGAGTGAATACACACCACCATCAAAGATCATAACGAACAGCTAGAAAATTAACCCATACGAGTGCTGGAATGGACGCCATAGCCAGAAACTCAAAAAATGTGTCTTATTATAATTTTTTTTATGTAGGGTGATTTTGAACAATAGGATGTGCACCTGGGTGGACCCACCCTGAGTTGACAATTATTAACAGGCATAACTTTATTATAACCAATTTAAGCCACCTCTAATGAATAAAAATTGTTTTAAAAATTACTAACAAAAATCGATATCAAAATATTATTGTAAATATTGACATCAATATATAAATACAAATAGAGTAGTTGGTACTTTGAGCATAATAAATATAGGGGATAATGGGGTTGTGCGAACTTGACCCACAAAATAATATAGAAATTTGTTTGATTCATATAACCAAAATACACGAATCCAAAGTAGACATTTGTTTTGACTCCGTCAGTATCAGCAGTAAAGCAGGTTTTAGTATTATGACATTATAAAGAAGAAGAGAATGTGCGCTGCTTTTCTTGATTTCAGAACTTTCCACGTCAGGAATGTGCACTTTCAAATACGAACGCTAGTTTTACCAGATAGAACGCTTCCGTCTGGTCTCTGCTTTTGAGAATGCGCGTTTGTACAAAAAGTCTGATTGCTTGCTCTACACACGGTCGGACTAGGCACAATCGGACTCTTGTTGATGTAAAGTTTGTCCGTTTGCAGATCAAACTTTTTGTCCGTTGAAACCCAAAAAAGTTTGTCCGATGGAGCGTACACACGATCGCACTAATTTGAAAACGTGTTGTTTTTGAAGTTTGTTGGCAAAAAGTCTGTGTGTAGGGGCCTTAACTGTGCCTTTATTAAGCTTCCTTTTGAAGATTAAGTAAAACTTACTGCTCCAGGGGCTGGATGTCAGTTTGGTTGGGCCGACGTTTCCCTTGACATATTGTCGGTGCTCCTTACTTCCTACGCTCGGTTCGGCGGGGGTCTCAGGGAGTCCAACCATTCATCCAAGCAGTCAAGACTGCAATTGCCTGGGAAGATGCAGAGGAACCCCTTACAAATCTAAGAGTTACTTCCCATTTCTTAGTGAAGTCATTCAGAATGACTGGTCAAAGAATGATAAAAAAAAATTATTGGGCCGGTTCAATAAGCTATACCCCTTGCCGAGTCTGAAACCTCGTGAAGAATATCACCCTTCCAGTGGAGGACTCCACTTCCTTCAAGGATCCTCTAGACCAGTGGTCATCAACCTTGTCCTGCAGGGCCCACTAACAGGCCAGGTTTGCAAGATAACTGAAATACATCACAGCTGATATAATTTGCTCCTCAGTGATTGCAGTATTCTAGACTGCATCTCCCCAAGGTAATACATAAAACCTGGCCTGTTAGTGGGCCCTGCAGGACAGGGTTGATGACCACTGCTCTAGACAGAAGGATCGACCTAGACCTTAAGAGGAGCTACTTAGCCGCAGGAGCAGCTTGTAAGTCAGACATTGCCCTCAAATGCCATCAGGGCCTGGACAGAAAACATTGAGACGGCCTTACTCCAGGATGTCCCCAAGGATGATATATAATTAAAGCTTTGAAAGAATTTAGATCAGGGATATGCAGTTAGTGGACCTCCAGGTGTTGCAAAACTACAAGTCCCATCATGCCTCTGCCTCTGGGTGTCATGCTTGTTGCTGTCAGAGTCTTGCTATGCCTCATGGGACTTGTAGTTCTGCAACAGCTGGAGGTCTGCTAATTGTATATCCCTGACTTATCGTCAGACTTTGTCGGGGAGGTGGCCATTGACACAATTGGGTGTTCAGAAATATCCATGCTGCACTCAGTTATGGCGAAGAGGGCCTTGTGGCTGAAACCCTGGATGGCTGACCTAGCTTCGAAGCAGAACTGGTGCAAAATCCCATACGATGGGAAAGCACTATTCCGAGACAAGTTGGATAAAGCTATCTCCAGGGCGACAGGGGGAAAGTCTGGCATGCTTCCCCAAGACAGAAGGGTGCAAAGATCCAGGGTCAATTCTTCTAGGTCCCGCCAGTCAAACCCAAGGGATTGCAGGCAGTGAAGGCAGTTCAGAGACAACAGAAGACCTTGGAAGGGCACTCAGGCATCCTTCTTAAACTATGCATTGCATAGTCACCCATTATGTGACACCTGCAGTAGAAGCCTGCGATGTCGCCGTCTTCCTCCATAGCAGTGAGCGTCCATCTTCACCCATCTTCTTCCGGGGGGCGCCAACTCCAGCTCTGTGACTGTCCGGAGTCGTGTAATGTCACTCCCGCGGTTGCGCGTGGGAGCCACCTTTAACGGCATGACCCCAGCTTAAAACGGCAGGGCGTGCCCTTTCAAGACTGTGCATGCGCAGGTGAAGGCGTCGCTCGGGGAAATTGCAAATATCTCAGAGACCGTGTAGGTCTCTGAGATATCGCAAGTACCTACAGGTAAGCCTTAAAGGGGTTGTAAAGGAAAACATTTTTTTTCATAATAAGCATCCTTTACCTGCAGACATTCCTCTTTTCACTTCCTCATTGTTCGTTTTTGCTCAGAAGTTGCTCTATTTCTTCTCTGTTCTGTTCATTTCCTGCTTGTCTGATTTTACTGACCACCGTGACGGGAGGGTTTACTGCGGTGGTCAGTAACATGCTCGCCCCCTCCTGGGAACTACATCTGTGCGGCAGGACGCTCTCTACATGTTAGAGACTTCAAGGAGGTGTGAATTACTGGGCGTGCCACAGTTCATACTGGGAAATGTAGTTCTTACATGAACGAGCGATGCAAACCAGGAAGTGAATGAGAGAACAGAAACTAGAATGCCGGAGGTGATTTAGATGAAGGAATTTAATAGGTATTTACTTGTTTTTTAACAGAATCATTACACTATTCTGTCTGTCTACCTTGCAGACATTAATTTTAGGCAAAAAAAAGTTTTCCTTTACAACTTAAAGGAGTTCTCTGACCTAAAACTTTTAACCCCCGCTGTGCCCGGGCTGTAAAAAAATAGAAAATAAACTTTCACTTACCTGCCTACGATCCCCCGTTGTTCCGATATCGCCGTCCCGTTCTCCGGTCCCGGGCCCCTTCCGCTTCCTGTGTGTCGGTGACTCATAGTGCGCTCAGCCTATCAGCGGCCGCAGCAATGTCCCGTCGCGGCCACTGATAGGCTGAGCGCACTATGAGTCACCGACACACAGGAAGCGGAAGAGACCGGGACCGGAGAACGGGACGGCGATATCGGAACAACGGGGGATCGTAGGCAGGTAAGTGAAAGTTTATTTTCTATTTTTTTACAGCCCGGGCACAGCGGGGGTTAAAAGTTTTAGGTCAGAGAACTCCTTTAATCTAGGCTTACCTGTAGGCGTAACTTGTCCCAGAGTGTTTACAACCACTTTAAGCATTATCCCACCCATGTCAGCTATTTATTTATCATCAGTATGCTGCCATGGAGGCACCAGGAAACGCAAAATTGTATCATACTTACCGTAGTTTTCCTTTCCTGGTGCCTATCCATGGCAGCATACGCTCCCATCCTCGGTATTCTATATTACAGAGAATGTTGGGGGAGGGACTATGCCTTTAATTTATGCTATTCACTAGTCCTGAGGGAGGAGTCGAGGAGGAGTTCTATCATCATCTGTATGCTGCCATGGATAGGCACCAGGAAAGGAAAATTACCGTTAGTATGATACAATTTTCCGTTTTCCAACCCCCCTAAAAGATTTCAGTTCGTTTTTCAATTGAGTTGTACAGTTTATAGGTCACATATACAGGTGGAAAAAGTTCTGAAATTATTTCTTTGTCCAATTTTTTTATACCACAAAAACCTG
Source organism: Rana temporaria (assembly GCF_905171775.1). Lineage (NCBI taxonomy): Eukaryota > Metazoa > Chordata > Amphibia > Anura > Ranidae > Rana > Rana temporaria. The sequence continues at coordinate 391,180,767 of NC_053490.1, read as the reverse complement.
ACATTTTAACAGGGGTGAGTACACCTCTCACATTTTTGTAAATATTTTATTATATCTTTTCATGTGACAACACTGAAGAAATTACACTTTGCTACAATGTAAAGTAGTGAGTGTACAGGTTGTATAACAGTGTAAATTTGGTGTTCCCTCAAAATAACTCAACACACAGCCATTAATGTCTAAACCGCTGGCAACAAAAGTGAGTACACCCCTAAGTGAAAATGTCAAAATTTGCCCCAATTAGCCATTTTTCCTTCCTCGTGTCATGTGACTCGTTAGTGTTACGAGAGAGCAGGTGTGTTAAATTTGGTGTTATCGCTCTCACTCTCTCATACTGGTCACTGGAGGTTCAACATGCCATAGAACTGCAAAAAAAGATTGGTTGCTCTACAAAAAATGGCCTAAAACTGAGCTGCAGCATAGTGGCCAATACCATACAGCAGTTTAACAGGACAGGTTCCACTCAGAACAGGCCTCACCATAGTCGAGTAAAGAAATTTAGTGCACATGCTTAGCGTCATATCCAAAGGTTGTCTTTGGGAAATAAACGTAGGAGTGCTGCCAGCATTGCTGCAGAGGTTGAAGGGGTAAGAGGGTCAGCCTGTCAGTGCTCAGACCATACGCCACACACTCAGGGCTCGAGTCCTGCAGGAACGCGTGGGAACGACGTCCCTGCACTTTTTTCACAGCAGGAACGTCGTTCCTGTTGCAGGACTAGAGCCGCCCGTGCCGATCAGAGTCTAGACTGGCATGTATGCGCCACCTTCCTCCTCCTCTCTCAGCGCCCAGCTCCGCGGGTTTCCTCAAACTGTGGTCGGCTGGAGCAGGAGGTGGCAGGGAGGAATCTGCTGGTGGTGAACACCTTCCTCCTCCTCTCTCAGCGCCCAGCTCCGCGCTACTTCCGGGTTTCCTCGCACTGTGGTCGGCTGGAGCAGGAGGTCACTGGCAGGGAGGAATCTGCTGGTGGTGGTGCTGCGGGACCTGGCTGCCCCAGAGGGACACCCAAGATGACAGAACGGGAGGCTGAGCCCGAGTTGTAAAGAGGTGGAGGGAGAGCTGTGCGAGGCAGTGCTGCAGCTGCTGGGGGGAAGGTGAGGCTGGTGCACAGAGAGCTGTGTGTGATGTGGGGTGAGCTGAGTGCAGCTTTTTCAGTATATGTTACTGGTCACACTGCTCCCCCCCACCTGACACACTGCCGCCCCCCAAGAAACTGCTCCCCCTGAACACTACTCCCCAGCTGTCACACTGCTCCCCTCCACCTGACACACTGCCCCCTAACCCCCCTCAATACCACCCCTGGCTGTGTCTAACCCCCCTAGCACCCCTGGCTGTGTCTAACCCCTTCACTACCACCCCTGGCTGTGTTTAACCCCTTCCCTACAACCCCTGGCTGTGTCTAACCCTTTCCCTACAACCCCTGGCTGTGTCTAACCCCTTCCCTACCACCCCTGCCTCGGTCTAACCCCTTCCCTACCACCCCTGGCTGTGTCTAACCCCCCTGCCTACCACCCCTGGCTGTGTCTAACCCCCCAACACCCCTGGCCATGTCTAACCCCCTCCCTACTATCCCTGCCTCTGTCTAACACCTCCTACAACCCCTGTCTTATCCCCTCCCTAGCACCCCTGCCTGTGTCTTACACCCTCCCTACCACCCCTGCCTGTGCCTTACCCCCTCCCTACTACCACTGCCTGTGTCTAAACCCCCATACCACCGCTGCCTGTGTCTGAACCCCCCACCACCACCGCTGCCTGTGTCTGAACCCCCCCCCCCCGCCACCGCTGCCTGTGTCTGAACCCCCCCCCCCCCACCACCACCACCGCTGCCTGTGTCTGAACCCCACTATCATTGTTGCATGTAAATCTGACTTACTGATAAATTGAATTCAGGTTTTATTTGTAATGATATAAAATAATTAATGTGGGGGCCTTTTGGTGGCCAAGATTATTTTTTTGGAGGGGGGGCCCAGGCAGTACAATGTCTTGGGCCGACCCTGATATATATATATATATATACACACACACACTTTTTTGTATTTTTGGAGGTGGGGAACCTTGGGTGAGTTCCCACACTTTTTTTCCTAGGACTTGACCCCTGCACACACTGTTGTCCCAGAAGGAAGCGTCTTCTAAAGATGATGCAAAAGAAAGCACAGTTTGCTGAAGACAAGCAGACTAAGAACATGGGCCCGGATTTAGGTAGAATTGCGCATTATTTACGGAGGCGCAGGGCAACGTTTTTGCCCTGCGCCCCCGCAAATTTGCTCCGCTGCCCTTGATTCACGGAGCAGAAGCTCCGTAAATTGCGCGGGCGAGCCGGCAAAATGCGCACAAGAGCGCGCAATTTAAATGATCCCGTAGGGGGTGGGAATCCTTTAAATTAGGCGCGTTCCCGCGCCGATCGTAGAGCGCATGCTCCGTCGGGAAACTTTCCCGAAGTGCATTGCGGCAAATGACGTCGCAAGGACGTCATTTGCTTCAAAGTGAACATGAATGGCGTCCAGCGCCATTCACGATTCACTTACGCAAACTATGTAAAATTCAAATTTCGCGACTCGGGAACGACGGGTATACGTAACATGGGCTGCCCCTGCTAATAGCAGGGGCAGCCTTGCGCGAAAACCGCCGTACGTAAATTGCGTACGCAGGGCTCGCGCAACGTTGTGAATTGGTGTTAGTATGCAATTTGCATACTATACACTGAGCACAACGGGAACGCCACCTAGCGGCCATCGCAAGAATGCAGCCTAAGGCCTAGTACACACGAGAGGATTGATCCGCGGAAACGGTCCAGAGGTCCGTTTCCGCAGATAAATCCTCTGGCGGATTTTGATCTCATGGTTGTACTGACCATGAGATCAAAATCCCCGCGGAATACCCTCCGCGGTGACGTGTCGCACCGTCGCCGCGATGATGACGCGGCGACGTGCGCGACGCTGTGATATAAGGACTTGCACGCATGCGTCGAATCATTACGACGCATGCGAGGGATGGATTCGGACGGATTGATCCGGTGAGTCTGTACAGACCAGCGGATCAATCCGTTGGACTGGATTCCAGCGGATCGATTTCTTAGCATGTTAAGAAATTTTTATCCGCTGGAAATCCGTCGGGCCGAAAAATATCCGCGGATAAATATCCGCTGGATCGTACACACCAGGGGATCTATCCGCTGAAACCGGTCCGCGGATAAATTTCAGCGTGTGATAATTTTCTCGTGTGTACGGGGCCTAAGATATGCGGGCATAAGAGCCTTATGCCGCGCAGATCTTAGGCTGCAGTCGGCGTAACGAGGTTCCTATATCAGGAGCACTCGTTACGCCGGGGCAAGTAAGCAATTGCGCTGTGTAACCTATGGTTACACAGGCACAATTGCTTCTTGAATCCACCCCCATGGATTACTGGAACCATGCTCTGTGGTCTGATGAAACCAAGATAAACGTATTTGGTTTAGATGGTGTCAAGCGTGTGTGGCAGCAACCAGGTGAGAAGTACAAAGACAAGTGTGTCTTGCCTACAGTCAAGCACAGTGGTGGGAGTGTCATGGTCTGGGGCTGCATGAGTGCTGCTGACACTGGGGAGCTACAGTTCATTGAGGGAACCATGAATGCCAACATGCACTGTGACATACTGAAGCAGAGCATGATCTCCTCCCTTCGGAGACTGGGCTGTCATGGAGGAGTGGAAGAGAACTCTAGTGGCAACCTGTGAAGCTCTGGTGAACTCCATGCCCAAGAGGGTTAAGGCAGTGCTGGAAAATAATGATGGCTACTTAAAATATTGACACTTTGGGCCCAATTTGGAAATTTTCACTTAGGGGTGTTTTGTTGCCAGCGGTTTAGACATTAATGGCTGTGTGTTGAGTTATTTTGAGGGGACAGCAAATTTATACTGTTACACTAGCTGTACACTTACTACTTTACATTGTAGCAACGTGTCATTTCTTCAGTGTTGTCACATTAAAGGTATAATAAAATATTTACAAAAATGTGAGAGGTGTACTCACTTTTGTGAGATACTGTGTATATACACAGTAATCTCATAAAAGTGAGTGTGACACCCCTCACATTTTTGTAAATATTTTAATATATCTTTTCCAGCTATAATTTATTAAACGTCCCATCTGGGAACAGGAGACTAGCTCATCCGCAGCTTTTGCTGCAGGACTGTGTTAGTGTTTAGAGGCAGCTCGAGATACTCTGGTGCCAAAATACAGGGGTGGGATGCTCTCCTAGTGCTCTGCTCACCCGCTGTGAGGTGCGCAAGCAGGCATAGTGGTGTACGAGGGGTGGAGCCAAGTATCGCCACCATCGTGGAGAGTTTCTAGTGCATTCTGGATGGGAGATCCCAAATGTCGCGACCTATATCACGTGGGAAAACAACAAGTATCGGAGCATGGATGGCTTTACACACTGCACTGTTCCTTACCTTTTGGGAAGTAGCTGCTGGTTAACCACTTGCCTACTGTGCACATAAACCCCCTTCCTGACCAGACTAAATTTTAGCTTCCGGCACTGCGTCACTTTAACTGACAATTGCGCGGTTGTGCGACGTGGCTTCCAAACAAAATTGACGTCCTTTTTTTCCCACAAATAGAGCCTTCTTTTGGTGGTATTTGATCGCCTGTGCGGTTTTTAGTTTTTGCACTATAAACAAAAATAGAGCGACAATTTTGAAAAAAAACACAATATTTTTTACTTTTTGCTATAATAAATATCCCATTTAAAAAAAAAAAAAAAAAATTATCTCCGTTTAGGCCGATACGTATTCTTCTACATATTTTTGTTAAAAAAAAAAAAAATCGCATTAACCGTATAGTGACTGGTTTGTTATATTGCCTACAAAATAGGGGGACATAATTATGATTTTTTATTTATTTATTTTGTACTAGGAATGGCGGCGATCTGCGATTTTTTTTCGGGACTGCGATATTATAGCGGACACATCGGACATTTTTGACACATTTTTGGGACCATTCACATTTATACAGTGAACAATGCTATAAATATGCATTGATTACTGTATAAATGTGACTGGCAGGGAAGGGGTTAACCACTAGGGGGCGGGGAAGGGGTTAAATGTTAGTGCTGCTTAGTGTTCTAACTGTGGGGGAAGGGGGGTGACCGATCTGTGTCTCTATGTACAAGAGACACAGATCGGTCTCCTCTCGCCCTGACAGGACGTGGAGCTCTGTGTTTACACACAGAGCTCCACGTCCCCGCTCAGTTACCGGGCAATCGCGGGTGCACGGCGGCCGCCGGGCACGCGCACACGGTTCCCAGTAACACGACGGGTGCGTGCGTGCCCCTAGCAGCCTCTAATGACAGGACGTCATATGACGTCCTGTCAGAACAAGAGAGGACACCGCCCGCCGTCATTTGACGGCGTGCGGTACTAAGGTGGTTAATTGTGGGGTAACTGCCTGGATTGCAGCCTACCCAAGACATTGAGGGGTATATCACAGGTGTTCTGTACACTCTGTATTGTTTTTGCCATGATTAGAGATGGGCTGAACACACCCCCGATGGCAAAAGTTCTGAGCTGAACAACAATCCTAATTAACATCTATGGGACATCGTGAAGGCTTATATGCAAGTTATTGGGCATACAAAGGGTATGGGGGTCTGGGTACTGCCCTGGGGGGCCTGTATCAATGCAATTTTTTTTTTAAAAAAGATCATTTTTAAATGAGCAGTGATTTAATGATGCTTAAAGTGAAACAATAAAAATGAAAAATTATTTTAACCACTTCCCTACCAGGACTTACCCCCCTTCCTGCCCAAGCCAATTTTCAGCGCTGTCGCTGTTTAACCACTTGACAACTGTTCCCCTAAACCCCCTTAATAACCAGACCAATTTTCAGCTTTCGGTGCTCTCACATTTTGGATGACAATTACAACATACAACACTGTACCCATATGACATTTTTGTCCTTTTTATTCACACAAATGGAGCTTTCTTTTGGTGGTATTTAATCACTGTTGGTTTTTTTATTTTTTGCGCTATAAAAGAAAAAACACTGAAAATTCTGTAAAAAAAAAATCTTTGTTTCTGTTATAAAATTTAGCAAATTAGTAATTTTTCTTTATAAATTTTGGCCATAATGTATACTGCTACATATCGTTGGTAAAAATAAGTACACATTGGTGTATATTATTTGGTCTTTGTGAAAGTTATAGAGTCCACAAGCTTTCATTGTGGCTCGGATATTTGTCAGAGCTTATGCGCCTATTAGGATCTTTGTCCTGTCAGTGGGAACTAGACATTATCCAATTAGATTCTTTTATTGGTCCCGTTTTGTTTATACCCCCCTCATATTCCCTTTCTCCCCTTTGACTCTGCTTCCCTACATGGACCCAATGAGGGACCCTGTTCATTGGTTTGATGTTGGTTCTTTGAGCCTGTGGCTGTATGGACACCCAAGGGTTAAGTTGTGTTCACTCACTTGGCCGCCCTATGTCCGCCGTGACTCACACTGGCAATCCTTGCGTTCCGTTTACATTTCTACACCCTCTTTGCATGGTGATTGTCCATCTTTGCAGTGTTGTGTGTGATCACTGTATGTCCTGTTCTGGATGATGTGATCGCGCGACCGCAGTGCACCATGGGCACTGTAGGCGCCGGAGACGCCTTGAGCACATGCGCCGCTGCCGTCACTGGTCCGCTCCTGGAGCGGCGACGCCAGATGCCGGCCGGGTTGGGGGGCTATAAAAAGTCTGACCACAGGAGCAGCAACGCTGTCTACCTAGGGCGCTGCTGCTATGCTGGGCTTACTGTCACAATTTGGTCTCTCCCTCCTGGAATTTGTTTAACTTACAATCCCTCCTCTTCTCCTTTTTTCCCCCTTTAGATTTGGACAGTATTTTTGTCAATGCTGAAAAGCTCTAAAGTGTGATTTCGGTTTGGGGGTCTCTCTATTAACCCTTCCAGTGCCATTTACACTGTAAGTTTACATGGTTACTAACCCTGAAATTTATATATGCTCATAGGGGCAATTTTTTGACCCCCATGCTTCAATGCACTTTATTTAAATTTCCATTTAAATTAAGTAATTAACTATTTAATGATTGAATCATTCCTGTTCTCCATTTATTTAGATAAGCCAGATTTAAACCAATACAGCACCCCTGCATTTTCCTTTAATCCTCAGTCCTTTTAGGTAAGTTTTTTGAGCCGTTATTGCTAAAATATATTGTTATAAATAATTAGGATTTTTTTATCTCATTCCCTCTATATTGGGGGCTTTTGTCTAATGTTGTCCCTTTCTATTGCCCTCTACAGCCACACTGTAGGGCTCTATGGATCCGACTCTACTTACCGAGGGGGGTCCTTGGTTTCCTGATTGGTCCCTGTGGGAACAGTGGGTAGGTTGTTGACCATCCTTTCTCTATCCCATAGGGGTTGTTGGTGTGCACTGCACCACGTGGGACTTTGTGTGTGTGGGGGGTGAGCTATTCTGGACCTTATTTTGAATCTTGGCCTCTTTTGCTCTGCCATTTATCCTAGCCACATTGCATGCATGTAATAAATTTATATATGTATCTATTCTTGAAATAACTGAAAACAATTATCTGTTTCTGTTCCTCTAGAGCTATTTATTGAGCTGGTCACGTCATAATCCCCTGATTAAGCCAAAGATTTGGCGAAACTAGTCAGGAAGACCTGACCATTTGTTGTCTGTATTATGATGTTTTGCTCCCATGTTCATATTGTATTGTTCATGCGCTTAAATAGACTTTTTATCTTTTTTTGTATTTAATAAACTTTTTATATTTAATTGTTTCTATACTTGGTTTCTCTTTGTGGCACCGTGATAATCCCATTTCCCTCTACCCTATTTTTCAATCAATTTAAGGGATGAGGTGCCGTATCCATTTTAGGACTTTCGACCACTAACTGTCCATTTTTCCACAAGCTATGGTGCCAATATCAGAAAATTGATCACACCTGAAGCAGGGCTCAAAATTTCAAGTCTTGAGCCACTATCCAGGCCTCAAGGGTTACTCGCCACCAATTTCCCCACCCAACCTCTACCCTGCTCCGCCCCTAATTCTCCTGCTAATCACGCCCTCATAAATTATCTCGTGAAATGACACTTAAATGTTTTATGCAGAATTGATTACAAAAATAAATATTAACAACTTTATCAGTTCCCCTCAGCACAGCCTCACCTGTGCCCATTAATGCAGCCTCACCGTGTCCACCATTGCAGCCTCACCGTGCCCCCATTGCAGCCTCACAATGCCCCCATTGCAGCCTCACCGTGCCCCTATTGCAGCCTCACCGTGCCCCCATTGCGGACTCACCATGCCCCCCATTGCGGACTCACCGTGCCCCCCATTGCGGACTGGTGGTGGTGGTGAGGGGTGAAATTGTATCAGTGGCAGGGGGGAGATTGGAGGGTGTGATCAGTGGAAGTGCTGGGGGGTTGATGGGATCAGTGGCAGTGCTGGGCAGGTGGGATCAAAGGCAGTGCTGGGAGGGGGGTTAGTGGGATGAGTGAAGACAGTGTTGGTGGGGATGGGATGAGTGGTAGTGCGTGGGGGGATTAGATCAGTAGCAGTGTTTTTGTCTTTCAGAGAGAGAGGGGGTGAGAGAGAAAGAGAGAGGGGGAGAGAGAGAGAGAGAGATGGGGTGAGAGAGAGGGAGAGATTGGATGAAATGGAGGGAGAAGGGATTGGGGATGAGAGAGAGACGATTGGGGATGAGAGAGAGGGGATTGGGGATGAGAGGTGATTGGGGATGAGAGAGAGGGTGATTGGGGATGAGAGAGAGGGGGATTGGGGATGAGAGAGAGGGGGATTGGGGATGAGAGAGAGTGAGAGGGGATTCGGGATGAGAGGGGGGATTGGGGATGAGAGAGAGGGGATTGGGGATGAGAGAGAGGGGCCCTGGCTGCACTCCCTTCTGTGCACCCCTTGTCACAGTCTGTGTATTGGTGTGTATGCTGCATGATACCTCCTTCCATAGGACGTTAATGCTTGCCAGCAGCAGGCAGGACCCTTCTCCTTCTGGGTGATGGGGGTGCTTTGTTCCTGCCAGCAGATCCTTCTTAGACCACAGGGTGGCAGTCCCTGGCTATGTGCACTTCCCGCCGGTCCTTGGGGGCCCCCGATCCGCCTTTTCCTCGGGCCGCTGTCAGAGCTTGGCGTGGAGGGGAGAGCAGGGTAGCAGTCCCTGGCTGCATGCACCTTCTGCTGGTCCTCCGGGGCCCTCGATCTGCCTGTCTTCTGGGCCACTGTCGGAGCTTGGAGAGGAGAGTTTAGGGGAATACAGCCTCTGGGTGGCGCAGCCGCATCGGGGTTGCGCCTGTCACTCCTCACCTCTCTGGTGGTCAGAGAGCTCTTTCCCCTCTTAGGCTCTCACTTTTCATTGCTCCTGCAGCTCACGATCAACCCCGACCGCCGGCAGTGCTCACCCCCCCCCCCCCACTCCCAGGCAGCCCAGCTCCTGGCCAGACCTCATTTTCCACTCGCAGAATACGAGTAGGCGAGTGGAAAATTTGAGGTCTGTCTGAAGTATTGACGGTCTCATTTCTTGAGACCCTAACATGCCAGAAAAGTACAAATTCCCCCCAAATAACCCCTTTTTGGAAAGAAGACATTGCCATGTATTTAGAAAGAGGCATGGTGAGTTTTTTGAAGTTGTAATTTTTTCCCACAATTCTTTGAAAAATCAAGATCTCCCCCCCCCCCCCCCCCACACACACAAAATTGTCATGCGCTAAAAACACATTCTGCTATTATTACTGAGTATGGCGATACCACATGTGTGAGACTTTTACACAGCGTGGCCACATACAGAGGCCTAACATGCAGGGGAACACATTCAGGCGTTCTGGAGCACCCAGGCCAATTCTGACATTTCTCTCCTACATGTAAAAATCATCATTTATTTGCTAGGAAATTACATAGAACCCCAAAACTTTATATATGTTTTTTTTAGAAAAGACCCTCGAGAATACAATGGTGGTCGCAACTTTTTATCTTGCACTGTAATTGCACAGCAATTTTTCGGATGCGTTTTTTTGGGGGAAAAAACTGTTTTGTGCTTTAAAAAAAACTGTTAAGTTAACCCAATGTTTTTGCATACTGTGAAAGATGAAGTTACGCCGAGTAAATAGATACCTAACATGTCACAATTCAAAATTGCACACGCTTGTGGAATGGCGCCAAACTTCGCTACTTAAAAACCCCATATGCGATGCTTTAAATATTTTTACTGGTTACATGTTTTTAGTTACAGAGGTCTAGGGACAAAATTATTGCTCTCACTCTAACATTCGCAGCAATACCTCACATGTGTGGTTTGAATACCGTTTTCATATGTGGGCTGGACTTGCGTATGCGTTCGCTTCTGTATGCGAGCACACAGGGACAGGGGCGCTTTAAAAAAAAAAGAAAATGAACTGTTCATTTTACTTAATTTTAGTTTGACACGTTTCCCCCTCCGTAACAGCCGCTATGATTGTTCTTATGGTGTAGGGAATCGCCGTCTGAAAAAGCTGATATCTGAATGATGGCTGTAGCTGCAGGCATCATTCAGCTATCCCCGCACAATTCAAGGACGTCATATGATGGTGGGCGGGCGGGAAGTGGTTAAAACGCTTTTTTTTAACACAAAGTTGTCCATTTATACAATATTTCTAACACATAGCATGTACATACCAAAAATGACACCCCAAAATAGATTCTCCTACTCCTCCTGAGTACGGCGATACTACATGTGTGAGACATCCACAGCCTGGCCATTTCTTACAGAGGCCAAGCATAGCTGAGTATGGCTTTGTTTTACCGAGCATGCTTGTGTATCACCGAGTATGGCTGTGTATCTCCTAGTATAGCAGGGTATTGCAGAGTATGGCAGGGATGGCTGAGCAGGGATTTATGGATCTCTCCCCTCTCCTACTGTACAGAGAGGGTAGAGAGGAACCGGCGTCATTAAATGGTTTGTTTACAAGTGATCGCTCCGTCATTTGACAGAGCGATCACGTGGTAAACGGCCGCTATCAGCAGCCATTTACCGCGATCTGTGATGCTCTCCCTGCTCTCACGCCCCATGTACGCCCTCCCAGAATTAAGAAACCGCCCTGTAGCCCACATTCGGCTATGGGCCGGTTATTAAGTGGTTAAATGACAATTGTGCGGTCATGCTACACTGTACCCAAACAGAATTTTTTATCATTTTGTTCCCACAAATAGAGCTTTCTTTTTGTGGTATTTGATCACCTCTGCGGTTTTTATTTTTTGATAAACAAATAAAAAAAGACCGAAAATTTTGAAAAAAAAGATTTTTGTTTGTTTCTGTTATAAAATGTTGTAAATAAGTACATTTTCTCCTTAACTGATGGGCACTGATAAGGTGACACTGATGAGGTGGCACTGACGATGGACACTCATGGGTGGCACTGATAGGCAACACTGATGGACATTGAAAGGCTGTACTAATGGGTACTTAATAGGCATCCCTGGTGGCACTGGCAGTGGTAGGCATTGTGGGTGGGCACTGATTGGCATTCCCTAATGGTTTAGAGGGGGGGCATACCTGGTGGTCCAGTGTGGTGGCCATCCTGGTGGTCCTGGGCAGGCACCTGAGGGGGGCTGCACTAATAAACTATCAGCACAGCCCCCCCCCCCCCCGTAAGGAGAGCAGCCTATCGGCTCTCCTCTACTTGCGTCTGTCAGACAACGGCTCTTCCTGGTTAGATCGTGATCAGCCGTGATTGGACACGGCTGATCACGTTGTAAAGACTCTCCGTTGGAGACTCTTTACCTAGATCGGAGTTGCATTGTATCGCGTCGATGCACATTGGATCGTCGCAATGCGCACCCCCGGAGGCAGCAGCTTGTTATCCTGCGGACATCATATGACGTCCAGTGAGGATAACGGAACCACTTTGCCTATGTCATTTTGCTATATGGCGGGCGGCAAGTGGTTAACCACTTCAGCCCCGGAAGGATTTGCCCCCTTAATGACCAGACCATTTTTTGTGATACGGCACTGCATCGCTTTAACTGACAATTGCGCGGTCGTACGATGCTGTACCCAAACAAAATTTATGTCATCCTTTTCCCACAAATAGAGCTTTATTTTGGTGATATTTGATCACCTTTGCGATTTTTATTTTCTGTGCTATAAATAAACATAGAGCGACAATTAAATTTTTTTTTTTTTTTTTTTGCTATACTACATATCCAAAGAAAACACATTTATTCATCAGTTTAGGCCGATATATATTTTTCTACATATTTTTTTAAAAAAAAATTACAATAGGCATATATTGATTGTAGACGCGATAACTTTTGCGCAAACCAAACCATGGGATAGATTTAGGGACTTTTTTTTACTAGTAATGGCAATGATCTGCAATTTTTTGCAGGACTGCGACATTGCAATGGACAAATCTGACCCCAAATTACACTTTTTGGGGACCAGTGACATTAATACATTGATCGGTGCTGTAAAAATGTACTGATCAATGAGAAAATTACACTGGCAAAGAAGGGTTTAACACTAGGGGTTAAGTGTGTTCCGTAGGTGTGTTCTAACTGTAGGGGGATAGGCTCACTGGGACATGACAGAGATTGCTGTTCCCGATCACTGGGAACAGAAGCTATCTGACATGTCCCCTGTCTGAATGGGGATCCGCTTGTTTACACTGACAGATCCCCGTTTTGCCTCTGTACTAAGCAATCGCAAGTCACCGGCGGACTTGAGCCTGCCCGACCCACAGGCACCCTCCCACAGCGGGAGCGTGCCGCTAGCAACAGCGTTTGCGCGAGCCGCCAACCTGCTGCAGTATATGTACATGAGCTGGTCAACAAATGGGTAAATATAGTGCCTGGGGGGTGGGGGTCCCCTTAGTCTGCCTGTAAAGTGGTGCATCTGTACCGTGTATAGAACCTGCTGCAGCAAAAATTACATTTATAAAGAAGAAAAATAACATGTCCCCTGCAAGCTTTCTTTATTTTGTAAACACTGTCTTAGGGAGCCAGTCTGTATGATTAACCACTTAAGGACCGGACCAATATGCTGCTACATGACCCAAGGGGTTTTTACAATTCGGCACTGCGTCGCTTTAACAGACAATTGCGCGGTCGTGCGACGTGGCTCCCAAACAAAATTGGCGTCCTTTTTTCCCTACAAATAGAGCTTTCATTTGGTGGTATTTGATCACCTCTGCGGTTTTTATTTTTTGCGCTATAAACAAAAATAGAGTGACAATTTTGAAAAAAATTCAATATTTTTTACTTTTTTCTATAATAAATATCCCCCAAAAACATATATAACATTTTTTTTTCCTCAGTTTAGGCCGATACGTATTCTTCTACCTATTTTTGGTAAAAAAATATCGCAATAAGCGTTTATCGATTGGTTTGCGCAAAATTTATAGCGTTTACAAAATAGGGGATAGTTTTATTGTATTTTTATTAATATTTTTTTTTTTACTACTAGGCGGCGATCAGCGTTTTTTTTCGTGACTGCGACATTATGGCGGACACAATTTTGACACATTTTTGGGACCATTTTCATTTTCACAGCAAAAAATGCATTTAAATTGCATTGTTTATTGTGAAAATGACAGTTGCAGTTTGGGAGTTAACCACAGGGGGCGAAGTAGGATTTAGTGTTTACCTAGTGTGTGTTTACAACTGTAGGGGGTGTGGCTGTAGGACTGACATCATCGATCGAGTCTCCCTATAAAAGGGATGACTCAATCGATGCAGCGCCATAGTGAAGCACGGGGAAGCCGTGTTTACATACGGCTCTCCCCATTCTTCAGCTCCGGGGAGCGATCGCGACGAAGCGGCTATAAACGAATAGCCGCGCCATCGTCCCAGATCGCTCCCCGAGGGAATCCGACCGCTGCATGTAGCGGGGGGGTCCCGATCGGACCCCCCACCCGCTAGAAGGCAGGTACGCCAATGTGCCTGTACATGCCATTCTGCCGACGTATATATACATGCGGCGGTCGGGAAGGGGTTAAAGGGTCACTAAAGGAAAGATTTTTTTTAGCTGAAATGACTGTTTACAGGGTATAGAGACATAATAGTTAACCGATTCCTTTTAAAAACGATTAAAAATAGATAAAAATCAATCATATAATGTACCTCCTAGTTTCAGTTTCGTTTTTGCATCTAGCTTAGTTTTTGCATGTTATTTGATGCCTCTGTGCTGGACAGACCCATAGAGCAGTATTGGTTTGGAAAACGAAACTAGAATCTCCCAGTACTGTGGTGAGGAAACAGACAACCAGGAAGTGTCCAGAACAGAGCAGAATTACAGCAACATCCGAGCAAAAACGAACAATGAGGACATGAAACCAGGACTGCAGTAAGGTAAAGGAAGCTTATTTAACTAAAAAAAATTCCTTTAGTGACCCTTTAAGCCACAATTGAGTGCACTCAGAATATGAGAGATTTTTGGAATAAATTCTGGTGTCTATTTTGCAGACTTTGGATAGAAGTAATGGGTGCAGAAATATTCGTATCTAAATAGGCGTATCTAGTGAAAATGGCGCCTATGGCAAGCACTAAAACTGCGCCCCTGTAAAAACATTTAAAACCCGTCTTTCAGATAACCTTAACAAAAACAACATCTAACAAAACGACAAGTCAAAATTTCAAAATATAAAATTGTAGTATATTAGTGATGGTGACACGGCACTCTCTATTGTAAGTGGAGTTATTTTATTTCTTGAGGGGGTGTTACCATCACTTATATATTGCAACTTGTTATCAAAAATCTTTTGAGGGGTGTCAATATCACTAATACTGCAAATTTTATATTTTGATATTATTATTTGTTTGAAAGATATAAAGTTGTATATTTGGTTTACAGGACACCACATATACAGTATATGGTATTCAGAGGGAGGGCTCCACCATCACTTAAAGTGGAAGTAAACTTCCTTTACTGCCTTTTACATATAGGTAAGTCTATAATAAAGCTTACCTATAAACCTGTACAGTTTAGAAGATATTTACATTACATGGAGCCATTTAAATCACTGGCGCATGCGCTCTGAAAGAACGGCCACGGGTGCTGGTCCTTTAGAACCCTGTGCCATAAACGGTGGCTTCCACGCGCATGCACAGGAGTGACTTTATCGTTACTCCGGCCAGTCACAGAGCCCGCAAACACGCAAGCAAGATGAGTAAAAATGAGAGCACCTGCTGTCTTTGGGTGTGGGAGGGCTGTTTTAAGGTAAGTTTAACATAATGTGCTAGAATGCGATCCATACTAGCCATACCTTGCATTGTTAAAAAAAAAAAGTCCAGCAGTATACAACCACTTTAAATTATGCAATTACATTTAAATTGAAACGCTAAGGTGAAGAAGGAAGCACAGCATTGTGTATTTTATTGTAATATTAACAGTGTTTATACTGGTTAAGGCAAGAGGGGGAAAAAAGAGAAAGGGGAGAGAAGATGGAAGGGGGAAGAGAGAGAACTGGGGAGGAGAGAGAGAGGGGGGGCAGGGGGGGAGAGAGGAGGAATACAGAATACAGGAAGTACAGAGAGAATAAAGAGAGGAGCATTGTAGTAAATGTCTCTTTCTGTGCACATTCTCCATGTTACCTGAATGCATTCTTCTGCTTCTCTTACTCATTTATCCTCCTTCTCTGCTCCCTCCCCTGACCCCACAGCAGCTTAGTTCTTTCTCCTGGCTCCAGTACTCTTCTTCTCAATCAAAGGTGGCGGCTTGAGAAAGGGGGCGGGTTACAGCAGCACCCATTGGCTCAGTAAGCAGCAGGAGGTGGATCAGTTCCTGCTGTTAACTTTTTCTAGTCCTGGGGCAGCCGCTCCTATAGTATGAGGCTGCTGGTTCCTTTCTGCTGCTTCTAAAGTCAATGTCAGGACAGGAGGGGGGAAGCTGCAGGGCGCTCCTATACACACAGAGCCACTGGGTGAGAAGAGCTACAGTGTCAGGACTGTAAAGCTGGAGAGGAGGGAGAGCACAGCACACCTCCCGGCTCTTTTCCCCTCTCCTGCACGGCAGCCTATTTTGCAAATAACCTAGGGGGACACCACTGCCTAAACTCCTCTCTCCCTGCACTGCAGTCAGTGACTATGCCTCCCATGTTTCTTTTGCGGAGAAGATGCAGCGAGGAGGTAGGCGGAGCTAAGCAGTGGGCGCGAGGAGGAGAAAGTTAAATCTCCTGCGCTGTGAATGCTGGTCTCTGCATCTCTCCTCCTTTTGACATCACTGGTTGCTAGACGCGAGGCGGGCCGTGGCTAGCAACCCGTTTGGGCAGTGAGCCAGGGGCCAGTGATGAACGACCTAAATAAGTCTCCGCCGGCCAGGATCCCACCCCAGGCTAACAGTGAGCAACAGTGGCAATATCAGGGCTATTTTAGGAGGGGATCTCTGTAAGTGCCTTGCTGCCCAGCCACCCAGGAGCGCCCCCTTTATATGGCACCCATGGCACTTGCCATATCTGCCATACCCTGGATACACCACTGGCTGTAGATGTTGGTGGTGCCTTCACACCATAACCCTAGAGAGATACTGTTGATGAAAACAAGAATTTACTTTGCTGTAAAAAAAAATTAATTATATGGTACGGTCAAACAGTGGTGGATAAAATTGGGCTTTGGGTGTTGGTGGTGCCTTCACACTGTAACCCTATAGAGGTACTCTTGATGAAAGCTTGCTATAGAAAAAAATGTTGGTCGCTGGTTGTTAATTGTGCCCATGAAACCTATACCAAAAAAATTCTTCCAGTTAAAATCAACACCCACAATGCTAGACAGTCTTGCAGAGATTCCACATCCCAAAAACACTTAATTGGCGACATCAGCGACAGGGGCTTGATAGCTGCTGCTAATCGAGGAATGATTCATTTTGATAAATGTCAGCCGATCAACAGAGTCCGTGGAAAGATGCGCACTTTTATCTGTCACAGAAACTCCAGCAGCATTGAATGCCCATTCGGAAAGCACGCTGGATGCAGCTGATTGCCTTGGGCACTGAGGACTAAAACAAATTTGAAATTTATCACTGAGGCCCCCTTCTACATTGCTCCTCATTTGACCAACAGAAGCCTCAAAGCTAGCTTTTCCATGAGACTGTAAACTACCAGAGTCTGGAAAGGCGTTACATAAGCTCCTCTTTAAAGTGTCCTCAAGATATTTCTTTCTCTGCTCTCTCTGTGGGGACGGAATGAGTTCTGAGACTTTCCCCTTGTAACGGTGGTCAAGGAGGGTTGCCAACCAATATTGATCCTTTTTTTTCCCAGAATACTCAAAGATATATATTCTTCTCACCATTATACAAACTAATACACATTAGGAAAATAGAACATATTATTTAAAAGATAGTTGAGAACACATTTTTCCGCCTAGTGGTTGAAGGTGATATTGCCTAAAACACACTGAACTCACTGAAAAGTAAATCATTAGATTTTGCTTACCAATGAAAAAGAAGCCATACCTTTTAGGTAGAGCTTATTATAAGTTTATGATCTTATTGTCAGGAGATAGTATTTAGAGACAAGAAAGATGTTATGAAGAGACTCAGATACATACACACACACACACACACACACACTCAAGATGACAGACACATACACCATTCATCAATACATATCTTTACATTCATGAAGATTCCTGAACACATTATGCTTTGGAACTCAGAGGTAGCAAGAAGTAATTCCTCTTTCAGAGTATACATCTTGAAAGCCACGGCAGCCATTTTAAAAACTCTGGTAACCAGCAATTCAGACCAGTCGCAATTTTGGAACAGGTAATTATGTTGTGTTGATTTTATCTTGTATTAATTTGTGTTCTCTTAAAAATATTGATTTATTTAATATTATACAATTGATAATTTTTCTCCCGAATCAATAACCGCCTTGTAGATTTTTCTCTAAAGATTACATTTTCAATATATTTTTAATTTTGCATAGTTTCCATTGTTATTGGCAAAACAAACGTCTACTTTTTTTTAAAATATATATATTCTTAATTTTCTCAAAATGTATCATACACAAAGAAGTAAAACCATTTTCCCTTCTGAATAGGGATATACATTAACAAATGTTTACAAAC
The DNA here is from genome assembly GCF_905171775.1 of Rana temporaria. NCBI lineage: Eukaryota > Metazoa > Chordata > Amphibia > Anura > Ranidae > Rana > Rana temporaria. Next base: position 391,162,717 of record NC_053490.1, on the reverse strand, counting down.
CTTTATCTACCCTTACCCTCCTCCCCCCCCCCCCCCTCCACCCCATTCTTAGACCCTTCTTTCTCCTCTTCTCTAAATAATCTCAATCTCACTATATTTCTTTGTTAATTTAAACTTTTTCTACTTTTCCCATCTCTTAATGAATCCCTCTCTAGTATCCTCATGGCTATGTCTTAAGCCTCGTACACACGCTCGGTTTTCTCGGCAAGAAAACTGCTGGCAGAGCTTTCTTGCCGAGTAAACCGAGCGGGTGTATGAGGCTTTCAGGTTTCTCATCAAGAAAACTGCCTAAAATCTCAACGAGAAAAATAGAGAACATGTTCTCTATTTTCTCGTCGTGATTCTGAGCAGTGTTTTCCTGACGAGAAAACCAAGCGTGTGTATACTTAACTGTCGCCGTGGAAACCCGCGCATGCTCGAAATGACTTTGACGCATGCGCGTTAGCTTCCTAGGCATATGTAGGGTGCAGCAAGAAGGCGGCGACAGCATAGAATGTGACGAGCGCATGCTCATCGTACGCGATGACATCACCGCGTTCTGTCCTTCCAAAAGAACCGCGGTTCTTTTGAAAAGAGTGTCTGTACACTCGGGTGGCAAGAGATTCTTGCCAAGAATCTTGTCAGGAAAAACAACTGTGTACTGGGCTTAAGATATTCCATGTTATATATCTCTTCTATTTTGTCAAACCACTCTCTAATTTTTGGGTTCTCTACTTCCTTCCATTTCCTCGGTATCAAGCTTTTTGCAGGGTTCATCATATGTACAATCATTGAGTTTCTATATTCTCTTGTCGGAATATCTACCCCATGAAATATACATGTCTATGGTTCCTCAGGTATATCTATATTAGTAATTTCCTTGCTATAACTCAGTATTTCCTTCCAGTACATTCTAATTTTGGGGCACCCCCACCATATATGGGCCATGGTTCCCGTTTGTTTACCGCCCCACCAACACTCCGTTGTTTGTCCTATTTGATATTTTCCTAGTGTTTCTGGAGTTCTGTACCACCGGGTTATGCACTTATAGTTAATTTCCACCATCCCATTGTTTACTGATGATCCATGTACTAGTTTCAGGATTTTCCTTCTTCTTGATTCCTTCCTCGTTTTCCCCAATTCACTCTCCCAATTTTTTATAAATGTCGGAATTTCCAGCTCTTCCACTTCTATCAAAGTTTTATATATCCTAGATATATTCCCACCTGTTTTTTCGATGGTTCATAATCGCTCTATCAATGTAAGTCTTTGTCTTATTGGGTGGGGAAGTGCTGCTATGAAGTGTATAAGCTGAAAATACCTCCATTCATTAATCTCCAGCTCATCTTTTTTTATTTTAAACTCTTGTAAAGTGCACATTCCCCCCCCTTGTATTATATCAGGTAGTTGTGCGTTTTCTTTTTTAATCCAATTGCCCTAAACATTTTTTAATCCAATTGCCCTAACCATTTAGTGCCATAAATGGTGAATTATATTTCCTTTTCATTTTCTTGTGTAGTGCATCCCAAATTTTCAATACTATCCGTGTCAATGTGTGTGTATTTTCTCCCAATGTCCTATAATGTGGTGGTATCCATATGTTCCTTCTTAATTGTGTGTTAGCCATGTGTTCTATAATAACCCACCTTTTCTCATTATTTGATTTAGCTCATTCCACCACACGTGTTAACAAAACCGCCTCGTAGTATTTTTTGAAAGTCAGGTACATTTAATCCCCCTTGGCTTTTTACTTTCTTCAGAGTTGCCAGAGAAATTCTAGGTTTCTTATTATGCCATATTAATTTAGTGGGTATTATTCTTAAAATTCTAAAATATGCTGGTGGTATATATATGGGGAGAATCTGAAACTTGTATATGATTTTCGGAAGTATTATCATCTTTAGGGCGTTAATCCAGCCCATCCATGATAGGGGGCGTGCTAATATCCTCTTTATTTCTATTTTTATCTCCTCTAATAGTTTGCTTGATATATTTCCTCCGGCGATGCCGTTAATTTAATCCCAAGATATTTTATTTCCGTCCTCCTCCAAGGGAATGGAAACTCTTGTTGTAGACTCTGTTCCTCTTTCAATTTCATATTTATATTTAATATTTCGGATTTACATGGGTTGATACTAAAATTAGACAAGAGTAGACCGGGGACTCTCCCTTCTCTTATTTTTTGAAGTAACAGAAGTGTTCTTACCCCATTGTCCCTCACCTCTCTCCTTGGTACAAAGCCTACTTGATCAGAATGGACCAGCTCCGTCATGAAATCTTTCATCCTTGTTGCTAATATTTTTGTGAACAATTTTGTGTACGCATTTAACAATGATATAGGACTATAGTTTGAACACTTAGTACTATCTTTGCCTTCTTTTGCTATAATGGTAATTGATGCCAATAAGGTCTCTTTGCTCATCTCATACCTCCTTCCCAATCCATTCATATATGTGCACAGTTTTGGGGTTTGGATTTCTTTAAACCATTTTAAGTATAACGTTGTGTATCCATCTGGCCCTGGACTTTTTCCTGGCGCTGATTGATTTTCTCTACCGTTATTGGTGTTTCTAGGGATATTGTACTTTCGTCTTTTATCCGAGGGATCTTAGCTTTTTTTTAAATATTATTATTTTTTTAATCTCGGAAGACTGTCGCTATGTCCTTTGTATTATAGATCATTTCCCCTTTTTAATTTTTTCTATGAAGTGCATTGATTTTTTTTTCCTTAACATCCTTGCTGTTTTTATTCCCCCTAAAACCTTGGCACATTTAGCACTTGAGCGTTCATTTACTCCAATGGCCATTATAGATTAATATTCTGGCCGGTGGAATGAATGAATGTCCAAACGTCTGACGTGTCTAAACACATTTCCAAAACGCAGCTTTAGGTGCATTTTTTAAGCTGCTTTTATCTTGTGTGCAAACTGTTTGTATAGGTGGTGAATCCTTTCACCTTGCTACAAGGGTATGGAAAGTAACTTATGTTGGGGCTGCATGTCAAAACCATTAAGGGGCCACCTTAATGGGATTCTGCTTTGGTTTTACAGAAATGTTATAGAGGTTCTCAAAAGGTATATCCCTTCAGAGTAAACATATTTTACAAATGCTGTTGTTACATACACTATATTGCCAAAAGTATTGGGACGCTTGCCTTTACACGCACATGAACTTTAATGGCATCCCAGTCTCAGTCCAGAGGGTTCAATGTTGCATTGGCTCAACCTTTACAGCTATAACAGCTTCAACTCTTCTGCAAAGGCTGTCCACAGTGTCTATGGGAATGTTTGACCATTCTTCCAGAAGCAAATTTGTGAGGTCAGGCACTGATGTTGGATGAGAAGGCCTGGCTCACAGTCTCCGCTCTAATTCATCCCAAAGGTGTTGAGGTCAGGACTCTGTGCAGGTCAGTGAAGTTCCTCCACCCCAAACTTGCTCATCCGTCTTTAGGGACTTTGCTTTGTGCACTGGTCCAAATCATTTGGTGGAGGGGGGATTATGGTGTGGGGTTGGGCTTGGGATTGGGTTGGGTTTAGTTCCATTGAAAGGAAATCTTAAGGCGCTACAAGACAAGCATACCAAGACATTTTGGACAATTTCATTCTCCCAACTTTGTGAATGGCCCTTCCTGTTCCAACATGACTGTGCCCCAGTGCACAAAGCAAGGTTCGTAAAGACATAGATGAGCAAGTTTGGGGTGGAGGAACTTAACTGGCCTGCACAGAGTCCTGACCTCAACCCAATAGAACACCTTTGGCATGAATTAGTGCGGAGACTGCGAGCCAGGTCTTCTCATCCACAAAAGCGCCTGACCTCACAAATGCGCCTCAGGAAGTATGGCCAAACATTCCCATAGACACACTCCTAAACCTTGTGGACAGCCTTCCCAGAAGAGTTGAAGCTGTTATAGCTGCAAAGGGTGGGCCAACTCAATAATGAACCCTAGAGACTAAGACTGGGCATCCCAGTACTTTTGTTAATATACTGTATATTACTATGTAGCCTTATACCGGTTGCATAGTTTGCTATGACTATAGTCACATCTCAGGGTATGATGGCTTATGTAAACAAATGAATCAAAGTTACTACATGCTACATGGCACACAGTACCAATATTTGTATATGGCTGTGTAGTTTGTAAATCGTGCCTGTTTCTGCAGAACAGAAAGCATAGGTATCTATCCTGTTTTTTTTTTATTGAGTCACAGTCTTCTGAGCTTTTATATGTATTTGGTGGGTTTATTTGGAAAATGAAAGCATGCAAATAAATGAGAAGGCAGGCCGCAGGTTAGCCTGAATTTGTAGGAGTCGTCGGGCGTACGTAAACCCGCCCTCCTCCTCCTTTCCTCTCGTATCCCACCCACCGGTCCCCTTTATTCTTATCTTTTCCTTTTAATTTTTCATATTTGAGTATGCCCCCTTTTGACGTACTGACCACATGACTATTGGAACACTCCAGGTCAATCCCTATGTTTTCCTTTATCACGTTTCTTACTCGATCTTTCATAAAGACTCCAAGTACAAATATATTTAGGCATTTTCCACAACATAGCATAGACCCTTCTCTGTTGTCTTGGACTCTTGGTTTAGTATTCTATCACCCAGTTTATAGCTTTGTGTGCCTGGGTCACCATAACTTCAAGTCAGCATTGGGTAAAGAGTTCCCCAAGTTATGCTCAACATATTTGGTAGTACACAGAAGTTGCATTCCTATCCTTTAAAATCAGTACTTCCAGTTAGGCTGCATTCACAAGAGAGGTTTGAGGGCCTTGCATTTTATATATGTGGCCTAGAGGTATAACGGAAGGAGCTTTATTTTGATAATCTTAGAAGAAAAGGGTTTTTGAGACTTTGCGTGAGGTGGGCATGCCATGTGTGACCAAAAGATCGGTCAATTTTGAGCAAAAACATAGATGTTGTAAGAGCGGTAAAGATTTATCTGCAAGCTACGGCTCAGATAAGGAAGACTGATTGTCTGTTTATTCTGCCACAAGGCCCAAGGAAGGGCCTTGATCATACATCAGATAAATCTTTACCGCTCTTACAACATCTAGAGAGTGTAGACTCTCTTCCTCAGCAGACTGCGGATCTGGAAAAAAAGACGGTAGGACTATATCTTGATTCAGATGAAACCCTGAAACCACCTTCGGTAAGAAAGTTGGGTGAGGACGCAGCACCACCCTGTCTTCATGAATAATCATATACGGTTCTTTACACGAAAGAGCCGCCAATTCCAAAACTCTCCTTGCTGAGGATATGGCTACAAGAAAAAACAGGCAGCGTCAAGATTCACTATTGCAAGATGGATTCGACAAGTCATTATTCAGGCCTATGGTTTAGAGAAGATCACTCCTTTTCAGGTGAAAGCGCACTCCACTAGAGCAGTTGGTGCTTTATGGGCAGTGCATCATCAGGCCTCCATGGCTCAGATCTGTAAGGCTGCTACTTGGTCTTCGGTCCATACATTTACTAAATTCTACCAGGTAGATGTGAGAGGTTACGCGTATGCCGCCTTCAGGCGTAGTGTGCTGCAGACAGCAGTATAGATCCTCTGGCTCGATGGCGGTCTTATTCTGATCTGTCTCCTTCCTCTCACATTTTAGCATTGCTATGGGACATCCCATTAAGTAATTAAGGCTCTGTGTCCTGTGATGTATGATCAAGAAAATAGGATTTTTTAATACAGCTTACCTGTAAAATCCCTTTCTTGGAAATACATCACGGGACACAGAGCTCCCACCCCTCTTCGGAGTTTAACGTGGAACACTTATTGCTTTGCTACAAAACTGAGGTATTCTCCATTTGGGAGGGGGTTATATAGGGGAGGAACTCAATTTTTATTGGGTTTGTCAGTGTCCAATCACCTGTGGTGACTACATAACCCATTAAGTAATTAAAGCGGGGGTTCACCCTATAAACCCCAAAAAAAAAAAAAACATTTCTTCTACCATAAAATCAGGCATTGTAGCGTGAGCTACAGTATGCCTGTCCCGATTTTTTTATCCCCGTACTCACCGTGTACTCGTACATCGAAGATACCGACTCCCCTCGGGGAATGGGCGTGCCTATGGAGACGGAGGATGATTGACGACCGGCTCTGGCGCGTCACGCTTCTCCGGAAATAGCCGAAATAGGCTTGGCTCTTCACGGCGCCTGCGCATAGCCTGTGCGCAGGCGCCGTGAAGAGCCGAGACCTACTCCGGCTGTCTTCGGGGAGAGTGACGTGCCAGGGCCGGCCGTCAATCATCCTCCCTCTCCATAGGCACGCCCATTCCCCGCGGGAGCCGAAATCTATAATGTACGAGTACACAGTGAGTACGGGGGTAAAAAAATCGGGACAGGCATACTGTAGCTCGCGCTACAATGCCTGTCTCGATGGTAAAATCGTGTCACTGAGGGTGAACCACCGCTTTAAAGCTCTGTGTCCCGTGATTTATTTCCAAGAAAAGGATTTTACAGGTAAGCTGTATTAAAAAATACTATTTTTCACATTCCTACTTTCTATCCTCTTTTTCGTGCTATATGTTTTTTTTTTTTTTTTCCACTACTGTTATTATTTTTTACTATATGTAATACATTATTTATTTTTTATCTATACTACCACATACTCGTACGTTTTATTTAAAAAATTTTAGAACTTGAACCCTCACAAATCACCAGTGTAGACACATCCCTTCTTCTTTTAGGGACCAGGTAATGCGTCGGGTTTTCCCCTAGTGGGGTCTTACCTCAGCTCCCAGGACTGACAAATTTGGCAGCCTGCAGTTTCTGGTCTCGTGTGGTCTATGCTCCACCGGCATGTAAATATCTACTTGGGACGAGTGGTCATCCCTCCATTCTCATTTTTACATATACCTTCTTTAATCAATGGACATTGAATTTTATTGATCTATTCATATATTTTTTTTGTAGACTTTGGTGCACCTGCCCCTGAGTGAGTGAGAAACTTGTATAGCGCAACACATGCAAACTGAATCGCCTCTGGGCGCTTAGTATCCATTCCCTGAGTAAACTTTTTTTTCCCTCAGAAGAGATGGGTTTTGATCTTTCTTCTGAAGGCCAAGTAGTTCATCTCTAATCGGATGCTGGTTGGAGGAGCGTTCCAAAGTCTAGGTCCTTGGACTGAAAATCTTCGTTCTCCTTTGGACTTGTATCTGGCTTTGGGTATCTGGAGTAGATTTTAGTTGGTGGATCGCAGAATGTAATTGGGGTTATGAGCTTTTAGTTTATCGCATAGATATTGGGGGGCATTTCCTTGGACACACTTATGTGTCAGACAGAGTTCCTTGAAAGTGATTCTATCTTTTACTGGCAACCAATGGAGGGATCTCAGTGAAGGTGAGATTGAATCCCATGTTTTTTTCCCAGTCACAAGTCGAGCGGCCGTATTTTGAACGACTTGTAGACGAGTGATTTGGTATTAAGGGAGTCCGAGATAAAGGGCATTTGCATAGTCCATTCTGGAGTTGATAATTGTTCCCACCACGATTGCTATGTCTTCTTTTGGGATAAAGGGAGTGAGTCTACGTAGTAGGCGCAGCAGATGGTGCGATCCGCTGACTACTGACCCTATTTGTGCATCCATTGTCATGTAGGTGTTGAGAATGACTCCTAGACTTTTGACTTTGGTGCTAGGGGTGATGATTTTACCCAGAATGGGCGGGGGTGTCCATGTTGTTGCAAGATGATTCTTTCGATTGGCATGAAACAGGAGAAGTTCTGTTTTTGAACCGTTGAGTTTAAGATAACTCTTCGTCATCCAATTTTCTATTAAAGTAAGGCATTTCTCTAGCTTGAGATAATGATCCTTTTTGTTGCAAATGCGAAAATACAGTTGTGTGTCATCTGCGTAAGAATGGTAAAGTAACTTCTGGTTACTGATGATTTCAAAAAGAAGGCGGAGATAGATATTTAACAGAACGGGCGACAAAGGGGATCCCTGAGGGACTCCGCATGACACCGTGCGTTTTTCAGAAGTGAAATGACCAAGTTTCACTATTTGTGATCGGTTTTCCAGGAAGGAGGAGAACCAAGATAAATCACATTCCGCGACTCTGGCTACTTCAACTACTCTGACTGGGAAAAAAACGTGGGAATCAATCTCACCTTCACTGAGATCCCTTCATTGGTTGCCAGTAAAAGACAGAATCACTTTCAAGGCACTCTGTCTAACGCATAAGTGTGTTCTAGGAAATGCCCCCCAATATCTATGCGAAAAACTAAAAGCTCACAACACCAATCGCGTTCTGCGATCCACCAACCAAAATCTCCAGATACCCAAAGCCAGATACAAGTCCAAAGGAGAACGAAGATTTGCGGTCCAAGGACCCAGACTATGGAACGCAATCCCAACCAGCATCCGATTGGAGAACAACTTGGCCTTCAGGAGAAAGATCAAAACCTCTCTCTTCTGAGGGCCCAGGGAATGGATACCAAGCGCCCAGAGGCGATTCAGTTTTCATGTGTTGCGCTATATAAGTTTCTCACTCACTCACTTACTATATGTAGCGCTGCATATTTACGTGCACTCATTTCGAATTTGTCACATTCCTATGCAGCTGCTCCCCTTTTTCTTCTTTTTGGTTTGCTTGTGTTTTTTTGGGATAGCTCAATCATTGTTTACATGGAAGAATTGCAGCCAACGTGGAAATAAGGCTAAGCAACTCAACTATGCATAAAAACATAGGAAATGGGGTGCAAAAAAATAGAAGCAGGTGCTCTGAATTGACAAGTCAAAATCTGAAATAATTGTCTGTAGCAGAAGGCAGTTTGTTAACTGAATGGCTGGAGAGCTGTACAATAATGAGTGTGTGGTGGTTTAAACGGGGTAAGTGGCGGTCCTAGTTACTTTGGGGTGATCCAAGTGAAGAGGTAGTACTTTAAAATTAACATAAGTTATATATCTCTAACATAAAGTGCATCCAATATCAATTAATTGTTCGTGATGGCCACTATTAATGTCAGGCAATTCCTATATTAAAGTGAATACGTGCTGTGCAAAAAGGAATTATTTAAACACTTGACGTTTAGCCGTACTTCACCAGAAGGAACTACCTCCAAGTGAGTATCCCCCTCTTTGGTGACCGTCCGGCCGAGCCAAAAGTAAAAAAGTGAGACTTTTAAATTAAAACTAATTGTTAAAAATAAACTTCAATGTGAATGTGTGCAGGCAACAATAAATCATGGCATAGGTTCCTTGCACATTTGGGGCTGCATTTCTGAAAATGGAGTTGGAAATTTGGTCAGGATCAGTGGTCCTCAATGCTGAAAAATACAGGACGATACATATCCATCATGCCATACCATCAAGGAGGTGTGTGATTGGTCCCAAATGTATTCTGCAGCAGGACAACGACCCCAAGAATACAGCCAATGACATTAAGGCTTCATGTACACTTAGCCTATTATGACCGCCAGCTGTGGGTAAATGCAAAACGTGGCAAAATCGTGATTCGATTTTAGCACAATTTGCAGCCAAAACGTTCCTATCCTGAATGTGATTCTTCTTTGTTCAGGAGAGGGAGGATGAACCTCCCCTAGCCACAGTAGCTCCTAAAAGCCTAAAGCCCTGTACACACGATCGGATATCTGATGGAATCTAATCCGATGCATTTTTTCGTCGGATATCCGATGAAGCTGACTTTCATCAGTCTTGCCTACACACCATCGGTCAAAAATCAGACCGTGTCCAAACGCGTTGACATAAAACACTACGACGTGCTGAGAAAAATTAAGTTCAATGCTTTTGAGCATGCGTCGACTTGATTCTGAGCATGCGTGGATTTTTAACCGATGGACTTCCACACAATCGTTTTTTTCTCCATAAGAAAATTTTAAAACATGTTCTATTTTTTTTCACCAATGGAAAACAAACCGATGGGGCCCACACATGATCGGTTTGTCCGATGAAAACGGTCCATCAGTCTGTTTTCATCAGACAAACCGATTGTGTGTACAGGGCATTAGTCTGCATTGACACATAGGCTTTTATGGAGTTGAGTTTAGGCGCTTTGGCAAAAAAAAATGCCAAAAGCTCAAATTTTCATGTTTAGGAGCTGTAGTGTCGTGAAAGTGATGGTTTTGCCCCCACCGAGCCCTAAATCTCAGGCCACTTCCATGCACAGAAGATCTGTGGTTAGTTCTCCAAGCTGTTTGGAACAACCTACCTGATGAGTTCCTTCAAAACTGTGTGCAAGTATATCTAGAAGAATCGGTGCCGTTTTAAAGAAAAAAGTGGTAATGCTAAATATTAATTTGATTTGGATTTCTCTTCTGCTCATTTACTTTACATTTTCTTAATTGATAAAATAAACTCAACACTTTTTGAAAGCATTCCTAATCTACAGCATTTGTTCACACCTGCCTGAGACTTTTGCACAGTAGTGTATTATATTATATATATATTCCCCCCTGCATTCACACCTGAGCAAAGTATATTCCTGGGGAGTCTGAAGTGTTTTTTGAGCAATTTACCACCTTTGTGCAACTGTTTTTGCACTTGTATTAGATATTGGCCATTTGTTTCCTGGGCTGGCCACAGGGGGGAGGAAAGCTCTAAAGGTGTTTTTCAGGTGTCAAAATGCGCATTTACAGTCACTCCCATTGAAGACTAAAGGGCCAAAAAGACTTGATTATGCTAGGGTGTCGTGCAAACAAGTGACTGAGCATTGAAATGTGAACAGGCGCATTACATACAATGAGATTCCGCATGCTGAGCATAGTCAGGTGTAGGGAGTCGCACTAAAAAAATTCTTAGGTGCGAATGAGGGCTTACTTAGATTAATTAAATAACTGATTGAAGTGCTGCTGTCGTCAGTCAGCAAAGCTAAAATAAAACAAAATGATTTTTGCAAAGCAAAATATGCATTACCAAATGACACTAGCTGAGAAAAAGTTGATTTGTAAAGCCTTGTCCACATGGGAAAGTATCAATGCATACCCTGTGCAAGAGCTGTGTTTACTTGCCCAGGGATGTACAGGTAGTCCTATTGGTGTCAATTGGGATGCAGTGGCTGCATGGACACAGCCGCTGCGCTCAATATGACATCTGTGCGACTGTATGTCCCCGAATGCAGACTACGTGAGTTCAGGGACATACACCCATACATATCGTCATATTGGGAGCAACGGTCATGTCCGTACAACCACTGTTTCCCAACTAACATAAATGAGCCTACCCCTCACAGGGATTCAGGGAACACCTGTGCATCCTTGTGTGGGTAAATAGGGTACGTATTAATATGCCCCATGTGAAGGAGGTCTAACATCAAATACAGCTTTAGGGCATCCCCTAAACCTGTAAAGTTAAAGAGGAAGTAAACTCATATATACCGGTATATATTTTTTTCCTGCAAAGTAAAGGCATAATGTGCTAGTATGCATATCATACTAGCACATTATGTGACACCTGCAAACAAAGCCAGTATCTATCTTTGCGCGTCTTCCTTCTGGGTCAGTGACTTCTAAAGAAACGGCACAGTCGGCCGCCGTTCCTTCAAAGCGCATGCGTCAATGACATTTCCGCAGTATACAGTAAATATCTCCTTAAACAGTGCATGTTTAGGAGATATTTACAGTACCCATGGGTAAGCCTTATTCTAGGCTTACCTATAGGTACAAATAATATAGGAAGGTTTACAACCGCTTTAAGATGGTGCACACCTCAGTGGGTTCAGCAGGGACCGACCAAAATATGATCTAACTATAAGTCCCATGAGGCATTGTGAGGCTGACAGTTACAAGCATCATCCCCACAGGCAGAGGCATGATGGGACTTGTAGTTCCGCAACAGCTGGAGGACCGCTATTTTGACACCCCTGATCTAAGTGCCAGACGCTATAGCTACTAGAAATAATCGTATTCTCCAGGCAGGGATGGCTCCTCACCAGGAAAACAGAATAGCTTTGCGGGATGGATTCCCATATTAATACTGACTGTGTTGATGGGGGAATCAAGCATTTTTCTTTCCTGCAACCCATGGTTATGGAAAAGAAAATCACATTATCTATGGCCTGCCTTTAGCCAGCTATGGATGGAGCGATTTTCTTTCCATGGTTAGTTGCAGGAAAGAAAATCACTCAATGTGTTGCTGGGGGAATCAACTCCTGCAGATCCACTGTGTTTTCCCAGTGGGGGGGGGGGGCGGGGTGAGCCCGCTGGGAGAACAGTTATTACTGCTAGTGGCTAAAATAGCTGCTAGCAAAAATCTGACAGGCCAGCCAGTACCCAAGATGACCAGCCAGTACCCAAGATGATGGATAGACTTGAGTACAATTAGCCTGCCTGTACATGGTTCAAATATTGGTCGGTCCCTGCTGAACCAGCTTAGATTCAAACCGTCTACAGACAACTTTGAAGGTTTTATGTATTTTCAATGTCAAGGCTATATGAAAGTCACCTTCATATGTTTTTTTGAGCCATGGATGGGTCAAAATTCAGCTGGTTCTGCAATTCACCCATGATCGAAGGAAATAAAACTGCATAACGTATGGCATGCCTTATTGCTAAAGATGCCCATCCTCTCATGCCATTTGACAAAAGCATGCCTAGCGGCCCAACAAAGGGCCACAATTGACCACCAAAATCCCCAGCATCAATGTAATTTGCCAATTTTATGGTCTGAGCTAATTACATTTTGGATAATACACTCAGTACTACTAAAGCGATTACCCTGATTAGAAAACGGTTTGACGACTATTGTTTACTTCCCCAATAAATCACACCTCTCCCCCCTTTTCTTCCTCCTATGACCTGAGCAGATCCGTTTAGAGCTAAACCCAGGCCATATTATCTTTGCACATGTGCCATTTTCTGATGTCTACAACCAGCTGGAAGCTCTGGATGTTATAGAGAGAACAATAGTTCTTTATGCTACCCCACTACGCTCTCCACCCATCTCACACTTCTGCTGCACGCTACCCCCCCCCCCCCCAAGAAAACATGATTGGGGGGGGTAAGAACATAACATAACAACCATCTACAGAAAGCTGGATACTGCATGGTAACAAAAACAGAGTGTGAATACCTACACCAATGTAGGATCAGTTTAAAGTTCCCAAAGCCACTGAGCACTGCAGCACTGTCTTAAATCAAATTTAAATGAATGTAAAGCTACTTTCTTTTTCATATAGAGTCTGTTTTATATTTTTGCACATTGTATGGCCCCCTAAACACGGTGTATAGGCTTAGTGCATTGTCTACAACAGGAAGCACTATTTTTTGCACTCACTGTGCAAAAATGGAGTCTGTATAGGTTGTGGTGTTTTCTATGTGGAGCCTCCAGCAGCCATGTCAGACTCAGTTCGCTCCCTATGTGCTCAAGGGCCTCATACCACACACGCTGCGAGCGCTCCATCCACACTGCAGTCTATAGACACCATTTATACACGTGCAGCTTCAACAGGCAGGGGCCGGGGCTGACGAGATATTACCGGCCATAGCAAACACGGAGTAGCAGAGCACCGCGCGCACTATTTTTTTTTAAAACTCACGTCGACTAAACAGAATACATATAGATACATATTTTATTTCGGTAAGGGGATATCACTGCGGCAGGCGTTCGACGTACGTATCCGCATTTCTTAATCAACAGGTACGTTATGCGTTTTATTCGGCGTCAGGTAGGCTCGGTAATGGTGGTTTTTGCCACCATGGGCACCCTTCACTACAAGCAAAATCCCCGAGAGGGCACATAAACACACACCTTCTTCCCCTGTCAGGCTGCACTGCGCGCCCTTTCTCTACCTCGCCCCCCCTCTTTCGCCCACGCAGGCTCTTCTTCCTGTTGGCGCGCACCCTGGCTCCTCCCATCCCCCGCCCAGACTGACCAGCCCACGTGTCACGGCTCAGCCAATCAGCGCCGGCACAGGGCGCAATCCGGATTTGACCGGTCGTATTCCGGACCGGGTATAAAAGAGGCGAGCACAGCCGGCGCTTGTTTCATTCGCTCGAAATAACGGCTAGAAGTCTTTGCTTGCTCTTACTCGTTGCCGTCCGAAATCACATCACAATGCCCAAACGAAAGGTAAGCGTATGCACGGGGATATAGGAAAGTCGCGTAGAGGGAATTTGTAGCCGCCACCATAATGGCGGCGACGAGGGGGGGGAGGGAAGTGCTGGCGAGTGTGAGGCGGAGACCGTTATCGTTATTATCGAAGGGAATTTTGTATTAATATTATGATATCCATTATTGTGTATGAGGCGCAGTGAGTTAATTAACTGTCCGTTTAAACTGTGTAACGCGGGAAAGAGTGAGGAGGGGCGGGGCTTCCGCCAAAACAAGGAGCGCGAACACGAAAGGGGGTGGGGCTTACTACCCCTTACGGCTTTTCTTGTCAGGGTGGGGTGATCGGGTGTTGCCGTGGGGGGGTGTTGTGCCTTCATTGTGGCAATGGTGGATCGCGTTGGTTAGAAAGGCGGATTTAATGCGGCATAATTGTATTGTGGACCCGAACCGTGCTTTCATAGCTGTATCGCATATTTAGCGCACAGTCAAAAATCAACTTCAAAATGTAGCCTTAGCGGGTGACATTGAAAACACGCTTTGTTAGTTCGTCCTTAGATCCTTATTAAAGTCAAATTTCATGTTCTGTAAACAATGCTTGGAGGTGATGAGTTATGATCACGTGATGCCCCCTCCCCCCAGCCCTGTAGTCACTTTTTTATTTTCCCTCCGGTTAGCCAGGCTAGTAATGTCTGCAAGTGGATTTTCTTAACCAGAATATCCAGATTGTCTGGTGTCCCCTGCTCTGAGGACACGGAGTGGAGTGTTGCTTTCTCAGGGTCCGTCACTGCTGTGCTGCACTGAGTGGCCATTTTCTAGTATTGTTACATGACCTCTTTGGATAAAGTGTTCAGCAGGGCTCAGACTTATCCAGTACTTGTTTAATCCAGTCCTCTAGATAAACTGCTTTCTCCATAGATGTCTGATCATAACACAAAACAAGGATCATCAACAATGTTATTTTCTGTTTTAAGGAATTGCCTAATTTTTTTTATGTTCACGTGTAAAGGCATCTATGACTTGACAGTGGATATAAAGCTAGTGACAGTCACTAGAGTGTATTTTACTCCTGCTTACTGCCCATAGTAGAAATACTATTTCATTCTTGCCACATGTGCCTTATTTAATTACTACTGTGGTTTTGATCATTTAAAAGCTTGTTCATTAGGTGCAAATGGGAACAAACTTAGTGGTAAATGGGCAGTCTACTAAATTGTGTTCTAAATGGTCTCATTAGTGATATATCACACTGGAAGCTTGAATCCTCGTTTGTGATGTATACTAAAATGGTGGTTGTCTTGTTTTACAGGCTGACGGAGACTCAAAGGTTGAGAAGTCCAAATCAAAGGAAGAAGTAAGTTATTGAGCCTTAGTCCATCTTTTGTAGAAATGATAAACTTGCTTGGGTTTTAATTCCGATATTTTTTTTGCTTTGTAGCCACAAAGGAGATCTGCCCGGCTATCTTCTGTAAGTATCTATCTAAAACCTTTTCACTATTTAAAATATGGTGTTACACAAGTGGCAAAGGCATGCTAAAACGGCACTTAGAACACCATATGCATGCAGAAACTTTAGCACGTGGTTCACTTTCTCCCTCCCTTTTTGTATCTTTACAGAAACCAGCCCCACCTAAACAAGAGCCAAAAGCAAAGAAGGCAGCTCCTCCAAAGGCAAGTATAGAATGTTGTGCGATCGGTGATTTTTTTTCCCTCCAATAGATTTTTTTTTTTCACATGCTTGGAACTATGTTTTGGGGAAAAGAATGTCAGTGAAATTGCTCAAAGCTACTAATTAGTTTATTTTTAGTAAAAAATATTTAACATGGATTAAAATAAAGCCAATTTCTGGTGGTTAAACAAAGTTCTGGCATTGTCCCTGCAACGTCTTCACTGCTTGAACAATATCAGGAATCATTCAACCCAGACTGTCATGCCACATTTTGTTTTATCATTTTAGTGCATTATTCAGGTCCTGTTAATGTTTGGTCTGTTGCATCAAGTAAACCAAAGACCTTTAGAATAAGTCTGGCCTCTTACCACTTGTGCAAATATTGGGAATTTGTTATGTCCCTCCCACACTGCTTTCCTGTCATGTATAAAATGGGGAGTGGGACCCCCCATCATAAAGTCTAAGAAAGATTACATATGCAACAACTGAAACCGCCAATCTTGGGACAGCTCGGCTAACTAAGTGCTAGTTAACACCAGATGCAGTTCTGTGTGCTTTTTTAGTGTAAAAAAAAAAATGCATGCAGTTTTCATGTATTCCAGTGGCTCTAGTTCACACCATGCAGTCAGTTTCCAATGCAGAAACTGACTGCATGGTGTGAACTAGTTATTGAAGTATGTGGGAAAACACTGCATGCATTTTGTGCAGAAAAAACTGCATCTGGTGTGAACTAGCACTTGATGTAGATATTTACTTTTTGCCTAATCCAGTAATGGGGATTTTACACGAGTCATTAGTCCAAACCTGGACATATGCTGTTTTTTTGTTATATATATTTTCCTACTGCAGCTTTTTTAACCTGACAGCTGGCCCTGCTTTAGCTGACAATTTTTCACCCAACTGGGTGGGTGGGGGTGAGCAAATGTCAGATGGGGAACCATACCAAACTTATGCAGTGTATGGTCAGGTTTGTTTTAGTACAAATTGAAATTTGCATTTAATGCGTTTCTGTATATGAAGCAGTACTCTATTATCCACACTACTTCCACCATGACTTTACCATAGTACACCTTAAAAACCATGTGAAGTTTTGGCCCATGTGACAGTTTGGTTTTGATGGCTGCTTTGGTAAAAAATGTTTGTTTCCTCGCTAGCTGTTTGGTTATTTTAAATGGCAAGAGTTTTATGTTCAAGGCCTAACTTTTTTCTCTCCTTGCAGAAAGCTGACAAAGCTCCCAAAGGCAAGAAAGGAAAGGGAGACTCTGGGAAAGATTCCACCAATGCTGCAGAGAACGGAGAAGCAAAGTCTGACCAGGTTGGTATTGCATAATTGTGTGCGCCCTTTCCATGTTTTGGAAGTATTGAAACTAATGAGAGTTTATTTTTTGCAGGCACAGAAAGCAGAGGCGTCTGCTGATGCCAAGTGAACTGTGTGAATTTTGATAATTGTGTACTTCTGGTGACTGTACAGTTTGAAATACTATTTTTTATCAAGTTTTATAACGATGCAGAACTTTGTTTTACTTTTATTTTAAGCTGTGTTTGACAAATGCTTTGTGGGTTTTAATGGGCAGGGTGTGACGTGACGGTGTGATCTTCACTCATTTAACAGCTACATTGAGCCCCTGTGTTTTTACTCCCTCCATTAAATTGGCATAATTTACTTTACGGTTTCCTCTATTCTGTGGGGAAATAGGCAGCTATTCAAGCCTTTACCGTGCCCCGGGTCCTTGGTTTGAAGAAGATGGTAAAGCCAAAGTACACAGGTGCCTGTCCGAGGCAATCTCCATCCTCTTAAATGTGAAGAATCTATCCTGTTACTGATAAATGTTAATGGTTTTTATAGTAATGTATTCTCGGGGCTGGGAAGTGAAGTATATCATGCTTTAGTGTCCTGCCTGATTTGCAATGCCTATAATGACATTTTAAATAAATTTCGGAGTTTGCTCATTAAAAATCTGAGTCTTCTATTACAAAATGTGATATTTTTTGGGGGATCTGAAGTTATTTATTTGCAGAGGTAACAAATTTAGTTAGCATATATTGATTGAACTATAGGTAAGTCTAAGGTTTACCTAAAAAATACTGTAAAGATCACCTAAACATGCTGTCTAGGAGCTATTTACTGTATGTGCGCTGAAGGAACGGCCACCCGTGCTGTTTCTTCAGAAGCCTTACCATAACTGCGCATGCATGGGAGTGATGTTGCGTGACTCGCCTGTCACACAGCCGCTGTCTGCAGACCTGGAAGGAAGATGGATGTAGGCTTCGTTTGCAAGAAAGTTTAACATAATGTGCACGTATGTGATGCATACCAGCACATTATGCCTTTACTTACCTCCAGGTAGATAAACCATAAAATTGCAGCAGTTTTTAAACATGTCTGGTTTTAAGTGCCTGAAGTTGACTTAAAATTGACCTGTCGTGTACTGGACAGTATGTATGGCAGAGCCCAAATGGGGAGGGACAAGTGACAAAGCAGTCAAGTTTTCTGCAGTGCAATTCTATGTAACTTGAAAAACCTTTGCATCTGCCCCAGAACCCTTCTTACCTGAGCTAAATTCAGCAAAGTGTACATGCCTAGCAGCTCCAGCCTCATTGGCTTCAGCTGCTGTCGCTCAAATCCAGCGAGTGCCATGTGGGGCTTGGTCCCACGGTCAATGGTCGCAGCATTGGGACTAGGCGCAAGCCTGCATGGGTGCCCCATGTAATAGCAGCTTTCTTTTGGGGTGCACCTGATAAAGGGGAGGAGCTGGTAAAGCACTACAGAAGAGGATTGGGGCTGCTATGGAAAAGCCTTGCACAGAGCAGGTAAGTAAAACATTTGCTTTAAAAAAAACTTTACAACCCTTTTATGGGATTGGACAGCAACAGCAGGTAAGAATAGGTATCGGATGGATGACCAACACTAAACCAATAAATATGCAACGCAAAGGGTTACAGCACAGGAAGCATAAACGTATTACCAATAGTACCAATTGGTGTTACTGGCTACAAGTTTATACTTCCTGTGCTGTAAACCCCCTCCCTCAAGATTATGGCTACACGCCAATATGCTGTGGTATCTGGCACCCAGCTGCCGCCCATAGCTTATCTGGATAAGCATCTTTGGGAACATGTTACATGGTCCACCTGTGTTTAGGGTGGAATGTGTTACACATTCCCACTGCTTTAGCCTCTCCTGACTTTCTGTTGCTAGGGATCATCCCACCCAGCTGCATCATTTAGAGGGGAGAACTACAGGCAGTGACTGCCTCTGCTGTCAATTTGTCTAGCTCCCCATGAACTACCAGAGCACTGTGTGCTTTAGGTAGTGCACTGTTCCTGTTAGTAACTGCCTGTATGGGGTACAAACTGACAGCAGTGGTTCTGCAATCTGCTGATTGTGGGTGCAATGCTTTGCAGTCTTCTAGTAAAAATGCGCTTTTTTTACCTACAAAGGTGAACGTGTTTAAGTCAGACCAGGTCACTTGGTTTCCATTACTCTGGTCCAGTTCCAATGCCCATGTGACCAGTTCATGTGCTTTTGGCTGAGGGCACCCTCAGTCTGGCAATGTAGCAGTTTGAGTCAAGTTGCTCTTCTATTGATTTGGCTTACATGGGCAGCCAGCCTTTGCTCTCAGCCATCATTAAGCCTTGGCCACCCATGACTGTGTCCCCCCCTGCTTTATATAAAATGATGCAGTCTCTATTATCGCATTCCATCAAATAGTCTTTCAGCTTTATTGGGGCCATATGGATAGTATGTCCGTATTTCATCCATCCATTTTCGGATGAAATACGGACATGTTATCCCTATGGGATGGCGTGCGTCAGCAGATGAACATCCACGGACACCCGGTCTCAGCTATGCTCTGATTCTGCAGGCGGAGGAAATCTCCCCCCAATCTGTCTACGGATCGAGTGAACACTGACAGACTGTCCATGTTCATCTGATTCCCTACATAGAGAGCAGAGATCTGACAGGGCGGCCCCTGCACAATGTGCAGGGACTGCCCTGTCATCTGCGGGATCAACGGAGCGTTCCCCGCTGAACAAGCGGATGAGAAAGGTACGGATTCTCATGGGATCTGTACGTGTGAAAGGGCCTTGTGTTTAGGCTGACTTGGTACTCCATCTTTTATATATTTTTTTTTTTTTTTTCCATGGGCCACTTTTGATGGGTCTTGACAGCTGCTAATCAGTAACATCCCACAAGAGCTGCAGTTAAGGAGTTCTGACCCAGTCATCACTAGGGAATGCACCAGTACATTTTAACCACTTGCATACTGTGCCTATTTGGGCACTTCTCTCCTTTATGTAAAAATCATATTTTTTATTTTTTTTGCTAGAAAATTACTCGTAACCCCAAACATATATCTGCAGACACCCTAGGAAATAAAGTAGCAGGCATTGCAACTTTTTATCTTGCATGGTATTTGCACAATTTTTCAAATGCTTTTTTGGACAAATTGGTTTCATGAATTAACAACCGTAAAGTTGGCCCACTTTTCTTTGTATAATGTGAAAGATGTTGCGACGAATATATACCTAACTTGTCATGCTTTAAAATTACGCACTCATGGAATGGCGCCAAACTTCGGTACTTAAATTTCCATAAGCAGCGCTTTACATTTTTTTTTTATAGGTTACCTGTTTGGAGTTGGAAGTCTAGTGCTAGAATTATTGCTCTCCCTCTAATGCAAGCGGTAAAACCTCACGTGTCGTTTGAACAGCGTTTACATATATGGGTGGGACTTGTGTGTGTTCGCTTCTGAGCGCGAGCTACTGGAGACAGGGGCGTTTTTTATTTTATATATTATTATTCCTATTACAAGGAATGTAACTATCCCTTGTAATGGGAATAGTGTGTGACAGGTCCTCTTTATGAAGAGATGTGGGGTCAATAAGATCAATCTCTCCTCTAGGCTGGAAAGCATGCGATCGGGGAAACAATCATCAATCTCATGCTTTCAGGCGCAATTGCGGCATTGTTTATTTCCGGGGTACACGGGCGTGACGTCATAACGTTGCGCCCAGGCCTCCAACGGTCATGGAGATGACCGGTGACCTTCTGGACACCGGAAATCTTTCCTCATCTGGCAGCAGCTGATTTGTTCTCAGGGCTCCGATGATACAGGAGAGCCCGGGGGGGGGGGGGAGAGAATGTCCTCTCCCGCCACCTGAACGATCAAGCGGCAGAACCGCTGCTATGATCGTTATGGTGCGCAGAATCACCGCCTTAAAAGGATATCTAAATGATGCCTGTAGCTGCAGGCATCATTCAGATATCCCCCCTAAAGTCCAGGACATGACGTCCTACAGTAGGGAAGAAATAGGGGGTATTTATTATAGCAAAAAGTAAAAAATATTGTGTTTTTTGAAATTGTCGCTCTATTTTGTTTATAGCGCAAAAAATTAAAACCGCAGAGGTGATCAAATAGCACCAAAAGAAAGCTCTATTTGTGGGAAAAAATATGCCAATTTTGTTTGGGAGCCACATCGCACGACTATTGTCAGTTAAAGCAACACAGTGCTGAATCGCAAAAACTGGCCAGGTCCTTTTACCTGCATAATGGTCCGGTTCTTAAGTGGTTAAGGATCAGTAAAATATAGTCTCGCCTAGTGCAGTGTGCCCAAAAATTTTTTCAAAGAAATTGAACGTGCCAATTTTCTCTTTCGTTCATAGACGGACACAGCCTTCATTGACCTTAGGGTTATGCTTCTTCCTACCAGGAGATTTAGGCAGAATTCTACAGCACTTAAGGTGTTAAAACTTTCCTTCATGCTGCTCCTCCCAGGGGGCGTGGCTCCCCAGGCATAACCCACACCCTGCTCTAGCAGCTTTAGTTTGTTTCTGCCTAACCGTCTTGCGATTGTTTCTTGCTTTTTATTTTTGTTCCTGCTTTTTTGTAATAACATTTTTATTAATCATTTTTTAAACAAAGGCAAAGACTTTACAACATAGAAAAGCATACACATTCTTACATTAACCCTCATACAACATCATACACATGGTCTCCTTATAATCCCTTATATATGCTAATCTATGGTTGCTCTTATCCAAAAGTGCATGGTGCTTCCTCCTAACCTCTTCTGCCCTTCTTTGGGGTATTCCCCCATATTCACTTTAATGACTCTCTGGGATAAGTGCCTGTAGATACAGAAAGGCTCCGGGTACAGAAACTAATAGAGATGAGAGTATGGAGGAAGGTGTGGAGAGAAAGAGAAGGAAAAAAAAATAAAAAAAGGGGGTGAAGAAATTAATATATTATAACCTTCCTATTTTCCCTGTTCGTCTTTCAGGACAGGTACTGTAGAGAGACACAGGCTCCTCCCCTCACAGGAAACACCGCCTTCCAATTAGGAATTTAAGCCTCATCCTCCCTCAGCTCCTCAGTTTATGGTGTTTCCTCCGGAGGGGAGACACCGCTTGGGGCCAAGGGCCAGACAGCTGGGGAAGCTGAGGCCAGTATTCCTGAGAGGGGGGACCTGTTCTCCCTGGGCTCAGGGCTATTTTTTAAAGCATGGCGTCCTGGTTGGCTGGGGAAAGTCACTTACCCAGGACATCGCCGTGTAGCGTCCCGCGGACATTCCTGGGGTGGATTCAACCGCGGAGGTCTATTTGCTGATCGCACAGGGGTGGCGCTGCAGGCGGGGAGCACGCTCCCTGTGAGAAATCACAGTCGGCCAGGAAGCTGGGCCGGACCGGATGACGAGTGACGTCAGTTCCGGGGGGGGCGGGCACTTCCGCCGGATACGCGTCACTGGTCCCGGACGCTGCAGTGTAAAAAGGCCTGACGCTGGGCTGGTGCGGCCTCTCTCTTCTCAGCCGTAGGGTCGGCGTTTTTGCAGGCAGTCGCGACCACATTCCTCAGCGAGATGTCGGAAGCAGAGGCTTCCCGTGCACCTCCGGATGACGACAGCACCAGCCACTCTAAGGTAAGGAGAACCCTGGGGTGGTGTTCCCTTATCATATTGCACAGCTTCACTGGTGATTTTTTTGTTTTCTTCTCCTGGTGGTCGGGGAGTTTGTTGGTGTAGTGTGTCTGGAACCCTGGTGGTGGTTGGTCCTAGAACACTCCTGGTGGTTACCTGTGTCAAGCGCTGGGCTCTCTCTTAATCTAGCCTCCACTTTCTTCTGTGTTTTTCAGAAATCCACAGAAAAATCAGCCCACAGCAGGAAGAAATGCCCTTCCTGCAGATCTTCCCTTAGTGAGAGTTGGAACAAAGCACTTTGCAGGAGATGTATTGAGGGGCTGGTTAAAGAAAGGGAGGCAGAGCAGGCATCTGAATTAGCAGCTTCTATGAAAGAGCTTTCTGGCACCTTTCAATCGTTTAAAGATATTTTTGCTAATTTTCAATTGCCCCAAAGCAGCCCTTCTGTAGCGCAACAGGTAATTCCACCCAATCCTGAGGTTCTTCCCTCTGGGAGTAGAGAGAAACCTGCGGATATCAGAGAGGATGCTGAGGAGGAGCAAGACAGTGCCGCTTCTAGCTCCCAAGAGGAGTCAGATAGTGAGAAGACAGAGGCAGGGCCCTCAAAAGTCTCTCGCTACAAGCTTTCCCTTGAAGAGGTGGAAGAATTATTGGAAACTATCCACGCTACTTTAGGGATAGTTGAGGAGAAAAAGACACTGTCACTCCATGACCAGATGTACAGTGGATTGGGAGAACAAAGGAAAAGGGTTTTTCCAGTCCATGAAGTCCTGGTCAATGCCATCAAAAAAGAGTGGCAGGACCCAGAAAGGAAACCTTTCTTCTCAAACTCTTTGAAGAGAAGGTTTCCTTTTTCTGAAGAGGAGGCTTCAGTGTGGAACAAATCCCCCAAACTAGATGCTGCCTTTTCGCAGGTATCCCGACATACGGACTTGGCGTTTGAGGACATGGGGGTCCTTTCAGACCCCATGGACAGGCGGATGGACTCGCTATTAAAAAAGTCCTGGGATGCTTCCCAGGGGAACCTTAAGCCAGCTATGGCAGCAACAGTGGTGGCCCGTAATCTAGAGCATTGGCTCTTACAGATCAGGGCACATATTGAGGCCGGAACGCCTAAAGAGACTATACTTTCCTCTTTTCCAACTTTACTGAGTGGCGTGCGGTATTTAGCGGACGCCTCAGCAGAGTCAATCCGCATGTCTGCCAGGTCTGCAGCTCTATCTAATTCTGCAAGAAGAGCTCTCTGGCTCAAGACATGGCAGGGGGATAGCGCCTCAAAGGTTAAATTGTGCGGGATCCCCCTTACAGGAGATTTATTATTTGGGCCAGGCTTGGAGGCTGTCTTAGATCGTACAGCCGACAAGAAGAAGGCTTTCCCCTTAAAGAAAAAATTTGGGGGACAGGCAAAGAAAAAATTCTGGACCCAAAAGAAGGTGGAAGTCCCCAAACCTGAGGGAAAGAAAAAGTTTTGGGGACCAAAAGGGAAAGGCCGTGCCGGGGCGCTTTTTCGTGCTCCTGAACAGCCCCAAAAACCTCAATGACGGAGTCAAGGTGGGAGGAAGGTTGGGGGCCTTTCTCCCACAGTGGGAGATGATCACCAGCAACCAATTTGTGCTGGGGATCATAAGGAGAGGGTACAGACTAGAGTTCTCAAGTCCCCCCCCATCCAGACTCTTAGTCACCAATTTGCCGCAGTGCAAAGAAAAATCTGTGGCTCTGCTCTCCTCTCTTCAGGAGTTGGAGGATCAGGAGGTGGTAGTTCGGGTTCCATCGGAGGAGATAGGAAAGGGCTTCTACTCCCACATATTTGTGGTCCGCAAACCTTCAGGGAAATTCAGGCTTATACTGAATTTAAAACCTCTAAACACCTTGGTCACGTACAAACGGTTTCGGATGGATTCCATCTATTCCGTGAGGACGCTCCTCCTTCCGAACTGCTTCATGGCATCCATAGATCTAAAGGATGCCTACCTACACATCCCAATAGCGGAATGCCATCAGAGATTTCTCAGACTGGCCGTGAGGTCCAGAGAGGGGACGTTTCACCTACAGTTCAAAGCACTCCCCTTCGGGCTCTCCTCTTCCCCCCGCATATTCACCAAAGTGATGGTGGAGGTACTAGCCTTTCTACGTCTCAAGGGCATGCTGGTGGTGGCATACCTGGACGATCTGCTATTTTTTGCAGACTCCCCGACACGGTTGTCCCAGGACCTCCAGGTAGCAAAGGAGATTCTGGAAAACTTAGGTTGGCTACTCAATCTGGAAAAATCCAGCTTGACGCCCTCCCAAAGAGTCACTTTTCTGGGATATGTACTGGACTCAACCAGACAGATGACTTTTCTCCCAATAGAAAAAGTTCAGAAGGTGGACAATGTAATATCACTTCTTCAGAGAAGCGGCCAGCTTCCGATAAGGAAAGTCATGTCAGCTCTGGGGTTATTAACATCTTCTCTTCCTGCAGTGCAGTGGGCGGGTATGCATTACCGACCCCTGCAACTGTTCATACTGAACATTTGGGATCACAAACCGGAATCCTTGGATTCCCTGATATCCATACCGGTTCACATCAAGAGGTCCCTTTGGTGGTGGAGGAAGGGGGCGAACCTTTTACAGGGCCTGGATTGGATCTCCCCGATCTCCAGAACAGTGACAACAGATGCCAGTGGCTCCGGTTGGGGAGCACACCTGGACTCCCTTCTGACACAGGGTCGCTGGGCAAAAGAGGACTCGCAAAAATCTTCGAATTGGAGAGAACTAAAAGCGATAGAGTTAGCCCTCAAAGCCTTTCAGAAGGAGCTGCAGGGACAGCATGTTCGAATCAGGACAGACAACTCCTCCGCAGTAGCTTATGTCAACAAGCAGGGGGGCACCAGGAGCAAGTCCTTATGGGATCTGACAAAGTCTATTCTCATATGGGCGGAGGCCAATGTCTTGTCCCTCTCAGCCATACATCTGAAGGGAGAATTAAATCAGGTCGCAGACTTCCTCAGCAGGAAGAAACTGAGGGAGGGCGATTGGGTTCTGAATCAAGAAGTCTTCAGAGCGATCACTCAAAGATGGGGTCTTCCGGAGGTGGATTTATTCGCCTCAAGAGAAAATGCCAAGACTCGGCTCTTTTTTTCC
Source organism: Rana temporaria (assembly GCF_905171775.1). Taxonomy (NCBI): domain Eukaryota; kingdom Metazoa; phylum Chordata; class Amphibia; order Anura; family Ranidae; genus Rana; species Rana temporaria. The sequence goes on along the minus strand of NC_053490.1, from coordinate 391,137,026 downwards.
CTAAACAGGTGGGATGGAGCTCTGGCGGTGGACGCTCTGGCCCAAACCTGGCAGTTCTCCAGGTGTTATGCTTTCCCCCCTCCGGTTCTAATACCAGCAGTCCTGAGGAAACTGCAGGGGGAGAACACAACACTGATTCTCATCGCACCTCATTGGCCCAGGAGACCATGGTTCTCTATCCTGAAAGGTTTATCGATAGAACCTCCTTGGATTCTACCAATCCGGGAGGATCTCCTTTTACAGGGTCCAATCTGCTGCCCGCAGGTAGAGAGGTGGAATCTGGCAGCTTGGCTTCTGAGGAAGAGCTGCTGAGGGGCAAAGGGTTTTCAGAACGCCTGGTTGAAACACTCTTAAGCTGTAGAAAGAAGGAGACACAAGCCATTTACCAAAAAGTGTGGAAACGGTTTAACATCTGGTGCGCAGAAAGCTCCTTCAGTGTCAACAGCTCTGTGGCTGTTTTAGAATTTCTACAAGCTGGAGCTGATAAAGGGCTGGCAACTAGCACGCTGAAGGGTCAAGTGTCAGCTCTAAGTGTATTTTTTGAAAAACAACTAGCATTTGACCCTTGGGTCTCTAGATTTTTTAAGGCTTTGAGTAGACGGAGACCTGTAAAAACCTCCAACTTCCCAGTTTGGGATCTCTCATTGGTTCTTCAGGCCTTTACAGTAGAACCATTTGAGCCTTTAGACAATTGTAGTTTAAAAGTGATCACTCTCAAAACAGTATTTTTAGTAGCGATCACTACTGCCAGGAGAGTGAGCGAACTTGAGGCCCTATCTATTAGGGCCCCCTTTTTTCAAGTTTTTCCGGATCGCATCATTTTTAAGACAGATCCGGCTTTTCTACCAAAGGTAGCTTCTAAGTTTCACAGAAGTCAAGAAATAACATTGCCTTCTTTTTGTTCAAATCCTGTGAGGGAACAGGAACACAAGTTTCACAACCTAGACGTTAGGAGGTGTGTCCTACAATATTTGGATTACACAAATCAGTTCAGGAAAGCTGATTCACTATTTGTTTTGTTTTCTGGGTCCAGGAAAGGGTCTAGGGCTTCTAGACGCACGATAGCCAGGTGGTTAAGGGCAGCCATCGTTCTAGCTTATTCTTCTAGGGGAGTAGAGCCTCCACAGGGTATCAAGGCTCATTCCACCAGGGCAGTAGCAACTTCCCAAGCAGAGTGTGCTGGTGCTTCCCCGGAGCAGATCTGCAAGGCTGCAACATGGTCTAGTTTTTCAACGTTTGTAAAACATTACAGACTGGACCTACTTTCAACCAAAGACCAGGCTTTTGGACGCAAAGTACTGCAAGCAGTTGTCCCACCCTAGGGTAAGGTGCTCGCTTATCCTCTCTACAGTACCTGTCCTGAAAGACGAACAGGGAAAAACGGGGTTACTTACCGGTAACATCCCTTTTCCAGGAGTCTTTCAGGACAGCACTGGTACCCACCCTCTTTGTTGTAGGGGATATTATGGAAACTCATCAGACGAGGCCGTCAGGTAAGATGTAATTTTATACTTTTATGACGTGTTCTTGTGTCTCCCCAGCTGGCCGGAGGTACTCTGGAAAAAACTGAGGAGCTGAGGGAGGATGAGGCTTAAATTCCCAATTGGAAGGCGGTGTTTCCTGTGAGGGGAGGAGCCTGTGTCTCTCTACAGTACCTGTCCTGAAAGACTCCTGGAAAAGGGATGTTACCGGTAAGTAACCCCGTTTTTTAAAACTGAAAGGTTCTGAAATATTGTGAGTAAAAGGGCATTCTACCACCCTCTCCGTCCTCTTAATGTAAGGGGAGAGGGGAAAAAAATAAATAAATAAATAAAAAAAAAAAAGAGGGACACCCGTGTGAGCTGAAAATTTTATTTAAAAATGATCTTATGACCTTCATATTTCAAAGTTGAAGGATTCTAAAGTATTTAAAACTTTCAATTCTACCATCCCCATCCTTTTGAGATGAGAGAGAGAAGAAAAAAAAAAAAAAGGAACCCCCTGTGATAGCTAAAAGTTTAATTTAAAAAATTATAATTATGACCTTCATATTTCAAAATTGAAGGATTCTAAAGTATTTGAAGGTTAAAGGGGATTCTACCATCCCCGTCCTCAAAGTGGAAAAAAAAAAGGGGGAGGGGAAAAAAATACCAAATATTATTTCTACCTCAAGTATTATCGGTCTAACTAAATCATTCCCGTAGTGAGGGGCACCCATGTGATATACTTATTAAGTTTAGGATTTCTATTCTAACCTAACTTTCTTCATTTCTAGATGAAGGATTCAAAATAATGTGGAAAAAAAAAAATTACTCGTGTGTGAAAAGATTACACTCTAGCCTTCATATTCAAAGACTGAAGGATTTTAAGGTATTTCTGCCATCCCCGCCTCTCAAGGTGGGGGAGCGTGAAAGAAAAAAGAAAGACAAAAAAAAAGAGGAAAAAGGGGCCAGGGGGGGGTGATCCGGTGAGACCTCACAGCTCCATCTCCTCCTCCCGCTCCCCCTCACTTCCCTAAACCTCCTCCATCTCTCCCACAACTCCTCGTGTCTCATCCTGGAGTTCCTATGGAACGACCATAGTTCCTCCATCCCTCTAACTCTATCCATCTCACGGAGCCATTCCTCTACGGTAGGTGCCTCTTTTTTCTTCCAATTCCTGGGGATAAGTGCCTTAGCACCATTTAATAAATATGGGACCAATGAGCCTCTATATCTTTTCCTTGTCATCCCCGTATTATGAAATAGACATTCCCAGGGATCTTGTTTCACCTCATGTCCACATATCCTCTTTATCTGTGCCAGTACTTCCTTCCAATATTCTTGTATCCGGGGGCATACACTCCCTCCCTCCCGCACTCCCTCCAGCACAAGGGTGACATCCCGCTATCTATTCTGTGCATTTTCGTTGGGACATAGTACCATTTACAGAGAAGCTTATAATTCATTTCCTTGATCTTAACGTCCATTGACGTAGAGTGGACATATTCCAGTACCTTCCTTTTTTTTCCATACCTATTGTTTGATTCAATTCTACTTCCCAACTTTCAACCATTTTTAATGCCTCTAGCTTTCCATTAGGTGTCAGTATCTTATAGATGTTAGAAAGTCCCTGCTTTCCTATTCCTCCCCGGAGTGTACATTTTTCCCATTGGTTTAAATCATTAGGGGCTCGTAATGGCTTTGGCAGGGTAGATATAAAATGTTTGACTTGTCTGTATCTCCTGGAAATACTCCATATCTTTCTCGAAGTTCCGAAACAGAGCATAGAACCTCACCCTTCATCAAATCCATCAATTTTAATGTTTCTGAGGTTCCCCACCTCAGATATATGCCTCCCTCTCTCCCTGGCTTAAAGTAATCTGTACCCGTAAGAGGCATCAGTGGACTATTATATGGCCATTTTTCCCTTTTACATATTCTGTCATAAATTTTATACGTTTCTTTTGTAATTGTAGGGATATCTTGGGGTAGTCCTCTGCATTGCTTCGGGACCCATATTCTTCCTCCTAGGTTGTCAACACTCAGGCTTTCCTCTACTTCTACCCATTTCTTTTTTTCCCTTCCATCTCTCAGGAACCAATCCGTCATCCTCCTTAAAACTGAGGCCTCGTGGTACCTTTTGAAGTCGGGGCAATTGGAGTCCTCCTTCCTGTCTAGGTCTAATTAGAGTTTTTACTGCTATACGTGATTTCCTTTCCCTCCATATAAATCCCCCCATTATCTTTCCCAATATTCTAAAAAAGGCTTCTGGAATCTTGGTCGGGAGGGTCTGGAAAACATATAGAACTTTAGGTAGTATCATCATTTTTATTGTATTTATTCTTCCTACCCAGGATACTCTGCTTACGATATAACCTTTTAAGTCTGATTTTAATTTTTTTAATAAAAGTATATAATTATCCTCATATAGGTACCTTTCTGTAGTGGATAGGAGGACGCCCAGATACCTCATTCTCCTTTGCTTCCATTTGAATGGATATAAAGCTTCAAGATCTCTGCGTTCTCTATGACCCACCGATATGCTCAGAATCTCTGTTTTCTCTTGATTAATTCTTACATTTGAGATCTCGCCATATCTCTCATATTCGGCCATTATCCTCGGAAGCGTTTCCCTCGGATTAGATACATACAGCATCATGTCAACCGCGAACGCAGAGATCTTGTGCTCCCTACCTCCCACTTCTATCCCCTCTATCTCCTGATTCATCCTTATTGTCTCCATTAACGGCTCCAGTGTCAGGACAAACAGAAGGGGAGAAAGCGGGCATCCCTGGCGGGTCCCGTTGTAAAGTGGGAATCTATCTGACAAAGTGCCATTCACCCTCACCTGGGCCGAGGGACTGGAGTATAATGCCCCTATCCACCTAAGCATGTTTGGGCCTAGTCGGGCATGTGACAGGGTGGCTAGCAAAAATTCCCAGTCCACCCTGTCAAACGCCTTTTCGGCATCCAATGACATAAACAGTACTGACTCTTTGCTTTTTTTGGCCTTTTGTATAAAAAATAAAGTTCTCAGGATATTATCCCTCGTTTCCCTTCCCGGTACAAATCCCGCCTGGTCATTCTCTATCAATCCTGGTAAGAGAGGTCTTATTCTCTCAGCCAGGATTTTTGAGTAGATTTTAATATCCACATTGATCAGGGATATGGTTCTATAACTTGCACATAGTGAGGGATCCTTGTCTTCTTTCCCAATCAGGGTTATGTGGGCTCCTAAAGCCTCTTTGCGTATTCTCATGCCTCCCCCAATGGAATTCATATACTTCTGGAAGAAAGGCACCAGAATCTCTCCAAATCTTTTAGAATAGGCTGATGTGTACCCGTCTGGACCAGGACTTTTTCCCATCGTAATGTTCCTTATAGTTTGACTTATTTCGTCTTTTGTAATTTCCCTTTCCAAGTTACTCATTACTTCCTCCGATAGGCCCGGGGTCTTTACTTTTTCTAAATATTGTTTAATTTTCATTCTCTTATTCTGGGTTTCTATTATACCTTGTTTTGAATTAACCTTGTATAAATTTTGATAGTACTCCTGAAATATGTTAGTTATTTCCTTCGTAGAGTGTCTCAGTTCTCCCTTTTTATCTTTTATCTTTGAGATGAAATGTTGTGAGTTTCTTGGCTTGATAGTCCTTGCCAAGAATCTCCCTGGTTTATTCCCCATAGCATAGAAATTATTGTTCATTTTATTGAATACCCATTTAGTTTCCTGTTCTAATAGATTACATAGGTCCTCTCTCTTCCTTGTTAATGATTTATATACTTCTTCTTCCTGTGATCTTTTATGTAGCTGTTCTAGGCTCCAAATTTCTTCTAATAACCCTTGCTTCTGAGCCTGCCTAATTTTCTTTCTTTTAACTTTTTCAGCTATTAACCTCCCTCTCATGAATACCTTGTGTGTTTCCCATAGCGTTGAGGGGGCCACATTTTCTATGTCGTTCTCCTGAAAGAATAGGCACATATCCCTGTCTAGATCATCGGCTATCTTGATATTGTTTAGGAGAGATTCATCTATTCTCCATGCTTTCTGCTCCAGCGGGACTTCCCCCACATCTACGGACATCACCACTGGGGCATGATCTGACAACGTTATAGATTTTATGTCCACACTTCTCAACCCTTCCAGTAGCCGATGATCTAGAATGATATGATCAATTCTTGAGTATGACCTATGGACTGATGAAAAATATGTAAAATCTTTCTCTCTTGGGTGTAAAATTCTCCAGGCTTCTACTAATTGCATTTGGTGAAGTTTATGTTTAATTGCCCTTAGATATTTTCCCTCTGACCTCAATGAAACCGGTTGGGTATCCAGAGATGGATCGAAGACGAAATTAAAATCTCCTGTAAGGATCACCTTACCATCTCTGAATCTTTCTAATTTGTTTAGAATTTTCTTTAAAGCGGTGGTTCCCCCTAAAACAAATTTCTAACAATACATTCGTAAGACCCGTTACACTGCGGGTAGGCTGGCTTTTGTTTTTGTTTTTTAGTACATACCTCGATCTCGCCGTTTCGTCCCTTGGCGGTGGGCGTTCCTAGTTGATTGACGTTTCTCCGACGGGCGCATACTGCGCGTCAAGACTTTCCGACAGAAGCCGAACGTCATTGCGCAGGCGCCGTATAGAGTCGGCTCTATACGGCGCCTGCGCAGCGACGTTCGGCTTCTTTCGGAAAGTCGTGACGTCACGTATGTGCCCGTCACGACGGGCACATACGGGACGAAACGGCGAGATCGAGGTATGTACTAAAAAACAAAAACAAAAGCCAGCCTACCCGCAGTGCAACGGGTCTTACGAATGTATTGTTAGAAATTTGTTTTAGGGGGAACCACCGCTTTAAGTATGCTGCCGATCTCACGTTAGGGCAGTACACATTTGCTAATGTATATTTCAGGTTAAACATAGAACCTTTAATGAATAGGTATCTTCCCTCTGGGTCTGTTTCTATAGCTTCTGGGATAAAGTGTGTGTTTCTATCAAATCCGATTGCGGAACCTTTTGACCTTTTATTCGGGGAGTAACTATGATACCAATTAGGGAACTCTTTTGATTTTAGTCTTGTCTTAGATGTTATTTTTAAATGAGTTTCTTGTAGGAACACTATATTAACTGAGAGTCTCCTCATATCCTGCAGTATCTGATATCGCTTATTTGGGTTGTTTAGACCCCGTACATTGTACATAGCAATTTTTAATGCAGCCATTTTGTATCCTTCTTTGAATCAGACTCCTGCATGACAGAGGGGAGCTTCCCGGTCATTTCTGAGACCACCAATCTTAACCAGCATAGCCAAGTCACAATCAAACTACTTAGAGACCACATATACCACATATACCCCCCTCCCTCCCCCCAACCCCACCCCCACTCACATTGTACCACAATGTTTAGACTCCCTCGATCTACGCCCATCCAGGCGACTTGCCGAGCGGGCCTTCCTTGGGGCCTTTAATATGTCCCCCCCTCCTCCGGTTTCCATCCCTCAAATTAAGGACAGCTCCCGGATTTAAGGGGGGGGCACATTTACTCCATGTTTCCTCTCCCCCTTAGACCTGACTAAGCCTGCTTACCACTTGATACTTCCCGCCTCTTCCCCCGCTATTCCCCTCCTCCCAGCCCCCTCTGGAGGCAAGAAGGAAGGGAAGAGCCGGAAAGAAGGAAAAAAAAAAAGAACCAAATCAGCAGAAAATGGCACCCTTCAAAAACAAAAACAAAAAAAAAAAAGAAAGAAAAGGGAGAGAGACAAAAAAGAAAATAGTCTCTCAGTTTCTTCAATTTCTTATAGCCCATTCCTTCATATAGCTCAAGTCCATTCTGGGCTCTAAGCTCTTTTCCAATCTTGGTCCTTCCACCTCTTCCAGACCGGAGGTCTCCTTTCCCAATTATCAACCTTTACATGTTGTATACTTAATTTATTGCAAAATTCCTCTACATCTTCAGGGAACCGAATGTATGCCGACACTCCCTGATTTTTGGCCGACAAACATGCAGGAAACCCCCCATCTATAGATAATGTTTTTTTCCCGGAGATGGATTGTCAACGGTTTTAGTGCCCTTTTCCGGGCCAAAGTTTCTGGGGATAAATCTGAAAATATTAGCAACAATGTTCCTTTATATTCCAACGAAACAGAGTTTCTTGTGCTTTGGGACACTAGCTCTTTCTGCTCAAAATCCTGAAATCTTACTATAGTGTCCCTTGGTGCATCCCTCTGGGCATTATATGACCTTTGTATTCTGTGTACCCTTACAAAATGCATCTGGGCAGTTGGTTCTCGTTTAAGTGCCTTATTGAATATCTCTCATAAGGTTTCACCCAGTTCTCCGTCCTTTACATCTTCCGTGAGGCCCCTTACCCGCAAGTTTTTCCTCCTGCTTCGGTTCTCTTGGTCCTCTAATCTGTATCTTGTATTTCTTATCTCCACCCAATCGATGTCTGCACGGCCTCTCAATTCGTCAATTGCATTTTTATGCTCTTCCAGTTGTTCTTCTAAACCTTCTACCCTCCGTAACACACTCTGTATGTCTTTCCTAGTTGCTCCCATCTCCCCTTTAACTGTCTGTTCCAAGCGTGACATCATATCCATCATAACGATCATGTCTTGCTTGGTAGGTGGGGCTTGTGGTCCTTCCGGGGGATGGTCAAGTTGTTGTTGTTTCTCTGGGGATTTCTTATCTTTGCTTGCGCCCTTTTTGCCTTTATCCTTACTCTTTCCCGGGGTCCCCTCTGGGGCATGATGCGTTTCTAATTTGACTGTATTTTTTACCGGGGAGGCATGGGTCCCCTTTTTTCCAGGGCTCTCTACTGCTTGACCTGAACCCTCGGCCACTAAGTAAGATGTTATTGTATTGCCTTTGGCAGCCTTCTTCACCATTTTCCTTTACTGTGGAGCTTTACTGTAGGGCTTGAACAGTTAAATACCGTCACTTAACCGTCAGTTGAGTTGAGCAATTGGGGAATACTCAGCCTCCCTCTAGCTCCTTTTGCCTTTTTACCGTCCTTATTTAAATCTCGGAAATCCAGCCAAACACAAAAAACAGATTAACAGTCCTTCAACATATATATATAAATTTTCTTGTAGATCGATTATCCTTCCCAGCTATAGGGATACTGCAGGGATGCCCCTACCGTCCTTAACAGCCTGGTATTTTATATATATATACATATATGTAGACAGGGGCGTAACTAGAAATCACAGGGCCCCATAGCAAAATGTTGTATGGGGGCCCCCCCCCCCCCCAAGAAAAAAAATCACGCCCACCAAAATGCCCCACATCCTTTATTTGATATCATTATAACTAAAGAGGACCTGTCATGGCTCTATACATGTATAGGAGTATAAAGAGGACCTGTCATGGCATTATACGTGTATATAGAAGTATAATGAGGACCTGTCATGGCTCTATACATGTATGTAGGAGTATAAAGAGGACCTGTCATTGCTCTATCCTAGTGATTTGGAACAGAGATCTCTCTCCTCCTCCAGTCAGTCCCACCCCCCCAGTTAGAAACACCTCCCAGGGAACACATTTAACCCCTTCCCTGACAGTGACATTTACACATTAAGCAGTGCATTTTAATAGCACAGATCGCTGTATAAATGTGAATGGTCCCAAAAATGTGTCAAAAGTTTCTGACCTGTCCACCGCAATGTCGCAGTCTCACAAAAAACAAGACAAAAAAAAACAGATCACTGCCATTACTAGTAAAAAAAAATAATAATAATAAAAATGCTTGAAGTGCATAATTTCTATTATTACATTGTTATATAAAATAGTTCAACTCACCATATTGCAGAATCAGTAGGAGCCCCGAGCGTGTCACTTGCCAACGTCACCTGCCTTCAGATGTGGATTGTCACTTGCCGCGTCACCAGATGCGGGTTGTCACCTGCCACACATTGCAGATTGTTACTTGCCACGATGTCACAACGCCACCTGTCACACATTGTCACTTGCCACAACGTCACCTGCCACACGTAGCAGATTGTCACTTGCCACATCACCTGCCACACGTAGCAGATTGCCACTTGCTGTGTCCCAGAGTAAAGGCAGGCAGCAGAGAGATAATGTAATCTCTCTGCTGCCCGCACAGTGGGGACCGAACTGCAATGATGTCATCTCTCTGCTCCCCCGCCCGCTGATTGGCAAGCAAGCCCGCTCACCTGCTGACTGTCCCGCCCGCTGACTGTTCTCCTGTTCTGCCCGCAACGCCTAGGTGAATGGAGCTTGCTGGCAGAACAGGTGGAGCGGGCTGGCTGGCGGGTGGGCGTCAATTTGCCTCCCAGTGCAGCGCGGAGCGGGCAGAATGGGTTGACAACAATTTGTCTCACAGTGCAGCGGGGAGTGGAGCGGGCTGGTGGAAATTTGCCCCTCAGTGCAGACAGGGCTGGTGCTAGGCAATTTGGCGCCCTAGGCAAGACCAGCTACGTGCGCCCCCCCCCCAAAGAAAATGTCCCTGCATCCATCATATGTAATGTGCACCAGTAAATTTAAGGGGGTGGGGTGGTATGAAGATGACAGGGGTGGGTGGTAGGAAGCTGACAAAGGTGGGTGGCAGGAAGAAGACAGGGAGGATGGAGATGACAGGGGAGGGTGGTAGGGAGGTGATGGGGAGGATGGAGATGACAGGGGTGGGTGGTAGGGAGGTGACGGGGAGGATGGAGATGACAGGGGTGGGTGGTAGGGAGGTGATGGGGAGGATGGAGATGACAGGGGTGGGTGCAGGAAGCTGACAGGGAGGATGGAGATGACAGGGGTGGGTGCAGGAAGCTGACGGGGAGGATGGAGATGACAGGGGTGGGTGCAGGAAGCTGACGGGGAGGATGGAGATGACAGGGGTGGGTGCAGGAAGCTGACGGGGAGGATGGAGATGACAGGGGTGGGTGCAGGAAGCTGACAGGGAGGATGGAGATGACAGGGGTGGGTGGTAGGGAGGTGACGGGGAGGATGGAGATGACAGGGGTGGGTGCAGGAAGCTGACAGGGAGGATGGAGATGACAGGGGTGGGTGCAGGAAGCTGACAGGGAGGATGGAGATGACAGGGGAGGGTGGTAGGGAGGTGACGGGGAGGATGGAGATGACAGGGGTGGGTGGTAGGGAGGTGACGGGGAGGATGGAGATGACAGGGGTGGGTGGTAGGGAGGTGACGGGGAGGATGGAGATGACAGGGGTGGGTGGTAGGAAGGTGACGGGGAGGATGGAGATGACAGGGGTGGGTGGTAGGGAGGTGACGGGGAGGATGGAGATGACAGGGGTGGGTGCAGGAAGCTGACAGGGAGGATGGAGATGACAGGGGTGGGTGCAGGAAGCTGACAGGGAGGATGGAGATGACAGGGGAGGGTGGTAGGGAGGTGACGGGGAGGATGGAGATGACGGGGAGGATGGAGATGACAGGGGTGGGTGCAGGAAGCTGAGGGGGAGGATGGAGATGACAGGGGAGGGTGGTAGGGAGGTGACGGGGAGGATGGAGATGACAGGGGTGGGTGGTAGGGAGGTGACGGGGAGGATGGAGATGACAAGGGTGGGTGGTAGGGAGGTGACGGGGAGGATGGAGATGACAGTGGTGGGTGGTAGGGAGGTGACGGGGAGGATGGAGATGACAGGGGTGGGTGGTAGGGAGGTGACGGGGAGGATGGAGATGACAGGGGTGGGTGCAGGAAGCTGACAGGGAGGATGGAGATGACAGGGGAGGGTGGTAGGGAGGTGACGGGGAGGATGGAGATGACAGGGGTGGGTGGTAGGGAGGTGATGGGGAGGATGGAGATGACAGGGGTGGGTGCAGGAAGCTGACAGGGAGGATGGAGATGACAGGGGTGGGTGCAGGAAGCTGATGGGGAGGATGGAGATGACAGGGGTGGGTGCAGGAAGCTGACGGGGAGGATGGAGATGACAGGGGTGGGTGCAGGAAGCTGACGGGGAGGATGGAGATGACAGGGGTGGGTGCAGGAAGCTGACAGGGAGGATGGAGATGACAGGGGTGGGTGGTAGGGAGGTGACGGGGAGGATGGAGATGACAGGGGTGGGTGGTAGGGAGGTGACGGGGAGGATGGAGATGACAGGGGTGGGTGGTAGGGAGGTGACGGGGAGGATGGAGATGACAGGGGTGGGTGCAGGAAGCTGACGGGGAGGATGGAGATGACAGGGGAGGGTGGTAGGGAGGTGACGGGGAGGATGGAGATGACAAGGGTGGGTGGTAGGGAGGTGACGGGGAGGATGGAGATGACAGTGGTGGGTGATAGGGAGGTGACGGGGAGGATGGAGATGACAAGGGTGGGTGGTAGGGAGGTGACGGGGAGGATGGAGATGACAGTGGTGGGTGATAGGGAGGTGACGGGGAGGATGGAGATGACAGGGGTGGTAGGGAGGTGACGGGGAGGATGGAGATGACAGGGGTGGGTGCAGGAAGCTGACAGGGAGGATGGAGATGACAGGGGAGGGTGGTAGGGAGGTGACGGGGAGGATGGAGATGACAGGGGTGGGTGGTAGGGAGGTGATGGGGAGGATGGAGATGACAGGGGTGGGTGCAGGAAGCTGACAGGGAGGATGGAGATGACAGGGGTGGGTGCAGGAAGCTGACGGGGAGGATGGAGATGACAGGGGTGGGTGCAGGAAGCTGACGGGGAGGATGGAGATGACAGGGGTGGGTGCAGGAAGCTGACGGGGAGGATGGAGATGACAGGGGTGGGTGCAGGAAGCTGACGGGGAGGATGGAGATGACAGGGGTGGGTGGTAGGGAGGTGACGGGGAGGATGGAGATGACAGGGGTGGGTGGTAGGGAGGTGACGGGGAGGATGGAGATGACAGGGGTGGGTGGTAGGGAGGTGACGGGGAGGATGGAGATGACAGGGGTGGGTGGTAGGGAGGTGACGGGGAGGATGGAGATGACAGTGGTGGGTGGTAGGGAGGTGACGGGGAGGATGGAGATGACAGGAGTGGGTGGTAGGGAGGTGACGGGGAGGATGGAGATGACAGGGGTGATAATAGGTATGACAGGCCTCAGAGGTAGGGTGGTGGGATCATCGTGCTCCTCGTCATCCCCCTGTTCCTGGCATCCCACTGGGATGCCAGGAACAGGGGGATGACGAGAAGCATGATGATGACAGGAGACAGTAGGTGGCATCACAGCATTAGGGCTGTGTGTGAGGTCATCACAGGCAGCTGGTAGCAGGGATGTTTGGGGGCCCTTGTTCAGGGAGTGACGTCACGGGAATCGGATGCTGTCAGTGTCGGGCAGCGGACCGATGATGCACAGTACCTCGAGACTGGCTCGCCGATAATAGCGTTGCTCTGGCAGGTCTTCAACACTACGGGCGTCCATCCTGGAGTCAAGGAGCTGCTCAGTATTACCCGCGCTCTGCACATGGCACTTGGTAGGAGATTCACAGAGCGTGGGGGAAGGGGAGGAGCCAGGGGAGGGGAGCACACCACCTACTGACCAAACATTGGATGATCGCGGTTGTGACAGCCTCCCAGCGCCGCCTCCTCTTCCTCCACAGGACTGCGCGGCGGCAAGGCTTAGTTACAATTATTTATGTCACAATTTCACATTAAATGCAGGGGGAGTGGAGCTGGTGGAACGGCATGGCGGGGCTCTTCATCCTCACCGGGCCCCACTCGGCTGCGGGCCCCATAGCGCCCGCGTGGGTCGCTATGGCGGTAGTTCCGCCACTGTATGTAGATATATGTAGATTTTCCCTTTCCTTTCCCTTTCCCCTTCCTCTCTTCTTCCTCCTTAATTAGTAATGCACTGTAGTCTACTTGTGGATCATAGGGGGGCTCCCCAAGATACTCAGGATAATGCTCTTGTGTATATGATCCCCCCTCTGTTTAAGCAGTCCCTTATGTAAGCCACTGAGCCGCTGAGATGTCAGATGTATCTTCCTCTTTAATCTGCTAAATTCCAATCAGTTTTAACTTTTACTTTGCGATTGCTTATCAGCATCCGACTGCTTCACAGTAACTGGCAAGTCAATATACAGGTAGGAGAGCAGAGAATAAAAAAAAAGGTATCCGTCACCTTACCAGCAAATCATCCACCCTCTTCTCTTACTGTAATTGTAGCTGCTGCTGTTACTAGGGAGAGCCTTCAGGTGTCACTGCTGAGTAGTATCTTGTCACTCCTTCAGTATGCCTCGGCGACAGTGGTCCCCCGGCAACCTTCAGCGGCTCACAGCTCACCGCTCTCCACGGCCAGGAAACAGCTCCCGGAGGTCCTTCCACCTCTCCGTCCAACCTCCTCCAGCAGCCGGCGGCTTTGTCAGCTTTAGCTACAGTCGGCCCCTCGTTTTTTGTGGGTCCCCGACTCTGCTTTTGGAGGGCAGCTCCGAGGGGCCAGGTCCACCGCCCGAGGCTATCTCCCCCTTCGATCCAGCCGACCCCGAGTAAAGGATATGGCTGGACGCCGCTGGATCAGTGTAGGCAGTGGGTCAGTGTAAGCCGCAGCACGGGGTCCCGGAAGCACCTGAGCACTGAACAGCACGCCAGCCCACACCGCACGGCAGCTCCTTCTCCGTTTGCCAGGTCAGTACATTCATGAATTCATTCAGGACTCGGTCATCAGTCCAGTCTTTCTTTGCTCATCGGGGGGAGTGTCTGATGCATGGAGCACGCCGCAGCTTTCCTACGGCGCCATGTTTGATGACTCCGACTGTTCCTGCTTTTTTGAATCCTGCGATTCTTCTATCAACAGCCGACTGGGTGACAGGCTGGGTCCTCGACCCTTGTAGTCCCCCCAGGTTCGACCTTTGAGCGCGTGCCGGCCCTCAGCTCCACTTTGGGACGTCCACGACAGGCCCCGTTGCTCCAGGCGCGGCCGGGGAACTTCGGTTCTAGGGCACACATATGACCGGTCTCTTTGGCCTTGTCACAGTGTGTCTGGCCGACAGCCATGCCGTTCGCGGACGTTGGTTCTGTCTGGGATACCTCCAGCCGGGTAGTCGCAGGACAGGTAAGTAGTGGCCCCTTACTCAGGTAAGTGGTCTGGCTGGAATGTTTCCCTTGGGAGGAGGTCGACTGAGGGTTTTCCCCTGCTTTCCTCTCTCCCTTATTCCTCTCCCTCCTTCCCCCTTTGGGTGACGGCTGTGCAGGGTTTTTTTTTCTCTGGGGCTCATTTTAACTGGCCGTGGTATGGCTGGGGCTGTTCTGTGTCGCTGCAGGGGTCTGTGGTGGACATTCCGGGCATTTTGCTGTGTGCTGTGTGCTGTTTTTGTGTACTGTCATTTTTGGGTACACTGTCTTTTTAAAACTGCGCCACGGCGGCCATTTTGCCGGAGCCGCGCTTGTATTATTCGGCGGCCATTTTCTTGTGGCCAGCGCTGTTTTCAGCTCTAGTTCGGTCTCTAGTGGCCGTTTCGGCGGGGAAAAAAGACCGCGAATCCTCTGAGGGGACAGACGCAGCGCTGCAGCTTCTCCTCAGCACACACTTGCCTTCACAGACCGCGCTGTACCAGGGGGGTGGTGAGTCTCAGGGGGCCCCATACTGTGCTCTAGCGGCCGGGAGGTGACCTGTGGGGACTTTTTTCCTGCCCTTGGCAGCGGGGGTGAGATGGCAGCTGCAATATGGAGCCTGAATCAGGCCCCTCATTCCTTACAATGCTGGAATTAACCCTTAGCGCCCCTTCCCCTGCCACATCTGTTGAGGCGGTGTCGGCTGTCATGGAGTCCTTTCTCACCAGGTTTGAAGCAGCCAGTGCTCGGTTGGGAGTTAAAAAGCGCCCCCCCCCCCCCCCCCCGGAGGCTGTTTCTGGGGAAATCTCTGACGCAGAATCTGATAACGCTATTGCTGCTTCTGGTTCTGTCATG
Source organism: Rana temporaria (assembly GCF_905171775.1). Lineage (NCBI taxonomy): Eukaryota > Metazoa > Chordata > Amphibia > Anura > Ranidae > Rana > Rana temporaria. The sequence goes on along the minus strand of NC_053490.1, from coordinate 391,121,746 downwards.
TCAGAGGATGCGGGCTTAACCCACATGGACAGCGAGGATGACTCTGCTGCGGAGTCGGCTGACAAGGAATTTGTTGGAGCTCTTATTACTGCGGTGCGTGAGACTCTTCACTTAGAGGAGGTGGCGGAGACACCAGCAGTGTCAGTCCCTTTTGGATTCCGCAAACCACCGCGTACCGCTAAAGTATTCCCCTGTGTTCCTTATTTGGACAATATGTTGTATAAGGAATGGGATACACCGCAAAAAGTTTTTACGGTTCCTAAAAGCTTTGCTACCCGTTACCTCCTGGAGGAGGACTTTTTAAAAAAGTGGGTCACTCCTCCGTCAGTGGACCCTCCTGTGTCCGGACTGAGCAAGGCTACTACGTTGCCTGTGGAGGGGGCTCCTGCTTTCAAGGACCCCGCTGATAGGAGAGTGGAGGCCGTGGCCCGCTCCCTTTTCTCAGTAGTGGGTTCGGTGGTGAGGCCGGCTCTGGCCGGAGCCCTGGTGGCTCAGACGCTGACTGAAAGGGCGAAGCTCCTGCTGCAGGAGCTGGAGGTCCAGGGTGCTTCCGAGTCCTCTAGGGACCTGGCTGAACAGTTCAGGGTCAGAAGTTTCTCTGCGAGGCGGCTATGGATTCGATTCCTTTGCTTTCCAGGGCTTCCGTCTACGCAGTGGTTCTGCGCCGCCTTATATGGCTGAAGTGCTGGTCGGCTGACCAGTCCTCAAAAAAGGCCTTGGTGGATTTGCCCTTTAAGGGCGGGCGGCTTTTTGGGGCATCCCTGGATGACATCATTAAGGATGCCACGGGAGGTAAGAGCACGTTGCTCCCTCAGTCTGGGAAGGGTAAGGAACCTCGCCGCAAGCCAGGTCCTACTTTTACTACCCCTAAGCGTTTTTTTTTCGTGCGGCTGGAAAAGGTCCGCAAGGTGCAAAAGCCCCTGCTGCTGGGCGTAAGCGCCCCTGGTTCAACAAACCCAACAAGCCTGCGGACAAGCCTGCTTCAGCATGAAGGTCTGCCCCCGCCCGGGTCTCGGGTGGGGGGACGGCTTCACGAATTTGCGGATCGGTGGAATTCTCTTCTATCCGACCGTTGGGTTTGCGAGGTGGTTGCATCGGGGTACAAGATAGAGTTTCTTTCTTGTCCCCCAAACAGATTTTTTCCCTCCAACCTCCAGCTTCCTCGGGATCGTCAGCTAGCCCTGTCCGGGGCTGTCCAGGATCTTCTGGACAAGGGGGTGGTTGTGCCGGTCCCCTCGCTGGAGCGGTTTCGGGGGGTTCTAATCCAATCTGTTTGTGGTCCCCAAGAAGGGAGGGGTTCGCCCTGTCCTGGACCTAAAGGCCCTCAACTCCTTTGTCAAAGTGCAACGGTTCAGGATGGAGTCGGTCCGATCGATCATAGCGGCCCTCCACCAGGGGGACTTCATGGCGTCCTTGGACATCATGGACGCATACCTGCATGTTCCCATTTGCACAAGCCACCAAAGGTATCTGCGCTTTGCGATCGGGGAGGACCACTATCAATTCGTGGCCCTCCCGTTCGGTCTGGCGTCAGCACCACGGGTGTTCACCAAGGTGCTCGCCCCGATCCTGGCCTTGCTAAGGCAGCGAGGGATCGCTATCGTGGTATACCTGGACGACCTTCTCCTGAGAGCTTCTTCAGGCTCAGAGTTAGAGGAGGACGTGTCCATCACGTGTCGGACTCTCCGGGAGTTCGGCTGGCTTCTGAATCTCAGAAAGTCAGTGTTGGTTCCGTCCCAGAGGCTGGAACACCTGGGGCTGGTTTTGGATTCGGGGGAGGCAAAAGTGTTCCTCCCATCGGAAAAACTGCTGACCCTGCAAGCTGCAGTGAGACAGTTGTCGACCCAGAAGTGGTCATCTCTTCGCTTCTGCATGCGGGTTCTGGGTCTGATGGTGGCCTCCTTCGAGGCGGTTCCGTATGCTCAATTCCACACCAGGGTACTACAGAAGGAGATTCTGTCACGTTGGGACAGGGTCCCATCTTCTCTGGATCGCCAGATTCGGTTGAGCCATCTGGCCAAGTCTTCCCTGGCATGGTGGCTGACGTCTCCGGTGCTTCGGTCCGGGAAGTCTTTTCTTCCGTGCCGCTGGACTGTGGTCACGATGGATGCCAGCCTCTTCGGCTGGGGGGGCATCTGGGGCACCCAGTCAGCCCAGGGGCGCTGGACTCGGGAGGAGTCCCGCCTGCCGATCAATATCCTGGAGCTCCGAGCAATCAAGCTGTGCCTTGTCAGGTGGTCCCTGGAGCTGCAGGGCCGTCCTGTCAGGATCCAGTCCGACAACGCCACGGCCGTGGTGTACGTCAATCATCAGGGCGGCACAAGGAGCTCGGCCGCAGCGACGGAGGTCGCTCACATACTTCGGTGGGCCGAAAGGTCCGTTCCCGCTCTGTCGGTTGTATACATTCCGGGAGTTCAGAATTGGCAAGCCGACTTCCTAATTCGCACGACTCAAGGGGAGTGGTCTCTCCACCCGGAGGTGTTTCAGGTCCTGTGCCAAAAATAGGGCACTCCAGACGTGGACCTTCTGGCGTCCCGTCTCAATCGGAAGGTGCCTCGGGTTGTGGCCAGGTCAAAGGACCCGTGGGCAGACGCGTTGGTGGCTCCCTGGGGTCAATATCACCTGATTTACGCCTTCCCTCCTCTAAGGCTCCTACCCCGCCTGCTTCGCAGGGTGGAAGCCGAAGGGATTCCAACGATCCTGATCGCCCCAGACTGGCCGCGTCGCTCTTGGTACGCGGACCTGGTACGTCTGGTGGCAGACGCCCCCTGGCGTCTGCCTCTGAGGGAAGATCTCCTGTCTCAGGGCCCGATCTTCCATCCTGCTTTACGGTCACTGGCTTTAACGGCGTGGCTGTTGAGAACCAGGTACCAAGGACTGGGGCCTGTCGGGCCCGGTTATCTCTACCATGCTGCGTGCACGGAAGTCCACTTCTCGAAAAATTTACCATCGTACATGGAAAGCATACATCTCTATGTGTGAGGAGATGAAGTGGCACCCCCGTACTTACGTGGTGTCCCGGATCCTGCTGTTCCTACAGCGGGGAGTGGACCAGGCTCTTGCCTTGAGCACGATCAAGAGCCAGATTTCTGCTCTGGCTGTTTATTTTCAGCGTCCCTTGGCAGCGCACTCTTTGGTTCGCACGTTTGTGCAGGGGGTCCGGCATGTGGCCCCCCCGGTGCGCCCTCCGCTGCCTTCTTGGGACTTGAATTTGGTCCTCTCGGCGCTTCAGCGTGCCCCCTTTGAGGACATTCGGGAGATCCCTTTGCTGACTTTGTCGCAGAAGGTGGTCTTTCTGGTAGCTATTACCTCTATCAGACGAGTGTCTGAACTGGCGGCCTTGTCTTGCAAGGCCCCCTACTTGGTCATCCATCAGGATAAGGCGGTGCTGCGCCCGCGGCCTTCTTTTCTTCCGAAGGTCGTTTTGACCTTTCACATTAACGAGGACATTGTTGTTCCATCATTATGTCCTCAGCCGAAGAACCCGAAGGAAGCCATTTTACATTCTCTGGATGTGGTTCGGACCCTTCGAGTTTACTTGTCGGCGACAGCTCCGTTCCGGAAGTCGGACTCGCTGTTCGTGTCTGTGTCCGGTCCCAGGGCCTGGCAGTCTCGTCGGCCACCATTTCCAGGTGGATCCGACAGGTTGTGCTTCAGGCCTATGCCCTGAAGGGGCGGGCGCCTCCCTTTCGGGTCACGGCGCATTCGACCAGGGCGATCGGGGCCTCCTGGGCTTTCCGACATCAAGCCTCTGTGTTACAAGTGTGTAAGGCTGCGACCTGGTCGTCGGTCCACACTTTTTCAAAGTTTTATAAGGTGGATGTGAGTGCATCTTCTGATGCCTCCTTCGGCCGCAGGGTGTTACAGGCGGCAGTTTAAGGTTGGAGTTCCTCCGTTGAGTAACTCCGGTTTTGTTTGGGGTGTAACCTGTTGTTTGCTGTGTTATTTTTCCCACCTCTCAAATTTTTTTGACACTGCTTGGGGACGTCCCTAAGGTCAATGAAGGCTGTGTCCGTCTATGAACGAAAGAGAAAAAAGGATTTTTGTACTCACCGTAAAATCCATTTCTCTTTCATAGACGGACACAGCACCCACCCCTCCTTGGTTTGTACTGCTTGTTACGAACTGAAGCTGCTAGAGCAGGGTGTGGGTTATGCCTGGGGGAGCCACGCCCCCTGGGAGGAGCGGCATGAAGGAAAGTTTTAACACCTTAAGTGCTGTAGAATTCTGCCTAAATCTCCTGGTAGGAAGAAGCATAACCCCTAAGGTCAATGAAGGCTGTGTCCGTCTATGAACTCAGAGAAATGGATTTTATGGTGAGTACAAAAATCCTTTTTTTCCTAACAACAAAAATGTAGTCCTCACACTCAATCACAAAGTATTTTTTATAAAGTAAACTACTAGTGGTGTGAAATTAACATCCTGCACGCTCACGTCTCAGATAAGCCCCAATGCCTGCAACTCTACACCTCAGATGAGCATTAATTTATGCACCTTCCCCACTCAGATCACTGTACTAGCCTGCACATCTGCCCCACCATTGTTACCCCCTGCTCATGTGTTCCACTAATGTACCCCCTACTCCTCTGCCCCAACATTGTAACCCACTGCTCATCTAGCCCAACACTATACCCCCCCTTGCTTTTCTGTCCCACTGCAGTAACCCCCCCGCGCGCTCATCTGTCCTAACACTGAACCCATCTTCTGCACCACTGTAACCCACTTTCTCTTCTGCACCACTGTAACCCGCTTTCTCTTCTGCCCCACCACTGTAACCCCCTGCTCATCTCTTCCCCCACTGTACCCGCCCTGTACATCTTCCCCACAGCTGTAATCTGCTCTTCTGTTTCACCTCTGAACCCCTCCCTCTCATCTGCTCCACCGCTGTACCCTCTTCTCATCTATGATAGGCAGAGTGGTGAAAGGAAGCAAAGATGAGACACATCTACCTGTCCTGACACACTCGTCCTGCTGATCCACATCTCGCATCCAGCCCACGTGCTTGTATGTGATGTCGCATACAGGCATATGGAATGGATGCACAATGATGAGCTTAGGTCTGGGCACCTTAGTGCAGTCCTTCGCTTACCTCATCCTTCGATTTTGCTTTTAAATGTCCTTATTTCTTCTGAGAAATCCTCACTTCCTGTTCTGTCTAACTCCACACACTAATGCAAGGCTTTCTCCCTGGTGTGGAGTGTCGTGTTTGCACCCTCCCTTGGACTGCAGGAGAGTCAGGACGCTCTACGCTGCAGATAGAGAAAGGAACTGTGTTAGTGGGTGTCCTGATTCTCATGCAGTCCAAGGGAAGGGGCATACTGTGTGGAGTTAGACAGAAGAACAGGACATTTAGGATTTTTTTTTACCTTTACAACCCTTTTAAAGGGTCACAGAGTGCAGGGGTTAAGTTAGTGATGCAAAGGTTCAGGAATAATTTAAACAAAGTTCCTAGAAGCTCAACAGTAATTCCACAAACTGTGACCCGATTGTGGTTTTCTCAATCACAGTGAAATCCCTTCTTTCTGAGATTTGGTAGTGGCAACCAAGCGAGTCATCTTCCTCCAGATGGTGGACGGGACTAGCAGGACTGTGATTGGTTTTAGCAGTGGCCAATACAGTCTTGGAAACAGGGACCCCCCCAGCTGAACTGCACCCAATCTCTTCCCCATCACAAAATCTGACAATAGCAGCTACAGCAAAGTTAGAGAACCAAACAATGTTTCCCATCTTTTCCAATGTGTGGAGGCACAGTGCCTCCCCCTCAGTGCAGGTGGAACGTGGAATGTATTAGTGTCTCACTGACACTTTCCTGTGCTGCTATGCTGATTGGGAGGGAGTCATGTGCCAGAAAAAGAGGCTTTGTGTTCTGGGGGTTGCCTACCCCTGTTCTAGTGCATCAAAAATATATTTTATTTTGAGTGATATTGTTGGTGCAGAAGTGACATGCAAGAGTCTTCATCCAGATTGTGATCTTATGCCTAGCAAAGAACAGTTACACCAGAAGGTAACTTCTCAGTCCCTTCTAACTGTTGCATGCAGATATTTGTATACAGCAAAACTAGACTCATTTCAAAATCAGCTTTATTCTGTGTTTTTGGATAGTGTTGAAAGGAATTTGTTCTGTGGCAATAAACAAAATAACTTGCACCTCTAAGTATGGTGGTGCATAGTAGTATAGTTAAGGGGTGTATCCTAATTGTAATTATACAGCAAAATTTGGTCAGGACTTGACTTGGATAGCTTAAAGTGGAAATATACTCTGGTGCTTATAAAAAGACGCAAGTTATTTGGCTTCTGTGACTGCTTAAAAATACAGCTTTGATGTGTCATGCCTACTGCACTCTATACTTTAAAACTTTACTCAAGGATGGTCAGCATGAACATTTTTGAAAAACGTGGTTGTAAACCCTTTACAACCACTTTTGCCTACAGGTAAGCCTATAATTTGGCTTAGTTTAGGAGATATTCACTGTTATAAGCATTTGCCGATGTCACTGGCACATGCACACTGAAGAGACGGCTCGTATGTGCCGTTTCTTCAGCTAGTGTGCTGTTACCAGCGGCTTCGTGGCTTTGACACCGTGGCTCTGGCCAATCACAGCACCGGAGCCTGCAATATCCGAAAGTAACTTTAAGAGACATGCCGGTTTGCCGACACTGCTGCAGGCTCATTATGCCTTTGTCTTGCATGTTTTTTCATTTTGTTCTCCCGGTGGGTTTACAACCACTTTAAAGGAGAAGTATAGCCAAAGCTCGTTTGGCTGTACTTCTATGGATCACAGGAGTGCAGTTTGTTTTGCACTCCTGTGACCGGTTTTCAGCAGCGTGGGCTGAAGTCCGCTCTCTGCTGACATCACTGGAATCGGTCCAGGCACCACGTCATCACAACAATAAAGTCTGGATCCGCCAGGTGCCTGGACTGATGCCCGTCTCAGCCTCTCAGAGAGCCGATGAGAGCCTGAGATGGCCGCTCCCCACCCCTCCACAGCTCAGCACTTCATTGAGTACAGGGGGCAGTGCGGAGAGCTGCTGATTGACAGGCATCAGCTTTCTGTTCAGAGAACTGAGCCATCGGCGATGTTCAATTGCTTGGTTCTCAGTGCAGAGACGACTCAGTCCAGGCTCGTCGGCACGACCACAAAGTTAGGATCCCTGGGCTAAAACCCAGCTGAGACCCTGAACCAGCCACCCGCACCCGCTGAGTTCTCTCCTGGAGCCTTTTTCGGTTCCAGGTAGAGAAGAAGGAACAGCTACTGTGAGTAAAAGCACTACACTGACTCAAAAAAACACAGGCACAATTTAACCCCTGATCGCCATTTCACTGCCCTGAAACCGGTGTTATTAGTACAGTTTAGAGATTTTATCACTATTAGTATCACGGGTAACTTCAGATAGATTCACTATCAAAAATGTTAAACCTTTGCCAGCAACACAATCAGACACATTATTAACCGTCATTAGTAGTATAGTGTCTGAATGTATCAATACCTTTGATCAGAAATATACTAGCATCCCCAAAAATGCAGCGTTAGCATGATCAGTCCCGACAAATGCCAGCACCTGCGTTTAGCCTCTCTGCCCTCTTCCATATTACTGTCAACTGTCAAGTGTGACATTGCACACAAAACTGCAGCGCTGGCAAGATCAGGTCTGATCTTTATTTTTTATTTGTAGTGGTTCTGCTGCTCTATTTGCTGCTACCGGGGTGGACCTGTGGTGTGTCTGGGCCCGTTTTTATCTGTAGGGGGTGTGCTTTGCTTCAGGGAAGCCCCATTCAGCCTTCTCATCCACATTTCACCGCTATTTTGGTGGCGCCAGCGCCATTTTTTTGCAATCTGCTGTTTACAATGGGATTTCCCATTGTAAATGGGATTTTCGGCCATTTTGTCGTGGTCGCGCTATGGTGCAGCTTGTTATTGCGGTCGGCCAATATATTGTGGTCGTGCCTGGTATCTCTGAGGCGTCTGGTGGCCATTTTGGGTGGGGTTTTGGCCTCTAGTGCTGGCTTCTGAACGTCGCGCAGCACAATTCTCCTCACAGATCTATTCCTCACAGTTTTTCCTCACAACACATGCTGTGTACAGAGGGTGGGCAGCGGCGCTGAGCAGTCTCTTGTTGGGTTGGTGAGTCCCCTGGGTAACCCCCCCCGGTCAGAGCAGCAGGGAGGGTGGACTTTCAAGTCTTGAATAGGACCCTGAGAGCTTTCTATGTTATGGAGTCAGTATCTGGTCCTTCTTCCCCAAACAAGCCAGAGAGGGCAACTGGTGCCCCTGCACCTGCAGTTCCCATGGACACTTTGTCAGCAGTCCTGGAAACCTTTGTTGCCAGGGTGGAAGCGGCATGCGGGCGTAAGTGGGGTATAAAGCGCCCCCCCCCGCATCTCCTGGGGAATTCTCTGACTAAGACCCGGGTCCAGCCGCAGCGCAGGACCCCGATTCTGGGTTGTCAGAGGATATGGATCAAGACCCCTCGCCTGGGTCAGTGCACTTGGCGTTTCTTCCCTTCCAGTGGATGGTGATTACGACGAACGCCAGCCACGCGGGTTGGGGGGGGCGTCTGGGGGGTCCAGTCGGCCCAGGGTTGCTGGACTCTAGAGGTATCCTGTCTGCCAATCAATGTCCTGGAACTTTGGGCTAACAGGCTGTGCCTCTCCTCGTGGTCGAGGTGGTTGCAAGGTCGCCCAATCAGGATCCAGTCGAACAACGCCACAGCGGTGGTTTATGTCAACCATCGGGGGGAACGCGGAGCTCAGCTGCAGCGTCCGAGGTCGATCAAATCCTAAGGTTGGCGGAAAGAAGCGTGCCGGCTCTGTCGGCCGTCTACATTCCGGGCGTAGAAAACTGGCAGACAGACTACCTGAGTCGCCAGATGCTGGATCAGGGGAAATGGTCATTGCATCCGAAGGTGTTTCAACTCCTTTGCAGGAGGTGGGGAACACCGGATGTGGATCTCCTGGCCTCTTGCCTCAACCACAAAGTGTCGAGGTTCGTGGCCAGGTCTAGAGATCCCTATTCCAGAAAGATCTACCATCGCACTTGGAAGGCCTACATCTCTATGTGCAAAGGCATCGGTGGCTAGTAGATACCAAGAAGGGGGATATCCCTATTCCAGAAAGATCTACCATCGCACCTGGAAGGCCTACATCTCTATGTGCAAAGGCATCGGTGGCTAGTAGATACCAAGAAGGGGAATACAAAATCCTTACCAGATGTTATAGAACACCAATGAAATTACATCGGATATACCCCCAAATATCGGAACTTTGTTGGAGATGGAAGGAACTATACTGCACATTTTCTGGGGCTGTGCAAAAATCAAAGATTTTTGGAGAATGATAGATGAAACGATTGAATTAATAATAGGAATGCGGCTAGGCGAAAATTCGGCTGCATTTCTGTTATTTGACATCCCTATTTCAGCAGAAAAATACAAAAAATCTTTGTTGAGACATCTGATAGTGGCAGCGAGGGCATGTATCCCTGTCCTGGGAAATGTGAAAGTCCCCCATCAGGAGCGCAATGGTTTGCGAGGATTGCAGAAATCCAACAAATGGAGAATCTCACTTTGGCAATAAAGGATCAAGATGGCAGGTACCATAAGACATGGGCCCCCTACATGACATATAGAGAAGAGACGATAGATGACGACTGAGGGAAAGCGGTGATGGGCGGCGAAGGGAGGGAGATAGGGGGCACCTTTTACCGTGTAAAAACCCTTTTACCGTGTACCCCCCCTTCTTCAATCAATTCGGGTTACTCTAAATCCATACTCTTCTTTTTTTTTGCCCATGGATCTCCCCTACTTTTTTCCCCCCTCGAAAAAAAAAAAAGGCACCCCACTCACACCTCGCTCTACACACCCCTTTCGTGCTTTTTGGGTTTCGAAAGGAGCTAAATTGCTCCTTATCATATGTTTCCTCTACCTGTGTTATTGCCTTTCTTTCCCAGCCTTCCCCGATCCTTCCCTTCCTACCCTCCCTTTATGTGTTATTTTAATTTTCTCTTTTTTTTAGGAGTTTATAATAAGCTTGAGTGGAATAGAATGCACATGATCTATAGGATGTAATATAAATGTGGAATCACGAACATGTATGATTATGTCTATTTGAAACAATGTTGAGAAATTTATGGACAAATAAAGAATTTATAAAAAAAAAACAAAGAGATGGGGTGGCATCCACGGATGTATTCGGTTTCCAGGGTCCTGCTGTTTTTGCAGCGTGGAGTAGATCAAAAGCTTGCCTTAAGCACCATTAAGGGTCTGATTTCAGCCTCGGCTGTGTTCTTTCAACGGCCTTTGGCGGTCCATTCTCTGGTGGGTACCTTTGTGCAGGTGGTTCGTCATGTACTTTCCCCTATTAAACCACCTCTTCCTCCATGGGATTTGAATCTGGTGCTCTCGGTTCTTCAGGAACCTCCCTTTAAAAAAACATCAAAGAGATTCCTCTCTTGACACTTTCTCAGAAGGTGGCCTTTTTAGTGGCCAGTACATCTGTCAGACGTGTTTCTGAATTGGCGGCCTTGTCGTGCAAGTCGCCATACTTGGTCCTCCATAAGGATAAGGCTGTGTTGCGCCCGCAACCTTCCTTTCTTCCGAAGGTAGTTTCGGCCTTTCACCTTAATGAGGACATTGTACTTCCGTCCTTGTGTCCTCGGCCGGCGCATCCTAGAGAGGTTGCGCTACATACTTTAGACGTGATATGTGCTTTGCGGGTGTACCTGTCTGCTACGGCTCAGTTTCGGAGGTCTGATTCACTTTTTGTGTCGGTATCTGGTCCACAAAAGGGCCTGGCGGTCTCGTCGGCCACCATTTCTCGTGGATGAGGCAGACCGTCATACAGGCCTATGCTCTTAAGGGGCGGGCGCCCCCCTTTCCGGTCACGGCACATTCGACCAGGGCAATTGGTGCTTCCTGGGCTTTCCGACATCAAGCGTCTGTCTCACAGGTGTGCAAGGCGGTGACTTGGTTGTCCGTTCAGATTTTTTCCAAATTTTACAAGGTTGATGTGAGTGCATCTTCAGATCCTTCTTTAGGCCGCAAGGTTTTGCAGGCGGCTGTTTAAAGTTGCAACTACTCCGTTGAGGAGCTCTGCTTGTTTTGGGGTGAAGTTGTTTGTATTTTACTGATACTGTTCCCACCCCTTGTTTTTTGACACTGCTTGGGGACGTCCCTTATGTCAAGACTTGTGAAGGCTGTGTGCGTCCATGGACGATAAGAGAAAATAGGATTTTTTGTACTCACCGTAAAATCCTTTTCTCTGTCGTCCATGGACGGACACAGCACCCACCCCTCCTTTTTAGGTTTGTACAGCTTGTTACGAACTGAGGCTACATGCTGCAGGGAGGAGGGTTATATCCGGAGGGACCGCCCCCTGGGCGGGCTGTTCAACTCTGTTAAAGTAACATGTATTTAAATATCTAACATGTTCTGCCTAGTCCTCTCCTATGAACAGGAACATAACCCATATGTCAAGACTTGTGAAGGCTGTGTCTATCCATGGACGACAGAGAAATGATTTTACGGTGAGTACAAAAAATCTTATTTTTTTCAACATCCCGCCCTTGTTTTTAAGGCTGGTTAGTTCCCAAACGTATGCTGCCATGGAAGTCTGTCAGGAAAACTTAAAATTTCTTATCAAATACTTACTGTAACTTTCCTTTCCTGATGCACTCCATGGCAGTAGGAGTTCCCTCCCATTGTCATGAATAGGCTATTTACAGAATGCTGCCTCTGTCTAAGCCTGAAAATTTATGGGAGTGGGGTGCTATGGGCTAGGATGGAGGGAGGGCAGGGCTCAAGTCCTGTGGGAACGCGTGTAAACGCAGTCCCTGCACTTTTTTCACAGCAGGAACGCAGTTCCCTTTGCAGGACTAGAGCAGCTGAGAGCAGCCGAGTCGCCAGAGCCAATCCTTCACTAAGCGGCGATGCCCAGCCCGAGTCACTGTCAGGGGCAGGCGAACCTTAGTAGTCCTTTATGTTACTGGCCGCTTCCTGTATATGGATTCATCGAGTAGTGTGTGGGTATTCCGTCACTTCCTCGATGCTGCAATGTCTCCTGGGATCTTTTGTCATTGTTCCCAGGAGACATTGCGGAGGTCTGCCGCGAGTTACCGCGGGATTTAGAAAGAACTTAAACATGCGGTTTAGTAATTATGCATATGAGCGTATCATTTTTTTTTTTGGGTGGGGGAGTGGATCTTGGGTGGGAGTTCCCACACTTTTTTCCCCAGGACTTGACCCCTGAGGGAGGGGCTACCCAAATGTATGCTGCCATGGAGTCTGTCAGGAAAGGAAAATTACGGTATTTGATAGCAAATTTTACGCAATATATACCATAGTTTGTAGACACTATGGGGCTGATTTACTATGCTCTGTGCGCTGCGCTGGTTCATGCGTTAATTAGTACTCCGGGTGAAGCCTTAATTCGGCGCATGAACCAGCGTAGCAGCCGGCGCATTGAAAGTAATATGTAAAGCCGCGCCGATCTCCCTATAGAAGTCTATGGGAGAAATCAAAAGTGTTCATATTAAAGGCTAATCTGCAAGTTTTGTCCTAAAAAGTGTTTGGGGACCTCAGTCCTGCCCCAGGGGACATGTATCAATGTTTTTTTTTTTTTTTTAAACGGCCGTTTTTTCGGGAGCAGTGAAATTAATAATTCTTAAAGTGAAACAATAAAAGTGAAATATTCCTTTAAATTTCGTACCTAGGGGGGGTGTAATGTCAGCATGTGAAATAGCGCATTTTTCCCGCACTTAGAACTGCCCCTGCACAAAGTGACATTCAGAAGGAAAAAAAGCCATTTAAAATTCACACGCGGCTATAATGAATTGTCGGCTCTGACAATTCTGACAGGATTAATTCATAAAACAAAAAAAAAATGTGTAGGGGTTCCCCCAAATTAAATTACCAGGCCCTTCAGGTCTGATATGGATATTAAGGGGAACCCCGCTGTAAAAAAAAAAAAAAAGACGTGCGGTTCCCGGCAAATATCCCGCCCCCCTCTGACGCACATATGCCACACGCGGACTTGCAGATGAGTTAACCTGTGGCGTCAGAGGGGGGCGGGTCCCAGGAGCGGGAACACGGCGGGATCTTCAATTTCAAGCGCAGCACCCAGAAGATCAAGAAGATGCGGGACGAGAAGGTCGACGGACAGAGAAGAAGATGGGAGAAGACGGCAAGACGGCAAGATGTGGACGAGAAGACCCAAGAAAGAAGCAGAGGAAGAAACCCGAATGAAAGAAGAAGAAGGAACCGCGGAAAGAAGATTTTATTAAAGGAATTGTCAAAAACCGGCTACTGTCATTTTTCACACTTTTGTCACTTTTTTTTTGTAAAATGGTAGGGGTACAATGTACCCCATTACCATTTCACACAGGGGGGGCAGGATCTGGGGGACCCCTTTGTTAAAGGGGTCTTCCAGATTCTGATAAGCCCCCCGCAGACCCCCACAACCACCGGGCAAGGGTTGTGGGGATGAGGCCCTTGTCCCCATCAACATGGGGACATCCTCCCCATGTTGAGGGCATGTGGCCTGGTACGGTTCAGGAGAGGGGGGGGCCGCACTCTGTCCCCCCCTCTTTTCTGCGGCCGGCCAGGTTAACGTGCTCGGATAAGGGTCTGGTGTGGATTTTTAGGGGGACTCCACGCCATTTTTTTTTTAAATTTGGGGTGGAGTTCCCCTTAAAATCCACACCAGACCTGAAGGGCCTGGTATGGATATTTGGGGGGACCCCACGCCATTTTTTTTTTTTTTACGGCGGGGTTCCCCTTAATATCCATTCCAGACCTGAAGGGCCTGGTAATTTAATTTGGGGGGACCCCCATACATCTTTTTTTTTTTTTAGTTTTAATGAGCAACGCCTGTATTCTTTATAGCCATGAGTACTTTAAAATTACTTTTTTTTCACTTCAGAAATGACATCTTGTACAGGGACAGTTCTAAGCACGGGAAACATGCGTGTACCCCCCCTCCCCCCCTGTATGAAATTTAAAGGAATATTTCACTTTAACCACTTTCATACCGCGCCTATTCTGGCACTTCTCTCCTTCATGTAAAAATTATATTTTGTTCCTGGGAAATTACTCAGGACCCCCAAACATTATATATATTTTTTTAGCAGACACCCTAGGGAATAAAGTGGCGGACATTTTTTATTTGATTTCCAACGGCATTTGCGCAATAATTATTCTAACGCCAAAAAAAAAACACGGTCCATGAATTTAAAAATAACCAAACAGTAAAGTTAGCCCAATTTTTATGGATAATGTGAAAGATGATGTTACACTGAGTAAATAGATACCGACTTGTCACACAATCATGGAATGGCGCCAAACTTCGGGACATAAAAATATCCATAGGCGATGCTTGTTTTTTTTTTTTACAGGTGACCAGTTCAGAGTTACAGAGGAGGTCTAGGGCTAGAATTATTGCTCTCGCTCTAACGCATGCGTCAATACCTCACATGTGTGGTTTGAATGGTGTTTACATATGTGGGGACTTACATGCATATTCGCTTCTGAGTGCGAGCTTCTAGGGACAGGGCCGTTTATTTTTTTGTGTTTTTTAGCTCATATTTTTCTGCTTGCACTTTTTTGTCATTTTTTTTTATTTTGGATCACTTTTCTTCCTATTACAAGGAATGTAAACATCCCTTGTAATAGGACTAGTGTGTGACAGGTCCTCTTTATGGAGAGAGGCGGGGTCAATAAGGCTGGAAAGCATGGTATTGGAAATAAAAAAAAGATCTCATGCTTTCAGCTGCAATCATGTTCGTTCAGCACAGTGGTGTAGTGTATAGCACTTTGACCTAGCAGCAAAAGAGTCGTTGGTTCGAATCTGCCCATGACAGCATCTGCATGGAGTTTGTATGTTCTCCCTGTGCCTGTGTGGGTTTCCTCCCACAATATAAAAACATGCTGTACATCGGATCCGGTCTAAATAAGCCCTAATATGCAGTAGTATATTTAGGTTTTGTGCTGCCCTAGGCCTTTTTTACCTCATATTTTTCTGCTTGCACTTTTTTTGATTTCGGATCACTTTTCTTCCTATTACAAGGAATGTAAACATCCCTTGTAATAGGACTAGTGTGTGACAGGTCCTCTTTATGGAGAGAGGCGGGGTCAATAAGGCTGGAAAGCATGGTATTGGAAATAAAAAAAAGATCTCATGCTTTCAGCTGCAATCATGTTCGTTCAGCACAGTGGTGTAGTGTATGGCACTTTGACCTAGCAGCAAAAGGGTCGCTGGTTCGAATCCTGCCCGTGACAGCATCTGCATGGAGTTTGCATGTTCTCCCTGTGCCTGCGTGGGTTTCCTCCCACAATATAAAAACATGCTGTGAATCGGATCCGGTCTAAATAAGCCCTAATATGCAGTAGTATATTTAGGTTTTGTGCTGCCCTAGGCCTGACTACATTTCTGCACCTCCTAATTGAAAAATGACCCACCCCTTCCTGTCAAAGCCACACCCTGTTTTTGTATCACCCGCCCAGGAATTTTCAGGGCACACACACACACTAGTTCTGGGGGGGGGAGGGGGTTACTGGACTCCCTTAATTTGCATAGTTTTTCTCTCACTTCCTGTTTGGCTATGGGGCAGGAAGTGAAGGCAAATCTCCCCAATTGGACACAGATAATACAAAATAAACTGACAGGGCTTATAACCCTCCCTCACTCTATCCAAAATTAAAGAAAATAAAAAGTGTTGATTATAGTTCTAGTCAGGGGCGGACTGACCATTGAGTCACTCGGGCACTGCCCAAGGGCCACATGCCACTAGGGGGCCCCCATCAGGGTTGCCAGGCTCAGTAAAACCAAGGACAGTATGTAAAAATCTTTTATTTTTTTAGATCTGTCCCTGATATGTCCGAAACTGACATGCTTTTAATGTGAATATCCAAGATTTTAGCTGCCCCGCCTCTGCACTGCCTCCTGGCGTGGTGGCCATCTGTAAGCCAGAGGGGCCTCATAATCTTCTATTGCCTGGGGGCCCCATGAGTTGTCAGTCCGCCCCTGGTTCTAGTTTAAGCACAAATTTCATAGAGTTTTATTGAGAGGCCTAAGAAAATATAACCATGCCAATAGGCCAGGATACAGCGTGGCTAATATGTATGAATGTGTGTGTTAGAGCACCCCACCCAATGTTAACTAAAAAATTATTAATTTGCAAATAAGTATTATCTGCTCATTTTTTTGGGGGTGTCTGCACCCCTGATAGTGACAACATTTGTGAGGTGTCTTCACCCTTTCTAATTCATTCACTTCCTGTCACATAGCCAAACAGGAAGTGAGGGTAAAACCTTACTAATATCTTTTCTTGGGGACACAGAGATCAATCTAAATAGTTTCCCATTATGTAAATTGCACTCTAGCATTTTGCTGTGTACACCCCAAATTATTAGGGATATTGGACTTTGGGGTCCATTTACTAAAGGCAAATCCACTTTGCACTACAAGTGCAAAGCAAGGAAGAAAACAACTTTGCTTCTACAGGATTGGATGTTAAAACCATCAGTGCTTCCTCTCTGATTTTCAGCAACTATGCTTGTACTGCAGAGTGGCTTTGCCTTTACTAAACCCCAAACTAAATAATCATTTGGGGCAGGGATCCTCAAACTACGGCCCTCCAGCTGTTGTAGAACTACACATCCCACGAGGCCTTCTAATGCACTGACATTCACAGACATGACTAGGCATGATGGGAATTGTAGTTCCTGAACAACTGGAGGGCCGTAGTTTGAAGACCCATGATTTGGGGTGTACACAGCAGTGCTGGAGTGCAATTTGCTTAATGGGGACACTAGTTAGATTGACCTGTGTCCCCAAGAAAAGACACTGGTAGGGTTTTAACCTCACTTCCTGTTCAGCTGTGTGACAGGAAGTGAAGCCAATTTTAAGAAAAGGGACACAAAGCTCAACCCAAAAAAAAACACAAAGCAGGGGTTCTAACACTCACTTGGCTTCCCTCAAACACCCAATAGCAAACCCCCCCCCCCACGGGCCATGTTTGCAGGTTTTACTTCATCTTGCACATGTGCTTTAAAAGACAGTCTGGACAGCAATTCTTGATAAGAGAAATCCACAAAACATGTCCTGTCGGGGGTACTTGAGGGCTGAGGACCACTGCAGAAAAAAGAAAATACTTACCAGTTTGTCTTTAATTTCGAGATTAAACATGGCAAACATTTCATGCCTACACACCAGGAAAGAAGCTTAGACAAAAATCACACATAATTTGTTAGGCCCAAACCTATTTCAGCTGCAGCTGTCAAAATATAGCATGAAAAAGTAACAAAAAACAAACTTCCAAATTTTAAAGTAATTTTTATTGGTCAACAAAACAAGGAAAGCAAAAAAAGACAAACAAACACACAAACAAAAATACATTTCAATAATCAAAATAAACATAGTTTTAAAGTCACATCTTGACACATTTTTCATAAAATAAGGCCGCATAGACAAATACATCAAAGTGAACATCATTTAAAAATAAACAAAAACCATTGGCAAAATAAAAAAACACATGCAGCAAACCACATTTGTGTTCAGCAACAGCATTTCTGCCAGCCTGCCCCTTCTGAGGGCAGCTGAGGAATGATCGATCCAAGCTTTTTATAACAGTGCTAGTAATGAAGCAATTGAAATCACATGAACAAATTGCAGTCTCTAGTTTGGGTGAGCTTGTAATTGCGCACACCTGGTATTAACCCAAACCACGCTCTATGAGCATCCAAGTGTTTTTCACCTTTTAAAAAGAAAGGATAATTTTTTTCTAAGTGTTTGAGCAGACTCAGTTCTTCACACATGTAGGAACCAAGCTGCAATGGCATGAGAGCTTTTTTTTTCCCCCTGATCTGATGCTTTCCAGCCTGAAGGGGAAGTGTTAAAGACAGAATTGAACACGCACATTTAATAATCTATTTGTGGGAAAAAAAAGGTTGCCAATTTTGTTTGGGAGCCACGTCGCACGACTGCGCAATTGTCAGTTAAAGCGACGCCGTGCCGAATCACAAAAACTGGCCCGGTCATTGACCAGCAATATGGTCCGGGGCTCAAGTGGTTAAAAATTCACAAAACACTAAAGTTAGCCCAATTTTTGGTGATGATGTGAAAGATGATGTTACGCCGAGTAAATAGATACCTTACATGTCACGCTTTACTATTAAAAACACTCCTGCAATGGGGCCAACATTCAGTACTGGAAAAAAGGTCGCCTATGGTCGCCTATGGGGCAGTGCCCCCCTCCCCCACAGCACACACTCCCCCATGTTGAGGGCATGCGGTCTGGTACGGCTCAGGAGGGGGGGGGCGCTCGCTCGTCCCCACCCCCATTCCTGTCCGGGCCAGACTGCGTGCTTGGGATGAGGGCTTGGTTTGGATCTGGGGGGGGGGAACCCCTCACGTTCTGGACCAAGCCTAAGAGCCTAATGTAGCCCTGGAGGGGGACCCGCGCCGATTTCAAGTTTGAAATTTGGCGCGGAGTTCCCCTTCATGGCTGAAAACAGCTCGGAGATTCCCGTGCGCCGCGTCACGCAGCGCAATCACGGGTACGCCGCTTGGTATTTACCAAGATTTTCACGGCGTACTGACACGGCGCACGGGAAGCTCTGAAATTTCTCTCTACGCATGCCCAGTATGCAAATGAACCTCCCGAGGTTCAGGCGCACTGTGCAAGCGTACGGGGATCTGTTTTCAAAAAACACTTTCACTTTCATTTCGGCCCGCCAAACACATTCAAACACATGTCACTTCACTTCCCCTGCATCCCCCCACCTCCCCCCCTAATAAACTCCCGCCCAAACCCCTGCAATTTACATTTCAATGTGCCGTGCGCCAGGTCTGTACTGGTGCACAATGCACCCTCTCCTGGGCGCACGGAGCACATTAGTAACTAGGGAAATACACTGCACTAGCAGCGTATTTCTTTAGTAAATGACCAAACGGCTGCTACTCCTGCTTTTACTCCATGAGTCATGGAGTAAAGGCTTGGTAAATCAGCCCCATAAACTTTCACACAAACCAATTACACCTATTGGGATTTTTATTATCAAATACATGTAGTGGAATACATTTTGACCTAAATGTATGACGATATTTGAGTTTATTTGATCTTTTTTATAACAGAAAGTAGAAAATATAATTTTTTTTCAAACTTTTTAGTTTTTTTTTGTTTACAGTGCACAAAAATAAAAAACCCAGTAGTGATTAAATGACACCAAAAGTAACCTCAATTTGTGTGAAAAAAAGGACACAAAATTTGTTTGGGTACAGTGTTGCATGGCCATGCAATTACCAATTAAAGTAGTGCAGTTAGGGATGAGCCGAACACACCCCCTCCCCTGTTCGGTTCGGACCAGAACCTTTGAATGGACCGAACATTCGCACAAACTTTTAGAACCCCATTGAAGTCTATGAAACTCAAACTTTCTATTTCAAAAGTGCTAATTTTAAAGGCTGATATGCAATTTATTGTCGTAAAACGGGTTTGAGAACCCAGGTCTTGCCCCAGGGAAAATGTATCAATGCAAAAAAAAGTTTTAAAAACAAGTTTCTTTGGGGGCAGTGATTTGAATGATGCTTAAAGTGAAAAAAAAATTGAAAAATTCCTTTAAATATCGTACCTGCTGTCTATAGTATGCCTTTGAAGTGGCACATGTTTAGAACTGTCCCTGCACAAAATGACATTACGCCTCGTGATGTCTGTGAATGTCAGAGTGTTACAAGGCCTCATGGGATGTGTAGTTCTACAACAGCTGGAGGGCCGTAGTTTGAGGATCCCTGCTTTAATGTAATGTCTGGTCCCTGCAATATGGATGAAAATCATTGAGAAAAATAGCATGGATTTCTCCCCCTCCCCCCAGGTCATTACCAGCCCCTTTGGCCCTATATACTTTGAACAGCAGTATACAGGTGGTGCAAACAAGACAGGGACTGTAGGTTTGTTGTTAAGTAGAATTTGTTTGTAATTTTGAACTGGTACTTTTTTAAAGTGTAGCTCCAGCCATGAAATCTATTTGTAAGCCTTTCTGAAAACATAGAGAAGGGTTATCACCCCTGTAAAATTTGTTTTGCTGTCTGTGTACATCTGTTCAGAAGATTGCACCTCACTTTCTGTCCCAATGACAAATGATTTTTTGAAATTTTTTTTTTTTTAGTGAAACAAGGATTGGTGATAAAGCATCAGTGGACAGGAGACACCTCTTACAGAAGAGAATTTCCCTTCCTAGGGGTAGATTTCCTCTCACTCCCTGTTGTCTCCTTCCGTTTGCAAGTAGGAGTCGTTTGTAAGTTGGATGTTTGAAAGTAGGGGCCTGCTGTATATACTCTGCAGAAATTTGGGCCATAGGTGTTGGTGTTGCCACAACACTGAACGCCCCCTGTTAGTCTTGGTGGGCGCTGGAACGCCCTGCTGTGAACTATTATATCAAGAATTGTAATTACATGCCATTGTTGAACAGTGGTAGAAAAATTGGGCTTTTGGTGCTGGTGCTGGTGCCACAACACTGTAAGTCCTCACAGTTACTCTTGGTGGGCGCAGGAATGGGCCCTGCTGTGAAATATTAGATCAAGTATTGTAATTACATGCCCCTGTTGAACAGGGGCAGAAAAATTGGGCCTTTGTTGGTGGTGGTGCTGGTGCCACAACACTGTAAGCCCTCACAGTTACTCTTGGTGGGCGCAGGAATGGGCCCTGCTGTGAAATATTAGATCAAGAATTGTAATTACATGCCCCTGTTGAACAGGGGCAGAAAAATTGGACCTTAGGCACTGGTGCTGGTGTCACAACACTGCAACCCCTCACAGATACTCTAGTTGGAGCGCAGTAATAAGCCCTGCTGAAAAGTATTGCATCAAAAATTGTTATTTCACGCCCTGTTAAACAGGGGCAGAAAAATTGGGCCTTAGGCACTGGTGCTGGTGCCACAACACTGCAACCCCTCACAGATACTGTAGTTGGAGCTTAGTAATAAGCCCTGCTGCAAAGTATTGCATACAAAATTGTAATTACACGCCCCTGTTAAACAGGGGCAGAAAAATTGGGCCTTAGGCACTGGTGCCACAACACTGCAACCCCTCACAGATACTCTAGTTGGAGCGCAGGAATGAGCCCGCTGCAAAGTATTGCATCAAAAATTGTAATTGCACGCCCCTGTTAAACAGTAGCAGAAAAATTGAGCCTTAGTGGCAGTGCCCAGAACCAAATATGTTCTTACAAGCTATCAGCATGATCATTGAGGAGGAAAAGGATAGTCACTCAGCATAACAGGATAGTCACTCAGAATCAGCATAGGGATCTGACATTTAAAAAAAAAAAATTCAGTTACATCAGCATCAGGTGCTCGGTAGCTGGTGGTGAGCCAAGCCTGATTAATTTTTATGAAGGTCAGTCGATCGACCGAGTCGGTGGAGAGGCGCACCCTGTGATCGGTTACAAAGCCTCCAGCAGCACTGAATGTGCGTTCCAAAAGAACGCTGGATGTAGGACAGGCCAGTAGCTCAATTGCATACTGTGCAAGCTCTGGCCAGTGATCCATCCTCAACACCCAGTAAGCCAGAGGATTTTCGGTGGGAAAGGTGTCCCAAGTCTGATCTTGCCCCTAGGTATTCCTGCACCATGAAAAACAGACGCTGGCGATGGTTGCTGGAACCGGTCATACCTGGCGGCTGCGGACTAAAAAATTGTCTGAACACATCGGTCAGACAGCCACCTTCTCCACCGCTCCTTCTGTGACTGACCGAATCCTCAGCAACACGTTGTCCAGGACCAGGATTTTGTAACCTCCCGAACACTTTGCACAGACCTTTCTGCAAGGCCTCCCGAAGATAATTCATCTTCTGCTCCCTCTGCGCCGGCAAGATAAGGTCCGCAACCTTACTCTTGTAACGTGGATCAAGGAGGGTTGCCAGTCAGTAATGATCCCTCTCATTGATAGCACGAATATGAGGATCCTTCCGCAGGCTTTGCAGGATCAGGGAGGCCATACAGTGTAGGTTTGCTGAGGCATTCGGTGCGGAGTCCTCTGGGTCACTGAGGACGACAGGATCTGCAGCCACCTCGTCCCAGCCACGTACAAGTCCATAGGTTTCATGGGACTGTAATTGATCCCTTGAAGACTGCTGCTGATGCTGAGTGCTAGGCTCCACCTCAATGCTAACACAATCCTCCTCCTCTTCCTCCTTCTTATTTTCCTGTGTGATAGGCGGGCAAGCAGGAACACTGTCTGGATAAAGGGGGCCCTGAGAGGTAAGGAAGTCCTCCTCTTCCTCCCTCTGTTCTGCCTCAAGGGCCCTGTTCATTATTCCATGCAGCGTGTGCTCCAACAGGTGGATAAGAGGTACATTGTCACTGATGTATGCACTGTCACTGCTCACCATCCTCGTGGCCTCCTCAAATGGTGACAGGGCAGTGCATGCATCCCTGATCATGGCCCACTGGCATGGAGAAAAAAAAACAAGCTCCCCTGACACTGGCATTATATGACCGTCGGAAATGCACACAGAGTTTCCTGGCCTGCTTCAGGACATGCCCAAGAACCGCTGCACCACCAAGTTAAGGACATGAGAAAAACAGGGCACATGGGTCAGTTGTCCCTGTCGCAGGGTGGAGAGGAGGTTGGTGCCTGTTATACCTGAAGGGTTCCACATGTACTGGCACTTTAAGGCTGGCTCAACCCAGCAGTGATGACAAGGGTCAAGGGGCATAGTAGCCATCTTAGAGAGAGCACATGTAAAGAATCTGATAAGATGTACTGTCCTGAGATGCATGTTGCAGTGTACAGATGACCTGAAATAAACATCCATTGTTCCAGACTTGGAACAATGGATGTGTCTCTCACAACACAGAGGTTATAACAGTGCCATTGTCGCAAACCACCACTCCTGGCTTAAGCTGGCGTGGCGTCAACCACCTCTGAGCCTGGCCCTGCAGAGCTGACAGAACCTCTGGCCCAGTGTGGCTCCTGTCCCCCAAGCACACCAGCTTAAGCACCGCATGGCATCTCTTTGCCTGCGTACCTGCGTAGCCCCTTGAACGCCTACGGAGCACCGCTGGTTCCGAGGACACATCAGCACAGGAAGAGGCCACAGAGGAAGAAGAAGAGGAGGGGGTGGAGGAGAGAGGTGTGTCACAACCAGTAGTAGCATTTTGGAGGCGTGGTGGCGGAACAACCTCCAGCACTACTGTACCTTGTCCTGCATCCTTCCCAGCTACCAGCAGAGTCACGCAATGCGCCGTGAAAGATACGTCCCTGTCCCTGCCTGCTGGACCATGAGGTAATATGCACCTTGCCACTGACCGCCCTGTCCAGCGAGGCATGGACATTGCCTTCCACATGCCGGTAGAGAGCCGGAATCGCCTTAAGACTGCAGTACACAGAGTGCCTTGGCGCGGCCTGCAGCTCACACAGGTATTTGCAAATACATGCAACTAAACCTCTGTTTTTAATGCATACAGCTAGACAGATTCATTTGGCTTAGTGTTTTTTTGGTTGGTAACTTTGAGCCTGGCTATTATGGAAACATATATTTTTTTTTTATATTCCATATATATATATTTAATCGCATACTGCTAAAAAATTAAAATCTCATTTAAAGTCCCAAAACCTCCCCCCTTTCTATCCATTTACAGGGATTGAGGCCTGTGGTAGTTCTATCATATGCCTCATGTAAAGTCCCAACCCTATCCCCCCCTTTTTTTAATACTGACAATACCTGCTGATCCCTGCCTGTGGTATTAATATGAGCAGATCCCTGCCTCTAGGAATAAATATAGGAAACACCAGCTTTACGTAGCTTTAGGTGCACACTGTGCAGAGGACACAGACAGTACACACACCACGTAGCTTTAGGTGCACACTGTACAGAGGACACAGACAGTACACCACATGAAAGTACTTGCAGAATGATCCCCTGCCTGTGGTATTAATATGAGCAGATCCCTGCCTCTAGGAATAAATATAAGAAACACCAGCTTTACGTAGCTTTAAGTGCACACTGTGCAGAGGACACAGACAGTACACACACCACGTAGCTTTAGGTGCACACTGTGCAGAGGACACAGACAGTACACAAACCACATAGCTTTAGATGCACACTGTGCAGAGGACCCAGACAGTACACCATGTGAAAGTACTTGCAGAATGATCCCCTACCTGTGGTATTAATATGAGCAGATCCCTGCCTCTAGGAATAAATATGAGAAACACCAGTTTTACGTAGCTTTAAGTGCACACTGTGCAGAGGACACAGACAGTACACACACCACGTAGCTTTAGGTGCACACTGTGCAGAGGACCCAGACAGTACACCATGTGAAAGTACTTGCAGAATGATCCCCTACCTGTGGTATTAATATGAGCAGATCCCTGCCTCTAGGAATAAATATGAGAAACACCAGCTTTACGTAGCTTTAGGTGCTTTAGGTACACAGACAGTAAACACACCACGTAGCTTTAGGTGCACACTGTACAGAGGACACAGACAGTACACACACCACGTAGCTTTAGGTGCACACTGTGCAGAGGACACAGACAGTACACCACGTGAAAATACCGCAGCTAGCACAATCAACTGCCTGCCTGTCAGTATATTAGGAAAAGCGGATCTAGCTAAAATCAATACAGTGTATAAATATATATACAACACCTGGGATGCATATATATCCTCTACACACTGTGGCCGGGATTCAGAAAGGAGTTACGACGGCGTATCTCCAGATACGCCGTCGTAACTCTGAGTGTAAGGCGTTACATCTCTGTGCCTGATTCATAGAATCAGATACGCCTCACTGTTGCCTAGATACGAGCGGCGTAAGTCTCCTACGCCGTCGTATCTTGGGGTGCATATTTACGCTGGCCGCTAGGTGGCGCTTCCGTTGATTTCCATGTCGAATATGTAAATGAGCTAGATACGCCAATTCAGAAACGTACGTGCGCCCGGCGCATTGATTTACGTCGTTTACGTAAGGCTTTTTTCGGCGTAAAGTTACCCCTGCTATATGAGGCGTAGCCAATGTTAAGTATGGACATCGGGACAGCGTAGAATTTTGCGTCGTTTACATCGTTTGCGTAAGTCGTACGCGAATAGGGCTGTGCGTAAGTTACGTTCACATCTAAAGCATTGACTATTTGCGGCGTGATTTGGAGCATGCGCACTGGGATAATTTCATGGACGGCGCATGCGCCGTTCATATGGAGCGTCAATTACGTGGGGTCACGATTAATTTCCATACAACATGCCCCCTACCAGCCTATTTTGAATTAGGCGGGCTTACGCCGGCCCATATACGCTACGCCGCCGTAACTTCGGGCGCAAGTTCTTTCTGAATACTGGACTTGCCTCTCAAAGTTACGGCGGCGTAGCGTATATGAGATACGCTACGCCCGCTTAAAGATAGGCATTTGTTTCTGAATCCGGGCCTGTAACTCTAACTGACTAGCCTGCCCGCCTGCTCTATCTAACTGCAAAACATTACACTCTCTCTGTCTCTCTCTCTCTCTGTAAGCCACCGCAACACACTACACAAGGCCAACTTCCAGGCGGCCTTATATAGTGTGGGGCGTGTACTAAACCCCCTGAGCCATAATTGGCCAAAGCCACCCTGGCTTTGGCCAATTATGGCTCTCCGTTTTTTGTAAGCTGTGATTGGCCAAGCATGCGGGTCATAGTGCATGCTTGGCCAATCATCAGCCAGCAATTCACTGCGATGCCGCAGTGAATTATGGGCCGTGACACGCCACTCGAATTTGGCGCGAACGGACCGTAACGTTCCTATTTCGACGAACGGTCGAACATACGATGTTCGAGTCGAACATGAGTTTGACTCGAAAATGAAGCTCATCCCTAAGCGCAGTGCTGAATAGCAAAAAATGCCCTGGTCAGGAAGGGGTTAAAAAGAACAAATGCAGGGTTAATTGGGACTACTTGAACTTGACTCTTTGGAAATTTGGATTTGCTGGGCCTATCCTTGAAGCAATACTGGCTCTGTATACTACTCCTACAGCCAGAGTCTTTACCTCAGGTCTTTTATCTAAACCTTTTGATATTTCCAATGGAACTCGACAGGGGTGTCCACTTTCTCCCCTAATTTTCAACATGCTGATTGAACCCCTGGCAGAACATGTTAGAACTAATTCTAAAATTTCAGGAATTAATATTGGCAATCAAGTACATAAAATAAGCTTGTTTGCGGATGATGTCATCTTAAAGCGGTAGTTCACCCACAATCCCATGATTTTACCATCGAGACAGGCATTGTAGCGCGAGCTACAGTATGCCTGTCCCGATTTTTTTAACCCCGTACTCACCTTGTAGTCGTCCATCGTAGATTTCGGCTCCCGCGGGGAATGGGCGTGCCTATGGAGAGGGAGGATGATTGACGGCCGGCCCTGGCACGTCACTTTCCCCGAAGACAGCCGGAGTAGGTCTCGGCTCTTCACGGCGCCTGCGCACAGGCTATGCGCACGCGTCGTGAAGACCAAGCCTATTTCGGCTATTTCCGGAGAAGCGTGACGCGCCAGAGCCGGCCGTCAATCATCCTCCGTCTCCAGAGGCACGCCCATTCCCCGGTATCTTCGATGGACGACTACAAGGTGAGTACGGGGGTAAAAAATTCGGGACAGGCATACTGTAGCTCGCGCTACAATGCCTGATTTTAAGGTAAAATTATTTTTTTTTTTTTTTTTTTTCCCGTCGATAGGGTGAACCCCCGCTTTAATGATAACTAATCCATTCTCCTCCTTACCCGAAATCCAAAAGCTTCTATCCTGGTTTGGCGAGGTTTCATTTTACAAGGCTAATGCCTTGAAGTCACTTATCTTAGACATTGGAGTTGATGCTGTTAATAAAAATTTGTTGCAACATCAATTCCCCTATGTTTGGGCGGATTCCACCATCCCATATTTGGGTGTTCATCTCACAAGGACCACCGAAAAATTATATGAACACAACTACCTTGCCCTTAGAAGTAAACTACAAACTGACCTTCAGATTTTGAGCAAATTCGAATTTTCTTGGTGGGGTAGATTATCAGCCTTCAAAATGGTACATCTTCCACAAGTTTTATATTTTTTCAGGACTTTGCCCATTCCTGTTCCTGTTATGTTTTTTAAGTCCATGCAATCTCTCTTGTCTAAATTTGTCTGGAATGGGAAGAAATCCAGGTGTACTCATGATAGGTTAATTAAACATAGAATGAGCGGTGGAACTGGATATATTGATTTCCAGGACTATTATCATTCCTCCATCTTGTCCCAACTGAAGGAGTGGTTCTATCATACTCCTACTACTCAATGGGGGCTGATAGAGGCTAGTTACTGTACGTATGGTTCTACCAACCTCTGGTTGTTTGGTTCTCTATTGGGTGTTAAGACCCCAATACACTTACCTCCTACGATGCTTGCATCCATACGAACTTGGCACAAATTTATAAGCTCCACTGGTCTAGCAGGGCCCGGAGTCGAAGTTAGAATTCCCATCCAAACATTATACTTTGTTACTAACAGGATGCCGATTTCCTTTTGGAACCAGAAAGGTATTAGGTATCTGGACGACTTTTATTCGAATGGATACATCAAGACCTTTTCTTCTATCCAATCGGAATATGACCTCCCTCACACCAACGAGTTTCAATATACTCAATTAATGCATTGTCTATATAAACTTGGCAATATTTCCAAACAAGTTAATGCTTCAGCTTGGACCTATTTTTCTTCGCCAATACGACAAAATAAGGGCATTTCTTTATTTTATCAATTAATGCAACAAAAACGAGTTTTTAATAAATCTGCCTCCCATCTTCTTTGGGAAAAAGATCTTAAATGCTCTTTCACGAATGACCAATGGCGCTTGGCCTGTAAGGCCAATCAATCTGCCACTCGTTGCACCTCCTTGTGGGAGTTATCTATCAAAATCACTTTGCGTTGGTACCTTACTCCGGTAATAGTGTCTAAATTTGACCCCCAAACCCCTGCAGCTTGTTGGAGACGTTGCCCAACTTCAGTCAGAGGAGACATATTCCATATATTATGGAGTTGTCCAAAGCTCACAGTCTATTGGGCAGGAATCTTCAATATAATATCTGACCTGACTCAAACACGAGTGGCTCCTGGTCCAGCATTGGCTATTTTATCATTAGGAATAGACAGGTTTTCATTTAATCTTCGTAGAACAATAACCCATCTACTCTTGGCAGCTAGATTGTCGATTACAAGAAAGTGGAAAGATCCCGATCCGCCTTCCCCTGATGACGCTATTGACCTCTTGGATTTACATAATTCCTATGAAAGGATTTTAGCGTCATCCTTGGGCTCTCTTCATAAATACTCAATCCAATGGGACCTCTGGAACGTCTGGTTCAAAAACAGGACATAATTCTGTTTACCTTATTTCCTCCGACACGTTGTTTACTATTCAGATAGGAAATATGAGAGGAGATAGCTCTCGAACACTATGATTCCCATATGGGGTGTTCGGGAAAGCTAGTTCCTTTATTTTATTTGTTTGCTAATGTATTTCTTTCTTTTTCCTTTGATATTGTGATTTGATCTCTTATTGACTTGATACTATTGAGAAAATATTCTACAGAAAATACTCTACATTTTTTCTTATGATGATTGGTAGTATTATATTGCTTAGCCAACACATATCTGTATGTTAGATAATGAGTATTACTTTGTCTCCTACTGTTACGATGCATTGTGTACTATATGCTATTGTAATGCATTATTTTGTTTGATTGAAAAATGTCAATAAAAAACTATTGAAATAAAAAAAAAAAAAAAGAACAAATGCCTCTTGTTTTCAAAGAGATTTCTCATGTCTTTTGATAGGAAGAGATTGTTTTTCACTTTTATGAAGAATCTATCCGAGGAGAGTTTTACCATCACCTGGTTTTGTAAGAGCCATGACAGTTGTGCTGACCATACTGTACATTATACCGTTTTCTTATTAAATTTATTTTAAATTTACCTTTAAGCATGTAGTGCAAGGGCATAAGATCAAAAAGCCAGCAACTCTAAAGCTTCTTTGTTATGAAACTTTATTTAGCCCAGGTTCACACTTGGCTGCGGGAGTGAAGCCGTGCGAGTTCAGCTCGCACAATTCCACTCCCGCTTGGCAGTCCTGATTTCGGCCGGGATTACAGAGATATGTGTGCAGGTTTCTGCACAGATGTCAATGTAAGTCACGGGCCTAAATCGCAAAAAGTAGTACAGAAACTACTTTTTGAAATCGGTGCAGCGCCACGCCACAGATGCGGCGTTGCACCGATTAGGACGGCACCATTGCCGGCAAATGGTTAAAGTGGAACTTTGGTCAGAAAATTAAGTCCTGCTTGATGACTTCAGGCTGGCCTCTTTTTCCGATATAGTTATGTAAAACATTAGTTTTTGCCTATACTCAGGGCCGTCTTTAATATGGTTTGGGCCCTGGGCAAACATTTTTTTTGGGCCCCCCTCCAGCTTATTTTGGGCCTGGCTGGTTCACATGTATGTTTTGGGCGGTCCTCATTTGTGCAGGTACAGCAGCCCATTGATTTGAATGGGCTGCCATGCCTTTGTTTCCTGCAGAAAAAAGGTGCATTCAGCATTTTAAAAATACAGTTGCCTTGAAATCCATTCTGCTTTTGCACCATGCTACTTACCTGCAGTTCTTGCACACACAAACGCACTGTGTTTTTAAAAGCGTGACCTAAACGTCTAAAAATGCAGCAAGTTTGACAGTGCGGGAACTGCAGATAAGTCACAGCAGACAGCAGAATGGACAGACAGTGCTGTATTTCAGTGTATTCAGTGTATTTCAGCTTGATGGGCATAGACGTGCCGTGTGCGCAGCCTATTACATGAGACATGCGCTTTTCTTTGCAGGAAATGCAGGCATGGCGGCCCATTCAAATGAATGGGCTGCTGTGCCTGCGCAAATGTGGGCCTCCAAAACACATACATGTGAACCAGCCAGGCCCAAAATAAGCCCATCAAGCAGTTAAATACAGACAGTAATGCCATGTGCTCTGAGGCCTTACTCAGCCTGGACTGCAGGTCTGGTCTGTGATTTAAAGAGTTCCTCTATTTTACACATGGCATGGCATGGGGTCCCATGGTGCTAAAGCAGAATGGACAGACGGTGCTGTGACCCCCATGCCATGCCATGTGTAAAATAGAGGAACTTTTTAAAACACTGACCAGACCTGCAGTGAATCATCAAATATTATAAAGACTTTGGGCACACTCTACAGAAAACTTCTATTTACAATATAGATTAGCAAACAGTGACATACCTTGAGGAGCAGGACATGAAGAAGTCAGCCTCGGGAAGAGCAAACTGGGGATGTTATAAAATCACATTCTAATTCACTTTTATATACAAGCAGCACCCAGTGGCAGGAAGGGATAAGTGCACGTCTAAAGGGAAGCCAGGGGTGCTGTACATTTTAAAACACTGGGAAGGGAAGCAGTACTGTCACTGGCTGCATGCCGCTGATGATTTTCAGCCTGATTTGTGGGCAGCACAGGGGCTTAACGGGCGGCAGGGCCGCCATCAGGAATTATGGGGCCACTTACACAGCTTCAGGCATGGGCCCCCTGGAGCAGAGAACCGGGATGGGGGGGTGCTGCCGCCTGAAATTGAGAAGCAGGGGGGGGGGGGCTGCCGCGAATTTAGAAGGGGGGGCCCAATACAAAAAAAGAAATAAAGAAAAATATATATAAAAAAAGGGGTGTAGCCACCCGGGGCCCTGGGGACCTCTGGGCCCTTTAAAAAAAGAAATAAAAAATATATATCAAAAATATATTTTAAAAAGGGGTTGCCATCTGGGGCCCTGGGGACCTCTGGGCCCTTTAATAATTTTTTTTTTTAATAAAATAAAATTACAAAAACAAGGGGGTTGCCATCCGGGACCTCTGGGCCCTTTAATAAAAAATAAAAAAAAATATATAAAAAATAAACATTTATAAAAAAAAAGGGGGGGTTGCCATC
The DNA here is from genome assembly GCF_905171775.1 of Rana temporaria. Classification (NCBI taxonomy): domain Eukaryota; kingdom Metazoa; phylum Chordata; class Amphibia; order Anura; family Ranidae; genus Rana; species Rana temporaria. The sequence goes on along the minus strand of NC_053490.1, from coordinate 391,090,773 downwards.
CAGGGCCCTGGGGACCTCTGGGCCCTTTAATAAAAAAAAAAAAAAATATATATATAAACAAAAATAAAAAAATAAACATTTATAAAAAAAATAAAGGGTGTTTGCCACATGGGGCCCTGGGAACCTCTGAGCCCTTTAATAAATATATATATATATATATATATATATATATATATATATATATATATAAATAAAAGAAATAAAAAGAAAAAAAAGAAATTAAATAATATAAAAAAAAAATGTTTTTTATAAAAAAAAGGGGGGTTGCCATCCGGGGCCCTGGGGACCTCTGGGTTCTTTAATAATAATACTAATAATAACATTTATATTATATAATATATTTTTTTTTTATAAAAAAAGGGGGGTTGTCATCCGGGGCCCTGGGGAACTACGGGCCCCTGGGGACCCCCAGACCTCTAAAAAAAAAAATTGGCCCTTTAATAAAAAATAAAATAAAAATATATAAAAAAAAAATTTTTTTATTTAAAAATAAATAAAAAAAGGGGGGTTGCCATCTGGGGCCCTGGGGAACTACGGGCCCCTGGGGACCCCCAGACCTCTAAAAAAAATAATTGGCCCTTTAATAAAAAATAAAATAAAAATATATATTAAAAAAAATATTTTTTTTATTTAAAAATAAATAAATAAAGGGGGGTTGCCATCTGGGGGCCTCCGGGCCCCTGGGGGTTGCTTTGGGCCCCCAACAGTGACAGGGCCCAGGGCACCTGCCCCATTTGCCCTGCGGTAAAGACGGCCCTGCCTATACTGTTAAAAATCTAGTAATACACCGTCTCACCCTGCTCTTCACATGCTCAGTTGCTCTCCAATTTTAGGGACTGCTGAGTTTGTAGAGGCCGATCAGCTGACAACCTTAAAGCAGATTTAAACTCTCCTATCCTTTACAGCTAAGTCTGTCTGTGCCTATCAGTGCCCACCAGTGCAGCCTATTAGTGCCCACCAGTGCCGCCTCATCAGCGCATATCAATGAAGGAGATTTTTATTTATTTTTTCTGTTGCTTTTAGGTAGGGGAGATGGAGGCTTTAATGGTCACTTCTCTAAACGCGAAAGAAAAGGAAGATTTTGATGCAAGATTTGAAATGCTTACACTCTGATGTGGCATACATTCAGGAAACCCATTTTAGAGAGGGTATGGTACCAATTCTTAAGAACAACTTCTACCCCTATGCATATAATGCATTTAATATGGCAGCTAAATCAAGAAGGATTTCTATATTGGTTTCAAGACAAATTCCCTGGACATTAATAGACAAAAAAAAACTGATATAGGGGACACGTTAACGGCGGTTAAAGAGGTGGCTATAGGGAGTATTACATGGTCAGACCACGCCCCGGTCTCACTGACATTAACTATAATTGAGTATTCCTCTGACAAGAGGAGACAGTGACGATTGAATGAGAGTTTGATGGAAGATAAGATGGTCGTAGAGGAAGTCATTAAAGGGGTGGTTCCCCCTTAAAAACGACTTTTTCTTATTCCACTGCCCCCCCACATTCCATCACGATTAAGGCTCTTATTATTTTTTTCATGCTGTACATACCTTAGTACAGCATATTCACCCGTGCATCCGGGTTGCGAGTCCCGCGGGAGTGGGCGTTCCTCACATGCTGGTGATTGACGTTTTGCCCAAAAACGAGCTCCCCCCGTCGCGTAAGCCGCGTCACGGTTGGCGAAAGGAGCGAACGGCGAGTCGGCGCTATACTGCGCATGCGCATCGCCATTCGGCTCCTTTCGCCAATCGTGACGCGGCTTACGCGACGGGGGGGGGAGCTCGTTTTTGGGCAAAACGTCAATCACCAGCATGTGAGGAACGCCCACTCCCACGGGACTCGCAACCCGGATGCACGGGTGAATATGCTGTACTAAGGTATGTACAGCATGAAAAAAATAATAAGAGCCTTAATCGTGATGGAATGTGGGGGGGCAGTGGAATAAGAAAAAGTCGTTTTTAAGGGGGAACCACCGCTTTAAGGAATTGCAGTACTATTTTCAATATAATACTGTAGAGGAGACAGGTGAAGGGACAATCTGGGAAACGCAACAAAACAGTAATAAGAGAGGTACTTATTAAGCATGGTTCCAGAATAAAAAAGGAAAGGGAGGCCCAATTGACCCAATTACTGACAGATATACAGATGTTAGAAACCCAACATAAACAGAACACGAGGTGTACAGGGGAGACAGAACTCATTAAATTGCGTAGACAAATGACAGAGTTACTCCAACATAGAGCTAAGGCAGCACTTCAGAGATGCCAGAAATATTATTATGAAATAGGAGACAAATGCGGCCGTTCACTGGCTAGAGCTTTACAGGAACAGAGGATTCAATCCTATGTCCCCCCACTTAGTGGACCTCAAAGGCAGAAAGGTACACCTTCCCTCTCAGATTGTCTCGACCTTCCGTAGATTTTACCAATCCTTATATAATTTGTAGGGGAAGCTAGTGAACACTTCTACCCTAATTATACAGGAGCTGGTGGAGTATTACACAGATCTCTACCGGCCCACAGCGGAATACCTGGAGGCAGAGTTGTGCGCATATCTGCAGGCTGTGGAGCTTCCGTGCCTCTCTGCATCCCAAAAAACAATGCTAGATACCCCCATTACAGTAGAGGATCTGCAGGAGGCAATCGCCCCCTCTCCTAACTCTAAGGCCACAGGGGAGGACAGCCTACTGACTGAAATATACAAGCAGTTTGGTGACTCCATCTTACCACTTCTTCTCAGGGTGCTTAACTCAGCAAGGACCAATCAGTGCCTACCAGAGTCCATGACTAGAGCAAACATTGTCCTTATATTGAAACCAGGGAAAGACCAAGTGGTCCCTGAGTCCTATAGGCCAATATCCCTTTTGCAAGGTGATATTAAAATCCTGGCTAAGGTGCTGGCCCTTAGGCTTAATACGGTTATCTCGTCCATTATACACCCGGACCAATCAGGATTTATCCCACAAAAATCCACTGCCCTAAATCTTCGCAGACTTTTTCATAACCTCCACGCCCAGTCAGATAACATGGGAGACAGGGCACTACTGTCCCTGGACGCCCACAAGGCATTTGACAGCATTGAGTGGCAATTCCTTTGGACAGTTATGGGCAAGTTCGGATTCGGAGACATGTTTCTGTCTTGGGTCAAACTGCTTTATAGCTCCCCACAGGCAGTTATAAGAAAGGCGGGTCACGGTTCCCTACCCTTTAGGCTTCACAGGTATGGGGAGCTACAAGAAAAGATTGTTATACGCGGATGACACAATGCTGTTGTTGAGAGACACTACAGACTCCATGAGAGCAGTGATGTCGATCATAGGACAATTCGGAACGTACTCTAGCTTGGTGATCAACTGGACCAAATCATCGCTAATGGTACTAGATCAGTGATGGCGAACCTTGGCACCCCAGATGTTTTGGAACTACATTTCCCATGATGCTCAGCTACTCTGAAGAGTGCATGAGCATCATGGGAAATGTAGTTCCAAAACATCTGGGGTGCCAAGGTTCGCCATCACTGTACTAGATGCTAAACCTGATGTCCAGGGCATAGCTGCACTCCAAATACCAATAACCTATAGTTTTAAATACTTAGGAATTCAGGTCACCCCGGAAATACTATAATACATCCCCCTTAATCTGTCACCCCTGTTGGGCCATATCCGGGGCCGAATAAAAGTGTGGTCAAGACTTAAAATGTGCCTGGTTGGCTGGGTAAATTTAATCTTCATGCCCCAGCTCCTCCATATACTACATAATACCCCCATGGTGATCCCCCTAAAAATATTTTGCATTATTAACTCTGTCTTTAGGTCCTTTTTGTGGCAGGACAAGCCCCCCCCGGGTTAAGCTGGAACAACTCCAGAAACCCAAGCAGGAAGGAGGTCTGGCATTGCCCAAACCGTGGCTTCACTATATTGCATCCCAGCTGCAGCATGTGGCCCGGGCCCTTGCCCCGATGGACGGGGAAATGGAGGGACACCCCTGACATAGACCCCATTAAAACCCTTATGTGCCATGAAACAGGGGTTTCAGATGTAGCGGAGGGCCTAGAGTCTCTAGCCTAGGCGAAGTCTAATAGGAAATTCCTCACATTTGCCCTAGTCCAGAAGATATGGAATAAGGCCAGGCAGTTGAGGGTTTCACCGATTACAGCATGATATGGAATAATGGGTACTATCCGGAGCTACAAAAAATTACATGTGGGGCTCAGTGGAGGAGGCATGGAGTCACACACCTACGCCACATTTTTGTGGCATGCCAATTGATCACCTTTGCAGATCTGCGGGAGCGATTTCGGCTCCCACGGACAATGCACTTTTACCATCTCCAATTGCAACATGCGCTCAGGGCTCAGTTTGCTGTGACTCTGTAGACTCCATCCCCGCCCCCAATTTTTCACTATATGGAGGAGGTAATCAGCTTTAAATCTTACGGACAGTGAACAAGTGGGAGAATGACGTAGTGGCTCTAGAGGGGGAACAGTGGGAAGAGGCACTTTAAGCAGAACAAATGTCTTCCCTTAACGTAGCACAGCGCCTGTCACAATTGTATTGAGAGTGCACTATACACCAGTCAGGCTGGCCAGAATGAGGGTGCAGCCAACCCCAGAATGTCCAAGGTGTGCGAGAGACCATGGAGATTTAATTCACATGCTGTGGCGCTTCCCCAAGCTACATGTCTATTGGACAGGGGTCCTGACCACCATCAATAATACCTTTTCAGTGAATATCCCGACTGACCCCAAACCGTGTATCCTAGGCATCCTAGACAACCTTCCTCTAGAGGACAACTTTAAACCACCCATTGCCAGAACCCTATTTCAGGCACATCTGCTCATTCTTAGGCGCTGGAATGCGTCCGATCCACCCCTGCTCAGGGAATGGATTAACAAGATGGGAGACACGTTAAGGCTAGAAAAGTTTATCTTTCAACAGGAGGGAGCCCTGGTAAATTTGAACAGCAGTGGTCACCCTGGCTGAGTTCCCTGGGCTTATCCCCGGTGGACCTTATACTCAATACACTATTGTGTTGAGTCAAATGTACACCAAATAAGGCTAACGCTTCACCGATGGAGGATGGCAGGTGCAGCAGGCCATGTGGGTGGATGCGCAACCTTCATAAAATGTACACATATTCTACCGTGCTTCAGGCGGTAGGGTGGAGATGATAAAGATGTAATGTATGTTAACTGTGATATGGTGGAACTAGAAAGTATGACATGTTTGTAAAATCTGTTCTTTAATAAACTTGTTTCTGAGAAAAAAAAGGCTCCATGTCTGAATAGACACACAGAGCAGAAGCTCGGCTCAGGTGCCCCCCCCCCCCCCAAAAAAAAAACACTGCACAGAGCAGGTAAGTATGACATGTTTGTTATTTTTAAACAAAAAATAAAACAAACTTTAAAATAACTTTAAGTAAAAACGACTTTGAGCAGTGGTGACTCTAAGAACAATATATGGGGGGGGGGGGGCACATAAGATACCACAGTCAAAACTGGGGGGCACTAATAATTCACACTACTAAATCTTAACACTGAAAAAACGACATAAGTACCGTATATATATATATATATATATATATATATATATAACAAAGATTACAAAATACGAGAGTGATGTGGTATGCAATGATACCTTTTTTTTGTACTAACCTAAGGCCCCATACACACGATAGAATCCATCCGCTGAAAAATCCCAGCGAATGGGTTTCAGCGGATAGATCCTATGGTGTGTACACTCCAGCGGATCTGTTTCCGCGGATATTTATCCCCTGGGATGGATTTCCAGCGGATAAATATTTGATGACATGCTATCAAATCTATCCGCTGGAATCCATCCCAACGGATGGATCCGCTGGTCTGTACAGACTCACCGGATCCATCCGTCCGAAGGGATCCCCTGCATGCGTCGTAATGATTCGACGCATGCGTGGAATTCCTTATATGACAGCGTCGCGCACGTCGCCGCGTCATAATCGCGGCGACGGCGCGACACGTCATCGCCAGAGGATTTTGGCGCGGATTTCTAATTCGATGGTGAGTACACTCCATCGCATGGAAATCCACGCAAATCCTCGAGAGGATTTATCCGCGGATACGGTCCGCTGGACCGTATCCGCGGGTAAATCGTCTCGTGTGTATGGGGCCTAACACTTAAAAGACAAGCTTTCAAGAGTTTTCCAATCTTCCTCAGGTATTGCTTCAGACCTGAGAAAGAGAGGAAAACTCTCAAAAGCGTTTCTTTAGGCTTCATTTCCACTGACGTTTTTACAGCCACTTTTCTGAGCGTTTTTTACAGCTTAAAAACACCTGTCCATGTTATTCTATGGCATCATGCCCACATAGGCGTTTTTGAGCTGCAAATGGCATAGGCGTTTTTGAGCTGTAAAAAAAACGTAGGACCAGGGCGTTCTGAAGCTCCAGAGTAGAGCTGTAAAAACGCCAGACGTTAAAAAACGCTCAAAAACGCTACCGCGGCATTTTTAAAGCTGCAGCTCACAAAAAAAAAATGTTACAAAATAAACATGGACAGGCGTTTTTAAGCTGTAAAAAAGGCTAACAACAGTGGCTGTAAAAACGCCAGTGGAAATGAAGCCTTATAGTTTAAAGCCGTGTAATCTCATGTAATAAGTTATCATGTTCTGATCATCCCACATAATACAGTGCCTTGAAAAAGTATTCTTAACTCTTGAAATTTTTTGTTTTATTACAACCAAATACGTAAATGTATTTTATTTAGATTTTATGTGATAGACCAACACAAATTGGCACATAATTGTGAAGTAGAAAAAAAATGAAAACTGGTTTTCAACATTTTTTACAAATAAATATGTGAAAAGTGTGGCATGCATTTTTATTCAGCCCCCTTTACTCTGATACCCCTAACTAAAATCTAGTGGAACCAGTTGCCTTCAAAAGTCACATAATTAGGAAATAGAGTCCACCTATGTGTAATTTAATCTCAGTATAAATACAGCTGTTCTGTGAAGCCCTCAGAGGATTGTTAGAGAACCTTCGTGAACAAACAGCATTGTGAAGGAAAAGAAACACACCAGACAGGTCAGAGATAAAGTTGTGGACAAGTTTCAAGCAGAGTTAGCTTATAAAAAAAAATATCCCAAGCTTTGAACATCTCACAGAGCACTGTTCAAACCATCATCTAAAAATTGAAAGAGTATGGCAGAACTGCAAACCTACCAAGATATGACCATCCAACTAAACTGACAGGTCGGGGAAGGAGAGCCTTAGGCCCCGTACACACGACCAAACATGTATGCTGAAACTGGTCCGCGGGCCAGTTTCAGCATACATGTTCGGTCGTGTGTAGGCGCGAGCGGGCCGAATTCCAGCAAACATTTGCCCGCCGGGCCTTTTCCCAGCGGGCAAATATTCCTGGACGTGTTTTAAAACCGTCCGCTGGAATCCTGCCCGCTCGGACATGTACGGTCGTCAGTACAGACCTACCGTACATGTCCAGGCGCCCGCGTCCCTCGCATGCGTCGAATGACTTCGACGCATGCGTGGAAGCCTTTAAATGGCAGGCCCGCCCACGTCTCCGCGTCATCGCCGCGTCATCGTCGCGGCGACGACGCGGACACGCCCCGCGTATTGTTTACGCGCGGACTTCTGTACAATGGTGTGTACAACCATCGTACAGAAGCCCTCTGGCAGACATGTATGGTGAAAACGGTCCGACGGACCGCTTTCACCATACATGTTTGTTCGTGTGTACCCGGCCTTAATCGTAGAAGCAGCCAAGAGGCCCTTGGTAACTCTGGAGGAGCTGCATAGATCCACAGTTTAGGTGGATGAATCTGTTCACAGGACAACTATTGGTCGTGCACACGTGTGGGGATGCTTTTCTTTAGCAGGGACAGGGAAGCTGTTGTTAAGATGGATGGAGCCAAATACAGGGCAATCTTAAAAGAAAACTTGTTAGAGTCTGCAAAAGACTTGAGACTGGGGCAGAGGTTTACCTTTAAGCAGGACAATGACCCTAAACATACAGCAAGAGCTACAATGGAATGGTTTAGAATGATCAAAGCATATTCATGTGTTAGAATGGCCCAGTCAAACACCAGGCCTAAATCTAATTGAGAATCTGTCAAGATTTGAAAATTGCTCTCCATCCAATCTGACAGAGCTTGAGCTATTTTGCAATGAAGAATGGGCAAAAATGTCACTCTCTAGATGTGCAAAGCTGAAGACTTGCAGCTGTAATTGTAGCAAAAGGTGGTTTTACAAAGTGCTTGACAGAATTGAGATTAAATTGCACACAGGTGGACTAATTAGGTGACGTCTGAAGGCAATTGGTTCCACTAGATTTTAGTTAGGGGTATCAGAGTAAACGGGCTGAATACAAATGCATCCCACACTTTTCACATATTTATTTGTAAAACGTTTTGAAAACCATTTATCACTTTCGTTCCACTTCACAATTATGTGCTACTTTGTGTTGGTCTATCACATAAAATCCCAATAAAATACATTTGTAGTCAGAGTCTTCAACTGGAAATGCGATAACCCTAACAACCAAGGCCTGAGGTGTGCCTTGGCCTAGCTGGTCACTATACCTTAAAAGAGGGCATACCCTGAATGTATGAATATGGAAAAAGTATGTGTGTTTAAGTATGTATTCTTCTAGATTGTAAGCTCTAACGAGCAGGGCCCTCTGATCATTCCTGTATTAAATTGTATTGTAACTATAATGTCTTCCCTGATGTTGTAAAGCGCTGCGTAAACTGTTAGGCCCCATACACACGAGAGGATTTATCCGCAGATACGGTCCAGCGGACCGTTTCCACGGATAAATCCTCTCAAAGAAATCCGCTGATTTCGATGGGATGGAGTGTACACACCATCCCATTGAAATCCGCGCGGAAATCCTCTGCCGATGACGTGTCGCGCCGTCGCCGCGATTATGACGCGGCGACGGGCGCGACGCTGTCATATAAGGAATTCCACGCATGCGTCAAATCATTACGACGCGTGCGGGGAATCCCTTTGGACGAATGGATCCGGTAAGTCTGTACAGACGAGCGGATCCATCCGTTGGAATGGATTCCAGCAGATGGATATGTTGTGCAGCACAACAAATATTCGATCTGCTGGAATCCATCCCAGAGGAGATTTCTCCGCGGAAACAGATCCGCTGGCGTGTACACACCATAGGATCTATTCGCAGAAACCCATTTGCTGGGATTTATCTGCGGATAGATTCTATCGTGTGTACGGGGCCTTAGCGCTATATAAATCCTGTATAATAATAATAATAATATGTATGAAGGTTGGGGGAAACGGGTGGGTGGGAACCCTGAATGCAAGGCCAACAATAGATCAGGCAGGGGAGGAGGGATATGTACCCCTCAGACTCCTCAAACAAATACAGATAGCCCTCCGGCCAGCCTTCTTACTTGTAGTCAGCGTCTTCAACTGGAAATGCGATAACCCTAACAATCAAGTCCTGAGGTGTGCCTTGGCCTAGCTGGTTAGCATGTCTGAAAAGAGGGCAAAAAGACACATATTTAGGTGTGAAAAGAAAGCTTGAATAAGGATAGGTAACAATCCATCTAGTAGAGTAGCGCACGCCCGGATGGCATCAGTATGTGTTTCCAGTATGTATCCACTATGACAGGAGAAAACCACTGTCTCATAACTGAGTGATAAGGAACCCCCTATTGAACCTGCCAAGTTGCCCAGAACCCAAATAACATCCCGTGAAAGATTGGATTGAGCCTGATGCTGAGACAACCTAGACATGAGAACGAACTGCTTGTAATGAGAGGATATGTGGGGAAAGGGAGCAAGGGCTGGCCCGAGGAGCCCCTGCAAAATAATGGCCAAGAAGATCGAAACACTTCAAAAACGGACATCGGCAAAGTAGCTCTGTGAAATAGAAAAAAGAAGGGCAGCGCTTGTATAACATGTATCAATATTCCTGTATCGATAAAGTGCAGATGTGCAGAAAAATGCAATTACATAAAATTAAATATGCATATGTAGCGCCCTGCTCCTGATAACCAGGCGCTCTGTTTAAATTTAGTGGGTGTCTGAGCTGGTAGTTAGCTCAGACTCTGATGATTAAGGCTAAATCAGCCTCTGTTCCGGCTATGGCTGTGCTTGGAGGGTTTTCCCATTGTTTGCCTGTAGGTGGCGTTGCCACCACAGGCCAATGTTGGAACACAGGCAGGTCAGAGTGTACTGAGTGTTTTTCCCCGGGAACAGCCCAGTGGGAGTGGTCTTCCCGCTGGGCATGCTGGGGAAGGATACTTAAGGGGCAGACGCCATTTTTTCGGGGGTCTTTGCCTCATGGCCCTTCTGGCTCGAAGTACGTGATGGTCCATTTTCCCCCCTGGGACCACGTTGGCCAGAGGCTGCATTTCCGCCAGGTAGGCCCAGTTGTCTTTACTGGGGCCTGCACTTTGAAGGTGATCCTCTGCTGTCTGTCCTGCGGGAGGAAGCCACTCAATGGAGGAAACCAGGGGAGGACTAAGCATAAAGCTGGTATCTCGGGAGAGGCCTGGTAACTTTATTGGAGGATGCACCGTATTCTATGATGCCTTACAGTGTTGCTGGGTCGGCTCTAAACTGTACGGTTGGAAATCCGGGTACTAAATCCTGTGGCAGAGGATTCTGGAACAGTTTATTTCTATCTACAAAGAAAGATCTGTGGCAGAGACTGTATTCTTTTTTCTTGTCCGTGCATCATCCCGGCTGCTAGGCCAGTGAGAGGGGCCTATCCGGGTGAGCAATACCCACTCTGAGGAAAGTGGTGAGTGTGACTTTTGAAACTTAGAAGTTCCCCAGTGATCTGCATCGTGTGCCTGAACATTCCCCTGACGCTCCATCCTTCTACCTATACAAGTTTGTGTGAAATAAAACGGGACAGAAAAAGGGATTTACAACTTGTGTGGACATTGAAGTTTCTTAGACTCTCATCTCATCCCCTAGACAACAAAGAGAGAGGTAACATGCTCCTACGGGGGGTAGTGCTAGACATATATCAATTAATGTGTAAACAAAACCGTGGGCGTTATTTACGAAAGGCAAATGCACTTTGCACTACAAGTGGGAAATAAGGGAAATAAAAAACAGTATTTTAGCTTGCACATGATTGGATGATAAAATCAGCAGAGCTTTCCCTCATTTCAGATCTACCCCTCAGATTTAAAGCGACTGCACTTCCAAGTGCACTTGCAGTGCAAGGTGGATTTACCTTTTGTAAATAAACCCCATGTACCATATAATAAGATGCAACAATAAAGTGCAATAATAAAAAGTCCATATAAGTGACTAAAAATCCTTGTGGCAATAAAGTGACTTGGTACAAAAGCTTGACCTCATGAGAACCGTCACCCCAGTGAGATGAAAGGCTTACCGGAACTCCAGCGCCCCCCCCCCCCCCTTGCTCAGGGAGGTTACGAAGCGCTAATTGGATCAGAGATCCCAACCATGGATATCCAGATCTCCAGGGCGTCTCAAGTCTCCTGGGCGTCTCCCACCAGGAGCTTCCGTATCCTGGGTGGTATTCAAAGCAAGTGTCTTGAATATACAAAGGAAGTGCAAATCATGCAAGAAAATAAAACTCCAAAGAGTGTGATATTGTCTCTTTAAGTATGTAGCACTACCCCCGAAGGAGCTGCAGGTTTAGATTGGGTTTAGCGTTACCTCTAAGTTCGTTGTCTAGGGAAGAAAGTCTTTAGTAATTGCAATGTAAACACAAGATGTAAAACCTTCAACTGTTTGTTTTATTTTTGCTGCATAAACTTGTGAAGGAAGCAGAGAGTATAGAGAGAAGGGGAAGGTTCAGGTACGTGGTACAGAATGCACAAAAAATATTCAAAGTTCCAATGTTCGCCACTCACTCCTGAGTGGGTATTGCTCACCTGGATAGACCCCTCTCACATGGCCTAGCTGCCGGAATAATGCACGGACAGTATTTAAACAGTCTCTGCCACAGACCGTCTGAGAACACAGAATGGATAGTCAGGAATCCTCTGCCACAGGATTTTAGTCCCAAACTTCCTGTCTTACAGCAAAAGAGCCTTTAAGCCGATCCGACGGACTGTAAGACAAATTGCATAGTGGATCCCTTTCCCTTACGAGGTCACCAGGCCTATCCCGAGACATCATCTTTCCTTGCTTGTCTCCTCCAGGGCAGGTCCTCCCCCGGTTTCCTTCTCTAAGAAGCTTCCCCCGCATGGATGGACAGCTTGGGATCCCTTGTAGAAACATAGGCCCCAGCCAGCATAGTTGGGCCTACCTGATAGGAACACAGCCTCGGACCAATGTGGTCCCAGGGCTGAAATCACACACGCACCTCGCGCTAGGAGGGCCACAAGGCGAAGGCCCCCGAAAAACGGCGTCTGCCCCTTAAGTATCCCTTCCCAGCATGCACAGCGGGGCACCACTCCCACTAGGCTGCTGCTGAGAAGGGTCACTCAACACACCATGGTTCGCCTGAGTTCCAACATGGGCCTGAGGTGGTAACACCAACTACAGGCAACAGGGGAATATTTCTTGTTACAACACTGTAAGCCCTCACAGTTAGTCTTGGTGGGAGCTGGAATGCCCTGCTGTGACCTAGTATATCAAGAATTGTAATTACATGCCATTATTAAACAGTGGTAGAAAAATTGGGCCTTTGGTGGTGGTGCTGGTGCCACAACACTGTAAGTCCTCACAGTTACTCTTGGTGAGCGCTGGAACGGGCCCTGCTGTGAAATATTATATCAAGAATTTTAATTACATGCACCTGTTGAACAGGGGCAGAAAAATTGGGCCTTTGGTGGTGGTGGTGTTGCCACAACACTGTAAGCCCTCACAGTTACTCTTGGTGGGCTCAGGAATGGGCCCTGCTGTGAAATATTAGATCAAGAATTGTAATTACATGCACCTGTTGAACAGGGGCAGAAAAATTGGGCCTTAGGCACTGGTGCCACAACACAGCAACCCCTCTACTCTAGTTGAAGCGCAGGAATGAGCCCTGCTGCAAAGTATTGCATCAAAAATTGTAATTACACGGCCCTGTTAAACAGGGGCAGAAAAATTGGGCCTTAGGCACTGGTGCTGTTGCCACAACACTGCAACCCCTCACAGATACTCTAGTTGCAGTGCAGGAATGAGCCCTGATGCAAAGTATTGCATCAAAAATTTTAATTACACGCCCCTGTTAAACAGGGGCAGAAATATTGGGCCTTAGACACTGGTGCTGGTGCCACAACACTGCAACCCCTTACAGATACTCTAGTTGGAGTGCAGGAATGAGCCCTGCTGCAAAGTATTGCATTAAACATTTTAATTACACGCCCCTGTTAAACAGGGGCAGAAAAATTGGGCCTTAGCTACTGGTGGTGGTGCCTAGAACCAAAAATGTTCTTACAAGCTATCAGCATGATCATTGAGGAGGAAAAGGATAGTCACTCAGCATCACCATAGGCAGTCTTGAAGGGATCTGACATTTAAAAAAAAGAATGTTCGGTTACATCAGCATCAGGTCATTGGTAGCTGGTGGTGATCCAAGACTGATTCATTTTTATGAAGGTCAGTCGATCGACTGAGTCAGTAGACAGGCGGACCCTGTGATCGGTTACAAAGCCTCCAGCAGTACTGAATGTGCGTTCCGAAAGAATGCTGGATGCAGGACAGGCCAGTAGCTAAATTGCATACTGTGCAAGCTCTGGCCAGTGATCCATCCTAAAGACCCAGTAACCCAGAGGATTTTCGGTGGGAAAGGTGTCCAAGTCTGATCTTGATACTAGGTATTCCTGCACCATGTAAAACAGACGCTGGCGATGGTTGCTGGAACAGGTCATATCTTGGGGCCGCGGACTAAAAAATTGTCTAAACGCATCGGTCAGACAGCCACCTTCTCCACCGCTCCTTCTTTGACTGACCAAAGCCACACGTTGTCCAGGACCAGGATTTTGTAACCTCCCGGTCTCTGGGAACAAGTTGCACAGCCCTTTCTGCAAGGCCTCCCAAAGATGTTTCATCCTCTGCAACGGCAAAATAAGGTCCACAATCTTACCCTTATAACGTGGATCAAGGAGAGTTGCCAGCCAGTAATGATCCCTCTCCTTGATACCACGAATACGAGAATCCTTCCGCAGGCTTTGCAGGATCAGGGAGGCCATGCAGCGTAGGTTTGCTGAGGCATTCGGTCAGGAGTCCTCTAGGTCACTCAGGACTAGGGATGAGCTTCTTATTCGAGTCAAACTCATGTTCAACTCGAACATCGTATGTTCGATCGTTCGTCAAATTACGAACGTTTTGGGCTGTTCGCGCCAAATTCGAGTGGCGTGTCAAGGCCCATAATTCACTGCGGCATCACAGTGCATTGCTGGCTGATGATTAGCCAAGCATGCACTATGACCCGCATGCTTGGCCAATCACAGCGTGCAAAAAACGGAGAGCCATAATTGGCCAAAGCCAGGGTGGCTTTGGCCAATTATGGCTCAGGGGGTTTAGTACACGCCCCACACTATATAATGTTGCCTGGAAGTCGGCCTTGTGTAGTGTGTTGGTGGTTTACAGAGAGAGACAGAGAGAGAGAGAGAAAGAGAATGCCATTTTTTGGAGTTAGATAGAGCAGGCAGGCAGGCAGGCAGGCTAGTCAGTTAGAGTTACAGTGTGTAGAGGATATATATGCATCCCAGGTGTTGTGTATATATATGTATACACTGTATTGAGTTTAGCTAGATGCGCTCTTTCTAATTTACTGACAGGCAGGCAGGTGATTGTGCTAGCTGCAGTATTTTCACAAAAATAAAAATGCATGCTAACAAAAGCATCATTTTGATGCAGCGGCATCAAAAGGCCCATGCACTTTGGTGCTATTGGGGGGTGGCAGGCAGTTCATTCTCAAATTAATAGGCTGTTCTGCAGCAAGTGTATGTAAAAAAACGTCACTTGAATAAAAAGGCCAAACGCTAAAACCTATAAAATAACCCAACTTGCAAAAGTGAAACTAAAGCTGATTCAAAAAACAAAGTGTCCAATATGACATAAGTATAGAAGTTCCATCCATAAACACTGTCAACGGAGGAAATAAGATTATAAAGATGAGTCTTCACAAACGCTGGGCTCACAGCGCGCTTACCTCACTGATGTGGGACAATCGCTTTGAATAGATCCTCAAATCAAGTGTGTGGAAGCTGCAACGTCCTCTCAGCTGGATGCGTAGTGCTGGTCTTCGGAAATATGGAGACTCACCAAGGAATGCAGATGTCACAAAGAAGAGAGCAAAAGAAAAGTGACTCCCATCGTGAAGTATATCAAAACATCCAAGAGATTTATTAAAGACTAAAATATGCTTACAAGCATTCAAATCAAAAACGCCAAATACAAAACTTCCGGTTGGACGAACGGGGTTCCGCGTCACTTCCGGTCATGTCTAGCTCGTACCTTACGCGTTACGTCACGGCACGTGACTTCATCAGAGGCTCTGATGAAGTCACGTGACATAACGCGTAAGGTACGAGCTAGACGTGACCGGAAGTGACGCGGAACCCCGTTCGTCCAACCGGAAGTTTTGTATTTTGGCGTTTTTGATTTGAATGCTTGTAAGCATATTTTAGTCTTTAATAAATCTCTTGGATGTTTTGATATACTTCACGATGGGAGTCACTTTTCTTTTGCTCTCTTCTTTGTGACATCTGCATTCCTTGGTGAGTCTCCATATTTCCGTTGCCATCTTCTATAAGGTTTATTTGTTTGCACGTTTTTTCAGTTTTACTGATTTTCATTATTCAGTGCATTTATTGCGCTCATTACTTCTTTTTTTATTCATACCACTTGTTTTGTTGTTAGCACAATTATAGATTTGAGCAGCAGTTTGTTTGATTGCACATATATATTTCACAAATTTTTACTTCATCATTTCACTTTTGTCTAGCACTTTAGATCCACTTTTTTGTTCTGCAGCAAGGCACATACTCTGATGCATCGCATAGATGTGAAGTTGAACCTTTAAAACACAGTCAGGAGGCTGAGGGGCACCAAATAACCCAAATTTTCAAAAAATCATTTGTCATTGGGATAGAAAGTGAGGTGCAATCTTCTGAACAGATGTGCACAGAAATCAAAACAAATGTTACAGGGGTGATAACCCCTGGCCCAGATTCAGGTACGACTTGCACGGGCGCAATCGTGATATGCGCCGCGCAAGTACGGATTTGCGCCCAGGCAAATATGCGGATGACCCAGAAAACAAGCTAAGCCTGAAATCAGGCATTTTTCAACGCACGCAGTTTCTCTGCCCCGGCGCAATTAATGGGCATTTTTGCGCAGGGTGCAACTTGCGCTCTCAGTGTTTTCCCTCAGCAAATATGCAAATGAGGAACTAACGCTGATTCAAAAACCTGCGCAGGTGATGCACAGTTTGCACACCAAGCGCGCAAGCTGTTTGCCCCGGGCAAACTTGCACATTATAAAAGCAGGGGGAAAGTTAGCAACAGATGGCCACAGGTCAGCTGGAGAGCAACTACAGCAGCACCAATACGGACGAGCTGAACACGCAGAGCACCCACACTTTCTGGACCTTACATCTGTGTGCCAACATGCCAGGGGCAGCTATGGTTCTAGCAATACTAGAAAGTGAACCGACTCGTAGGAGGGCACGGAAGAGGATATACCGAGTGCGCAGGAACATCTTTGACATGAGTGATATGGAGGTGTATCGCATGTTTAGATTCAGCCCTGAAGTCATCCTGGAATAAGCCACAATCCTGCATGATGACATCACCAGCCAGACACATCGTGGACATGCAGTGGAGCCACTGGTCAAGGTAGTTGCAACCCTGCATTTCCTGGCCACTGGCTCTTTTCAGCGCACAGGTGGAATGGTGGCTGGGATGTCCCAATCCTCCATGAGCAGGTGTGTGCATCAGGTTATTCCTGCAATCCTGCATGTCCCACCAGTTCATCAAACCCACCCAGGAGGATCTGCGGCAGAAGGCAATCACAGATTTCTACCAAATTGCCAGATTCCCACGCACTGTGGGGGCCATTGATTGTACCCATGTGGCACTACGGCCCCCCCGTGAGCTAGAGCATATATACTGTAATAGGAAGCACTGGCATTCCATCAATGTCCAGGTCATAGTGGATGCCCATGGCCTCATATGGCATGTCCGTGCCAAACACCCAGGATCCAGCCATGACAGTTTCATCTACCGTCAGAGCCCCATCCCCACCGAATTTGACCAGAACATGTATGGGGACAGCTGGCTGATTGGTGAGTGACATGGGTGTCAGGTATGACTGTCCCCCCCATGATGCCGACATCATGAGGGGCACATGCATGACTAACATCCTCCTGTCTTTTCCCTTCCAGGTGACTTTGCATATGCACTGGGACCCCATATGATGACTCCATTCCGGAACCCCCAAACCCCAGAAGAGGAAAGATATAACGAGGCACACGCACGTACCCGTGCAGTGGTGGAGCGCACATTTGGCATCCTTAAGTCCCGTTTCAGATGCCTGGATAAATCCGGGGGGACCCTGTTGTATTCCCCAAACTTTGTATGCAAGATCATCGGGGCATGTTGTATTCTGCACAACTTTGCTGAGAGAAGGGGCCTGCAGATTGACATACGTGATGACCTGACCCCCGAACCCCACATTCCCCCCCCCAAGAAACTCTACCGGGTCTACTGAGGGAAGAGCAATCAGGAGTGGTCTCGTGGAACGTCTCTTTGCACGTTAAAAACACATTAATCATGTCACAAGTAGAATGTACGCGTGCACACCACTGTGTTCCCTAGCACACACACCCCACATGCACCCAAAATTGGATTAGACCCAAGGATACCCCATGGTATTAGGGAGCAGACGCCGCGCCAAGGCTCCAATTATGTTGCTGTCCATTCATACACCTTTCACATGGCAGAGGGTGACACCCCTTTTCCAGCAAGAGTGACCCCCCCCCATTCACACACCAGTCACACTGTAGTATACACTCCTCACCGTGTGTAGGGACTACAAAATAAAAAAAATGCATAAATTAAATATAGAAAAGCTCATCATCTGAGCAACATGCACCAGTATCTCCATGGGGCCTGACTGGACCCCATGCTGATGGGGGGATGGTGTGGGTCGCCCCGCAGCCGACGACGGCCCAGCTTCATCATCAACATCTGTGGATAACACAAAAAAAAACATGTTGCTGGAGCAACACACTTGTCACATGTTCCCTTCTACCCCCTCCCATGATACACAGCAAATATGAGAAAAAATACACTTGTTATATGTTCCCTTCTACCCCCTCATATGTTCCCTTCTACCCCCTCCCATGATACACAGCAAATATGAGAAAAAATACACTTGTTACATGTTCCCTTCTACCCCCTCCCATGATAGACAGCAAATATGAGAAAAAAAATACTTACCAGTCCCCAAGTCCCCAACAGTGGAGTCATAGCCTGGGAGTCCCTCCACCTGCTCCAGTGCTAAACTTTGGGCAATCACCTCCTCCTCCGGATTTAAACGGATTGTGCAGGCTGGTCCTCCTCCCGTGCAACTAGTATGCTTCCGGATAAGCACCAGCTTATCCCGGACCCTACGCCGCATATCATTAAGTTTTTTCTGTATGTCCTCCCAGGTCCTCTCCTCATTGCCAAAGGCATTTATGTCCAAGGTAATGGCCTCATAGATAGCCCTCCGTTGGGCTACGGTGGTGTTTTTCTGCTCTGCACCATAGAGCACTGTAGTATGGCGCGTGAGTGCCGCCAGCATTATCTCCATCTCAGCGGAGATAAAATTAGCTTTTCTCTTTTTTTTCTTCTCAGGAGGTGCCATCTCCAAAAAAAAGTGCAAAATTACCTTGCTCAGGGGGGGGGGGGGGGGGGGGGGGGGGGGGGGGGGGGGGGGGGGGGGGTGGAAAAAGCAGGATATAATTTTGCACAGGACCTGCGCAGGTCTGCCCCTATTTATTTGCTCAGTGCAAGCAGGTGGGCAGGATTTGCCCTGAAAGTAGGACAGGCGCAGTTGCACGCATTTGCAGACGGGTGCGGTCGATCTGCGCATGCGCGCGCCGGGCGCAAGCCACTGCTGAGCGAACAGACCATCATTTGCATAGGGGCACACCCACTTTCACCTGCCATGGCTTGCGCCCTCAATTTTGCCTTACACAGGAGCAAATTACCACACAAAAGGAATCCTGAATCAGGTGGCAATCTGGACAAATTGCCCCGGCGCAGAGAATTTCAGCTGAGCTGAACAGGTGTAAGTAATGGGCAAATCTACCTGAATCTGGGTCCCTGTCTATATTTTCCAAAAAGCTTAAAAAATAGATTTTTTGTCTGGAGCTACACTTTAAAAAAGTACCAGTTCAAAATTACAAACAGATTATACTTAACAACAAACCTACAGTCCCTGTCTTGTTTGCACCGCCTGTATACTGCTCTTAAAAGTATATAGGGCCATAGGGGCTTGTAATGACCTGGGGGGAGGGGGGCAGGGAAACCCATGCTATTTTTCTCAATGATTTTCATCCATATTGCAGACATTACATTAAAGTTGCAAGCAGTTTTAAATGACTTTTTTCTTATAGTAACACCCAGCAGGTATGATATTTAAAGGAATTTTTCAATTTGTTTTTTCACTTTAAGCATCATTAAAATCACTGCTCCAGAAAAAACAACCGTTTTTTAAAAAAAATCTTACATTGATACATGTTCCCTGGGGCAAGACCCGGGTTCTCAAACCTGTTTTACGACAATAACTTGCATTATAGCCTTTAAAATTAGCACTTTTGAATTCGAACGTTCGAGTCCCATAGACTTCAATGGGGTTCTAAATGTTCTCACGAACGTTCGGTCCGTTCGAAGGTTCTGGTGCGACCCGAATGGGGGGGGGGGGGTGTTTGGCTCATCCCTACTCAGGACGACATGATCCGCAGCCACCTCCTCCCAGCCATGTACAAGTCCATGGGTTTCTTGGGACTGTAATTGATCCCTTGAAGACTGCTGCTGATGCTGAGTGCTAGGCCCAACCTCCATGCTGACACAATCCTCCTCGTCCTCTTCCTGTGTGATAGGCAGGCAAGCAGGATCACTGTCTGGATAAAGGGGGCCTTGAGAGGTAAGGAAGTCCTTACCTCTGTTCTGCCTCAAGTGCCCTGTCCATTATTCCATGTAGCGTGTGCTCCAACAGGTGGATAAGAGGAACAGTGTCACTGATGCATGCACTGTCACTGCTCACTATCCTCATGGCTTCCTCAAATGGTGACAGGGCATGCATCCCTGATCATGGCCCACTGGCGTGGGGAAAAAACCAAGCTCCCCTGACCCTGTCCTGCTGCCATATTGGCATAGATACTCATTGATGGCCCTCTGCTGCTTGTGCAGCCACTGCAGCATGGCCAACGTAGAATTCCACCTGGTAGGCATGTCACAGATTAGGCGGTTCTTGGGCAGGTTGTATTCCTTTTGGAGGTCAGCCAGCCGAGCATTGGCATTATATGACCGGCGGAAATGCACACAGAGTTTCCTGGCCTGCTTCAGGACATCCTGTAAGCCCGGGTACCTGCCCAAGAACTGCTGCACCACCAAGTTAAGGATGTGAGCTAAAAAGGGCACATGGGTCAGTTGTCCCTGTCGGAAGGCGGAGAGGAGGTTGGCGCCATTGTCGCAAAGCACCATTCCTGGCTTAAGCTGGCATGGCGTCAACCATCTCTGAGCCTGCCCCTGCAGAGCTGACAGAACCTCTGCCCCAGTGTGGCTGTCAGGGAAATGGCCGAAGGAGGACTGGCAATTCTGCCTAAGACAATCATGGCTGCCATGGTGCACAGCATGACTAAGGTGGGCGGTACTTCCTCCTTGTAACCTGAACGGATCACATGACTAACTTCCTGGTCTATTTAAGCCTGCTTCTGGAGCTGCTCATTGCTGGATTATCTCTTCAGTCTCCTGTGTACCTTGACCTTGTCTCCTGATCCGTGCTTATCCGTTGTGACCTGGCTTGCCTTGACCTCGCTTCCTGATCTCCTGTGTTTGACCCTTGGCCTGCTTCTGAACTCTGCTTCTGCTTCCTGACCACCCGGCTTGACCCTCGTTTGTACCTGGACCCTGCTCGTGTATGACCTTGGCTCGCCCCTGTATATGCTCTGGACTGACCTACCTGTGTTTGACCCCAGGCCTGGCTTCTGGTATCTCCGTTCATCTGAATACAACAAGCTCAGTTCTGCCTGCCTCAGCCACCCCTCAGTGGCTGGGCTCAGACTGCAAGCAAGCACCTGGCCAACCGTGCTTCTGTGGGCACCGCGCTCCCTGTTCCCAACTCCAGGGTCGCGCTGCACTCAGCCGCAAGGGGAGCCCTCTTCTCATCTCGATTTCCATACTCGTTCCTTTACAGTATAATCCAGCCATGTCAGAGGTCGACAGAGGCGCTTCTCCTATAGCGGCTGTGTGCCAGCAGATCACCGCACTTACCCAAACAGTGCAAAGACTGAAAGACGCCCATGAGCAATTAGAGGGTCACCTGCATCAATTGTCTTCCGATCCTGTATCTCCCGATCCAAGACCTACCTCCAGTTGTACTCCCTCTGCTGCAATGTCTCAGGAGGCTCCTCTCACTGTGCCGATCCCGCTTCCTGAACCACGTGTGCCGACTCCTGAACGGTTTTCGGGGGACCGAAGAAAGTTTAGGACTTTTAAAAATGCCTGCCTGCTATACCTGGCTCTTCAACCAAGAACTTTCTCCTTGGAGAATATCAAAGTTGGTTTCATTATCTCCTTACTCTTGGACGACCCCCAGGTGTGGGCCCATAGGCTACTGAAACAGAAGAGCCCCATTACTGACTCTGTTGACACTTTCTTCATGGCTATGGCCCAGTTGTACGATGACCCCCAAATGTATGACTATGGCCGAGAATGCCCTGCACACCGTCCCACAGAGGATTACACTGTGGACTTCCGCACATGGGCTGCAGACTCATGTTGGAATCAAGCTGCCTTGAAGTACCAATATCGTCTGGGCCTATCAGAGTCCCTCAAGGACGAGCTGGCCAGGGTAGCAATCCCGTATACCTTGGAGGGCCTCATCCAGTTAGCCATACAACTGAACAGACACCTACGTGAACGTCTATTCTAGAAGTCTCAGACTCTCCAATCAGCTCAAGGACTGCCGGAATCCTTTTTTTCTCTGGCATCCAGTCCACCCGTGCCTAAAGTCAAGCCCAGACAGATGGGCCTGTTCCGCCCTGCTCTATCACCTGAGGAAAGACTCTACCGTCGAAAGGCAAACCTTTGCTTTTACTGTGGAGACAATGGGCATTTCTTACAAAATTGCCACCTTAGGCCGAAGAAACCATTCTTCACACCCCCAGTACATTGTCAAGTGTCAGGACTTACCTCATCTCACCTCGTCCTCGTTATCTCCCTATCGATAGCCAGGGAAGAGATCCTGCTTTCAGTCATCATCGACTCGGTGGCCTGCAGCTGCTTCCTAGACATCAACTTGGCCAAAGGACTTGGACTTGTTACCAAGAAGCAGCAGTTTACAGTTAATTGGCTGATGGATCTCTACCCAGTTCTGGACTGATTAAACATAAGATCCTGCCAATCCCTATGACAACCAGCTCCGGCCACAATGAATTGGTATGTTTCAATGTTTTGTGCTCTCCTCTGTTTCCGGTCATTCTGGGAGTCCCCTGGCTACGAGCACACAACCCTCACATTGACTGTCTAAAAAATTAAGTGCTGTTCATCTGCTTACTGTTAGCAGAATTGTCTGCCCCCTGGCCCTAAGGACTTTACCAGCTGCCTGACCATACAACCTGTTTCTAGTCCCAACCCTCATGTACCCTCTGCCTACCTAGAATTCCTGGATGTATTCGACAAGAAGGGAGCAGACTCCCTTCCACCTCATCGTCCCTACGACTGCCCTATTGACTTGCTGCCAGGCTCCCAAATTACCTCTGGTTGTATCTTTACTTTATCAGAGACTGAACTTCAAACATTACGACTCTATGTTGATGAAAACCTGGAAAAGGGATTAATTCGTCCCTCTTCTTCCCATGTAGGTGCTGGCATATTTTTTGTCGAAAAAAAAGAATAAAACGCTTAGGCCTTGTATAGACTACCGAGATCTGAATAAGATCACCATCAAAAATCGCTATCTACTCCCTCTCATCCCGGAACTCTTCCAACAATTCCATTCTGCTTGAGTTTTCTCCAAACTGGACTTACGAGGTGCTTACAATCTGGTTCGCATTCGAGAGGGGGATGAGTGGAAGACAGCTTTCCGAACTAGTTTCGGACATTTCAAAATATTTGGTGATGCCTTTTGGCCTCAGAAATACTCCAGCCACATTCCAGCACTTTGTGAATGACATTTTCCGAGACCATCTTGACAACTTTCTCATTGTATACCTGGATGACATCCTTGTCTTCTCAGCCACGTCGGAAATTCATCGAGTGCACATGAAAAAGGTACTAACTATTCTAAGAAAGCATGGACTATACGTAAAAGCCGAAAAATGTGAATTTGAGAAAGAATCTATGCAGTTTTTGGGTCTTGTCATATCTACAAAAGGAGGGGCCATGGATCCCCAGAAAGTAAAAGCGATCCTGGAATGGCCTGTCCCCTCAGACAAGAAGGGTGTTCAAAGGTTTATCGGCTTTTCAAACTTTTACAGATAATTTATTAAGAACTTTTCAGCCATTATATCACTCATTACCCAACTAACCCATTTGCATTCCAGATTCCAGTGGTCCCCGGAGGCTCAGGCAGCTTTCGACAGACTTAAAACAGGGTTTGTTTCAGCACCAGTTCTTCAGCATCCTGACTCTGCATTGCCCTACATTTTGGAAGTCGATGCCTTCGAAGTGGCCACAGGAGCTAACGACAGGGCCTCAAATCATGGTTACATCCTGTAGCTTTTTCCTCTCAAAAAATGACCCAACCGGAAAGAAATTATGACGTCGGGGATCGGGAGCTTTTGGCCATCAAAACAGCCCTGGAAGAGTGGAAATATTTACTTGAAGGTGCAGCACATCCCATCATGATCTTTACCGATCATAAAAATTTAGAATATATGAGGACTGCAAAACGTTTGAGACAGCGTCAAGCGCAGTGGGCGTTATTCTTTTCGAGATTCGATTTCCACATCTCGTTTCGTCCAGGATCTAAAAATGGAAAGGCGGTTGCTCTGCCTCGGATGTTCCCAGACACCTCTGAAGAAACCACTCCCAGTACAATCCTGTCCCCACAAAATTTCCTTCTAATTCAGCCAGACCTGAAAGCATCCATTGTACAAGCCTCTCTTCAGTGCCCAGAGTCAGAAATTTTTACCTTAAGGAGTCACGAGGGATTTCAGGACAAGACGATCAACCTTGTCCAACGTTACCTATGGTGGCCTTCCCTAAGATCAGACTGTAAAAAATATGTTGTGTCCTGTTTGGTTTGCCAGCGTAACAAGGGTCCCAAGACTAGGTCTTGGGGTCTATTAAGACCCTTCCCAGTTCCAGAGCAGCCTTGGAAAAACATCTCTATGGACTTCATAGTCGATCTCCCTCCATCAGAGAACTTTACATTAATCTTGGTAGTAGTGAACCGACTATCAAAGATGGCCCACTTCCTGCCCATGCTTGGCACCCCCTCCGCCATGGACACGGCAACATTTTTTATCAAGGAGATAGTCAGACTTCATGGGTTACCCGACAATATAGTCTACGATAGAGGGGTTAAATTCACCTCTGGTTTCTGGAAAAATCTTTGCAAGATCTTGTCAATTGACTTATGTCTTTCTTCTGCTTACCACCCTTAAAGTAATGGCCAAACAGAAAGGATGAACCAGACCTTATGCCGCGTACACACGATCATTTTTCAGGTTGTAAAAAACGTTTTCAGCCTCTAGAAGAAAAAATATTTTTTTTTCAACTTCATCATTAAAACGACGTTGCCTACACATGATAGTGAACAAAAAAAATCCTCTAGCAAAGCGCGGCGACGTACAACACGTACAATGGCACTATAAATGGGAAGTTCCATTCGGATGGCACCACCCTTTGGGCTGCTTTTGCTGATTTAGTGTTAGTAAAAGACAATTCGCGCTTTTCTGTCTGTTACAGCTTGATGATGAACCACGTGTGCCGACTCCTGAACGGTTTTCGGGGGACCGAAGAAAGTTTAGGACTTTTAAAAATGCCTGCCTGCTATACCTGGCTCTTCAACCAAGAACTTTCTCCTTGGAGAATATCAAAGTTGGTTTCATTATCTCCTTACTCTTGGACGACCCCCAGGTGTGGGCCCATAGGCTACTGAAACAGAAGAGCCCCATTACTGACTCTGTTGACACTTTCTTCATGGCTATGGCCCAGTTGTACGATGACCCCCAAATGTATGACTACGGCCGAGAATGCCCTGCACACCGTCCCACAGAGGATTACACTGTGGACTTCCGCACATGGGCTGCAGACTCATGTTGGAATCAAGCTGCCTTGAAGTACCAATATCGTCTGGGCCTATCAGAGTCCCTCAAGGACGAGCTGGCCAGGGTAGCAATCCCGTATACCTTGGAGGGCCTCATCCAGTTAGCCATACAACTGAACAGACACCTACGTGAACGTCTATTCTAGAAGTCTCAGACTCTCCAATCAGCTCAAGGACTGCCGGAATCCTCTTTTTCTCTGGCATCCAGTCCACCCGTGCCTAAAGTCAAGCCCAGACAGATGGGCCTGTTCCGCCCTGCTCTATCACCTGAGGAAAGACTCTACCGTCGAAAGGCAAACCTTTGCTTTTACTGTGGAGACAATGGGCATTTCTTACAAAATTGCCACCTTAGGCCGAAGAAACCATTCTTCACACCCCCAGTACATTGTCAAGTGTCAGGACTTACCTCATCTCACCTCGTCCTCGTTATCTCCCTATCGATAGCCAGGGAAGAGATCCTGCTTTCAGTCATCATCGACTCGGTGGCCTGCAGCTGCTTCCTAGACATCAACTTGGCCAAAGGACTTGGACTTGTTACCAAGAAGCAGCAGTTAACAGTTAATTGGCTGATGGATCTCTACCCAGTTCTGGACTGATTAAACATAAGATCCTGCCAATCCCTATGACAACCAGCTCCGGCCACAATGAATTGGTATGTTTCAATGTTTTGTGCTCTCCTCTGTTTCCGGTCATTCTGGGAGTCCCCTGGCTACGAGCACACAATCCTCACATTGACTGGCTAAAAAATTAAGTGCTGTTCATCTGCTTACTGTTAGCAGAATTGTCTGCCCCCTGGCCCTAAGGACTTTACCAGCTGCCTGACCATACAACCTGTTTCTAGTCCCAACCCTCATGTACCCTCTGCCTACCTAGAATTCCTGGATGTATTCGACAAGAAGGGAGCAGACTCCCTTCCACCTCATCGTCCCTACGACTGCCCTATTGACTTGCTGCCAGGCTCCCAAATTACCTCTGGTTGTATCTTTACTTTATCAGAGACTGAACTTCAAACATTACGACTCTATGTTGATGAAAACCTGGAAAAGGGATTAATTCGTCCCTCTTCTTCCCATGTAGGTGCTGGCATATTTTTTGTCGAAAAAAAAGAATAAAACGCTTAGGCCTTGTATAGACTACCGAGATCTGAATAAGATCACCATCAAAAATCGCTATCTACTCCCTCTCATCCCGGAACTCTTCCAACAATTCCATTCTGCTTGAGTTTTCTCCAAACTGGACTTACGAGGTGCTTACAATCTGGTTCGCATTCGAGAGGGGGATGAGTGGAAGACAGCTTTCCGAACTAGTTTCGGACATTTCAAAATATTTGGTGATGCCTTTTGGCCTCAGAAATACTCCAGCCACATTCCAGCACTTTGTGAATGACATTTTCCGAGACCATCTTGACAACTTTCTCATTGTATACCTGGATGACATCCTTGTCTTCTCAGCCACGTCGGAAATTCATCGAGTGCACATGAAAAAGGTACTAACTATTCTAAGAAAGCATGGACTATACGTAAAAGCCGAAAAATGTGAATTTGAGAAAGAATCTATGCAGTTTTTGAGTCTTGTCATATCTACAAAAGGAGGGGCCATGGATCCCCAGAAAGTAAAAGCGATCCTGGAATGGCCTGTCCCCTCAGACAAGAAGGGTGTTCAAAGGTTTATCGGCTTTTCAAACTTTTACAGATAATTTATTAAGAACTTTTCAGCCATTATATCACTCATTACCCAACTAACCCATTTGCATTCCAGATTCCAGTGGTCCCCGGAGGCTCAGGCAGCTTTCGACAGACTTAAAACAGGGTTTGTTTCAGCACCAGTTCTTCAGCATCCTGACTCTGCATTGCCCTACATTTTGGAAGTCGATGCCTTCGAAGTGGCCACAGGAGCTAACGACAGGGCCTCAAATCATGGTTACATCCTGTAGCTTTTTCCTCTCAAAAAATGACCCAACCGGAAAGAAATGATGACGTCGGGGATCGGGAGCTTTTGGCCATCAAAACAGCCCTGGAAGAGTGGAAATATTTACTTGAAGGTGCAGCACATCCCATCATGATCTTTACCGATCATAAAAATTTAGAATATATGAGGACTGCAAAACGTTTGAGACAGCGTCAAGCGCAGTGGGCGTTATTCTTTTCGAGATTCGATTTCCACATCTCGTTTCGTCCAGGATCTAAAAATGGAAAGGCGGTTGCTCTGCCTCGGATGTTCCCAGACACCTCTGAAGAAACCACTCCCAGTACAATCCTGTCCACACAAAATTTCCTTCTGATTCAGCCAGACCTGAAAGCATCCATTGTACAAGCCTCTCTTCAGTGCCCAGAGTCAGAAATTTTTACCTTAAGGAGTCACGAGGGATTTCAGGACAAGACGATCAACCTTGTCCAACGTTACCTATGGTGGCCTTCCCTAAGATCAGACTGTAAAAAATATGTTGTGTCCTGTTTGGTTTGCCAGCGTAACAAGGGTCCCAAGGGTCTATTAAGACCCTTCCCAGTTCCAGAGCAGCCTTGGAAAAACATCTCTATGGACTTCATAGTCGATCTCCCTCCATCAGAGAACTTTACATTAATCTTGGTAGTAGTGAACCGACTATCAAAGATGGCCCACTTCCTGCCCATGCTTGGCACCCCCTCCGCCATGGACACGGCAACATTTTTTATCAAGGAGATAGTCAGACTTCATGGGTTACCCGACAATATAGTCTACGATAGAGGGGTTAAATTCACCTCTGGTTTCTGGAAAAATCTTTGCAAGATCTTGTCAATTGACTTATGTCTTTCTTCTGCTTACCACCCTTAAAGTAATGGCCAAACAAAAAGGATGAACCAGACCTTATGCCGCGTACACACGATCATTTTTCAGGTTGTAAAAAACGTTTTCAGCCTCTAGAAGAAATTTTTTTTTTTTTTCAACTTCATCATTAAAACGACGTTGCCTACACATGATAGTGAACAAAAAAAATCCTCTAGCAAAGCGCGGCGACGTACAACACGTACAATGGCACTATAAATGGGAAGTTCCATTCGGATGGCACCACCCTTTGGGCTGCTTTTGCTGATTTAGTGTTATTAAAAGACGATTCGCGCTTTTCTGTCTGTTACAGCTTGATGAATGTGCTTACTCCATTACGAACGGTAGTTTTACCAGAAGGAGCGCTCCCGTCTCATAACTTGCTTCTGAGCATTTGCGTTTTTTTCACGTTGTTAAAGCCCACACACGATAATTTTTTACAACCCGAAAAACGTCATAGTTTAAAACGTCGTAAAAAAATAGAGCATATTCGAAAAAAAAATATTGTCGTTTTTCAGAACCCGAAAAGTGCTCTGAAGCCCACACATGATCGCTTTAAATTACATTTTTAAAAAACTTTGTGTGTACGCGGCATTAGAGCAATACCTGCGGTGCTTCTGCTCTTTCCCCCAAGATGACTGGGTCTCCTTGCTACCTTGTGCTGAGTTTTCATTCAGTAATACCATACACACGGCCACCAATCAGTCGCCCTTTTGGGCAAACTATGGCTTTCACCCATCCTTTCTTCCCAACACCATTCCTGAATCTCCGGTACCAGCTGTTCAGGGTAGGACAAACTTCATCCAATTACCAAATCCTTCAAAAGACCATGCGAAATGCTCAGGAAGACTTCAAGAAACAACATGACAGAAAAAAGAGAGGGAATCCCATCTACAAGGTGGGCGACAAGGTATGGCTGTCCTCTATTAACCTCAGACTTTCTTGTCCTTCCAGGAAGCTTGGTCCAAGGTTTGTGGGTCCATTCAAGATCAAGAAGGAAGTAAACCCTGTGGCTTTTGAACTCGCTTTACCGGCCTCCTACAAGATCCATCCGGTTTTCCACATCTCCCTACTGAAACCAGCTGTGCCAAGTCCATTTCCAGAAAGAGATGAGTTGCCAACTCCACCAGTTACCATACGTAACGATACCAAATATGAAGTTGAAGTCATCCTAGATTGCCGGAAAAGAGGTCGGCAGACTCAATTTCTTGTTAAATGGAATGGGTATTCTTCAGAGGAAAATTCTTGCGAACCAATGGATAATTTACATGCTCCAAGACTTTTGCAAAATTTTCGCAACAGGTACCCAGAGAGATGGTCTACAATGGGCATCCAGAGGCTGCCCCTTGGGGGGGCACTGTCATGGAAATGGCGAAGGAGGACTAGCAATTCCGCCCAAGACAATCATGGCCGCCACGGTGCACAGCATGACTAAGGTGGGCGGTACTTCCTCCTTGTAACCTGAACGGATCACATGACTAACTTCCTGGTCTATTTAAGCCTGCTGCTGGAGCAGCTCATTGCTGGGTTATCTTTTCAGTCTCCTGTGTACCTTGACCTTGTCTCCTGATCCGTGCTTATCCGTTGTGACCCGACTTGCCTTGACCTCGCTTCCTGATCTCCTGCGTTTGACCCTTGGCCTGCTTCTGTACTCTGCTTCTGCTTCCTGACCACCCGGCCTGACCCTCGGCTTGTACCAGGACCCTGCTCGTGTATGACCTTGGCTCGCCCCTGTATATGCTCTGGACTGACCTACCTGTGTTTGACCCCCGGCCTGGCTTCTGGTATCTCTGTTCATCTGAGTACAACAGGCTCAGTTCTGCCTGCCTCAGCCATCCCTCAGTGGCTGAGCTCATCAGACTGCAAGCAAGCACCTGGCCAACCGTGCTTCTGTGGGCACTGCACTCCCTGTTCCCAACTCCAGGGTCGCGCTGCACTCAGCCACAAGGGGAGCCCTCTTAGCATCTCGATCTCCATACTCGTTCCTGACAGTGGCTCCTGTCCCCCAAGCACACCAGCTCAAGCACCTCATGGCATCTTTTTGCCTGCGTACCTGTGTAGCCCTTTGAACACCTACAGAGCACCGCTGGTTCTGAGGAAAAATCAGTACAGGAAAAGGACATGGAGGAAGAAGAAGAGGAGGGGGTGGAGGAGAGAGGTGTGTCACAATCACCAGTAGTAGCATTTTGGAGGCGTGGTGGCGGAACAACCTCCAACACTACTGTACCTTGTCCTGCATCCTTCCCAGCTGCCAGCAGAGTCACCCAATGCGCCGTGAAAGATAGGTAACATCCCTGTCCATGCCTGCTGGACCATGAGTCAGCGGTAATATGCACCTTACCGCTGACCGCCCTGTCCAGCGAGGCATGGACATTGCCTTCCACATGCCGGTAGAGAGCCGGAATCGCCTTCCATGAGAAAAAGTGACGTTTGGGAATCTGCCACTGAGGTACCGCACATTCCACAAACTCACGGAAGGGGGCAGAGTCTACCAACTGAAAAGGCAGCAGTTGAAGTGCTAGCAATTTAGCCAAGCTAGCATTCAACCACTGGGCATGTGGATGGCTGGGAGCGAACTTCTTTCGGTGCTGCAGCAGCTGGGGCAGGGAAATTTGCCTGGTACAATCTGACGTCGGTTTACCGATGGCAGATTGCCCGCAAGTACTTGGCTGTGACAAACCTAATTCTTCACCTTCATTCCTCTCAGTGCAGGTTTCAGAGAGGACTGAAGGTATAGTGGGGTTGAAGATCCCAGCTGATGAGGAACAAGGAGAGGTCCGCTTTGTTCTTTGGTGTGCGTCTTTTAGGTACGCTTGCCAACTAACTGCATGGCAGGTCGACATATGTCTGGTCAAGCATGTGGTGCCCAAACGGGTGATTTTTTGGCCACGCGAGATACGCTTGAGACATATGTTGCAAATAGCAGCGGTGCGATCTGATGCACTCGTCTCAAAAAAGGCCCACACCAAAGAACTTTTGGAATAATGCAGAAAGACAGCAGCGCCCTGCACATGCGGAGCTCTTTGGTGTGATGCAGTTGGTGTGCTGCCCTTAAGCTGGCCCCTGGAGGGCATCCTGCCTCATTGGAGATGTGCCTCCTCCTCCTCTCTTCTATCAGGCACCCACGTGGAGTCAGTGACCTCATCATCCCCTCCCTCCTCATCACTGGAGGAAACCTGGCAGTATGCTGCAGCTGGGGGAACATGACTGTCAGATTGCTGTGCTTCTTGGGCACCCCCTCTTTTTGGGCTCACGTTACTGCCTTCCTCTAGCTGGGTACCATCATCGGAGCCTTCAAAACGCTGCATATCCTCCTGCAGCATGTACCCAACAGTGTGGTCAAACAGTTCGGGGGACTCCTCAGGAGGGCATGATGGTGGGGCTAGGGAAGGAGTGACTGATGCCATTGAGCCGAGGGAAGAGGCCGAGTTGGCAGCTGCTTTGCCAGACAAAGTACCCTAAGCCTGGGTGAGAGAGGATGAGGAGGATGAGGACGGCTTGGTCATCGACGCTACCAAGTCTTCGGCATGTTGTGGCTCAACACAGCCAACTGCCAAAAAAAAGGACAAGCGTGTCCCATGGCCACGTGCTGATGAGGATGCACCGTGTCGAGGATGCACTGTTGCCTCTAGACGCAGAGCCTGCTTTCCCTCTTTTATTGGCTCGTGACTGTCTGCCTCTCCTTGTTGTCCTTCCAGACATACTAATGGCCTGCAGGGAGATGTAGCTGCACAAAGCTGGGATTTATATATATATATATATATATATATATATATGTATATATATATATACTGCAGCTAGCAGAATCAACTGCCTGCCTGTAGTATTATTAGTAAGAGAACACCAGCAATTGTTTTCAGTTAGCTTTAGTTGCACACTGTGCAAAGGACAAAGTACACTAACTGAAAATACTTGCAGCTCCCTGCCTGTGGTATTAGTCTGAGAACACCAGCAATTGTAGTCAGGTAGCTTTAAGTGCACACTGTGCAAAGGACACAGTACACTAAGTGAAAATACTTGCAGATCCCTGCCTGTGGTATTAGTATGAGAACACCAGCAATTGTAGTCAGGTAGCTTTAGGTGCACACTGTGCAAAGGACAAAGTACACTAACTGAAAATACTTGCAGCTCCCTGCATGTGGTATTAGTCTGAGAACACCAGCAATTGTATTCAGGTAGCTTTAAGTGCACACTGTGCAAAGACACAGTACACTAACTCACAATACTTGCAGATCCCTGCCTGTGGTATTAGTATGAGAACACCAGCAATTGTATTTAGGTAGCTTTAGGTGCACACTGTGCAAAGGACACAGTACACTAAGTGAAAATATTTGCAGATCCCTGACTGTGGTATTAGTATGAGAACACCAGCAATTGTAGTCAGGTAGCTTTAGGTGCACACTGTGCAGAGGACACAGTACACCAAGTGAAAATACTTGCAGATCCCTGCCTGTGGTATTAGTATGAGAACACCAGCAATTGTAGTCAGGTAGCTTTAGGTGCACACTGTGCAGAGGACACAGTACACTAAGTGAAAATACTTGCAGCTCCCTGCCTGTGGTATACTAATACCACAGGCAGGGAGCTACCTGACTACAATTGCTGGTGTTCTCATAATGAGAACACCAGCAATTGTAGTCAGGTAGCTTTAAGTGCACACTGTGCAAAGGACACAGTACACTAAGTAAAAATACTTGCAGATCCCTGCCTGTGGTATTAGTATGAGAAGACCAGCAATTGTAGTCCGGTAGCTTTAGGTGCACACTGTGCAAATGACACAGTATACTAACTGACAATACTTGCAGATCCCTGCCTGTGGTATTAGTATGAGAACACCAGCAATTGTATTCAGGTAGCTTTAGGTGCACACTGTGCAAAGGACATAGTACACTAAGTAAAATACTTGCAGATCCCTTCCTGTGGTATTAGTATGAGAACACCAGCAATTGTAGTCAGGTAGCTTTAGGCTGCATTCACACCTGAGCAACAAAATGCCCGACGCCGGACGCTTCTGTCGCTCGAGGGGAGAATTCCCATTGCTGTCTATGGAGATGGTTCACATCTCATAGACGCCGAACGCCTGTTGCCTGAAAAAAAGTCCCGGACCCTTTTTTTCAGGCGACATAGGCGTTTTCCCATTGACAGCAATGGGAAGACTTTGAGAAAAAAAAAAAAAAAGTGAAAGTTTTGTACTCGCGGCAAAATACGACGCTACACGCGAACGCGGCTGTCGCTCAGATGTGAATGGTTACTTAGGTGCACACTGTGCAAAGGACACAGTACACTAAGTGAAAATACTGCAGTTAGCACAATCACCTGCCTGCCTGTCAGTATATTAGGAAGAGAATACAGGAACGGATCTAGCGAAACTGAATACAGTGTATAAATATATATACAACACCTGGGATACATATATATCCTCTACACACTCAGGGGCGGATCCAGAGGGGCAACAGGGCAATTGCCACCCCCAAGAAATTAGTTTTAGTTGCGGAATTCCCGGGTGCCAGAGAGTCTGAGCAGGCGGCTCTGAGAAATTAGTTTTAGTTGCAGAATTCGTGGACGCCGAGGAGTCTGAGCAGGCTTCTCCACAGCGAGTGAGAGTCAGAGAGTGGGCGGTCAGCTGGTTGGCTCTGTGCTCTGTGGGTGTGCGGGCGGCTGGCCAATCAACAAGCCAGGGGGAGCAGAGAGATGACATTACCTCTCACCGCCCGTGCCCTCTTTGCGTCCCTGCAGTAACTTCCGCCCTCACTGTGCAGGCAGCAGAGAGATTACATCATCTCTCTGCTGCCTGACTCTGACAAGCAAAACACCACCATAGCAAGTGACAATCCGCAAGGTGTGGCAGGTGAGGTGGCATGTGACAATCCGCAACATGTGGCAGGTGATGTGAAAGTGACAATCTGCAACTTGTGGCAGGTGATGTGGCAAGTGACAATCTGCAACGTGTGGCAGGTGATGTGGCAAGTGACAATCAACATCTGGTGGCAGGTGACATGGCAGGTGACGTAGCAAGTGACAATCTGCATCTAGTGGCAGGCAAGTGACAATCCGCAACTTGTGGCAGGTGATGTGGCAAGTGACAATCCGCAACATGTGGCAGGTGACGTGGCAGGTGACGTGGCAAGTGACAATCTGCATCTGGTGGCAGGCAAGTAACATTCTGCAACTTATGGCAGGTGATGTGGCAAGTGACAATCTGCAACGTGTTGCAGGTGACGTGGCAAGTGACAATCCGCAATGTGTGGCATGCGATGTGGCAGGTGACAAGCTGCATCTCGTGGCAGGTGACGTGGCAAGTGACAAGCTGCATCTTGTGGCAGGTGACATGGCAAGTGACACACTCGGGGCTCCCACTGATTCTACATTATGGTGAGTTGAACCATTTCATTTTATATTACAATGTAATAGAAATAATGCGCTTCAATCATTCTGACACCATAACAACCATGGTGCTGTGATCATTGAAGCGCTAACACCAGTGATTTCCCTGATAATTTGCCCCCCCAAAAAAATTCTGGTAGTGCCCTCCTCCCGAGACTAGACTCTGGATCTGCCCCTGGGCTGAGCCCTACAGGAGCGTTCCTACATTTGTACAGGCAGAGCGGGGGGGTTGGGAATTCAGGGGAGGGAGTGAAAATCCTTTTGCAAAAAAATCTTATAAAATGAAAAAAACAAAAAACACACACACACACACATATATATATCCACAATGTCCACAGGGTGGCACTGTTTCTCTAATAACTGTAATAGCTACTTAGCTATTTATCTATCTCTGAAGAGAATGACTGACTATAAATATTTTAGTGAGGTGAGGCAGCAACTTTTTATTTCTGATTTGTGTAGAGCAAGCACTGCAATGATGCTGAAGCTGGTTTCTATTCGGCCAGCTTCTTATTCAGGTTGGATCTTTATTCACAAATTGATTATTTACTAAACAATTATCTGCAAAGTTTATAATAAAATCGTAAACTTTAACAATTCTGTCTCCCTAACAACTGCCATGTATTTAAAGGGGCAATTCTGAATAACTAACCTTTTCTACATGAAAACCATCTTGGTTCACCCATATGTGGCATGTTTTCACAAAATTGGGCATCCTTCTAATAGTTATAGTTCAATTTGGCCTGAGCCAAGTGATCTAAATAATACAAAATGGCACCAAAACATGGCACCATGACAGCAATGCATTTCAATGGGAAATTCAGAATAAGAACCATAGCTATTCCTATATGAAAACCATCTTGGCTCACCCAAATTCCACTTGTTTTATACTCATTGGGCATCCTACTATATAGAAAAGTTACATTTGGTCCGAGTCAAGTAATATAAATCATAAAATATGGCACCAAAGTTGGCACTATGACCAAGGCCGTCTTAATAGCATCTTGGGCCCCTGGGCAAAGTAATGCTCTGGGGCCCCTACAATGATGACAGTGCAGGTAAACAGACATCAAGTAGGTAGGAGGCAGACTGCCTCCCCTGTGTATCTATCACTTAGTGCTATCATGGGGCCCCCAATTTTGGGGCAGCGTGGGCGTAAGGACCAGCTGCTTTGGGCAAAATGCAAGGGCCACCATGCAGCTGGGGCCCCTGGGCAGTGCCCAGGTGTGCCCTTTCATTAAGACAGCCCTGACTATGACAGGCATGCATTTCAATGGGAAATTTTGAATAAGAAGCCAAGCTATTCCTATATGAAAACCATCTTGGCTCACCCAAACTTCAGTTGCTTTATACACATTTTGCATGTGGCAAGTTCAATTTGGTCTGAGCCAAGTGATATAAATCATTAAAAATTGTCACCCTGACAGCCAAATAAGATATTTCTATATAAAAAAAACATCTTGGCTCACCCAATTTTCACTTGTTTTATACTTATTGGGCATCCTACTATATAGGAACGTTAAATTTGGTCATACCCAAGTGATCTAAATCATAAAATATGGCACCAAACGTGTCACAATGACAGCTATGCATTTCAATGGGAAATTTTGAAAAATAAACTAAGCTATTCCTATATGAAAACCATCTTGGCTCACCCAAATGTCACTTGTTTTATACTCATTGGACATCCTTCTATATAGGAAAGTTCAATTTGGCCCAAGCTAATTGATATAAATGATAAACTATGGCACCAAAGGTGGCACCATGACAGCCATGCATTTCAATGGGAAATTTTGAATAATAAGCCAAGCTATTCCCAGGGCTTTTTTTCAGGGGGAACTTGGGGCAACTCAGTTCCACCACCTCTGGCTCTGGCACCTCTGGCACCCCTTGGTGCCTGCTCACCACAATCACTTGTAAACACAGAAGTCTGGTTTCTGTGTTTACAAGTGACAGCTCTACACTCTGTGTGTAACCCCCTGAACTCTGCACTCTGTATGTAATGCAATACTGGTATTTAATGCCCCTTTAAGACCCTTCTACTGTTTTTGAAATCTGAACGGGGTCGTGGTTGAGTTCCTGCAACTATTTTCTGAGAAAAAAAGCTCTGGCTATTCCTATATGAAAACCATCTTGGCTCACCCAAACTCCAGTTGCTGTATACACATTTGGCATCCTTCTATATATAAAAGTTCAATTTGGTCCGAGCCAAGTGATATAAATCATAAAAATTGTCACCCTGACAGCCATACTTTTCAATGGAAAATTCAGAATAAGAAGCCAAGCTATTCCTATATGAAAACCAACTTGGCTCACTCAAATACCACTTGCATTATACTCATTGGGCATCCTTCTATATAGCAAATTCAATTTGGCCCAAGCCAATTGATATAAATCATATAATATGGCACCAAACATGGCACCCTGAGAGCCATACATTTCAATAGGAAATTCTGAATAAGAAACCAAGCCATTCCTATATGAAAACCATCTTGGCTCACCCAAATTCTACTTGTTTTATACTCATTGGGCATCCTACTATATAGGAAAGTTCAATTTGGCCTGAGCCAAGTGATATAAATGATAAACTATGGCACCAAACATGGCACCATGACAGCCATGCATTTCAATGGGAAATACATGGTTACTTTTTCTTTCAAAAGTTTATTGACAAAAATTGTTACAACCTTCTTTCTTGTCACTAATAAGTGACAAAGTCGTTAACGTTTTATACAGACCTGTTATTTGAATGGAATCCCTGATAAACTTTTTCCCCCAAAAAAATTTTTTTTTATGATTAGAATTTAATTTGCTCAAGAAAAGTTTTCCATTCTGCTCCTTCAAATTTTCTTGTCACTAGGTTCAAAAATTCGTTTTTTCGTTACCAGGCCTCTTCCAAAGTACCAGCCTTCTGCACGGTCCTTTCCGGGACAGGTCCTCCCCTGGCTTCCTCCATTGATTGGCTTCCTCCCGCAGGACAGGCAGCACAGGATCACCTCCATGGAGTAGGCCCCAGTCAGGGTAACTGGGCCTACCAGGCCAAAATGCAGCCTCGGGCCTGCATGGTCCCGAGACTAAAAATCACACGACACATACCTCACGCCAGGAGAGCCACGAGGCGAAGAGCCCTGGAAAATGTCCCTTAAGTATCCTTCCCCAGCATGCCCAGCGGGGAGACCACTCCCACTGGGTTGTTCCCGAGGAAAAAAAAAACAATATACCATGAACTGCCTTAGTTCCAACAATGGCCTGTGGTGGTACCGCCACCTACAGGCAAACACAGGGAAATCCTTCTAGGCACAGCCATAGCCAGAACAGAGGCTGATTTAACCCCAATTAACAAAGTCTGAGCTAAACTACCAGCTCAGACACCCTCTAAATTTGACATAGCGCCTGGTCATTGGTAGCAGGGCGCTACATACTCCCTCTGCTTTAACAAGACACTGTACCTAGTGTCTGGAGAAAAAAAAACAAAGTCCTTAGGACCAGCACCTGAACCTCAGAAAAACTTGGATGGGGAGAGGAAGAAAGGAAAAGAAGCAAAGATTAAAACAATGACATGAACTCTCAATAACATCACATTAATATATACATTACATCCTCTCACTAACTGTCTAGCCCACCCACTCTCCAGTGGTCTTGACAGAAGATCCAGCTTACCTAAAAGAAAATAGAAACACACAAACAAATGACATTATAATATCAGGACATTTGTAAAAGAAGCAGAGCTGCACCTCCTCAGAGGTGGAACTTTCCTTCTTAACTAAAAGATATGACTAAACCAAAAACAAAAGGGAGTCCCTTATTAATCTTCCGACTACTGCCACCTGGTGGCAATAACCATAACAAGGCACCAGTCCTTAAATACAAGTAAAGAATAGTGAAGCAGATGAAGAATCTTGTTCTCAACGTCTTTAGCAACCCTAATCCTAACTGTCTAATGCAGTGGACACACGATCGGTTTATCCAATGAAAACAGTCCGATGGACTTTTTTCATCGGACAAACCGATCGTGTGTGGGCCCCATCGGTCTTTTTTTCATCAGTGTAAAACAATAGAACATGTTTTAAATTTTTCCTATGGATAAAAAAACGACGCATGCTCTGAAGCATTAAACTTTATTTTTTTGGGCTCGTCGTAGTGTTTTACGTCACCACGTTTTGGCACGGTCGGAATTGAGTCTGATAGTGTTTGTGTATGCAAGTCAGCTTCATCGGATATCCGACGAAAAAATCCATTGGATTTTATTCCATCAGAAATGCGATCGTGTGTGCAGGGCATCGGTTTCCCCAAAGTTCAGTTAGTGCAGAGAGGGAGAAAAAAAAATTCCCCTCACTTGGAACTTTCTTCTCCTTTGGTTGAAAAGAGGAGAAAAAGGAGAAAAGAATGCATGCAATGGTCATCTTGTAAGATCACAGATAAAACCAAGGGTCTGGCAAATTCAGTGAGTTTCCTTGCTTGTCCAGGGTGGTAATAAAATAAACAATGTCATTTTTCTCTGGTCTGCAAATGACCAACCGATCAGCATAAATGTGTCGACCGTAACTCCAATGTAGCCAACATCCTTTGAACCGTTCAGCCATAATGAACGAATAGTCCAGTTTTCTGAATGGTTTTGGGATGGCCAGGTAGTCCCAAATGGCTTCATCGCACCACTGCTTTCTGTTGGCCTCAATTTCCTGCATGACTTCTTTTGGAACATAAGGGAATTCCAAACCGTACTCTGTGGCTATCCTTTTAATTAGCACTCTTTGAAGGCAGGCAAGTCTGGTCAATGATCGGGGACCTCCCGTCCCGGGTAGAACACATGAGTCTGGGGACTTCTTCACCAAGGACTTGGTGGGTTTAGGCCAAGTCTACCTATCAGGCAGAGTACCTTTATTAGGCAAAGTTCCCTTACTAATGTCCGGGGTTTTCACCCTGGGTGTTGTCTCCCCGGAGTCCATAGCTGTCTGCTCCGAACAGCCATGTGTTGATGCAACACTTCCCTTGTTGCTCCACGATAACTCCTGAGACATGGTCTCAAACAGGACTCTCTGTCCGATGTCCGACAGAGAGTCTAACTCGGAGTCCTCCCACTCTTCTGCCGGTAAATAGGTCCGCACAGTTCCAGATACTATCTCCCCAATTGCCTTACCGGTTCCTGACAAGGACTTCCCGGTAATATCATCTCTCATGGGGTCCAGTTCCAGGTTAACTCTGGAGTAGGCCTTGCCTGCAGCCACAGTAAGTAAATTTTCCTATTTTAGCCACAGTAAGCCTTCACATGTCCCATCTTCCGTTGAATGGGTGCGATGGGGATGAGTGCTGTAGACGCGGTGTCCGAAGCGATGTCCGCTGATGGCTCTGTGTTAACAGCGACATCTCTCCCGGAATTACTCACTGTATCAGCCTTAGCGAGCGCAGGCTGGACCGCAGGGGTGAAGGCAACATCCTCCAACGTGGCAATGCCTGTTTCAGTCTACCCGTGTGGGGCGGGGCGGCACCGTGGGTTGTTCCACCTCGAACAAATACTCCCCACAGGATAGACACCGGGCAAATGGACGTAACTAGATATGTGGTATGTCACCGGCGCAAGAAATTTATATTTTATATTTAAATTCGTTATGTGCCAAAGATCTGCTGCAGTACTGTGTATGCCTCAAAATGAAGTGCTTATACAAAAACAAATCCATAATACTGTAAGCCAAATACCCTGTGTAAATAAAATATGAAAATATATATAAAAATAAAAAATTACAATAAAAAAATGTGTATAGAAAAAAATATAATATTCCCAAAGCAAGTCCAATGTTATGAGAAAAAATCCAAATGAAAGTCCAAAATTGTGGTGCTCCTTATTGTGCAAAATAAATATGTGACTACTGTTCCACCAAAACGTGCCACCGTCACCAACTTTTGAAATGGGCACTCACCAGACCTAGATTTAAAATACGCCTGTAGTTATAAGGTAGATCTCTCCTCTCCTCACAGCCAATGCGCAATCCTCCTCCACCAATACACTCACAAGGTTCCTGATGGTAACTAGTTGTTCTAAAACAAGGGACTAATCATTGCGTAGTATGCCCAAACTGGTTTATTGTAAAAGTATAAAACAAGGTCTCACTCACAGAGTATGGTGCCTCCAGACCGACACCAAGTCCTTCCAGCAGTGCCGAGCGAAAAGACGCTCACCAGTGTGCGGATCCCCTCGGCTGGCGTG
Source organism: Rana temporaria (assembly GCF_905171775.1). Taxonomy (NCBI): domain Eukaryota; kingdom Metazoa; phylum Chordata; class Amphibia; order Anura; family Ranidae; genus Rana; species Rana temporaria. The sequence goes on along the minus strand of NC_053490.1, from coordinate 391,049,938 downwards.
TGCTCCACGCCTCCGTATCCATGCGGCTCAGCGGCAGGGGGTGACGTATGAGGTAGTTCCGTCCATTGTACTACCCAGAAGCCTCTACGCGTTTCGCAATCAACCTTGCATCGTCAGGAAGCTTTCTGACGACGCAAGTTTGATTGCGAAACGTGTAGAGGCTTCTGGGTAGTATGTTGGACGAAACTACATCATACGTCACCTCCTGCCGCTGAGCCGCAAGGATACGGAGGCGTGGAGCGCATGCCAGCCGAGCGGATCCGCACACTGGTGAGCGTCTTTTCGCTCGGCACTGCTGGAAGGACTTGGTACCGGTCTGGAGGCACCGTACTCTGTGAGTGAGACCTTGTTTTATACTTTTACAATAAACCAGTTGTAATGGACTTTCATTTGGATTTTTCTCATAACATTGGACTTGCTTTGGGAATATTATATTTTTTTCTATACACATTTTTTTATTGTAGGTTTTTTATTATATTTTTATATATATTTATATATTTTATTTACACTGGGTATTTGGCTTATAGTATTATGGATTTGTTTTTTGTATAAGCAGATTGGGTTCACCATCACTGAAAATAAGTTTGTACGATTGGCGCAGTAACACATTTGTTCACTTAAATGGACGTAACTGCACAGCCAGTCCTTCACACATAGGGCACAGCATGCCCAGCGCCTCCACATCTATACTCGTGTACAGAATAAAACATCCGCGTGACTTCAGTCGGATTCCCATATCTGTCAGTGGGGCTCTGGATTGTGCGGCTCCCACAGCGGTGGGCATGGAAAGCACTCTAGGCCCCGGCATGTATGGTGCCCATGAGTGTAACGACATGGTTGCTTTCCGATCTTCTCACTTGATCTAACCGCTCCTGGTCTTTGGCACCAGACACACCCACGTGTCTCACACAGCAAACGGTGCCTCCTCCCTCTTGGTTTCTTTTTGGCGCGCAGCTCGTGGGCTTTTTCTTTTCTGGCTACGCCCACGGCTTTCGCAGTTACGGAAGTGATCTGCACACTTAACCCCTTTCTCTCAAAAGCACAGTAGAGCTCATCTCAATTGTAGACTTTTCTCAAATAGCACAAACCGTTGGTCTAATTGCGATAGGCAACGGCAAGATCCCGGCCAACCCCCCAGGTGTAGAACTACCCCGTAGGAGCTGCTGGTTCGTTTTGGGCTTTGCACGTTACCTTGTTCCTCATCGTCTAGGAGTTGAGAGCCATCAAAAAGTTCAGTGTCCTCAAGTTATAGTTCCTTTTCTTTTGCTTTTATTTTCAAACAACTTGTAGAAGTAGAGGGGTGAAGGATCAGGGGAAGGTTCAGGCACACAAAACAGATCACTGGATAATTGCTAAACTTCAAAGTCACACTCACCACTTTCCCTTGAGTGGGTATTGCTCACCTGGATAGGCCCCTCTCACCTGGCCTAGCAGCCAGGATGATGCACGGACAAGAATGATCTCAGTCTCTGCCCCAGACTGGTTGCAAGTTCAGATGAGGGATTCCAGAATCCTATGCCACAGGATTTGATACCCGGAGATCCAGCCTTAAAGTTCTAGAGTCTTTAAGCCAACCCGGCACACTGTAAAGTATTGTAGGCTACGGTGCATCCTTCTATAGGTTACCAGGCCTCTCCCAAAGTACCAGCCTTCTGCCTGGTCCTTTCCGGGACAGGTCCTCCCCTGGCTTCCTCCATTTAGTGGCTTCCTCCTGCAGGACAGGCAGCACAGGATCACCTCTATGGTGAGGACCCAGTCAGGGTAACTGGGTCTACCAGGCCGAAATGCAGCTTTAGGCCAGCATGGTCCCGAGGCTAAAAATCACACGACACATACCTCGCGCTAGGAGGGCCACGAGGCGAAGATCCCCGGAAAATGGCACCTGTCCCTTAAGTATCCTTCCCCAGCATGCCCAGCGAGGAGACCACTTCCACTGGGCTGTTCCTGAGGAAAAACACCCAATACACCATGACCTGCCTTAGTTCCAACAGTGCCCTGTGGTGGTACCGCCACCTACAGGCAAACAAAGGTAAATCCCTCCAGGCACAGCCATAGCCGGAACAGAGGATGATTTTACCCCAATTAACAAAGTCTGAGCTAAACTACCAGCTCAGACACGCTCTAAATTGACATAGTGCTTGGTCATTGGGAGCAGGGCGCTACATTACCATCCCAGGCATCAACACATTTGTTACATAGGTTAAAAGCAGCCAAATTAGAACCTTGAAAAATTCATGAGATTTTTAGCCAATGTACAAAAGTACATCTTATTAAGTTGTTCTTAGTGGGTTAATATACAATGTTTGGGAGTTCGCAAAACCACATAGCTAATACTGGACATATGAATCAGACATAGGATTTGATATACCGTATTTTCCGGCGTATAAGACGACTTTCTGGATGCAAAAAAATGCATCCAAAGTCGGGGGTCGTCTTATACGCCGGGTACAGTCTAAGTACTCACTTTTTTCCCCAGCGCTGACAGTGTCCCATGCTGCGATCGCGATCGAGAATGATTTCAAAGCCGCGCCTTCACTGCAGAGTGTTCTGTGATAGGATGAACAAAAATCTTCCCAGCAGCGCCTCTGTTCTTTGATCCTCCTATCACAGATGCCTTCTCATCCTCGGACGAGATGAGAAGACGTCCGTGATAGGCGGGAAACATAACAGAGGCGCTGCTGGGAAGATTTTTGTTCATCCTATCACAGAACACTCTGCAGTGAAGGCGCGGCTTTGAAATCATTCACGATCGCGATCGCAGCATGGGACACTGTCAGCGCTGGGGAAAAAAAGTGAGTGTTATTGCACTGGGGGGGGCAACAAGTTCAGGCACAGTGGGGGCAAGTGATGGCAATGTGGGGGCATGTAATGGCACAATGGCAATGTGGGGGCATGTAATTGCACAGTGGCACAGTCTGGGCATGTAATGTAATGGCACAGTCTGGGCATGTAATGTAATGGCACAGTGAGTAATGTAATGGCACAGTCTGGGCATGTAATGTAATGGCACAGTGAGTAATGTAATGGCACAGTCTGGGCATGTAATGTAATGGCACAGTCTGGGCATGTAATGTAATGGCACAGTGAGTAATGTAATGGCACAGTCTGGGCATGTAATGTAATGGCACAGTGAGTAATGTAATGGCACAGTCTGGGCATGTAATGTAATGGCACAGTTTGGGCATGTAATGTAATGGCACAGTGAGATTTGAAAAAGCCTGTTTCTGTCAGCGGTTCTGGCTCCCCCTCAGCTTCCAGAAAGACAGTAAGAAGGGGGTAGTCTTATACAGTGAGTATATCCCAAAATCAAAATTTTTCCTGGAAAATTAGGGGGTCGTCTTATACGCCTGGTCGTCTTATACGCCGCAAAATACGGTAGGTAACCTTTACCATTCTCAGTAATGTGTAACAATGCCACCCAGAAGAAAGGACAAAAACTATAGGAAAAGAAATGTCAAGTACAAAGTACAAAGCCTGTGATGATAATTCAACATCGAGGAAACCTGTCAGAATAAAAATATGATAAAATTTGAATTGCACACTACGGGGGGAAAGATCCACGTACATTGGCGCATTGTTGTGGCCGGAGTAGCGTATCTCTGATACACTACGCCGCCGTAACTTACAGCGTATTTTCCTTATCCTCAAAGAAGTTGCGCCGTAAGTTACGGCGGCGTAGTGTCATTTTGGCGGCGTAAGGGCGCACAATTCAAATCGATTTGATGGGGGCGTGTTTTATGTAAATACGTTGTGACCCGACGTAAATTTTGTTTTGTTTTAACGGCGCATGTGCCGTCTGTGGGGGTATCCCAGTGCGCATGCTCGAAAATAAACCGGAACAAGCCAATGCTTACGACGGTGACGTCATTCTACGCAAATCCCTATTCGCGAACGACTTACGCAAACGACGTAAAAAATTCAAAATTCGACGCGGGAACGACGGCCATACTTAACATTGAGTACGCCTCATATAGCAGGGGTAACTATACGCTGGAAAAAGCTGAACGCAAACGACGTAAAAAAATGCGCTGGCCGGACGTACATTCGTGGATAGCTAATTTGCATACTCGACGTGGAATTCAGCGGAAACGCCACTTAGCGGCCGGCGGAAAAATGCACCTACGATCCGACGGCGTACTAAGACGTACGCCTGTCGGATCGAGCCCAGATGCAGTCGTATCTTGTTTTGTAGATACAAAACAAAGATACGACGCAGGAACTTTGAAATTACGCAGCGTATCAATAGATACACCGGCGTAATTCTTCTGTGGATCTTGCCCTACATAGCTGTTCCCCTCCTTGATTTACTATTTAAAGTGCATCCTTCACTTCACCCATTCAAGGCTTACCTTGCTCAAGCTTTCCCCAATCCTGTTTGCCTGTTGGATCCCTGAGTGCAATATCTGTGTAAGCTCCATAGCAGCCTGTAACAGAGCTAACGCAGGGTTAATGACCTTTTCTTCTTCCCTGTGTGACATAGTTTAGTCCTTGGCCCCTTAGAGCCGGTTCACACTGGGGCGACTCGTCAGGCGGCTGAGCCGACTGATGAGTCGCGTCCCATTCAATGCAATGGAACCGTTCTAATAGGAGCGACGCAAGTCGCTCCAACTTAGAAAAAGGTTCCTGCACGACTTCGGGAGCGGCTCAGGGCATAACAATTGCAGGCCTACAATATAAAACGCCAAATTTCCATGCAAAATAATGGTACTGCTTTCAGCACCTAAAATCTGAAAGAATCATACCGCCAGGGAGGTTAAGCAACCAGGTGAAGGGCGGCTGGGCTCTCAAGCTGAACACATGGAGAGGTAAGCTGACAGACAAACATTACTGTGGATCCAAGATCCACAGTAATAGGAATAGGAATGTCATAACTGTAGCATATTGAAATATAACAAAAAGAACAGTACAAGATGGTAAGCAGAATGACAAACTCCAGTCATTAGTCAAGGTTAGTCCCTTGGGGGACCAGTCTAGGCATTAGCCACCCACTGGCATGAGTCATATAAAAAGAAAGGAGAAGAGAGAGAAAGACAAAAAAAGGGAGACAGAGGCATAGCAGGCACAAAAGTTCAACACCTCTGGGTGAAGAGATATACCACTCATTGGAGCAAAGAGAGTAAAAGGTTCATGGGGGGGGGGGGAGTCCTTCCACAAAGGCTGTGGGTAGTTTTTGCTACCCTGAAACATTCTGTCCAACAGTATTCTATTGAAGAATGTTTTCTATGCAAGAGGAACTTCATGTTCTAATCTAGATTCTGCCCTCATGGGGAAAAATCCAGTGTTCAAAGACCCTGCAGATAGGCGGTTAGAGTCCTTTTTTAATCTTTCCCTAGCAGGCCCTGCCCTTGTTGTGTCTATGGCAGTCTGCCAGACACTGTTGCAGGGATGGACTGGGACAATAAAGTGGCCCTGGACTTCAGCCAGACCGGCCCACTTTATTTTTCCAAACACACACTGCAATCGCGGGCACCCGACAGCAATCGCGGCCGCCGGGCACCTGCGCCGGGTCACGAGCGCTGCTGCGGGCGTGCGCCCTAGATCGCCGGGAACACAGGACATCTTATGACGTCCACCCAGATCGGCAAGGGGTTCCTGCCGCCATCATTTCCCTATGGCGCGGTATGGAAGTGGTTAAAAAAATCAGAATGGCAGTCACAGTTCATAATCTTCATACACATATCACATTATTACATCAGTTACTATGACCAGTGGTGGCAGACAGTACATTCCTCCACCCCCCCCCCCTCACAGACTGGCATTCTGATTTTTTTAATACGCAGCATGGCTTCTTCTCACAGTTCATAATCTTCATACACATATCACATCAGTAACTATGACCAGTGGTGGCAGATTTACCCCCCCCCCCCCATGCTGCATATTAAAAAAATCTGAATGACAGTTACAGATCATAATCTGCATACATACGATCAAACTGCACTGTAGTCAGATGCCTTAGTAGGTTTGTGTTAACCTTACTTGTTTAACTTGCTGGCAATGGTGGTGGTGGCACTGACTGTATCATCCGCCTCCTCCTGTAACTTAAACATCCTCTCTCCTCGGGCTCGGCTCCTCCCATGCTCCTCCTCCCATCCCCTCCTGCATACGGCCGTGACCCCTGAGATACGTCACGCCGCTGGGAGGGGAGCAGGGCCGCTCTAAACATAGGAGGAGCCGGAGGGAAGTGACAGCCGCAGCGTAATGGACGGTTATTGGCTGACGGCGCCGCCGACGCCGGATACGTACAGCCAGGTAAATACTGAATCAGAATCACTGACATTGACAGTGATTGACAGCCGGCCCAATTCCGATCAGCCCACCGGGAATCTCCCGGTACTCCCGATGGCCAGTCCATCGCTGCACTGTTGTGTCGACTAAGGGCATGGTCCGAATCCCTAGTTCTGAGCTTATGCATACCACTTTACACAGTTAGCCTTACCTATGGGCTTATGCTACTGCACAAAAAGCTTTGAACCTTGTCTTCACCAAATCTCCAAAATGTGTCTTCTCTCCATTAACATGCACAGGTTTCTCTGGCTTAAATATTAGTCAACAGAGTTCCAATACAAAAACGCCTTGAGTGGATACACTTTGAAGGTGATCACCTGTTTTGTCACTCTATAGATAAATGCATCAATGAGATCACGGTGGGTAGGAGTACTCTCCTGCCCCTGAAGTAGAAGGATTGTGCCTCTACAAGTAGAACTTCTACTTCTGAAGGGTTCCTTTCTTCCCTCCCAGTCTTGTACTGTCAAGTCTAAAACAGGTATTTACATTCATAAGAAGACATGGCCTTTCAAGCTAGCCAAGACTGATTCCATGGCCTCTCTTCCCAGTGGTGGGATGTCTGTTTGCCTTCTCAGCCCTCTGGTCCCAGAACATGATTACCCACACATTCCCATCTTGCTGCCTCATCAACACATCAATCTGCATTTTGCAAGGTGTGATTAACATTAACAATTTGTTTGCCATTTTCTTTGGCCTTTTCATGGCTCCCAGATCCTCACCAAGGTGATTGCCCCCATATTGGCTTTACTTCATGCTCACGGGATTCATTCTGTAGTGTACCTGGACAATCTCCTATTAAAAGGACCAATCCTCCCTGTTTCTGTTAGCTAACATCCATAAGATAGTACAGAGTCCAGGGAGTTTTGGTTGGATCCTAAATTAGAGGAAATTTTAGCTGACCCATTTTACATATTGGAGTACCTGCTGCTGGTTCAGGATGTTCCTGTCTTGGGAAAAAAAACTCTGTTCTTTTACTTTCATGCCTGGGTCCACAAAAAGCCCTCAATTCATTTTTGGATGAGGGTCTTGGGATTCATGGTTACCTCTTCCAGTTGCCTCTTCCAGTTTTTTTCCAGACTGCTGCAACTCAACATTCTGGGAGCATGTAATAAAAAGTTATTGGGCTGATCCTTGCAGCTAACCTCCAAGGCCAGACTCTCCCTAGAAAAAGTTGTCATCCTTACCCTCTTGAAGGCTAGGTAGTCAACGTCTTGTAACGTCTACCATTGCATCTGGAAGGCCTATTTTAGAAGGAACTCCATGGGACATATTCTGTCTTTCTCCCAGCTTTGTCTGGGCCAAATACTGGCTTTCAGTGCCATCAAAGAGACCTTGGCCTCTTACTAGTTAAGGCCTTTGTTCAGGGCATGTCTGACATCTCTTACCCTGTGCGAGCTCACGTCTTCCCTTGGGACCTTAGTCTAGTTTTCTTGGCTCTGCAGAAGTCATCTTTTGAATCCATTAGGGATATCCCCTGACCTGACCCTTGTTTTTGCTATCACATGTACACTGAGAGTCTCCAAATTAGCAACCTTATACTGTAAGGAGCTTTCCTAGTATGGCTAAAGATGTCTTGAGGCTACTTTTCTCCTGAAGGTAGTCTCTGCCTTCCACCTTAAAGCATAACTAAATTGACCTCTTCTCTAATGCCTCAGGTCCCTTGCCAGCGCTGGCATCTTCTCCATGGGTGATGGTCTTTGGGCATCTCCATTGGTCAGAGCGAGATGACGTAACTCCTGTGCATGCACAGGAGTCAGTCATCCCAGCACTTAGGGACCTGTACCGGTGATGTAACCTGAGCTGTACAATATCAGCTCAGTTTACATGTGACAGAAGACTGCGAGCAGGCAGGTAGGTGTATTTTACTGCAGCTGAAACGTTGAATGTCTCCTCTGCAATAATACCCTGTCTGCTCGCAGTCTTTTTAATAAATAGGCCTTCAGTTCTGCTTTAACCTGGATATTGTTCTTCGTTCCTTATGTCCTACACTGGAAACATCCTAAGGAAATTTATCTCGACCATCTGGATATATAAGCATTTAACTTTCAGTTACTGCTGACTTTAGTCAATCAGATTCCCTCTTTGTGCTTCCTGAAAGTTTGTACCCGTCCCGTAAGAATACCAGGTGTCAAAAAAGGTGGTCCTATACGTCTTCCTAGTCTTAACTGCCCAAGTCATGAATGTTCCGCAACCACTGCTGCCTAAGGGCAGAAAGGTCAGGGAGAGATGTGCCACTCCAATGGGGCATAGAATGTATATATATATATATATATATATATATATATCGTTTCTGTGAACCATTTTTCTATGGACATTGGGGCAGATTCAAAGAATAAATACCCTGGAGTATCTACCAAGATACGACGGCTTTTGGCTAGGATCCGACAGGCGTACGGCTTCGTACGATCCTAGGTGTAATACTTTGGCGCCCGCTGGGTGGAGTTTGCGTCGTTTTCCGTGTCGGGTATGCTAATTAGCTGATTACGGCGATCCACGACGGTACGCGCGTTCGTCGCATTCTCTTACGTCGTCGCTAGTCGGCTTTTCCCGGCGTAAAGTTAAACCTGCTATTTAGGTGGTGTAAAATTAGACCAGCCATGTTAAAGTATGGCCGTCGTTCCCGCCTCGAATTAAATTTTTTTTTTTTTTTGCGTAAGACGTCCGGGAATACCAAAGGACGTAACGCACGTCGCCGTTCAAGAAAAACGTCGGGCGACATCATTTCGCGCAAAGCACGGCGGGAAATTTCCAAACGGAGCATGCGAAGAATGTTCGGCGCGGGAACGCGCCTAATTTAAATGGTACACGCCCCATTTGAATTAGGCGGGCTTGCGCCGGACGGATTTACGTTACGTGTGAATCAAGCACTTGCGCTTAAAACTTGCGGCGGTGTAACGTAAATGACATACGTTACGCCGCAGCGCAAATACGTGAATCTGGCCCCCTATGTTTAGTTCACATGCTGCCATCTAGTGACCTTTTATGGTAACGCATGTGTTTTTATGTTCCTTCTCTGATCTATGACACACTTCCTTTCTATGTAATGCTTCACCTATTCTTCCTGTGTTTGTACTTCCTGTGTAATGGAGAAAGCTAACAGGCGACATGTAACATGGGCACATGTAATCAGCATAGTAAGCTACAGACAGTGGGGTAGATTCAGGTAGAGCTGCGCGCTCCTTACGGAGGCGCAGTGTACCCTTTTTACCCTGCGCCTACGCAAATTATTTGCGCTACGCTTCATTCATGAAGCAGTAGCCACGTAATTTGTGTGGGCGCTCTTCAAAAATGCCCTGCGTAAGGGCGCCTAATGTAAATGATCCCGTAGGGGGCGGGAATCATTTAAATTAGGCGCGTTCCCGCGCCGAGCGTAGAGCGCATGCTCCGTCGGGAAACTTTCCCGACGTGCATTGCGGTAAATGACGTTGCAAGGACGTCATTTGCTTTAAAGTGAACGTGAATGGCGTCCAGCGCCATTCACGATTCACTTACGCAAACTACGTAAATTTCTAATTTTGCGACGCGGGAACGACGGGTATACGTAGCATTGGCTGCCCCTGCTAATAGCATGGGCAGCCTTACGCAAAAACCGCCATACGCAAACAACGTAAACTGCGTACGCAAGGCTCCCATAACGTTGTGAATCGGCGTTAGTATGCAATTTGCATACTATACGCTGACCACAACGGGAACGCCACCTAGCGGCCTGCGTAAGAATGCAGCCTAAGATATGAGGGCATAAGAGCCTTATGCCACGCATATCTTAGGCTGCAGTCGGCGTAACGAGCTCTCTGAATCAGGAGAAGTCGTTACGCCGGCGCAAGTAAGCAATTGCGCTGTGTAACTATGGTTACGCAGACGCAATTGCTTCTTGAATCTGGGCCACTATCATCTTTTGACCGCATAAGTACCACAACCTATTCATCTGTTGTATCCTGTCATCTACTGTAACCCAATGTTCAGAATAAAAGCACCTTGCGAATAGAAATGGTACTTGGTGAGTTCAAGCTATCTGATAAGGATTGTCCTCAGTGATTATATCTGCTTATACAGGCCAGGCATAGAGGTCTCACAAGGGATAAATCACCAGTAGGGATGAGTCTAACACCCTCCCGTTCGGTTCGCACCAGAACCTCTGAACGGACCGAACGTTTGCGCGAACTATAGAACCCCATTGAAGTCTATGGGACTCGAACGTTCAAATTCAAAAGTGCTAATTTTAAAGGCCAATTTGCAAGTTATTATCCTAAAACGGGTTATCAATGCAAAAAAAAGTTTTAAAAACAAACGTTTTTTCGGGAGCAGTGATTTGAATGATGCTTAAAGTGAAGAAAAAAATGAAAAATTCCTTTAAATATCGTACCTGCTGGGTGTCTATAGTATGCCTGTGAAGTGGAATGTGTTTAGAACTGTCCCTGCACAAAATGACATTACTATAAGAAAAAAGTCATTTAAAACAGTGTGTGGGCCCTATTGGTTAGTTATCCATAGGTTAAAAAAAAGCAATCTTGTTTTAAATTTAACCGATGGATACCTAACTGATAGGTAAAAAATCCATGCATGCTCAGAATCAAGTCGACGCATGCTTGGAAGCATTGAACTTCTTTTTTTTCAGCACGCTGTTGTGTTTTACGTCACCGAGTTATGACACGATCGTTTTTTTAACCGATGGTGTGTAGGCACGACTGACCATCAGTCAGCTTCATTGGTTAACCGATGAAAACGGTCCATCAGACCGTTCTCATCTGATAAATCTGCGATCCCCCTTTAATAAGGGGGTCCCCAGATGCCGGCCCCCCACCCTATGTGAATGAGTATGGGGTACATCGTACCCCTACCCATTCATCTGGGGGGAAAACATAAAGTAAAAAAAACACACCACACAGATTGCGCCAACTCCCCGGTCTTTTCTTTTTTTTTTTTTCAATTAACAGTTTTTATTGGACACGAGGTAACCCCCGTGCCAGAAAAGATACGGTACAAGGATGCCATCAGAGTATCAACAGAAAAGAAAACAGTGCATAGCATATAACAGTACAGTACAAGGCAGGTATCAGGGGGAGCTCAATAACTCCGCTCGTAAGCAGCCAACCTAAAAACACAAGCTGCCAAAAGACAAAAGTAAGCACGTGTAGAACAAACCCCTGAGTAGCAGAGGCATAGGAGGAAACAAAAAAGAGGGAGCCAAGAGAAAAAAAAAAAAAAAAAAAAAAGGAAAAGGGAAAGAAAAAATAAGAGGTGGAGAAAGAACAGAGGAAGGAGACTGCAAGCGCAGATAGACAGGGAGAGAGAAAGAGGGGGGGGGGGGGTTAAGGGGTGGCTCGACTCGTGGTTCAAGGCGGATCCTCCCGACGATGCCATTCCGCCCAAACTGCATCATGAGTGTCCAAACTATCTCGTAACCTGGCAGTCATTTTTTCCATTAGTTCAATATCTTTGATCCTGGTGTAGAGGTCAGATTGAGAAGGGCTCCCCGGTCTTTTCTCTGCTGTCCCTCTTCTGCCTGTCTCCTCCGGGGAGCCCAGGGCTTTCTTTCCGCTTTCTCCTCTGTTCCCTCTTCTGCCTGTCTCCTCCGGGGGGCAGGGCTTTCTTCTCTGTTCCCTCTTCTGCCTGTCTCCTCCGGGGGACAGGGCTTCTCTCTGTGCCTTCTTCTCTTCCAGCGATGTTGACACGACGAGCTCTGCCGCTGTTATGGCGTCTGAGCGGACCGCGTCGACTTATATAGGCATAGGGCGAGGTCACCGGGTGATGCCACCCTGCGACCTCAACCCATGTGACATCACATTCCCATCATGCCCCGGGAATGTGATGTCACATGGGTTGAGGTTGCAGGGTGGCATCACCCGGTGACCACGCCCTATGCCTATATAAGTCAATGCGCACCACTCAGACGGCATTACAGCGGCAGAGCTCGTCGTGTCAACATCGCTGGAAGAGAAGAAGGCACCGAGAGAATCACCCACTATCCTATCTATCTTTGTATCCTCTAACAGTGGCATGGTAATACTAGGCTCAGACATTTTACTTTAAATGCTATAACAATAGATGCAGGCAATAAATGACTTTCACTTTAAATGCAATGGCAATAGATGCAGGCAATAAATGACTTTCACTTTAAATACTTTAGAGTCTGTATACTACAAACCGTCCTTTGTTTTACTTTACAGTCTTTTATTCCTGAACACAAATGTCTCTTTATGCCAAGGCCTATGTGCAATGATAAGTAATAAAGGGAAAGCTCTGACCTTATTCTGAAGAGCAGGATACTGTGATCTGTAGGTTGCTGGAACAAATGTCAGTCTTAGGCCTCGTACACACGACAGAGTTTCTCGGCAGAATTCAGCGAGAAACTCGGTCAGAGCCGGATTCTGCCGAGAAACTCTGTCGTGTGTACACTTTCGGCCCGATGGAGCCGCCGAGGAACTCGTCGAGAAAATAGAGAACATGTTCTCTATTTTCTCGTTGTTCTATGGTAGAACTCGGCCCGCCGAGCTCCTCGGCGGCTTCAGGGCTGAACTCGCCGAGGAACTCGACGTGTTTGGCACGTCGAGTTCCTCGGCCGTGTGTACGAGGCCTTAGAGGAGACTTGTCTTTTCTTGATGCGAAGCTTGCGCTGACTTGCGATGCTTTGCGATGAGTTGCGATGCTCTGTGATGAGTCGTGATTCTCTGTGATGACATGCGATGCTCTGTGATGAGTCGCGATGCTCTGTGATGAGTCGCGATGCTCTGCTGCAGGCTTTGGGCCTAGTGGCGGGAAAACTAGCTGGCTGCAGTCAGGGCAGGACTTAGGGTGGTGGGGGCCCCTGGGCTTGAGTGTTGAAGGGGCCCCCTGGAGCCGAGAATTGGGGGGATCGAAGATGTTGAGCGGGGGGGGGATCATAGTTGTTGAGGAGGGGTGCGCATTAAAGTTGTTGAGCGGGGGGGCGAATTGAAGTGGTTGAGCGGGGGGTGCGCATTAAAGTTGTTGAGCGGGGGGGCGAATTGAAGTTGTTGAGTGGGGGGGCGCAATTAAAGTTGTTGAGTGGGGGGGTGCGCATTAAAGTTGGGGGGGGGAGGGGGTGCGCATTGAAGTTGTTGAGCGGGGGGGGTTCCTCTACCCTGTGCACTAAATGTGTCGGCTCTCTTTCCTTCAGCAGACATCCACACACCGCTCCGGTTCCTCGTGGGGGGGGTTTTGCAGTTGTTGAGTGGGGGGGGGGGGTGCCTTTCACCTGTGCCGACAGCCGGAGCCACAGATTGTCATTAGCCTGGCTGTCGGCTTTCTTCCTTTCAGCAGCCACAGTCCTCCACACACCACTCCGGTTCCTCCTGCTTCCGTGCTGCCTCCTCTTGCAGTGCGGGAAAATTAACCCTTTCGTGGGATTGCGGGAAGAAGCTGTCTGTGCAGGAAAGTCCTGCAGAATCCGTGCATGTTGGGAGGTATGCGCAGGGCCGCCATCAGGAATTTTGGGGCCCCTTACACAGCTTAAGGCATGGGCCCCCTGGAACAGAGAACCAGGGGGGGTGCTGCCACCTGAAATTGAGAAGCGGGGGGGCCTTTACAAAAAAAAGAAGAAATAAAGAAATATATATAAAGGGGGGTAGCCATCCGGGGCCCTGGGGACCTCTGGGCCCTTTAATAAAAATAAAAAATAAACCTCTGGGCCCTTTAAAAAAAAAAACATTTATAAAAAATACATAAAAAAAGGGAGGTTGCCATCCGGGGCCCTGGGGACCTCTGGGCCTTTTAATAAAAAAAAAAATATATAAACAAAAAAAAATAAAATAAACATTTATAAAAAATAAAAAAATGGGGGGGGGTTGCCACATGGGGCCCTGGGGACCTCTGAGCCCTTTAATAAAAAACAAATATATAAAAAAAATCCGGGGGCCCTGGAGACCTCTGGGCCCTTTAACCACTTAAGCCCTGGACCATATTGCTGCCTAAAGACCCAAGGGGTTTTTACAGTTTGGGACTGCGTCGCTTTAACAGACAATTGCGCGGTCGTGTGACGTGGCTCCCAAACAAAATTGGCGTCCTTTTTTCCCCACAAATAGAGCTTTCTTTTGGTGGTATTTGATCACCTCTGCGGTTTTTATTTTTTGCGCTATAAACAAAAATAGAGCGACAATTTTGAAAAAAATGCAATATTTTTTACTTTTTGCTGTAATAAATATCCCCCAAAAACATATATAATTTTTTTTTCCTCAGTTTAGGCCGATACGTATTCTTCTACCTATTTTTGGTAAAAAAAATCGCAATAATCGTTTATCGGTTGGTTTGCGCAAAATTTATAGCGTTTACAAAATAGGGGATCGTTTTTTTGCATTTTTATTTTTTTTAATTTTTTTTACTACTAATGGCGGCGATCAGCGACATTATGGCAGACACTTCGGACAATTTTGACACATTTTTGGGACCATTGTCATTTTCACAGCAAAAAATGCATTTAAATTGCATTCTTTATTGTGAAAATGACAGTTGCAGTTTGGGAGTTAAACACAGGGGGCGCTGTAACATTTAGGGATTACTGTGTGTGTGTTTAGTGTAGGGGGGTGTGGCTGTAGGAATGACATCATCGATCGGATCTCCCCTATAAAGGGGATCACCCGATCGATGCGCCGCCACAGTGAAGCACGGGGAAGCCGTGTTTACACACGGCTCTCCCCGTTCTTCAGCTCCGGGGAGCGATCGCGACGGAGCGGCTAAAAACAAATAGCCGCGCCGTTGTCCCGGATCGCTCCCCGAGCGGACCCGACCTCCGCATATACCGGGGGGGGGGTCCCGATCGGACCCCCCACCCACGTCTAGCAGAGGACGTACAGGTATGTACATGTGCCTGTCCGTGCCATTCTGCTGACGTATATGTACATGAGGAGGTCGGGAAGTGGTTAATAATAATAATAATAATAATATATATATATATATATATATATATATATATATAAATAAATAAATAAATAAATAAAAAAGTTTTTTTATATAACAAATAAATAAATAAATAAAAAACTTTCTTTTTTATAAAAAATAAATAAAAAAACGGTGGGTTGCCGTCCGGGGCCCTGGGGACCTCCGGACCCCTGAAAAAAAAACAAAAAAAAACGTTTTTTTTTTTTTTTTAAAGGGGGCCCCCTATTGGGCGGGGCCCATGGGCTTGAGCCCAGTCAAGCCCACTGGTAAGTCCGGCCCTGGCTGCAGTACTTGGCCTCTTTGTGGGTGGCGGTGCAGGCACTCTAGGTCTGGACTTTGGTCTTCCACTATGCATCTTTTTCTCTCTCTAGGGGTCGCATGAGGGTTGGCGCTTTTTCCGTGACTATCTTGCCTTAGCCGTTCTGCCACTTTAAGAGTCGGTTGCAGTTTGAGTAAACACGCTTCTATGGCCTCTATGGTAGCTCCGCTGAGGTGTCTTTACTTGCTCACTCAGGGATCAGTTGCTGTGCGGCGGTATATGCTGGCGCTCCGCTGCTCAAATGCGCTCTTTACTGTGCAAATTGAGGAGCGCTATCGCTTTTCCCTCAAAGGGAATAATAGTTCCACTGTGGCAGGCGCAACACTATAAAGTGCCTGCCACAAGACTGTCTATTACTCTATTGTCGTTCTATGGAAGCAGTAAGGTTTAAAGAGCACACCAAATGCTTAAATAACTTCTTTATGGGAGTGCGAATGCACGGGCAACGGTGATGGCTGACTGAACCGTGATCTCCGCTCCAGGCTGACACCGCGGCGCCCGTAGCTTGGTACACAGCTACCCAGGACCAGAGTAAACCGCACACTGACTCCTCAGGATAGCGGGCACACTTTAACGCCTCCCGGTCCGCCGTAAAGAGGAGTTTAGAAGCCGCATTGAGAAGCTGGGGAATCGTGCGGAGATTCCAAGATGGCCGCCACGCAGCTACCTCAGGCTCAGATACACAGCTTAAATGACCTGGGAACACACAGGTCAGTGCAGTCCCTCTCCCCTCAACAAGTCACCCCTGACGCAATAGGGAACTCTTCACAGATGTATTCCCTACCCTTGGAAACCAATGGCTCTTTAAGTAAGCTCTTGGTGACTGACTTATCTCCCTCATCCCTGGGAACCATGGCATCACTGCAGCAGAGTCCCCTCAGCCATGACGCACATTCACTGGGCTCATCTATCCTAATGGAGGACCTATTCCTCAAGTTTTCAACCTTATTGGACAAAGGATTGTCCCAAACTGCAGCTAAAATCACGGTTAACTTAAAGGCAGACTTTCACTCCCTGGGCTCTAGGATTGAGGCTATTGAAAGCAAGATGGAGGAAACGATTGCCGCTACATCCCAGAACTACAGCCACATACAAACACTCCAGGACCAATTGGATGTGGCAATGTTCCGCATAGACGGCCTTAAGAACAGATCAAGGAGGTCAAATATTAGAATTCGAGGACTTCCTGAGACCATTCTCAATGTCCCTGAAGCAGTGCAGGACCTAATTAAAAATCTCCTTCCTAACATCTCCCCTCAGAGATTGGAACTGGACAGAGCTCATAGGGCTTTGGGGCCTCCCAGGAAAGATGGCTCCTTGAGAGACATCATAGCCAAACTCCATCACTATTCTGTCAAGGAGGAAGTCATGAGGCAAGCAAGATCTGCTCAGGTTATAATGTGCCAGGGACATCAGGTACATCTTTATGCGGACCTGTCTCCTTCCACTATTCAGAGACGGAGATCTCTAAAGCCTCTACTCCTAGCTCTAACCCAGAAAGCAATCAAATATAAGTGGGCTTTTCCATTTGCGGTCAAATTTGCAGTCAATAGTAAACCATACGCTTTTTCCACCCTTTCAGAAGGGGAGAATTTACTCCTACGTTTGAAGATCATTACACAAGAAGCTGACATGGACACTTCCTGCGTTGGCCAAGGATCTAATAAACATGCTATCCCTACCAGCCCTCAATCTCCCCTGTGGCTGAAGAATAAGAACAAGAAAGCCAGAGACAATGGAGCTACCTGAGGATGTGACTCTCCTGCTTTACCTGTGTGTTCCTGTTTGCCCTAATGTTAGGTCCTGGATGGGCTGAACAAGCCGATTTGATTTTTTCCATGACCTAACTCCATCTTTTTGGTGTTTTTACCATTTTTTCGTCCTGAAGTCTTATGGACCGGTTGCTTTTACTCATTTAGCTATCCCAGATTTCAATAGCATTGCTCGATTTACCCTTTTACTTAAACGGGCTCCTCATGTTGCCTTGTCATGTCCCTGTTTTCCCCCCACTGAGCGTGGGGGGGGGGTAACATGCATAGCCACTTATTTTGATGACCAGAGGTTCCTGTAAAAAAAATGTTTTATTATATATACATATCATTATATTCATCTGGAGGAGTGACTCTGTTTCGTCACTGATGCCCTTCGGTGGTCAGCGCGGGCTCCCCCCGTCCCCCTTTTTGGGGTGGTGGGTGCCTGGGGCGATTGCTTGGGGCCACTTATTTCCCAAAAGAGATCTCTATTACTGATGTGTACCGTTCAATTGTTTTTTTAGGTCGATATTTTTTTCGGAGGAGACTCTAATACAGCCCTGGATCAGGGCTTAGACAAAACTAAACCGCCTGGGTCTAGACTGATACGTCCAACAAGAGAAATTTTTAAAATTGAAAAACTTCTACACGACTATGGTCTGGCCGACGCTTGGAGAGAACTCAACCCATCTAAAAGAGATTACACTCATTTTTCTCATCCACATCTTACATATGCCCGCATAGACCATATCCTCACCCCCTCTACCACTCTCCCGGCTGTCCTGTCTGCCTCTATCAGGGACTCTGCATTATCTGACCATTCCTTGGTAATCATATCTCTTAAGTTGGGTATCCGGGAGGGGTCGTGCACGTTTTGGAGACTGAATGAGTCTTTGCTCTCTGAACCAGCCAGAGTCACGGAGATAGGTAAAGCCCTGATGGAATACTTTAAACTTAATGACACAGGGGAAATTTCCCGAAGAAACGCTTTGGGCTGCCCACAAAGCCTTTTTCAGGGGAAAGCTCATTCAGATTTCCACGCAAGTAAAACGGGAAAGGATAGCTGAAATAGATAAATTAGAAACTGAATATATTTCCCTTAAGGCAAGGCATAAAAAAAACCCTTCTGGATTTCCCACAACTAGGCTTGACAACGCTAGGTTAGCTCTTAATCTTGCTCTTACGACTCGGGCAGAGAAATCGATCAGGTGGAGTAAACACACATTCCACACCCAGGCAGACAGAATTGGCCCCCTCCTTGCGTCCAAACTTACCCCTAAATCCAAGCTCCTTTCCATGCCTAAAATTAAAATAGGGGGACACCCTCCTACGACCAACCCATCCAGGATATTAGAAGCTTTTCAAGGCTTCTATTCACGCCTTTATGACTCCCACACCCTGCCTACTACTGATTTAACATCACAATTCCTAGAAGGACTCCCTATCCCTTCCCTGTCAACAGCACACAGAGACATAATGGATTCTCCAATCACAGATGAGGAGGTGATGATGGTGATCAGGGGTTTCCGTACTGGGTCGGCCCCGGGGCCGGATGGCCTACCTATTCCTTACTACAAAACTTTCTTGGACATACTAACACCACATATGACCAGGTTTTTTAATTCGAAAGCCAAGGGCGACCCTTTTGATTCCCAGATTAACAAAGCCTTTATCACGGTAATTCCCAAACCAGACAAAAACCCAGAAGATGTCAATAATTATCGTCCGATCTCCCTCATTAACAATGATCTTAAGGTCCTCACTAAAATTCTAGCCAATAGATTAGCAGGGTTCATAGGGCATTATGTTCATAGGGACCAAGTAGGATTTATACCCAGCAGACAAGGTCCAGACCAAATTAGACGAGCAATAGATCTGGTGTCAATCTTACAAACCAATTGGACGGGAGGGACCCCCCAGAAGGGATTCTTGTTGTCACTGGACCTACAGAAGGCCTTTGACTCTGTATCCTGGTCCTATATCTTCAACATACTTCAGACTTGGGGATTTGGGACCAGGTTCATGGGTATTATTCGGGCCCTTTACGCAAACCCTAGAGCACTCATTAGGATTAAAGGCCATTACTCCACACCCATTGAAATTGGAAGAGGCACTCGACAAGGCTGCCCTTTGTCTCCTCTAATATTCGCCATTGCAATTGAGACTTTGGCAATTGCTATACGACAGAATCCCAACATCTCAGGAGTCCAATGTGGGGATCAAACCCACAAATGTGCCCTCTTTGCGGATGACATCCTACTGTTCTTGACCTCCCCCATCTCCACCCTTCCCAACTTATGCCGCACTCTAGACAATTTTTCCAAAATTTCAGGTCTATCGGTCAATTTCTCCAAATCACAGGCACTTAATATATCTCTACCCTCTCAATTAGTATTGGACCTTAAACAGTCTTTTAACTTTAGCTGGAGTGACTCCTCTATCCAGTACCTAGGTATTGCCCTAGCCGCCAAGACGGAGGCTCTATACAACCTTAATTACCCCCCCATCTATAAAAAATTGGAGGCTGATCTCATTATGTGGTCTAAATTTAATCTCTCATGGCTGGGAAGAATCAACTCAATTAAAATTAAAATGACCCTGTTCCCTAGAATACTATACTTATTTCGCCCCCTCCCTATTCCAATAAGAAGAAATCACCTAAAATCTTTTCAAAGTAAATTGCTTAAGTTTGTTTGGAGTTCATCGGGGTATCGTATACCACAGGACACGCTTTTTCGCCATAGAAGCAAGGGGGGCCTGGGACTGCCCGACCTTCAGCTTCCTGATTCAGAGAAGGTTCACTTTAAACAAATTTCGGAATTTTTACATAGCATCTGGAAGTTCAGACCCCTACCCCCTGACTTCACTTCATATGAAATTTGGTGCGGACAAGCCATGGGGCGGAGAGGAGGTATCTCAGTGATCTACTCGGCCCTCACTCACCCAACAGTTAAAACATCTTACATGGAGGCTTGGGAGTCTGACTTTCGAAGTAGCATTAGCTTGGAGAATTGGCACAAAACTTTCTTCAGATCATTTCAGGGCATTCAGGGCGTCTCCTTAATGGAGGCAAGTGTTAAGGTTATCACCAGATGGTACCTTACCCCATCCAGATTGGCCTCCATGTTTCCTAATGTAGATCCCCTTTGTTTTAGGGGGTGTCAGCTGCGGGGCACCATGGTCCACATATGGTGGGAATGTCCTAGGATCCGCTCCTTTTGGAGAATAATTTTCAATATGATCTACAGAGTAACAGGATACCGGATCCCTAGGACTCCCAATATTGCCCTCCTGAATGCCCATGTCCCACAGCTTTGCTAGATCCACACAAAAGTTGGTTCACTTTATTTTACTGGGCACCAAAATTGCCATTGCCAAATCTTGGAAACAGCCCAGGCCGCTTGTTTCGGTAGTTAGACAGAAAATCTCATGGATCATGATTCAAGAAAAATTATCCAGCATACTGGATGATTCCTCCGAGGTGTTCCGTGAGACTTGGGCTCCCTGGGCTGACTATGTTGGTATTCCCCTTGTCCCTGAACCAGTATAAGCCTGTCTGATCTCTTGATTAGAGTTAGGCATTATACTACCCCTCCTCACCTTACCCCTTTCCCTCTTCTTTCTTTTCTTCTGTCCTTCTTCCTTTACCTCTTTTACTATCCCTGTTGGTTTGAGTATTATCGACTACCTACTTAAGCAAGTTTTGTGGGGTTATGGTTCTATGATATTATATATTCTTTTTTTTTTTTCTTCTGGGGGTATTCCTTCTGTTACCCTTAGGTTGTTTTATATGCCTTACCCGCATTAGTGAGAGTGGTGCGGGATGGGAGCGGGGGTTGTGGGGGTCGGGGGCCTTACTCTTGACACAGCTGGTTCCCAAGTGGGGTGTTGAGGGTTTAGGTTCCAGATCACCCTTAGGTCCGGTCCCTTCCCTACAGGGTATTGTTACTACACGTCTGTTAGTTCTTTTATGTACCCTTACTAGACTTTTTTTCAGGCAGTCCTATTATCTGATTTATCCCCCCGGGATTGGTTATTATTGTTTTCTTTGTAATTTTCTGCTATATTCGCAAAATGGTGTGAACTGCCCCTAGGGGCTTTTGTTACTTTTGTTGCTATGAAATGACTGTAACCCTATTTAAAATCTCAATAAAAATGTATTGAAATTAAATTAAATAACTTCTTTATTAACTTCACTTTTCTTCATAGATAACACTGCTGATTTGCAGCAGACAGTCCATGTACAAACACGTGTTGAATAAATATCACAAAATGGTGGTTCAAATATTCAATCTTGTCATTCAACATAAAATGGTGGATATATTTCTTTCTTCAGTATTTATACTCTCTCTCTCTCTCTCTCTCTCTGTAAGTTATCAAAGCATTCTCGGATTTCTCTAAAAGGTATGACTGTGGTTTGCAACTTGGTTTGCAGTGTTGCTTTAGTTAGAGTGGATGGATGGATGTGACTTAGTTCGGATGACTGAATGTGGCTTAATTCGGTGGAACTACAGTTAGGGCGGTTAGATGACTTTGTTTGAATGACTGAATGGACTTAGTTTGATGGCTTAGTTCGGTGGAACTACAAGTGAACACACAACTAGATCAGTATATAGGGCCAGATTCACGTAGAATCGCGGCGGCGTAACGTATCCTAGATACGTTACACCGCCGCAATTTTTCATCGCAAGTGCCTGATTCACCAAGCACTTGCGATGAAAACCTACGCCGACGGGCCAATTCAAATGGGCGTGTGCCATTTAAATTAGGCGCGCTCCCGTGCCGGACCTGCCGCGCATGCTCCGTTTCCGAACTCCCGCCGTGCTTTGCGCTAAGTGACGTCATTTTTTTGAACGGCGACGCGCGTATCGTAATTCCGTATTCCCGGACGGCTTACGCAAACTACGTTATTTTTTACATTTCGACGCGGGGACGACGGCCATACTTTATACAGCAATACGATTGCTGTGTAAAGTTAAGGCACCAAAAAAAACGACTAACTTTGCGACGGGAAACTAGACTAGCGGCGACGTAGCGAACGCGAAAAACCGTTGTGGATCGCCGTAACTCCTAATTTGCATACCCGGCGCTGGTTTGCGATGGCGGCCGCGGTATTGCATCTTAAGATCCGACAGATAAACCACCAAATAGTTGGTCTAAGTCATGTTAGGGTATGGACGTCGGAACTGCCGTTGGATTTTACGTTGTTTACATAAGTCGTACGTGAATGGGGCTGGGCGTAGGTTACGTTCACGTCTTATGAATTGAGCCGGCGTATCTTAGGGAGTAAATTTGCCATGATTCTGAGCATGCGCGCGCATGCGCCGTTCGGCGCTTCATTTACATGGGGTCACGATTAATTTTAATACAACATGCCCACTACCTGCCTACTTTGAATTAGGCGGGCTTACGCCGGCCCATTTACGCTACGCCGCCATAACTTAGGGAGCAAGGGCCAGATTCACAAAAGAGATACGCCGGAGTATCTACTGATACTCCGACGTATTTTCAAAATTGCAGCGTCATATCTTAATTTGTGATTCACAAACAAGATACGACGGCTTTTGGCTAAGATCCGACAGGCTTACGGCTTCGTACGCCTTCGGATTTTAGGCTGCAATACTTCGGCCACCGCTGGGTGGAGTTTGCGTCGTTTTCCAGTGTCGGGTATGCAAATTAGCTTTTACGGCGATCCACGAAGCTACTCGCGTGCGTAACGTCGTTTTTTCCTGTCGCAAAGTTAAGCTATCTTTTTCATGGCTTAACTTTACACAAGCCATGTTAAAGTATGGCCGTCGTTCCCGCGTCAAATTTAAAAAAAAAATTTTGGCGTAAGTACAGCGTAAGTACGTTACGCACGTCGCCATTCACAAACACGTTGGGGCGCCGTAATTTCGTGCAAAGCACGTCGGGAAATTTACTAACGGAGCATGCGCAGAACGTTCGGCACGGGAGCGCGCCTAATTTAACCACTTAAGGACAGAAGGTGTTTTTCAGATTCGGCGTTTACAAGACTAAAACAGTTTTTTTTGCTAGAAAATTACTTAAAACCCCCAAAAATTATATATATTTTTTTCTAACACCCTAGAGAATAAAATGGCGGTCATTGCAATACTTTTTGTCACACCGTATTTGCGCAGCGGTCTTACAAGTGCACTTTTTTTGGAAAAAAATAACTTTTTTTAATTAAAAAATAAGACAACAATAAATTTGGCCCAATTTTTTTATATATTGTGAAAGATAATGTTACGCCGAGTAAAATGATACCCAACATGTCATGCTTAAAAATTGCGCCCGCTCGTGGCATGGCGTCAAACTTTTACCCATAAAAATCTCGATAGGCGACGTTTAAAAGATTCTATAGGTTGCATTTTTTGAGCTACAGAGTAGGTCTAGGGCTAGAATTATTGCTCTCGCTCTAACGATCGCGGCGATACCTTACTTGTGTGGTTTGAACACCGTTTTCATATGCGGGCGCTACTCGCATATGCGTTCGCTTCTGCGCGCAAGCTCGTCGTGACGGGGCGCTTTAAAATAATTTTTTTTTGTTTTCTTATTTATTATTATTGATTTTATAATTTTTTACACTGAAATAATAAAAAAAAAATGTATCACTTTTATTCCTATTACAAGGAATGTAAACATCCCTTGTAATAGAAAAAAGCATGACAGGTCCTCTTAAATATGAGATCTGGGGTCAAAAAGACCTCAGGGCCAGATTCACGTAGCCCGGGCGCAACTTAACTTTTCCGATTTAAGTTACACCGCCGCAAATTTTCTGCCTAAGTGCCCGATCCACAAAGAACTTACCTGGAAATTTGCAGCGGTGTAACTTAAATCCGTCCGGCGCAAGGCGGGCCCAATCGAATGGGGCGAGTCCCATTTAAATTAGGTGCGCTCCCGCGCCGGACGTACTGCGCATGCTCCGTCGGGTAAATTACCCGACGTGCATTGCGCTAACTGACGTCGCACCGACGTTATTTGCTTAGACGTTAACGTAAATGGCGTTCAGCGCCATTCACGGACGTCTTACGCAAACAACGTTGATGTTTAAATTTCGACGCGGGAACGACGGCCATACTTACCATGGCTTAAGACAACTAGGGCTCAGCCCTAGATTTACGCGGCGTAACTCGACGGAAACAACGTAGATTTAGATCGACGGGCCGTGCGGGACGTTCGGGGATCGCCTTTAAGTTTCCATTTGCATATTCTACACCGGCCGCAATGGCCTCGCCACCTAGCGGCCGGCCTAGAATTGCATCCTTAAGATCTGACAGTGTAATTCAATTACACCTGTCGGATCTTAGGGCTAGCTATGCGTAACTGATTCTATGAATCAGTCGCATAGTTAGAAACAGGGATACGACGGCGTATCAGTAGATACGCCGTCGTATCTAGTTTGTGAATCTGGCCCTCAGATCTCATATTTAGACTTAAATGCAAGAAAAAAAAAAAAAAGGAAAATTTGTCATTTAAAAAAATGACAACAAAAAAATTGTCTCTTTAAGACGCTGGGCGGGACTGACGTTTTGACGTCACTTCCGCCCAGCAAAGCTATGAGGAAGGGTGGGAGCCATCTTGCCCTCACTCGAGTCCTCACCGCTCAGGCAGCAGCATCCGATCTCCTCCGCCGCTACCGATGGCTCCGGTAAGCGGCGGAGGGCGCGGAAGAGCGGCGGGAGGGGGGGGCCCCTCTCCCGCCACCGATAACGGTGATCTCTTGGCTAATCCCCCGCGGAGACCGCCGTTATCGTTTACACGCCCGCCCACAGAAGAGATGGATACCTCGGTTGTGGCAGCAGCTGCTGCCGTTACCGAGATATCCATCTTTAAAAAGAGGACGTATATATACAGTGGGCGGGCGTTAAGTGGTTAAATGGTACACGCCCCATTTGAATGAGGCGGGCTTGCGCCGGACGTCTTTACGATACACTGCGGCAAGTTTACAGGTAAGTGCTTTGTGAATCAGGCACTTACGCTGAAAACTTGCGGCGGTTTAACGTAAAGACGATACGTTACGCCGCCACATTTGTACCTGAATCTGGCCCCAAGTGCTTTGTGAATACTGGTCTTGCCTCTCTATGTCAGTGTTTCTCAACTCCAGTCCTCAAGGCGCCCCAACAGGTCATGTTTTCAGGCTTTCCATTATTTTGCACAGGTGATTTGTTCAGTTTCACTGCCTTGGTAATTATCACAGCCATTTCATCTGAGGGAAATCCTGAAAACATGCCCTGTTGGGGCGCCTCGAGGACTGGAGTTGAGAAACACTGCTCTATGTTACGTCGGCGTAGCGCATATGAGCTGCGCTACGCCCGCTCAAATATACGCCGCTCTACCTGAATCCGGCTAAGGCCCCGTACACACGAGAGGATCTATCGGCTGGAACTGATCCGCAGATCAATTCCAGCGGATAGATCCTCTCGTGTGTACGGGGCCTTAGCCAGATTCAGGTAGAGCGGCGTATATTTGAGGATAGATCCGCTGGTGTGTACAACCCAGCGGATCTTTTTCCGCGGATTTTTTTCGGACCGACCGATTTCCAGCAGATAAAAATTTCTTAGCATGCTAAGAAATCTATCCGCTGGAATCGGCTTCAGCGGATCGATCCGGTGGTCTATACAGACTCACCGGATCGATCCGTCCGATTCCCTCCCTCGCATGCGTCGTAATGATTCGACGCATGCGTGGGAATCCTTATATGACAGCGTCGCGCACGTCGCCGCGTCATCATCGCGGCGACGGCGCGACACGTCATCGCGATGGGATTTCGGTGCGGATTTCGATCCGATGGTGAGTACACTCCATCGGATCCAAATCCGCGGAAATCCTCGAGAGGATTTATCCGCGGATACGGTCCGGCGAAACGTATCCGCGGATCAATCCTCTCGTCTGTACCCGGCATAATACAGAGGCACATAATCCAAGGAGCACCTTGAGGCTTTCTGGGGAAAAAATGATGCATCTTATTTACTGACTACCTATTACATTTGTAGAGGCCCTGGAGCACCAGTGTAGGCCGAGCTAAATGCACCCAGTAAGGGGCCTCACTAGTAGTGCTCGTTAATGCCTGAATTTACATACAGACAGGCTGCTGATATGTGAAATCCTCTTTGAGGCAGCACTCCAAATTGGAACTATCTCTTGCACATGTTTGCCTAACTGCTTGCCGACCAGCCGCAGTTATACGGCGGCAGGTCGGCTCTGCTGGGGGAGATCACGTAGCCCCCCACTAGCCCCTGACACCGACGCGCGTGCCCGGCATGTGCGCTCACCGCCGGGCACCCGCGATCGCTCGTTACAGAGCGAGAACTGGGAGCTGTGTGTGTAAACACACAGCTCCCGGTCCTGTCAGGGGGAGAAATGCCTGATTGTCTGTTCATACAATGTATGAACAGCGATCAGTCATTTCCCCAAGTCAGTTCACCCCCCCTTCAATTAGAACACACCCAGGGAACATACTTAACCTCTTCCTCGCCCCCTAGTGTTAACCCCTTCCCTACCAGTGGCATTTTTATAGTAATCAGTGCATTTTTATAGCACTGATCACTATAACAATGCCAATGGTCCCAAAAATGTGTCAAAAGTGTCCGCCATAATGTCGCAGTACCGATAAAAATCGCTGATCGCCGCCATTACTAGTAAAAAAAAAAAAATATATATTAATAAAAATGCCATAAAACTATCCCCTATTTTGTAAACGCTATAACTTTTGCGCAAACCAATCAATAAATGCTTATTGCGATTTTTTTAATGAAAAATATGTAGAAGAATACATATAGGCCTAAACTGAGGAAAATTTTTTTTTTTATATATATTTTTTGGGGAATATTTATTATAGCAAAAAGTAAAAAATATTAACTTTTTTCAAAATTGTCGCTCTATTTTTGTTTATAGCGCAAAAACTAAAAACCGCAGAGGTGATCAAATACCACCAAAAGAAAGCTCTATTTGTGGGGAAAAAAAGGACGCCAATTTTTTTTGGAAAAGCCACGTCGCATGATCGTGCAATTTTCAGTTAAAGCGGCGCAGTGCCGAATCGCAAAAAGTGGCCTGGTCTTTGACCAGCAATATGGTCCGGGGCTTAAGTGGTTAAAGTGGTTGTAAACCCTTACAAATACCCAGTGAAGTGCCAATCCTCAGTTGATGCACAGGGATGAAACAAATCCTCCTACATAAATTGTACTGTCTATGTGCAGGCTTCTCTTCTCTACATCTGTACAAAGTGCTGAATATATATGCTTGTCCATGAGTTCAGAAAAAAAGGGGCAGAGAGCTGAAGTTACACTATGCAGAGCTCAGTGAGGAGAGTTCTGAGAGATGATTGGAGGGAATAGCAGCCCCCCTCCTTTACATACCACACAGGAACAGAGCTGAGGCTGTCAATCTGCTGGCGCTCTTTCCACCATTGCCATTTTTCTCTGAGTATTAGAAAATATTGTCAGAAGTGAATTTGCTGATAGCAGAAGAACAAAGCAGCAGACAGAAATGACACTTAGGGCCAGATTCACAAGCAGCGGCGCAAATTAAGTTACTCAAAACTTATGTCATTTAAGTTACGGCGCCCTAATTTGGTGTCGTAAGTGCCGTATCCACAGCGCATTTGCGCACAAAATTGCGCAAGCGTAACTTAAATCCCGAGGCGTAAGGCGGGGTTATTGCAAGTGGTAAGGAAGTGGGCGTGCTCCATTGTAATGAGCCATGCAAATGAAAGTCCGGCCGTACTGCGCATGCGTGCACGAATCTGCACCTCACTGGGCATGCTCAGAACTTGGCTCGGCGCAATCAGTGAGATAGGTAAAAGGCCAAGCGTACTTAGTTTGAGAATCGCCCTGTGTATAAATAGCCCCAGACAAACACACTTCCCTTGCAAAAGTACATCCCTGTGTTCCCCTTTCCTAGAGCAAGTTGCTTCTGCTCTGTCGTCTGTTGGTGTGTGTTGGTGAGTTGAGTGTTAGATAAAAGTTTTGGAGGAGTAGTAGAGTGTAGTAGTTGTGTTTTTTTTCTGAGTGTATTTTCTGTTTGTTTTTTCCGTGTTTGTTTTTTGCTGATTGTTTTTTTTCTGAGGTTTTTTTCTGTTTGTTTTTTCGGAGTTTGTTTTTGAATTTGTAGTAGCTGTCTGCTTGTGTCAGTGGCGGAATTTTCGTAGTCGCAAAAGTCGCAGCTGCGACCGGGCCATGTAAGTCCTGGTGGCCCCACTGACTGTCGCACACAGTGTTTATTGGCTGATGCGGTGCGGCGCGCACTGCGTGCTGTTCGTTCAGCAGCGTCTCACACTGACTGTTGTGGACCGTCCCCGCCCCCGCCCCTGCCTCCGCCTCCGCCTATCCAGAGACACAGACAGATGTAGGGAGGCGGGGCGGACTCTGCAGAAGCGTGCGCGCTTGTACCTACCCGGTGGCAAGGCATCCTGGCGGGAGAAGGCACAAGGCACAGCACAGCCGCACGCACAGTGAAGGTGACACAGAGTGACGGTAAGTCAATCTAAAGTGGTACTTGATGGGGGTGGTAGCGGTAATACTTGAGGGGGGGGGCAGCAGTGGTACTTAAAGAGGGGTGGTAGCGGTGGTACTTGAGGGGGTGTGGCCGTGGTGGTACTTGAGGCTGATGGCAGTGGTGGTGCCATCCTCTCCCACCACCACCTGTGCCTTTTACTGATCCTATCCCCCCACCACTGATCTGATCCCTATCCCCCTCATTCCTTCTACAACAGAGGTGATAGGGATGAGATCAGTGGTGAGGGGATGGGATCAGTAAGAGGCACAGGTGGTGGTGGGAGAGGATGGCACCACTGCAGCCACCCCCCCTCAAATACAACCGCTATCACCCCCCCTCAACACCAGCACTTCCACTGATCCCATTCCTCCTCTCCATCAGCACTGTTACTGATCCCCAGTCAGTGGCAGAACTTTCATGGTCGCACCAGTCGCACTTGCGACCGGGCCCCTGAGTTCTGCCACTGTAGGGGGGCCCGCCGCCGCCCGGGAGATAGTACATTCACATTGGTCATTTACTTAAACAGCTGCCCGCCCGCACTCGCGAGCACACTGCAGTGCCCACCCACTCCGCCCATCTTCGGCACAGTCCCCGCCCTCTCCACCCGCTCCGTCCATCCTCTTCTCTCGCACTCACAGCACAGTCCCTGCCCGCTCCGCCCATTATCTCCTCCCACACTCACGGCACAGTACACACCGGCTCCGCCCATCCTCTCTGCCCGTTCCACCCATCCTCTCTGCCCATCCTCTCCACCCACACTTACGGGCACAGTCCCCGCCCGCTCCGCCGATCGTCTCAGACTACGCCTGCACAAACTGGTACTCGCAGGCCCGCCCATCCTCTCTGCTCGCCCAAGGAAGACCTAGCAAGGAGGGGGAACCAAGAGATCTGCAAGTGAGTGGCACCCATCCATCTGAATCAACACTGCCACTGATTCCCCCCCCCACCCCACCCCCACTACTGGCACTGATGCCCACCCCACTACTGCCACTGAACCCCCCCACATCACCACCACTACTGCCACTGATGCCCA
Organism: Rana temporaria; assembly: GCF_905171775.1. Lineage (NCBI taxonomy): Eukaryota > Metazoa > Chordata > Amphibia > Anura > Ranidae > Rana > Rana temporaria. The sequence goes on along the minus strand of NC_053490.1, from coordinate 391,020,162 downwards.
CCACACCACCACTACTGCCACTGAACCCCCCCCACATCACCATCACTACTGCCACTGATACTTACCCCACCACCACTACTACTGCCACGGATACCCCCACACCACTGGCACTGATCCCCCACAAATCAGCCCCACATCACTGCCACTGATCCCCCCACAAATCACCCCCACATCACTGCCACTGATCCCCCACAAATCACCCCCACATCACTGCCACTGGTCCCCCCCCCCACATAACCACCACTACTGCCACTGACCCCCCCCCCCGCATAACCACCACTACTGCCTCTGATCCCCCCCCCCCCACATCACCACCACTACTGCCTCTGAACCCCCCCACATCACCACCACTACAGCCACTGATACCCCGCACCACCACTACTACCTCTGATCCCCCGCACATCACCGCCACTACTGCCTCTGATCCCCCGCATATCACCGCCACTACTGCCACTGATCCCCCGCACATAACCACCACTACTGCCACTGATCCCCCACACACACACATCACCACCACTACTGCCACTGATCCCCCCCCCACATCACCACCATTACTGCCACTGATTCCACACACATCATTGCCACTGATGCCCACCCCACCACCACTACTGCCACTGACCCATCCCCACCCAACCACCACTGCTGCCACTGATCCCACCCCCCCACTGCTGTCACTCATCCCATCCCCCACCATCGCCGTGGATGCCACTGATCCTATCCCTCCCTAACCACCACTGATCCCATCCCCCATCACCACCGCTGCCACTCATCCCAGGAGTGTAACTACAGGGGTCACAATTGCAATAGCGCACATGTTGCCCCTAAACACCTGGATGGGGGGCATTTAGAGGAACAAATCCCCTCCATTTTTCTCCTGCCGCCACCAAAAGTCTGCTTCTCCTCCTCTCCCTCCGATAGACATTCAGTGGCAGCAGGAGGAAAATAAAGAGGATTTTTTCCCCCTCCTATCCAGGTCCTGCTGCTGCCGGGATTAGTAGGAAGGGCCCTGGCCGGAGGTCAGGGGGGCCCTCCATGGTTTCTTGCACCGGGGCCCTGAAGGTTCTAGTTACGCCTCTGGCTTGTGTGGTTTGATTTTTGTGTTTGTTTGTTGTGTGAGTATTTTTGTTTGTTTGTTGTGTGAGTATTTTTGTTTGTTTGTTTGTTGTGTGAGTATTTGTGTTTGTTTGTTGTGTTTGTTTTTTGTTGGTGCTGAGTGGTGGGTGTTATGTCACCGAAGTGCAGGAAGATAAATTTTTCGAGCATAGAGAAGCAGATTCTTGCTAGGGGCATCGCCCAATATGGGCGTTATTTACATGGCCCTGAGAGCCGGAACTCCTCCCCGGCCAGGAGGAAGGTGATCATCCAGAAAATTACGGATCAGATCAATGCGGCGGGGGGGGGGGGGGCCAGACGAGGACCCCCGGTGGGATACAAAAGAAGATCAACGATCTTAAGAGCCTGGTCCGTGAGAAGATGGCCAAGATCAATGCCCATGCCAGGGGCACTGGAGGAGGCGCACCCTGCCCCATCAGGCTGAGTGAGGAGGAATGGGCAGTGGCCCGGTGTTTCCACCCACAGCAGGTGGTGGGCCTGCCTGGCTATCAATCTGATTCTCCTGTGAGGACAGGTAAGTTTTGGGATTTTCTATCTGGTGATTAGCATGTGTGGGTGGGGGAAGGGAAGATGTGCCAAGTGTGTGGATCCTCCAACCTGTGAATGTTTTGTGTCCTCCACAGATGGCCAGGAGATTGCTGGCCCATCAGGCCAGGAGCTTGCTGGGCCATCAGGTTGCTGGGCCATCAGGCCAGGAGGTTGCTGGGCCATCAGGCCAGGCTGCACCATCCCCTGGACAACAGGCTGCAGAAGAGCCCCAAGAAGGGCAGGAGTCCCCAGGGGAGGGGAGTGGCCACACCTCCCCTCATGGGGAGGTTGAGGGGGGGGAGGATGAGGGGGGGGATGAGGATGAAGATATGGACATTGCCAGGGAAGTCCTTTTGGCCTCGGATTTGTTTACCCCTGAGGCTACCCCTGAGGCTGGCAGCAGTCAGGCCACCATCAGGGGTAGCCCCTCCCACTCCTCCCCCAACAGGCCTCAGCCCACAAGGGTCTCTCTCTCCCCTCCTCCCAGGCCACAAGACTCGGCTGCAGGCAGGATGGCGACCCATGAGACCAGGGGGGTGGCCGAACGTCTGCCGGCCAGTCTGCAGAGGGACAATGCCCGGCAGACCCGCAATCTGGCTCAGATCAAACAGACTCTGAGCCAGATGGAGGACAGCCTGGGTTCAATTAAGGAGTCACTCACTGATGTGGCCACAAACTCCTTGGCGGTCATCACATGCTTGTGTGACCTGCAGACTGCCACAACAGATGTGGCCCAGGAGGTGAGTGCCCTGACCCAGGCTGTCCAGGATAACACCCGGGCTGTCCAGGCCAATACAGCTGCCCTCACAATCTGTCTGAACAGGATAGCAGTGGCCTTGGAGGGCAGGCCAGCAAGAGGACAGTCACCAGGGGAGGCTCCTCCTTCCCCTGCTCACCCCCCCATGAGTCTCCTCCTTCCCCTGCTCACCCCCCCTAGGAGGATCCTCCTTCCCCTGCTCACCCCCCCCCCAGGAGGCTCCTCTGGTTGGCCGTGGCCGTGCCCGTGGGTGGCCCAGGCGTAGCTTATGCCGCCGCCGTTAATTTTTGTGGGTACTTTTGATTTTTTTCTTTTTTTTTATACTGTACTTATGATTTGTTTAATGTGTGTGAATGATGTGTGAATGTGGGGGTGGCATTCCTGATTAAATAAGTGTGTCGCCCTCAGTTTTGGTGGAGTAGGGATCCCCAGGACCAGGGAGAAGTGATCCCAGGTCCGTGTGAAAGGTGTATGAATGCACAGTGACATAATTGGAGCCGTGGCGTGGCGTTACTGCTCCCACGTACCATTGGGGGGGGTACTTGGATCTAATCCAATAAGATGTGCATGTGATGTGTCTGTGCTAGAGACCACAGTGGGTGTGCATGCATGCATTCTCATTGTGACATAATTAATGTGTGTGTTTACTGTGCAAAGATGCATTCTGCGAGGCGTCTCCTGACTGCTGTTCCGTCAGAAGATGGGGTACCCTCGGTTACTAAAGTCACTAGTCTAGCTATGCGCATGGATGCCCTTGGCATGTTGGCATACAGATTGTTGTCCTGCAAGTGTGTGTGCTCAGCTCTTCCTTAATGGTGTTGCTTTAGCTGACATCTACACGGCTGGTGTAAAGTTAGGGCTGCTTTTATAAAGTGTAATTTTACACCATGAAACTAACAGAAGCGCACAGGGCGTAATCTACGCCGCACACACTTAATTTTGTGGATCGCCTTATCTCCCTCATTTGCATCTTTGCCTATCAAAACAGCGGTGTTTCTAACGTATTTTGCGCTCGAAGAAGCGCCGCTGTAATTTTTTTAGGTAGGACGGAAAAAAATGGATTTCAGGCGTAACTCGTTTTGAGGATCAGGCGCAAAAATACGCGTGGCGCATCTTTCAATTACGCCGCACATCTCGAGTTAAGTCGGCGCAAGTGCTTTGTGAATCTGGCCCTTAGTGCTTTGAGGTGCACACCCTAAATCTTGTATATCACAAAAATTAGGCAACACTGTAAAAAAAAAGATTTACTGTAAGGTTACTTTCACACTGGGGAGTTGCGCCGCTGGCGGCAAAACACCACTATTTTTAGGGGCGCTTTGACGTAGTTTTTGCGGCGCTATTCGGCCGCTAGCGGGGACTTTTAACCCCCGCTAGCGGCTGAAAAAGGGTTAAAACTGCTGGCAAAGCGCCGCTGCAGTGGCACTTTGCCGGCAGTTCGGCAGCGCTGCCCATTGATTTCAATGGGCAGGGGCACTTTAGGAGTGGTGTATACACCACTCCTACAGCGCCTGAAAGATGCGGCTGGCAGGACATTTTTGAGCGCCTCGCCAGTGCACCACTCCAGCGTGAAACCCCTTTGAGCTTTCACACTGGAGTGAGAGGAGCGGCTCTTTCAGGGTGCTTTGCAGGCACTATTTTTAGCTTTATAGCGCCTGCAAAGCTCCTCAGTGTGAAAGTAGCCTAATAGTCGCCTCTATGCGAGTTTATATAGTTTAGTGTAGCTCAGTGTTGCCAACCACCACCAGTATTTTTACTGGCAGCCAGTAAAAACAGGCACTTTTCTCCTGCCAGTAAATGCCAGTGAAAGGAAAGGGTTGCCAGTAAAAAATATGGCTGTGGCACTCGAGTGCCTGCAACCAGTGGCGTAGCGTGGGTTGTCAGCGCCCGGGGCAAGGCAAGTAATTTGCGCCCCCCTAACCTGCAGACTTTTAGCACTCCCTGAGTCCTGTTCCTTCCCTTCCTACAATAGTATTGGCCAGCCTGATTCCTACACTGACCACTAAACTAACTTACCTGATTCCTATACTGACCACTACACTACACTGACCACTATACTGTCCACTACACTGACCACTATACTACACTGACCACTACACTATACTGACCACTACACTACACTGACCACTACACTACACTGACCACTATACTGTCCACTACACTACACTGGCCACTACACTGACCACTATACTACACTGACCACTACACTAACCACTAGACTATACTGACCACTACACTACACTAACCACTATACTAACCACTAGACTACATTGACCACTACACTATGCTGACCACTACACCACACTGACCATTACACAATACTGACTACTACACCATACTGGCCACTAAACTACACTGACCACTAAACTAACCACTAGACTACATTGACCACTATACCATACTAACCACTACACTACACTAACTACTACACTATACTAACCACTACACTACACTGACCACTACACTGACCACTACACTATACTGACCACTACACTACACTGACCACTAAACTAACCACTAAACTACACTGACCACTACACCAAACTGACCACTAAACTACACTGACCACTACACTACACTGACCCCTACACTGACTGCTACACTACACTGACCGCTACACTACACTGACCACTACACTACACTGACCACTATACTGATCACTACACTACACTGACCGCTACACTAACCACTACACTACACTGACCACTATACTGACCGCTACACTACACTGCATGATTCTAGCTGCTCTTCTACTCTCTCTCGCTGCTCCATCTCCCCAGATTGTGTCCATCCTCTCTCCCCTCTATCTCTCCCCCAGGCTGCTCCCCCTTTCCTCTCCATTCCTCTCTCTTTCCCTCCAGGCTGTGACTTTCCCTCTCACCTCCACGGTGGAGGCTCCACCCCTGCTGCCTGCACTCTATTCCCGGTGTTCTGCCGTGCTGGTTCCAGGTGTCCTGGAAGTTCCAGCGCATGCGCAAACTGATGCGCTGAGCTGGTTCCAGCTGTCGGGAAAGTTCCTTCAAGCACTGCGCATGTGCAAACTTGCTGACGGAAATCCCCGAACGGCGGCCGGCATCCAGGGCGACGTGGATTTTGAGGTAAGTGGCCAGTCGGCCTCACGTCCTCGCTGCGCTCGGACGGCTCGCTTCGCTCGCTCGGCCTCCTGGCTCTTTTTTTAACATCCTCCAATCCACGGGGATGTTAAAGAATGAGCCTGGATGCCGGGCGAGGTTCGGGGATTGTTTGCGCCTGCGCAGTCAGTGAAGGAACTTCCCCCACAGTGGAACATTGAGGACAAGTCACCGACTCCGTGCTCTCCTTCCTCCCGAACATTGGCTGCCCTCGTCCCGATCCCTGGTACCTTGCTTGCTAGCAGTCGCGGGATGTTAAAGAATGAGCCTGGATGCCGGGCGAGGTTCGGGGATTGTTTGCGCCTGCGCAGTCAGTGAAGGAACTTCCCCCACAGTGGAACATTGAGGACAAGTCACCGACTCCATGCTCTCCTTCCTCCCGAACATTGGCTGCCCTCGTCCCGATCCCCGGTACCTTGCTTGCTAGCAGTCGCGGTAGATCCTGGAGTCTCGCCTCCACCCATTTTCAGTCTCCTGCACCCTGTGATTGGGCGAAGGCGGGACTCCAGGATCTACCGCGATCGTGGACAGGCCAGCACCGCCGCCGCACATGACTCCATACACCCAATCACAGGGCGCCTGGGACTGAACATGGCGGCAGAGCCGCACAGGGACACAGTTAGGTATATTTAGCAGCCACTGTGACACATACTGGCCATCGCCCCCCTAAATGTTGTGCCCGGGGCGATGTACCCCCTGCCCCCCCACGCTATGCCACTGCATGCAACAGTGTGTTCAGGCCTCCAGAGCCTTCTATGCGGGTCTGCTGGACAGGAGGAAGGTAAGCCGGGAGCAGGACTGTCGGCGCGGTTTGGACTGGAGTGGACTGAAGGGACCACCTGGCGAGGAGAGAGACTGTCACTGTGACTTAATTTTTTTTTTTTTTACTGTTGCTACAAAACATATCCAATAAAAGAAAAGTCTTCATACATTTTGGCTTTGGTAAAAAAAAAATCCAATAAATGACTATCTGCCACTGACATCAACAGTGACATTAATACAGTGATCAGTGCTAATAATCTGGATAGGAAGGGGTTAACATCTAGGGCAACCAAGGGGTTAAATATGTGCCCAACTATGTGTAATTTGTGTGATATGTGCTGCTTTTACTAAGGATTTTGTTGTTTTTGTTCCGTGCTTAGCAGGGAATAAAAAACCCAGCAAGATCCCATCAGTAAACAGAGCTCTGTATTGTTTACAATCACAGAGCTCTGTTTCTTGAATCACCTAGCCCATCAGCGGGTGCCGGTGGTCAATCTTTAATCGACACCCACTGATCAGCTTGTGCTGTAATGAATCACAGCACAGCCGGGCAGGCGGCACGTGCGGCCCCTTGCCCTGGGTGCGGGGATCACATACTAGGTACATGATCCAGTGCAGAGAGGCCACTTTGCTTCCATACTGGTACGCAGGGCTTTTTTTCAGGGGGAACTTGGGGGAACTCAGTTCCACCACCTCTGGCTCAGACCCTTTGGTGCCTGCTCACCACAATCACTTGTAAACACAGAAGTCTGGTTTCTGTGTTTATAAGTGACAGCTCTGCACTCGGTGTGTAACCCCCCCCTGAACTCTGTACTCTGTATGTAATGCAATCCTGGTATTTAATGCCCTTTTAAGACCCTCCTACTGTTTGTGAAATCTGAACGGGGTCGTGGTTGAGTTCCTGCACCTATTTTCCGAGAAAAAAAAGCTCTGCTGGTACGTTAGGTGGTCGGCAAGCAGTTAATCCACTGTCACAGTTGTAAGTGGCACTGGACCTGTGTGTTTGCTGAATTTTCCTACAATATATTGCTATTGCCAAATTTGTGTGTTCTCTGCAGGGGTCAAGTCCTGGGGAAAAAAGTGTGGGAACTCCCACTCAAGATCCACTCCCCCACCAAAAAAAAAAAAAAAAATGATATGCTCATATGCATAATTACTAAACCGCATGTTTTTTTTTTTTTTTTTGGATTCACTGTACCTTAGTAATCCTTTATGTTACTGGCTGCTTCCTGTATATGGATTCATCGGGTAGTGTGCGGGTATTCCATCACTTCCTCGATGCAAGTTCTTTCTAAATCCCACGATAACTCGCGGCAGACCTCCGCAATGTCTCCTGGGAACAATGACAAAAGCTCCCAGGAGACATTGCGGCGTTGAGGAAGTGACGGAATACCCGCACACTACCCGATGAATCCATATACAGGAAGCGGCCTATAACATAAAGCATTACTAAGGTTCGCCTGCCCCTGACAGTGACTCGAGCTGTGCATCGCTGCTTAGTGAAGGATTGGCTCGGGCGGCTTAGCTGCTCTCGGCTGCTCTAGTCCTGCAAAGGGAACTGAGTTCCTGCTGTGAAAAAAGTGCAGGAAATCCGTTCCCACGCGTTCCCGCAGGACTTGAGCCCTGGTTCTCTGCCTACCACACAATGCCCACACACAGAACCAGCTCTGTCTCCTTTGACAGGTGCTCTATGTGAGGTAACACAGCCATGCCTGTTTTGTTTACGTTTGTGATCGCTGTGACTGGACACAGTGATCACATGGTAAAGGATCAATTTCATTGGATCCATACCCTGGTCCTGGACCAGATGCAGTGATCACAGGGCACACCCTAGTGGCTGTGCATGAGCAGTCCATCTGCATCCAGGAAGCACCCGTTCAGACGTTTACGTGCAACAGCCAAGTGGTTGGAAACGACCTACAGTATGAATGGAGGACGAATGGATGAAAGAAAAAGATCTGCCTCCTCCCTTCATGGAGCTCTTTTCATTCCTGGACACTATGGTACAGCTTATATGAATGGAGGAGGGGGCATAGTTGGCACAGTTACCTCACCTCTCTACCAGGAAGAGTTCTACTAAACCAGGAAACAGCAGCACAATGGACCCATCACGCTAAATCACTTGTGCTGTTTTTTCCCTTATTTAAATGTTTCCATTGTGCATAAAAAAAAGGATAATGTAAACGCTGATTGGCTGCACTGCAGTTGAGACAAAGTTTGTTTTAGACACTTGTGTTAATTGATACATTTTATAAGTTATAATAGATTGTTATTTGAACATCCGCTGATACAGGCAGGTCCAAAAAACGTCTTGCCACCAGATGGCGTCTACACAAGTCCTATGAGCTTCCCCTTTACACATTGCCAAGTCAAGAAAGGAAGATTTACCTGCGGGCTTGGGGGGAGCTTACCGTTAGGCAACGCCCCTCTTATGCCGGACACCAATCCACTGCAAATTTCTCGCGGGTGTCGAATTGGCGGCAGGGAGGGCGGTACGGGCCGCGCTAGCAGTGAGGGAGGGGCGGAGTCGCGCGGGCACAGTGGCTCTGGAGTGTTGTGAGAGGGAAGAGCGCTACCGCTGGGTCCGTACAACATGCCGCTCGCACAATTGGCTGAACTGTGGCCCAATAATGTGGAACTGGTGCCCGAGGACACAGAGGTAAGTGAGCGGTGCTGTGAGTCGGTGGAGTGTACTGTCCGGCACTTACCTCCACTGAGGGGGGCATGTAGTAGGAGCGCTGTGTACACCTCCTGTCACTTGTCTGCATATCATGTGCTCACCATAGGTGCTCGTCTTATCGCCTCACTGAGCAGCCGCGCTTATCCCAGTCAGGGGAGCGGACAGCAGTGATTGGACCTGGCAGTGCTCTCCGCTCCTCGGGGTTATCAGTGGAATGATAGCATGGACGGAGCGGCACTATGTGTGCGGAGGGCAGGGTGTGCGGGCACTGAGGGGCAATATCCGTGTACAGTGATGGTGAATTGCACGGACAGCAACAGGTGGCTCTTCTACTAGAAGTGCTGTACATCATATGGAATGCAGAAAGCAGCTTCACTATAAAGCCGCCTTTCCCAGCCTGTTTATCCCCCTGAAAGTCATATTCAGGGCTTGGGGAACCTGTGCTAAAATTCCATCAATGGGGCAAATACAATGATGGCTCTTACATTGGTAGCTGGTGATCAGAATGTCCTCCACTGATTATCAACCCCCCCCCCCCCCACTCCCTTTTAGGCAGGTGATCGTGCCGCCCCCCCCCCCCCCACTCCCTTTTAGGCAGGCGTTCAGGCCGCCCCCCTCTCCCTTTTAGGCAGGTGATCGTGCTGCCCCCACCACTCCCTTTTAGGCTGACGATTGGGCCGCCCCCACCACTCCCTTTTAGGCAGGTGATTGTGCCCCCCAACTCCCTTTTAGGCAGGCGTTCGGGCCAGCCCCCCACCCAACTCCCTTTTAGGCAGGCGTTCGGGCCAGCCCCCCACCCAACTCCCTTTTAGGCAGGCGATCGGGCCAGCCCCCCACCCAACTCCCTTTTAGGCAGGCGATCGGGCCGCCCCCCCCCCCACTCCCCTTTAGGCAGGCGATCGTGCCGCCCCCCACTCCCTTTTAGGCAGGCGATCGGGCCGCCCCCCCCCCCCCCCAACTCCCTTTTAGGCAGTCGATCGGGCCGCCCCCCCAACTCCCTTTTAGGCAGGCGATCGGGCTGCCCCTTAGGCCTCATGTACACTGCTGCTGGTAAATGGACGTTTAGGAGCAGTTGGGCATTTTCTTCAACTGCCCCTAAATTCTCCTCTGTTATATTATCAGTACATGTACACAGGGTTGTTTACAGTAGTTTCTAGCTGCGTTTTGTTTAAATGCAGCATGTAAATGCGGCAAACTGATGTTTTTAAACGTGAATTGGGCCCCTTTCACACATGCGGACCGTATGTCCGCTTTTTCATCCATCCGTTTACGGATGAAAAAAGGACATACATTAATCCCTATGAGATAGCGGGTGTCAGAGGATGAACATCCGCTGACACCCGATCTCATCGGTGTCCGCAATGCTCCAATTCTGCAGATGGAGGAAAATCCTATTTTTCCATCCGTCTGCAGAGCGGATCGGGGGAACACGGACAGACGGTAGGAAAAACAGCAGTACACAAACCTTCCCAGTGAAAGGCTGTGCAGGGGAGGTGTTTTAGAACAAGTCTATCATTGGAGGAGAGCCTGAGCTCCCAGCACAGTTAGAGAACTGACCACGATGTATTCTGCTTAGCGTGGTCAGTTTTTTTTTTTTTTTTAAAGCAGAGGGACTGGTAGAAACACCAGGGACTTCACACAAAGCAAACAATACAATTGCGGCTATACCTCACATGTGTAGTTTGAACACCGCTTTCATATGCGGGCGCTACTCACATATGCGTTTGCTTCTGTAACTGAGCTTGGCGGGATGGGGTGCATTCCTGGCTCCTAACTTTTTTTAGCTGGCTCCTAGATTCCAAGCAAACTTGTCAAGCCATGAATAAGCACTAAGTCAGTGCGAAACGTCGGTTATCCCCCTGTTTCTGTTGCTGTGATCCGGTATGTTTTTGCTGTTCGTTTAAATAAAGACAACCTGTTTGGTTTGGAGTGCGGCCATCCATCCTTCATTTTACGCCAATGCTTGCCTAGTGCACTGCCAGCACCCTTGGAATCCTACACCTGTGTATGACCCTATAGCAGACCCACCTTGAGCGGTGATTTTCCTTCTTCCAAACTTGTCAAGCCCTGATGTATAACCCTTACCCTGGGTTCACATATGTGCGATCTAGTACGGTTCCAGCACTGGTTCCCGCATTGAATCCCTCCCGCAGGTTGTGGAAAGGAACCAGAACATCTGAAAGGCCGAACAAGAGTAAAAATGCAGCCACCATGCACAGTTTTTTTTCCCGATAGGTGAACTCTGTTAATGACGCCCGCAGCGTTTCGTAGAGGGCGTCATTAACAAAGTTTCCCTACCGGGGAAACACTGTGCACGGTGGCTGCATTTTTACTCTTGCTCGGCCTTTCAGATTTTATGGTTTCTTACCACAATCCAAAAAATGACTGATGCTGATTACTGTTCTTCCCTGCCTGTCAGTTTTAATGCGCACTAAGGTGCGCATGCACAGCTCTCCACACATTTATGGCATGTCTCCTGTGCGCTTGTGTGGGAGTGACCTCAACACTGCCCAACCAATCCTGGAGCTGAAGAGTCCAACTCAAAAGGAAGTCTAGGTTCACACCATTTCCTTCCGGTCCTGTTTGTGTGGGCACAGCAGCTCATTATTCAGAAACGCAGGGAAAAGGTCCCTACACCTTTTTCTAAAATCGCTGCTGCAGGGAAACCGCATAGTGCTATGCATATCCCATCTGTACTCTTCGGTTTTCAATGTGTGGGGGTGTCATTGAGAATTAATGGCATCCTCAAACGTCTGCTAGCAGCAGCGCACTTTTTGTTGTGGGAAAGCATGCGATTTACACACAAGTGTGAACCTAGCCAAAGACCAAGAGAAGAAAACGCAGAGGACAATAGAGTGCTGACACCACAGTACTGAAAGGGCTCGTTTGAATTCTGCATGGAGTAAAACTTCAATTACAAAGTTTTTGTCATTTCCATTGTTTAAAAAGTTACCCCTAATGTTATGCCGTGTCTGGATCACCGCTTCGTAGTATAAAATTCATGCCGCATAGCGCAGAAATTGGGTCCACTGTGGCAATCCTACACTAAAGCACTAGTGTTATTTCTACCCCCCCTCCCCTTATCTATTCACAGAATTCTGGGTATTTTGTAAACTATTCATGCAAGGCGTTCTGCAAAATAATTTAAAGGGGTTGTAGAGACAGAAGTTTTTTTTTTATCTGAAAGCGGAGTTCCACTCGTTTGTAAGTTTATTAAAAGTCGGCAGCTAAAAAAAGTGTAGCTGCTGACTTTTAATAAACACACTCGCCTGTCCCACAGTCCAGCGATACGGCTGCCTGAAGCCTCGCTCCTCTCTGTGGTGCCGGCATTGCAAGTGTGGGCACCCACCGGTGACAGCTTGTGGCTTCACAGCCGGGTGCACATGCAATCTTCTGGCACCTGTGACGTGTCCCTGAAGATTGCAGAGAGGGAGGGGCCACTTAAGGGAAGAGGAGGAGTCGCCTAGGTGGTGAGACAACATAAACAGGAAATACCTGTCAATACCAGGTATCCCCCCAAAAACATATGTGGCATGTAAGGGGAAGTTTTATTTTTTGGGTGGAACTCTGCTTTAATTCTATGCATCTTCATGTACTCTTCAGCTCTTAACCACTTCCCGACCGCCGCACACTGATATACGTCGGCAGAATGGCATGGACAGGCAAATGGGCATACCTGTATGTCCCTTTGAATTCACCGCCCAGGGGGCGTGCGCCCACCTGCTGCATGCCTCGTAAGTGCGCCTGCTTGTCCTGGGAACTCTATGTTCCCAGGCGGCCTGCGATTGCGGTCGGCAGAGGAAGAGCGGGGAGATGCCGATGTAAACACGGCATTTCCCTGTTCTTCCTAGTGACAGGACAGTGATCTCTGCTCCCTTTGATCGGGAGCAGAGATCACTGATGTGTCACTCGTAGCCACGCCCCCTCATAGTTAGAATCACTCCCTGGGACACACTTAACCCCTTAGTGCCCCCTCGTGTTTAACCCCATTTTTATAGCACTGTTCGCTGTATAAATGACAATGGTCGCAAAAATGTGTCAAGTGTCCGATGTGTTTGCCATAAAGTTGCATTCATGATAAAAATCGCAGATCGCTGCCATTACTAGTAAAAAAAATAATAATAAAAATGCCATAAAACTACCCCCTACTTTGTAGACGCAATAACTTTTGCAAAAAGCAATAAATATACACTTATTGTTTTATTTTTTACCAAACATATGTAGAAGAATACATATCGGTCTAAACTGAGGAAAATGGCGTGTGTTTTTTTTATTTATTTATTTTCTTTCAAAATTGTCGCTCTTCTTTTGTTTATAGCGCAAAAAATAAAAATCACAGAGATGATCAAATACCACCAAAAGAAAGCTGTATTTGTGTGGAAAAAATGGCATAAATTTTATATGGGAACAACGGACCATGCAATTGTCAGTTAAAGCCACGCAGTGCCGAATCGCAAAAAGTCGCCTGGTCATTTGGCAGCCAAATGGTTCGGGGCTGAAGTGGTTATACTTGAGTTTCAAGGAGCTTTTTTTGTTTTTTTAAGGTTCCTAAACTCAACTTAAAGGATCACTAAAGGAAAAAAATGTTTTTGCTGAAATGACTGTTTACAGGGTATAGAAACATAAAACTTAACTGATTCCTTTTAAAAATGATTAAATTCAATCATATAATGTGCCTGTAGTTTCATTTTCGTTTTTAAACTGGTTTCATGTTTATGTGAAGTAAAGAGCCAACACAACAAAAACAAACAAATCCAGGGCAGTGTTTTGTTTTTAAAATGAATCTGGTTCTGTTAAGCTTTGCTAGAGCATTTTTAAAAAATGATAGTGTGTGGGCAATGTCGTTTTAATGATGAAGTTGGAAAAAAACACGTTTTTTTTCATGCAGAAAAATGATCGTGTGTACGCGGAATTAGGCTTTTGCAAGAGTTTTGGAGCTGCTGTGTTTAGGGGAGCTTCAACCTAACTCTCCTGTACGCGGAAGAATCGTGTTCAGTAAAGTTTTTACCACTGCCGTTTTGTGTTTTCCTGCAGCCGGAGGTCAAAGTAGGCCATGTATACATGAAGCCCTACACTACAAAGCTTCTATCTAGACGTGGCATAAACCTTAAAGGAGTTGTAAAGATTTTTTTTTTGTTTTCACCTTAATGCAATCTATGCATTAAGGTGAAAAAACATCTGATGATGATGCCCCCCCGAGCCCCCGTTTTACTTACCTGACCCCTCGAAAGTCCTGCGCTCGGTCCCGAGATCCTCTTCGCCGCTCAGCCTTGCCGCTGATTGGCTGGAGCGGATGGATTGAGAGCAGCGCAGCCATTGGCCAGTGACGCGGCGCGCCGGGGGGCGGGGCCGAGTGATACAGTGAGCGGCTATGGCCACTCGCTGTATCACGGGAGCGCGCCCGCAAGGACGCGCCACCATGCGAGCTCTCTCGCATGACTGTGGTGAGTTCTTGCTAGGAGGACCAGAGACGGCTTCCGAGGGACCCCAGAAGACGTGGATCGGGGCCACTCTGTGCAAAACAAACTTCACAGTGGAGGTAAGTATAACATGTTTGTTGTTTTAAATAATTTAAAACTTTTTCCTATAGTAACCCTTTAAAGGTACTGTATTTGCTGGCGTATAAGACTACCTTTTACACTTAGAAAAACTGGCCAAAAAGTAGGGGTCGTCTTATACGCCGGGTCAGCTGCTCGGATGCCTGCTGGATGTGCGGTAATACTGTATGTAGCTTCGGCTTCATACAGTATATACTGTTTAACCAATCCCAGTGAGCGATGTATTCAAATGAATACAGAGCCTGCTCGGATTGGAGTAACAACCTCTGCCAATCCGAGCAGGCTACATACAGTAGCCTATCCGGATTGGCTTCGAGAGTCAGAGAGGCGTGGGCTGATAATGTGACAGCGTCTATCAATCCAAGCAGGCTTTGTATTCATTAATATAATACATTGCTCACCGTGATTGGCTCCAGCAAGAATGAAGAAAGATATGGCTCCAAAAGGAAGAAATATGAAGCCTAGGAAGGGGGCTCGTCTTATACGGTGAGTACAGGCAAAAAAATCTTAAAAAAAAATGTAAAATTAGGGGGTCGTCTTATACGCCCAGTCGCCTTATACACCGGAAAATACGGTAACTTTTATTTATTTCTTATACACCAGACATAACGAAGACCTCTTTACTTGGATCTTTAGCTATAACATTGAAGTGTGTGTGTGTATGGTATAGTTGGGGTTCAGCTTATTGAGGGTCAAATGGCTGATCACCAACAAACAATTTGCCTAATTTTTTTTTTTTTTTTTTTTCATTGTTACTTTTTATTTTGCTCTTTAGCAAAGCACATGGCACATTCCACCGAAAAATAGCCTGCATAACAGGCGGAACAATGAAATTACACATATCACACAGCAGTGAGAACTAAGGAAAAATAAGTTCACATCAAAAACATTTGATCTGTCTTAGGACATTAGAAATCTGACCACATGAAAGACGGCAGTGCAAATGAAACCCCCAAAATGCAATATTTCTAAACACTTAGAACTGGTATGTAGGTGGGGGTCTGGTAAAGTAAGGCTTAAACTGGTTGTACAAGCAGAAGTTTTTTTTTTTTAATCTTAATGCATTCTATGCGTTAAGATAAAAAATCTTCCATGCACCTCAGCCCCTCTAATACTTGCATGACCCCCATCTAGATCCAGCGATGTTGCATGAGTGTTCAGCTGCTCAGGACTCCCCTCCAAGGAAGACACCGCTCCAGATGAGCAGTCACTACAGTCCGGAGGCGCTGGTTGCAAGCCATGGCTCGCCACTGATGATCAATTGGAAGAAAAGAATGGCTGCACACCACAGGAACGTTCCAATGATTTTATTCCAAAAATAGCAAATGACAGCCAAGAAAGACAGAGTGCTCCCACTTCAATCAGACAATGAGGAGAGAAAGGGACAGGGCCGGGCCACGGCTCAGTGTCTGAATAGATACAGGGATCTGCGGCTCGGCTGGGGTGCCCCATAGCAAACTGCTTGCTGTGGTGGCACTTAGCAGGAGGGAGGGACCCGAGAAGAGGAGAATCTGGGCTGCTCTGTGCAAAACCACTACACCGAGCATGTAAATATATCATGTTTTGTTTTTTGTTTTTTTAAAGAGACTTTAGTATCACTTTAAGCCAAATAACATTTTTTTTCTGGGATATATAAATTCTATATATGGACCAATAATGCCATGTTTTACAGAATTGTTCTTTACATTTTATAACTACTGTTAGGCTTTCAATTTCATAAAATCTTGTTTACCACAGCTATCCATTGATCAATTGACAGTAATTGAGTCCGTAGTTTTCCATTTTTGTGGAATGCAAACCCTGGAGTCATTGAGCAGGTGGATCTTGAGGGATTTATTGTACCTTGTCTAGAGAGTGGGGTAATGTGTAGTAGGAATGTCTCTGGACATACAGTGGGGATCGAAAGTTTGTGCACCCCAGGTAAAAAATAGTATTAATGTGCATAACAAAGCCAAGGAAAGACATCAAAGGCATCAAATTACAGATTAGACATTCTATAATGTGTCAAAAAAAAGTTGGATTTTATTTCCATCATTTACACTTTCAAAATTACAGAAAACAAAAAAATGGCGTCTGCAAAAGTTTGGGCACCCTGCAGAATTTATAGCATGCACTGCCCCCTTTGCAAAGCTGAGACCTTCCAGTCTCATAGATTGTTCTCAATCATCGTCTGGGAAGACCAGGTGATGTCAATCTCAAAGGTTTTAAATGCCCAGACTCATCTGACAACAATCGGCACCATGGGTTCTTCTAAGCAGTTGTCTAGAAAACTGAAACTGAAAATAGTTGACGCTCACAAAGCTGGAGAAGGCTATAAGAAGATGGCAAAGCGTTTTCAGATGTCAATATCCTCTGTTTTGGCATGTAATTAAGAAATGGCAGTCATCAGGAACAGTGGAAGTTAAAGCAAGATCTGGAAGACCAAGAAAAATATCAGACAGAACAGCTCGCAGGATTGTGAGAAAAGCAATTCAAAACCCACGTTTGCCTGCACAATCCCTCCAGAAAGATCTGGCAGACACTGGAGTTGTGGTACACTATTCCACTATAAAGAGATACTTGTACAAATATGGTCTTCATGGAAGAGTCATCAGAAGAAATCCTCTTCTACGTCCTCACCACAACAATCAGCGTTTTAACTTTGCAAATGAACATATATAGACAAGCCTGATGCATTTTGGAAACAAGTTCTGTGGACCGATGAGGTTAAAATATAACTTTTTAGGCGTTTACAAGCTTTGATACTTGCCAAAGGGGGCAGTACAAGATATTAACTCTGCAGGGTGCCCAAACTTTGGCAGACGCCATTTTTTTTGTTTTCTGTAATTTTGAAAGTGCAAATGATGGAAATAAAATCTAACTTTTTTTGACACATTATAAGAATGTCTAATCTGTAATTTGATGCCTTTTTGGAGATTTTTTCCATCTTTCCTTGGCTTCGTTATGCACATTAATACAAATTTTTACCTGGGGGTGCCCAAACTTTCGATCCCCACTGTACCTCCAAAGATATATCGGTAGGTTTATGAAACGGCAGTCTGATGTCCTCCCAGGAGGGTATGACCAAAAGATGTGGCAAGAGTCCTATACCACTGTGTCAACAGTCTGTTTTCTGATACCTGCTGGTGAGGGAGGAACGGACCTGGTCTCACTGTGTGGGAGTCAGGGTCTTGTCTAGTTCTCGCTCCCATTTCAGAGGGTAGGGGGAAATGTCTTATTTGCATGGTGGATCATGGCCTAGATCTCTGGAATGGATCGTCGTCTGCCTCTCAGCAGGAAATGCTGCACCCAAAATTGATTGGTTCGGAAAAAATAATTAAATCTTCTGTCCTAAAAGCCTGGGATAAATTCCTGGGTGCCTATTATCTGGGACATGTGAGTGTTACTACAGAAGACCCTAGGCAGCCCGTTTTGGCCAGGAGCACCATTGTAGTACCTATAATAGGGTGCAATTTAACCTCCAGAAGGGGTATATTATGCCAAGGTAGTGTCTGCAGTGGAAGTGGTGACATATCTTGTTCCAGATGTACCCAGCCCTTCTCTGGTTTGTGTTTAATCCAATCTAACATATGGGACATATGAACTGCACAACATTTTAAGGGCTGGAAAACAAATAACTCCTATTTCCTTGGGTAGGGCAATGAGCTGATACAAAACTTGCTTTGTTTTGCGGCCCCAGAGAAGGTTCAGGAACTCTGCCTTTGTCACTAAGGGAAAAGAACGTGGTATGGCCACTGGGAGGATTTGTAAAATATATAGAAGCCCTTGGTGTAGGACTGTCATTGCATATTGTACCCTTGTGTTTATAATATTACCGGTAACTGATTTTGCTGAGCAGCAGTGTTTTTTCAGTAAGCATGTTGCCTTTTGCCAAAGGTGCCATTAATAAATATTTACCACTCTGAACTGATGACTCCAATAATTTTCCTAATTCCTCAAGATTTCCACTAATGCTGACAAATGCAAAAGGCAGATGTGTCTGGATTTGCCTGAACTTGAGAAATGGGCTTCTTATACGCAATGGAAATGTTCCCTTCAGATTGTACCCAAGATATTATAGCATTGTACAAGAATCTTTAATATATGTGGGACTTGCATGTGTCCAGCCGAATCTTTCTTTAGTATTTGCTGGAGTGGGAAAGGATTACAACCCCAGTCAGGTTTTTACAGCTATTTGTGGCTTCCTTGGAGGGATTCCGCTTCATTTAGTGGTATGCTTATAAAGCGGTGTATTGAACTTTCACGAAACATTTGCTGCTGTGGGTGTGTTTTTTACATGACCATGATTGATTCATCACCACGGAATATTTGGTGAAAGTCACATTCACTGCTTTATAAATATGCCCTTTCGGTTTGCAGTGACAACTATTTCAACAGACAGGAAGTGATGGTACATCTCCAACGGGACACAGACAGAAATAAATATATATATATATATATATATATATATATATATATATATATATATTAGGGATGCACCGATATATCGGTGGCCGATACATATCGGCCGAAAACGGCATTTTTGGGTCCCTGCCGAAACACATTAAAATTGCCGATAATGAACGCCGTGGGCGGGACCATTTCGTTTACAAGGGGGCACAGTTCTAATGCATACACAGCCTGCCAGACACACACGCTGGCCGCCAGACATGTACATAGCGCGGGCAGCGGCACCCGCACTGTACAAATTACGTGCCGACTGCCGATCGCGCTCCACCGGATTCCTCCTAGCTCATTTCCTGTTTTTTGGACTCCCCCCCCCCCCCCCCCCCCCCCCCCTATGGGGGAGTCTTTTGGTCTAGTCCAGCGGCGTGACGTCACGGCCGGAGGTGAGGGAGGACTCTGAGCGCTGGGCAGGCCAGGAGCTGTGTCGGAGACTGTGACACAGAGTCAGACTAATCACACTGCCTGCCTAGGAGGAACCTAGTAGCAGCGTACCCTGATAAAAAAGTAAGCACTAGCCGCACAGAACTTGTATGAAATGAAGATTTAACTTTGTTTGTGTTAAATGGCTGTATTCGGGGGGGGGGGGGGTAACTAACTGAGACTGACCAGCACTTTCCTAATGAAAAAATGGCAGATAAAAAAAAAAATGATCTGCTATTTTTTCACAGTGGCACAGTGAGGCTGCAATTAATGTAGTCAGAGAAGGCAAGCATGGCTCAATAACACACAAACGTTTTTTTTTAAAAACGTTTGTGTTATTGAGCCGACAAATCCTGCTCCTACCTTTTCCGAATGTACAGAGTCAGTGATCACTGACTGTTCATTCACATAACTGAAACATCGTAAACTGTGTTTACAATGTTTCAGTTTATGAAAGGAGAGCCGCTGTCTGTCAAAAACTGTCAAAAGACGGCAGGTTCAAGATTGTCTCCAGACCTTAATCCTATAGAAAAATGTATGGAGGGAGCTGAAACTTTGCGTTGCCAACTGACAGCCAAGAGACCTTAAGGATTTAAGAAGATCTGTAAAGAGTGGACCAAAATCCACCCCTGAGATGTATGCATACCTGGTAACCAACTACAGGAAACATCTTATCTCTGTGCTTGCCAACAAGGGGTTTCCCCACCAAGTACTAAGTCATGTTTTTGCTTGGGAATCAAATACTTATTTTACTCACTGAACTGCAACCGGTGTGTGTGTTTTTGTTTTTTTGTTTTGTTTTCTGTTTTTTTGTGGATATTCTCTATCATTTAAAATACACCTATGATAAAATTAGAGACATTTATTTATAAGTGGACAAACTTACAAAATCTGCAGGAGATCAAATGATTTCCCCACTGTATAATAAAGTGCGACACTCCTAAAGTATAACTAAAGGAAAAACATTTTTGAGAGTGATTATAACCCCTGTCAGTTTTTCTCAAATCGCCTTTCAGGACAACCTTGGAGAGAGCGCAGCTCCGCCTCTTCTGTAGGAAACACCCACAGGCTTTAAATCCCTCCTCTTCCACCATGGCTTCAGTTATTGTGTTTCCTCCGCCATGGTGGAAGCATCAGGTTGGAGCCAGGGAGCTGCGTTCTCTCCAAGGCTGGAGACAGGCTTTTCCCTCATTGTTTTGCCTTTTTGGTAAGGTTGTGACTGAACCATCCCAGCTCCTCCACTGTACCTTTAAGGGGGGATGCTCCGGAGTCCTCTGGTCTCGCCTGCTCACGGGAGCTTTAGGATCCATAGGGGATGCTGCGTCTGGTGCCCGGAGTCCGCAGGTTTTGACCCCGGTGGTCGGGCAGGTACCGTTTCTTTCAAGAAACATGTCCTGCATGTCTGTTCCGGGTCCCGGTCTGGCGGGTGACGTCACGCCGGCGACGCGGCGTTTCCTGTGGAGGCGTGGCGCTCGTGGCTCCTGGCGCCTGGAACGCAGGGACTAGAGGGCGGGTTCTCTGACCGGCGCTTCCGTTTCCGGCTCCTATTGATGACGCGGAGCCCGGGAAACTCAAAAACCCAGCGTTTTCCTCTACAGCTGTCTCTCTGCAATGGAGGAAAGAGTTACAGCGATGGCGGATGCAGGCGCCGTCAGCACCGGTCAGGCCCAGGTAAGAGGGGTACAATGGTGCCTTTATTCTTATCCTTATGGGCTTACTATTGTTGTGTTTTGTTGTTTTCCTCCTTATGGGAGCCTGCTCTGCTCTGATGGAAGCTTGTGCTGGGCCATCTAGCAGAAACTCTGGTGGTTGCTATGTTTTATCTTTCTTCTTAAAGGGGACATTTTTCACTCTGGTGGTGGTATTAGCACGGTGGTGGTTTCCCTTGCTTAGCTAATAGAGCTTTGATTTAAATCAGTTTAATTTCTCGTTTCAGGAGAAAACTGCTAGTAAATCTAAACCAGCAAATCCACCAAGCCAAAGGAAATGTCCTTCCTGTAAAAACCCTTTGAGAGACTCTTGGCAGAAAGCCATGTGTAGATCATGTATTAAAGACCTAGTTGAAGAGGAATCTTCTCAACAAATTAAAGAATTATTTTCATCTGTCAGGGAACTCTCGGACTCACTTAGTTCAGTTAAATCCATGCTAGTACAGAGTTCGGTCCATACTGAGCCCCAGCAACCACCAGCAAGCCCAAGAGCTTCCACCTCCAGGCCAGTAGTGGTGGACTCTGGGGATGAAGGGACAAGTACTCTTCCCTCACTTATAGACTCTGAAGAAGAGGATGCAAGCAGAACCTCTAAATATAAATTATCCCTGGAGGATGTGGATGAACTTTTAGGTGCAATCTACACTACCCTTGATATTCAGGAGGAAAGAGTACAACTATCAGTCCATGATAAAATGTACCAGGGTATGGATGACTCCAAACATAGAGTTTTTCCTGTTCATAAAGTGTTATCTGACACAGTTAAGAAAGAATGGAAAGACCCGGAAAAAGGTCCCTTCCTACCTAAATCTCTTAAGAGAAGATTTCCCTTTGAAAATAAAGAAACCGAGGTTTGGAATAAGAAACCCAGAGTGGATGCTGCCTTTTCACAGGTTTCTAGAAGGACAGATCTGGCCTTTGAAGACATGGGGGTCTTGAAAGATGCGATGGACAAAAGAGCAGATGCTCTCCTTAAAAAAGCTTGGGACTCCGCATCCGCCAGCCTTAAACCAGCCATGGCTTCCACGGTGGTAGCAAGAAACCTGGAATGCTGGGTAGAGAAACTGAAGGGCCACATTGAAGCAGGCACCCATAGGAAAGACCTTTTAGACTCCTTTCCTCTAATCCCTAATGCAATTAAGTACATGGCTGATGCATCAGCCGAATCAATTAAAATGGCAGCCAGATCCTCAGCACTTGTCAATTCAGCTAGGCGTGCAGTCTGGCTAAAAACGTGGTCAGGGGATACAGCCTCAAAGATTAAACTTTGTGGCATCCCTTTTTCAGGGGATTTTCTTTTTGGGCCAGACCTGGAAACAGTCTTAGATAGAACGGCCGATAAAAAGAAGGCTTTCCCAGCCAAGAAGAAACAGACGTTTAAAAAGAATTTTCGTGCTGTTCAACAACCCTACAAAAATAGAGAAGATGTCAACAAAAAACGTTGGATTCCTCAAAAGGGTAGGGGAAGAGGTGGGGTTCTCTTCAGATCTCCTCCAGATCAAACCCCTAAAGACAAATGACGAAACTACTCCAGTAGGGGGAAGACTGTCATCCTTTCTCCCTCAGTGGAGTCAAATATCCACAAGTCCTTTCGTAAAGAACATCATTTCACAAGGTTACAAACTGGAATTCTCGGAATGTCCGCCAAGCAGGTTTTACATTACAGCCCTTCCAAGAGACCAAGAAAAGGCTTCGGCCATGATGAACCTTTTACAGGATCTGATTCAACAAGAAGTCATTGTCCAGGTCCCGAAACAGCAGGAGGGTCGGGGGTTTTATTCCCATATATTTCTTGTAAAAAAACCTTCAGGCAAATACCGGTTGATTCTGAATCTAAAGATCCTGAACAGATCAATACGGTACAAACACTTCCGTATGGACACAATTTACTCCATCACAAAACTGTTGTCTCCAGGCTGCTTCATGGCATCCCTGGACCTAAGGGATGCCTATTTACATGTGCCAATAGCACCAGCTTCCCAAAAATTCCTTCGCCTGGCCATCAATCTGGGAACATCAGTATGGCATCTCCAATTCAGGGCCCTACCATTTGGCCTGTCATCTTCCCCCAGAGTTTTCACAAAGATTATGGCGGAAGCCCTGGAGCCTCTAAAACTGAGAGGGATCTCGGTCGTGCCATACC
The DNA here is from genome assembly GCF_905171775.1 of Rana temporaria. Classification (NCBI taxonomy): domain Eukaryota; kingdom Metazoa; phylum Chordata; class Amphibia; order Anura; family Ranidae; genus Rana; species Rana temporaria. The sequence continues at coordinate 390,996,918 of NC_053490.1, read as the reverse complement.
TGGACGGCCTATTATTCTTCGCAGATTCCAGGGATCAGCTTGTGACGAACCTCCAAACGTCAGACTCATCTCAAAAATCTAGGTTGGATTTTGAACTTAGAAAAATCGCATCTAGATCCCTCTCAGGAGATGAGGTTTCTGGGCTACACCCTAAACTCAGTAGTGCAAAAAGTGTTCCTGCCTCAGGAAAAGATAGACAAAATCTTTTCAGCAGTGGGTCAGATCCAGACGAACCTTTCAGTACCAGTCAGAACAGTTATGTCAGTTCTGGGCCTTCTTACAGCTACAATTCCGGCAGTCCAGTGGGCAAGACTGCACTCCAGACCACTTCAGAAAAACATCTTGCAGGTCTGGTCACACCAGGTGCCGTTCGAAAAACGTTTCAGACTATCTGCGAAAGTGAAACGAGCACTATGGTGGTGGAGGGACCCTTCCAATCTAACGAAAGGTCTCCCATGGATTTTTCCCCTGGACAAGCGTCTAACAACCGATGCAAGCTCCTGGGGTTGGGGAGCCCATCTGGAGGGTCAAACCGCTCAAAGCACGTGGTCAAAAATAGAGGCAAAAAAATCGTCAAATTGGCGAGAATTGAAAGCCATTCATTTGGGTCTGATAGCTTTTCAACAGGAGGTCAAAGGACATCATGTACAGATTCTGTCAGACAATACGACAGCAGTGGTCTATGTGTTAAAGCAAGGGGGAACCAGGAGCCAAGGGCTCATGGACTTAGCCAATCAACTTCTGTCATGGGCGGAAATAAATGTGGCCTCCCTATCGGCAGTCCACCTGAAGGGATCACAAAATCTCCTAGCAGATCTGCTAAGCAGAAAAAGAGTGGTGGAAGCAGAATGGAGTCTGAACCAGGAGGTGTTCGATATAATATCGGAGGAATGGGGACATCCCCAAGTGGACCTGTTTTCAAGTCAACAAAATGCGAAGGTCCAGGAATTCTTTTCGATTCACAGAATGGATCAGGCAGTGGGGATAGATGCCCTGGCACACCCATGGAATTACCGGCTGTGTTACGCCTTTCCCCCTTTTCCACTAATCCCTCTGGTCCTAAGGAAATTCAGGGAGGAAAACACCAACTTGCTCCTGATCGCTCCTTTTTGGCCAAAAAGGCCTTGGTTTGCAACACTTTTGAACCTGGCCTCAAAACCTCCCTGGAGATTACCATACAGGAAGGATCTATTGACACAGGGCTCTGTGTGCCATCCGGAAGCAAGCAGGCTACATCTAACTGCTTGGTTTCTGAAGAAGACCTTCTAAAATCTAAAGGACTTTCTGATAAAGTAGTTAAAACTCTACTATCAAGTAGAAAAGAGGTAACTAGGTCCATCTACCTCAAGGTATGGAAGAAATTTAACTCTTGGTGTTCTTCCAAAAATTTCGAAATCAAGAGTACTATTTCAGTTCTGGAATTTCTCCATGAAGGAATGGAGAAAGGTCTAGCCGCCAGCACCCTGAAAACACAGGTAGCGGCTCTCTCAGTTTATCTTGAAAGATCTTTATCCAAAGAAACTTTAATTTCTAGATTTTTTAGGGCTCTGGCTCGAAATAGACCGATAGCCCTCAAAGTTTTCCCTTGTTGGGACTTATCTATTGTTTTGCAAGGTCTCACGGGAGCTCCGTTTGAACCTTTACAGAGTGCATCATTAAAAAATTTAGTTCTCAAAACAATTTTTTTAGTTGCCATTACATCAGCAAGGAGAATCAGTGAGCTCCAAGCTCTAGCAATTAAGGAACCCTTCCTTAGAGTTTTGCCAGCCTTCCTACCGAAAGTGGCCTCAACTTTCCATAGGTCGCAAGAAATAATTCTACCAACATTTTCCTCAGTTCCGGCTAATGCAGGAGAAGAAGCTTTCCATACACTGGATGTAAGGAGATGTCTGTTAGTTCCTTTCCGTCACCAAGGAGTTCAGGAAATCAAACGCTCTTTTTGTGGTATTCTCCGGTTCCCGTAAAGGGGGAAAAAGCTTCTAAGAGTACGCTCGGTAGATGGCTTAGACAAGCAATTTCTGAAGCCTATCAAGCAAAAGGAGAAGTTCCTCCTTCTGGGATCGCTGCTCACTCTACAAGGTCAACCGCAGTTTCCTGGGCCGAAAGGGCCGGTGCTACGCCTGATCAGATCTGTAAGGCTGCTACTTGGTCCAGTTTCTCAACTTTTATTCGGCACTACAGGTTGGACTTGCTGTCGGCCGCAGATCAAGCCTTCGGCAGGAAGGTACTGCAGGC